>NC_139229.1:210444987-211644987 GCF_977018435.1 Lepisma saccharinum
ATCGACGGCAAGAACATCGACGGCAAAAACATCGACGGGAAAATCATTTTTTGACAAAGTTTTCCACACTAATAAATTCATATCTAATCCCGAATATTTTGAGATGGGCTACCCTAAATTATAAAGTGTTTCAGTGAAACGAACAATGTGTAATGAGCCAACTCAAGTTGCCAACTTATAGTGCTACCGTGCTACCAATGTATAATGGTCATTGTTTTAAGAACGGTCCGCGAGGGCGAAACACGCCCTCTCGATAAAGACGTTATTATTATTATTATTATTATTGATTAAATTACAAACAATGAGATTGCGCAGTGAACGTGATTGTTTAGTTTCTGGTAACCATTTATCACTTCTCGCCGGCAGCGTTTGTGGTCGGGGGAAAGGGAAAGGAAGGCTCCTCCTTGTGAAACATGAAAAGACCACCGACTATTGTTATTCCTTGTTTATTAGACGCAGAAGACCGAAAGGACCAATATACAACTTGACTTTTCTGTAGTGACTTTCTTTCGGTTCATGCACTGGTACACACCGTGTGCAAGTAATATAACTGTCCCCTTGCAATATTGTCTTGCCCCTTCCTCTCCAGACATTTTCCCCGGGTGTCGCACGACGAAGCGCCTTCACTGTGTATCAGTACCGCTGTTGTATTTGAATCAAGGTGTCCGAGGTTCGATCCCCTGTGGAGGAAAGTGGCACAGTGGTATGGATTCTTTAAACTATAGGTTCAGTTCCGATTAACCCTTCGTGGGTCACAGGAGAAAAATTATCTTGTTGATCGCCCACGGTGCCAGAGACGGGCTCTTGATATAAGTTAAATTAAAGGTCTAACACACCAAAACCTCAATTATTACGATTAAATATATATATTGTTTTTTGTTATAAATATATTTGCAAACAATTGATATTGTATAAAACTACGAATTGCATATTTCAGTTTCTAAAAATAAATATACAGGACAAAATAAATAACATTCCAAATACCGAAAATTTCAATGTTACATGTGCACCCATAAAATAATATTAATAATAATAGTTTTAAGTCCTCTTTATGCACTGAGAAGTTAATCGGGACTGGACCCAAAGTTTAAAATAGGATCTGAACCACCATGTGCTTTCACTGGGTATCGAACCCGTGACCCATTGATTACAGGGTAACACTGCGTTTCTTGCAGAGACAATTGGAAAAATTAGTTTCTTTTGCAAATAAAGTAATTGGTGATTGAAAGTATTTTTAAATTTTTCACTGCACTCTTACAAATGTTACAGTGATGGGTATCAATGATCATCTGAATCAAACTGTCCATCTAGTGAGTCACTTTCCCTCAGAATATTCGCTCTTATTCCCTTATGTACATCTCATCAGGGACGGCGTTCCAGGCGGGCTAGGGTACAAAACATCTCTGACTCCCTTCTCCCCAAGATTTTTATAGTAGGTTAGACGCATTTCGACCAAAAATAGGAAAAACTAGAAGTTTTCTCACTCAATATTTTCCATTAACAAACTTCCATTTGGCCAATCATAACTCACCAAACTTGCTACAAAAATTGAATCACTATTATTAGAAATAGGTGTAACAGGTGCGAAAATATTTTTTTATAAGTAGGAGAACGTTCAACACCTAACGAACCTTTAAGCTTCATTTTCATAGCCGTGCGCACGGGAGGCAAAGGTGGCCGACTGTCTCCCCTAATCCTTTACTTAGAAATGCAATGTAATCTTATTGCAGTTATAATATTAAACTCTAAAAGAATGTTACCTATTTTTAAGTCGATACATGTCCAAGCAACTACGGGAGAATGGGTTGCTTGTATTACTTTTTATATAATTGAACTATTCCACTCCGTTTTCTAGGAAATTTCTTGTAATTACACTCACTCATACTTTATACGTTAGCTGTAAGTTGTGAGCTGTGTAGCTTAATATGGCTGGCGAATAAATGGCTCATACTTGGAAATTAATAAATTATGTGTAGTTGTTTTGAATCTGAACCTGAGAGATTAATTTAAAGTCACATATAATTTAAACAGTGTGATCTTTTTTTAATAATGCAATACATATATAGCTTAATTGCAAGTAGTCCAACAAGGCATGGTATCTTCGAAAGCATCTTAAGAGATGCAGGATAGAAACTTATTCCTTTAAAGATCCTATCTGTAACAAGATGGGCTTGCTGTGCGAATGCTACGACAGTCATAAATTCTTTCCGTAAATATTTGACATCAGGAAATAGTCTCAAATACAAAAGTAACTGAAGTGAAGGCAATAGAAGAGGACTGCTTTCGCAAATGAGAATGGCGGAAGCAAGGGGGGCATTGGCCGTCTAAAATTTTCAGGTTTATTAATATTTACAAGTCAATGGTACTTTTATTGACCTCTTCGGGCCAGAGGAGCAATTTTTATGATTTCACAAATGTGACAGTTGTTTCACAAAATAAAAATAATCTTGGACGCTATTTTTATGGCCTAGAAAACTTTTTCATCCTCCCCAAAAAAGTTAAGCGGCAAGTTCGATTGTGACCCCCTAAAGTTAGATTCCAAGTTACGCCCATGAACGTGGATAGAGAAATTCCTCGTCAAACAAAAAAATAGATAATACCTGGCAAAATTATGTCTAAATGTGGCGGCGATTGGTTTCCAAAACTGGGGGAGGGGGAGGACGAGGACAGTTTACTTTCCCTTGGTACATAAGGTTTAGCATAGTGCGAGAGAAAATGTGGCAAAATGTATGAGATGGTGCAACTGTCCCTTCACGCCCCCATAATCTCCGCCACTAGTTAAATGTGAAAGAACATTTTTCTACTTTGCAGCAAATCATGGGTTACCTTCGTAATGGGATTGGTAACTGGAGGTTGAGTGCTGTATTTTTTCCCTCAAATGTAACAGTTATTTAACAAAATAGTCCTGGATATTATTTTTATGGGATGGAACAACTTTTTGATTCTCGATTAGTGCAGTGGCGGCGATTAGGTTGGCATGGGGGTGCAGATGCCCCCCCCCCCACTTTTTGCCGCTTTTGCCCCCGCATTATGCTAAACCGTATGTACGAAGAGAAAGTAAATTGTTTGTCCCCCCCCCCCAAGTTTTGTAACCCAATCGCCTCCACTGCATTTAACTGTTGATGAATAACACAAAGCTTATAAAGTTCGTTAAAGGCAATTTTGAACGTTTCAACCATTGCAAGCAGTTGCTGAAGGGTTCTTATTGCTAATTCCCTTCCATATCACAACAGTAGTGAGCGGCGGAAGATTGTAGCTTTCCGTAGTTCATAAATTCGGAACTTTCTGAACTGTAACGGCCAAATCCAATTAACACATCACTTAGTATCCTTAATAAAGCTTTCCTTTAATTTAGAAATTAATAAATCATAATTTTAATATTCTCTTCACATGTAGCTCTTCTGCTTTCACATGCTGGAATCGAAATGGCCTACTATGACAGTGCACAAATTATTTTCTGACCTCAGAAATGAGGTTAATATAAATCCAACCAACTAAATACTGCAATACGGTGCAAAAATCAGCACGCTTGGGGAATGTAGGCATACTCCTAAGACTCCGAAGAGCATTAACTTGCCCAAGCGTGCTGACTCTTGCACAAATTGCAGTATTTTATAGTGGAATTCGAGCCACTTAACGAAATGTACCCCCACCAGGGATGGAACACGGGTACACTTGGTTACAAGGCAACAGTCTTATTGCCAGACTACCTAGGTGTGGAACTCAATTTTAATATTTCTAATTCATAGTTTGTTAACTCCTTGATTTCATAACGTCGTATTTCTCTCTCTGGGAATTTTTAGTGATAAGGATATACGTATACACTGCCTTTCACGGCCGAGGTGGCCGTTGGGCGGCGGCTAGCGCGTCGGAAAGTAAGAGCACATCTGCCGGCATTTAAACCCACAACTGTATGCTGACCTTGACATTGGACACGTCCGTGCTTCAGTATCCAGACAGCTGTTGTCCAGTTTGCACGTGTTTGTGAAGTGTTAAATTGTTAACAAGTGTTTTAGATTGTTTTGTTTTAGTTTATGTATTACCAGTTCTTTCTGCAATCTAATAATGCCACGCTATCCGTACAATTTTAAACAAGGAATTTTTATATACGACTCTTATGTCATTACGAATTCTTGTAGTGAAGTTAGAATGCGTATTGCAGCAGAATTACCTGATGTTTCTGTTTCACACAGAGACAGTGAACTGTTACTTGTGAACAAATTTAGAAAAATGGGGTCTGCTGGCACGTGCTTACTGAGGATAAAATAGACAACGTTGGAACATGATTGAAACATACTCCTCAGAAATCTCTCAGACGCCTTGCACAAGACAGACATATTTCTAACGTCATCGTAGCGAGTTTTATACCGGAAGCCATATATCAGAAGAATTGAAAGAAAATATGAAGAAATAAATTGAAGCAATTTCGAAAGAGGAACTGATACGTGTTAGTGAAAATTTCTTATAAATATGTGGATGCAGGAGGACATCATTTCAGAAACACGTTCTATATCCGCCTATGTGTATGGCGACAACCTGTATATTTATGTCTAACACAAACTACTAGCAAAAAATTACAGCTAAATTATTCTCCTTATTTTCTTAAGTTCATATAAGGCTGTGTATTTTAAAAAATAAAACACGTTGTTTGTTAAAAACCCTTCATGCACAATCTACATTTGTGACAAAAATTCTAGAAACCCTTCTGGTGTGACTGGTAGAATTGATATCAGTTACAGATAAACCCTGATGTTTGTGAGAGACGATGTTTTGAAGGCTTCTGTCCAGTCGCTGTCACAAGGGGTCTGCTGTGTGAAGGTGGGCGGGGGAGGTAAAGCAAAGGGGCCCTCAGTCGGTTCGTACCATAGTCATAAAGGAACATTTCTTCCACATCCACAATATAACGAGCATACAACTATCCCGTCTATGAAGTTAAAAGCAGCAGAAGGAAACATGACACTTCGCATTGTTTATGATTCCATTGTTTGAGCTTTGAGGCAAGAATCAGGTGCTAATAATAATATTGTTTTGATGTCAGAAGGTGCGCGTGCAGCCCGAATTTATCGAATCAATAAAAAGGCCGCTCTTGCACAACAACCATGGCTGATAAGAAATCTAAAAACAAGATCGACCAATGTAGGCATGTTTGGTCGAAACAAAGAAGAGGTGTAGCTTCATGATGCTATTATCATAACACTAAATCCTATTCATGAAGCGAATCAAGATATAAATTTCACCTGGGCGAGTTGAAGTTTTAGCACCGATCTACTTTCCACCCTATTACTCACCCCATCTTTCTACTCTGCTCCTCCTACTTTCCGCCTTCCTCCAATAATAATAAAACATGACTGCATTATAAATTAACAGTTTTAATGACAAAAAAATAGCGGTTCTTGGTGTCGATGTTTTTGCCGTCGATGTTTTTGGTGTCGATGTTTTTGCCGTCGATGTTTTTGGTGTCTATGTTTTTGCCGTCGATTCTTTTGGTGTCGATGTTTTTGCTGTCGATGTTTTTGGTGTCGATGTTTTTGCCGTCTATGTTTTTGCTGTCGATGTTTTTGGTGTCGATGTTTTTCCCGTCGATTCTTTTGGTGTCGATGTTTTTGGTGTCGATGTTTTTGCCGTCGATGTTTTTGGTGTCGATGTTTTGCTGTCGATGTTTTTGGCGTCGATGTTTTTGGTGTCGATGTTTTTGCCGTCGATGTTTTTACCGTCGATGTTTTTGCTGTCGATGTTTTTGGTGTCGATGTTTTTGCCGTCGATGTTTTTGGTGTCGATGTTTTTGGCGTCGATGTTTTTGCTGTCGATGTTTTTGGTGTCGATGTTTTTGCCGTCGATGTTTTTGGTGTCGATGTTTTTGCCGTCGATGTTTTTGCCGTCGATGTTTTTGGTGTCGATGTTTTTACCGTCGATGTTTTTGTTGTCGATGTTTGTACTGTCGATGTTTTGTACTGTCGATGTTTTGTGCTGTCGATGTTTTGTACTGTCGATGAAATGTAGGCGATGTTTTTGTTGTCGATGTTTTTGCGTCGATGTTTTGACGTATAACCCTTACGAAGTGACATTTAGACCTTGGTGCACTAGGTTAGGGACACTTACATTAGGCAGGAGGGGGGGGGGGATGCCGTACCTTAAAGCGATCCCCCCATGCTTCCTATTATTTTAATTTCCCTTCACTACTTTTTTATTCACTTAACAGCGATTTGAACTGAAAGAGAGAAATATACGCGTATGTAAATTTTAACATAGTCTTTGAAATTATATTTTTTATATTTATTTTTTTAAAATGCATGGAAATGGTAACACTGTTAAGCCTTGTTTCCATGTTAATAAAACATTAAAATTTTGACCAAAGCAAATTTTTATAGTATAAAAAAGTACACATATGAACGTAACGTTTCCACCTTCTAACAGGGTCTTCTTCAGACGAAACTTCACGATAAAAATAAGAATTTGTCAGCATTGGTCAGCATTTTAATGTTTTATACATGGAAAGTACATTTAGATTTGCAGCGATTGTTGTTAACGAGAATTCATTTCACTTAATGTAATACACTCACAGTTTTGAAAATCTTCACAATAGCCTCAGCATTTTAAATCTGGCACTAGAACATTTATCCTCAGTCCGAGACTCTAACCCAGAGCCTTCGGTAGCGACATCGTGAGTCGACCATGCGACAAGCTCTGCAAAATTGGACTCTTGCAACATGTAGTTTCATGTGTAGAGTAGCCAAGCGTTCTGGTTTCGAATCCTGGTTAAGACGTAGATGTTGTATCTTGAATAATACAGCCACACATCGCCATCCGAGACTTGGTACAGTCTCGTTTCTTGGATAATGAAGTCCATCTCGTTCTCGGTTTCAAGTTGCTACTGCTGTCTTGTTTTTTCTTCTCCATTCAGCTTCTAAATTCTCGTCTCTGCACCAACTCAATCATCCACATCCATGTCAATCGTAGTTTTGTATAATAATAAAATAAGAGTATGGACATCATACAATGACTGGACGAGAGCAAATAAAATATCGTTCTCGTTATATTCAGTTTCCAAGTTTTCTAAAAACATTTGTCTAAAGTTAATTATACAGCCAGTGCTACAAGTGGGAGGATGGTTTACCCCTCGCTAAGAAAATTTACGAAAGCCTCCCCCACCTACAAACAAGTACTCTTATTCTATAAAATGGCAATTGTTTTCACGTGACGTGTACGCATATGCAGCAAACTATATAAATTCCACCTTGGTTCACGGCCTATGAACAAAAATAATTGTTACAAATGAAAGTAAAAGGTGGCCGGTACTAAAAAAAATTATGAAGATCCTAAAAATGTCTCCTGAAGATTTACTCACGTGGGCAAACTTTTGTCGGTGACTGGACAGATCACAACCTCATAAATTATCATCAAACGGCTATTATAAATTCCCAAACAGACTTTTACCTCCAACAAAAATGTAGGAACAAAGTTCAGACAAGATCAACTTGTTTCACGCTATGCGTGTGTGATATATTGACTTCAGTGCAATGCACGAATTTAATTCCTGTAAATTCCCACGGGTGCTTACAATATTTAAAGTGAAACCGATCATTGTTTAGATTATATTAATACTGTATAATTTATTGGTTGTGTCCTAATTGCGAACAGCGCCTAAATCGTCCTAATTGCGAACACATAAAGTGATAAGTAATTCCATGTCCTAATTGCGAACACATGGAACAGATAAGGCAGTGACGCAGAGAGACAGCTGGTTTGACTAGCAACAATAGCCAACCTGATTGATTTATCATGCATGATAATCTGCTTTGTAAATGAAGTGTGCAGTACGTTTTCCTATAAAAAAAAAGTTAGCCACACGTTAATTATTAAATTGTATATACTTTGGCGACTGCTTTAATCAAGTCGAATTTTCTATGATCCAACAAAACACTGACCAGTCTCAAGTCTTTAATTTAATCCCTTTTTTTTAAAAAAAAAAAAATTAATTAGTGAGAGAGAGAGTTGAAGGTCCCAAGGCAGAAAAATGTGTTCGCGATTAGGACATAGCCCTTCGAGTATATTCCTGTTCAGGCAGCAAGTGTTCGCAATTAGGACGACAACTAATTTACTAGATCATTAAATTGTCAACATGTATTTGAGTTTGCCGATTCAATGGCCGAACGCTTTAGGTGGTCCACCGATGGTTCTGGGTTTATGTCCTGGCGTGAGCATGGGCGGTTCTTTGTGAGTGTCCCTTCCATCAGTTTTGTCTAATGGAAAGAGACAAGTGACAAAAAAAGCGACGTAAAAGATCAATATGAATGCAAATATGTATGAACTCTCTCTCCTATGTTTTTTTTAAAAATAATTATCGTTGATTCACATACATTGAAAACTCGTGTCCATAACAAGCAATAGCAATGGTTGAATACAGAGAGCTGGGTCCGTCGGATTTAGTGTGTGTTCGAAAATATTTGTATAGGTTGGAGGTACTGGTACATACTGTGGGATGCAAATTGGGCAAATTGTCCACGACCATTTTCATTAAATTTTCGCTCTTAACCTACTTGTTTTAAAGGATTAGATTTTGACGTACACTGGAGTAGAGGTTGTCAACAGCTTGTTTGGATTTTTGTTTCAATTCTTGCAGCTCTGATGCGCAAAACAAACAGTATAAACATGGTGATGGACAATTTCATACAGTGGGATGCACTAATATTGCTCGGCAAATTGTCCATGACTCTTTTCATTAATTTTTCTCTTGCATCCTACAAGGAATCTGTTTTTACGTATGCTGATGCAGAGGCTGTCAGCAATTTGTTTGCAGTTATCTTTCAATTCTCAATTCTTGAAGCTCTCACTGGATAAAACTAAGTACATACACATAGTGATGGACAATTTGCTTGGTAGTACTTATGCATCCCACTGTACGTGAATAAAACGATAGTTCTGGAGCCTATTTTTTCAATTAAAGCTTTAAAAAGATAATTCAATTACAATATTATTCTTCAGAAAATGTAAGGCCTCCACGTGACGTCATATAATAATTCGTTGAATATCCCGAACTGACCACCTCTACTCCACCTCGAGCCGAGGCGGAAAGATATTAGCCTATACCACCAGCAGATTGCAACTCGAAGAACATAAATGGTAAACTAAGGCATAACTATGTGTATTATGATGTAATAATTGATAAGGCATAATAATGTAAATGCGTATGTCGTAAAAATGCCAATGTACTTTTCAGAGCGTGTGAGAACTTTGAGTTTTTGTGTAGCATTGACGTCTTCTCTCATGCGTTCTCTGTTATGATATTTTCCTCAGTTCTATCTCGATACTTGTTAAGAACCAGACACATCTATTTATATTAATTTTCAGCTTTTTGGCTAAATTTGGTTAATCGCGACGATGAGGATGAATGAAGGAAATAACGTAGACGCAAAAGGAGAGGACACAGAAACGCTGCTCCCTGTGGGTCCAGGCACTAGAGCCTCGGTAGCCTGCAAAAATGCGGTTTCCACTATGAGGATAACTAGTACAAATTTAAATTGCATTACCAAAAATGCATTGAAAGTGCTCTGAATAAGAGTTGAAGAAATCATATTTGACAGTACTTGAAGCGCTTTGTAATCAAGTTGGTGTCCAAGGTTAGATTCCCGGCGGAGGCACATTGTACACATTAGATGGTAGGGATCCCCCTTTAAGTAATAAGTCCAATTCCGATTAACCCGTCTCAGCACACGCCACACATTTTTTAAAAGAATTTGAAGCAACAGCACAAGATACATTTTGCAGACCCAGGATATGCACTGTTGTAAGAACATATCGAAAAAATTAAGGCTCCCTCAGGACTCGATCCCACGTCTCTGACATTCCATGGCAATGCTCAACCAAGTGAGTAATTTCAAAAAAAGATAAAATAGTGTTAGTGAAAAACTAATTCTAAGCTAGGGCCAGTTCGGTAGGTTGAAGAATGGTACGTTATTCAAAATACTAGGGTTAAGTCTCGGTTAAGCCTACAATTCTCGATGATTTTTTATAATGGCACATTTACATTTGAAATGTATTAAAATATCATAGTGTTCCACGGACTTCTTCTGCCATCAGCATTTTGCTGATAATATTAAGCCCCAACATCAATTGAGAAGATCCGACAATGTGTGAAAAATAGTGTCAATAGTGTCTATAGCTCTTTATTTTCAAAATTTTATACAGAAAATACGCAAGATTCTTTGCTTAACACTTTTATATTATAATAACCAGGTAGATATTGTCATAAATACGTTTAATCAACATAAAGTAGATTTTTGTTACTGTGCTGCCATCTATTATCTTGATCTGATATTCAAAGCGAAACAGTTAAATTAGTTGCTGAAGATAATATGTACACAATGTATTACTACAACTAATTATTATTATTGTTAAGTGCATTTTTCTTTATCTAAGAGAGATACTTATGTATATTTCCTGTTTACACTTGAAACTCCCTTAGGAAAGTTTAATTTTCACACTAGGCCGGGTTTAGACAGTTAAAAACCTCTCGGAATTGCCCATACATATCTTTGCTGGCTAACACAGAGAAGCAGATCACTATAGATGCCGCAACCGAAGTTTCAACTTTCAAAGGATCACGGGGCCCGGAATCTGATTCGGCGTTATAACGCCCTAAATAGCTGTTCAGTCGCTGTGATGACCAAGCTGCCTAGTCAGCGGCAACACCGAGTGCTTCCGCTTTCAAACCACATTCTTCCCTTGCACATAAGTCTTCCATGAAAAAGAACACAAGACTAGCTGAATGTGCACACAGTTACTTGTGTTAGATTTTCAAGAATTTTCAAGTTTCCTGCTGTCCGTGGTAGTTTCTTTCTTTCTTTCTTTTTTCCTTCAAAACTTACGTTGTCGTAGTAATGACAACGAGGCAAGACTGAAACATGAGTTCTTCAGACATACCGAATGGTACGTGATTATTTAGATGATTGATTGATTGATTGAGTTTGTGTTTTAAGTCCACTGATGCACAGTAACACTATCGGGACTCGACCTGCAGTTTACAGTGGAATCCAAACCACTATGTGCCTCCACCGCGTATCGAACCCGGAACCCCTTGATTACAAGGCAAGGACGTTACCACTGCGCGGTCGGGAGGTCCTATTTATTTATAGATAAGTCGTACATTTGTTTATTAATTATTAGTCATGTGAGCTTCTGCAGCATTGTTGCATTCAGAATAACATCAGTTATATATAACAACAACGTTTTCGTGGATTCGTAGCATCGAAATGGGGCGTCGAACAGAAAACGTTTATTAAGAAAAGCTGTTTATATTGTGAAAGTTCGTGCCATGACGTACTGTATATGCTGTTTCGTATATCGAGACGAGAATGAGACGGATGCTGTAAGTAGAATCAAGGCCAAAAACTCGGCACGTGTTAAGAACATGAGACGAGACCAAGGCTGTAAGTCTCACCTAGTTTCATCTCAATATCATCTCTATTTAACAGGGACCGGGGTGTCCCTATTACGATAATTAAAACTTTTAAATACATAGGTTTCTTTCTTGAACAGAATAAAACTGTTGTAGTTTTAGTCTGGATGTATTTTCCTTCTTTATTCGAATCCATGCTTAGCTCTTTGCCTCTACATCACCCCATATGCCTTCATGGAATGTATGCACATGCATAGGGGCGTCCCTTTACCTTTACTTGTCACTAAATGTCCCATCGCAGTTTGGGGCATGTTTAGAACAAGGCGAGGAAGAAATTCATTTTTTTGGCGCTGATTAAGAAAGGTTTCGGAAACTGTCAAAAGCGAACAGGAAAGGCATGTTGAAAACGAAAGTGTTAAGCGATAATTATAATCCTTATTAAAGCAGACCTATTTCCAATAATTAGACGTTTGTTTCAAGCCAACTATTAGAAAGTATATAAGTAATTAGAACTGACAGTAATGAACAATACAAAATAGGAATTGTAGCTTTCCTGGCGACGTGATTCCAACAGGTGTTCTCGGGTTACCAGCCAGGTTAAATCGGCGTTAGCTTGCAACGTTTCGACTGCATACATTGCTCTCATCTTCAGGGAATGCATTCGAAACTTTGGAAGCTAACGCTGACTTAACCTGGCTGGTAACCCGAGAACACATGTTCGAACAATAAAAGTTAGATAAAGATAAAAAAAAAAGGTTTGATAAAATACTCATGAATGTTTGAGTTTATAATAACAGTGTAAATATGTAAAAAATAATAGCCCCTCGGTGGACGGTCGCATTGAACGGTTGGCTCACAATGTTGCCATCAAATGTTTTAGATTCGAGTCCCGGTGTAGAATGGACAAATAAGTCTTCATCAATTTCATCTAATCGTCATTCAACTCCGTTATTGCATATAGACAAAAGTGGAATATAATCTACGTAAAATAACAACATACAGCAAATTATAATAATAAAGTACACGCAGATCCCAAAACGTGTCAATTGACACAAATATGTTAACTCCAATAACACATAAACTGCAAATGATGCAGTTTGTGTGTCAAAATACACACAGAAATGCATAAAAGACTGCTTTTTATCAGCTGGTGCAGTTCCGTGTGATGCACTAAAAATGCATCACTTGAGAAGATCAGAAAAGATCATTTCAAATACAGTAAAACCTAGCTAATCCGGACTAATGGGGGGGTTCATAAGTTGACCGGTTTAACGAAAGTCCTGATTAACTGAAATAACCTAAAAGAACAGTAGAAAGTGCATTAAAACTCCGTTTATAGAAACAAAACACGTTTATTATGGTGTATTTAAAGGCATGGACGTCCGCAGGATTCTTTCCAGGGAGGGGCAAGGAAGGTATTTTTTCCGGGGGGGGCAAACTAGGCACATTCTCTCCAAAAATAATGTTGTTCCCTAAAGAAAATTGCTTAAATTTGAATGTATGATGTTCATGCAATAATTAACACATATTATTGTGGCTAAAATGAAATTACATGTGTGAAATAATAATTTTTGATAGACTTTTATTTTCCAGGGTGGGCACGGGCCACCCTTGCCCCCCCTTCCGGACGCTCATGTTTAAAGGGCATACGCCTAAATACACTATACAGGAAACAGAATTACATCAGTGGTTGACTGCCTTTTCTTTGGGAAGTTCTCGTGTTGACTTCTAGCCACAATTAAAATCTTGCATTCTGCTTTGTTTCGTTTTCATTTTGCTTATCCGGATTAAGCGAAGTCCGGCTTATCGGGGTCCGGATTAACGAGGTTTTACTGTATATCAAAATTCCACTTTTAACTGTGTCAATTGATGCATTAAAAATGAATGAACCCTGATTTGATGCAGCAACAAGTTACTAATTAAACCCAATCTACATGTAATAATAATAATAATAATGGCCTCCCCGATGGACTAGTGGTAAAGTCACCGCTCTGTAATGAAGGGTTCGATACCTGGTGGGGACACGTAGTGGTTCGGATACCACTTTAAACTGTAGGTCCGGTCCCGATTAACCTATCTGTGCATAAAGTGGACTTAAAACAAAAACTCTCACAATAATTACCAGAAAGTAATTGTAATAAATACATAAAATGCAGCAGTTTATTCAGACATGAATACAGCATCCACAACAACAAAACCTTCAGCAGGCGAGACTTCCTTGGGACGAGCAAAACACGATGAGAGAAGAAAGGAAGCCGAGAAAGTTAAGGAGCTGATGGAGGTGAAAGGATTATTTTGCTCTCAAAGAGAAGCCTAGTACACAAAGCACTCGAAAGGTCGTGTTTCGTTCTTTTGCGGAGGGAAACTTTGTCTAGGAGGGAGAGAGAGAGACGTTCTCGTATTTTTTCCACCTGAAATCTCAGGTAGCATCTTTCTCACCGTTAACCAAATCCCCTTCCTCCTTTTCCCAACCCTGCCGAGAAGAGCTCCTTTTAACTTCGGGTGAACCACTTGAAGAAGAGGCCTTGCTAATTTAGTTCTCCTCACGAGCGATTAAACCCAAGGCCCCTTTGGAGTGCCTTTTGCACTTTCCGCCGAAAAATATAGGTGGGTTCGGTTTACCAGCTCCCTCTCGGCAAAATTTACCAGTCGCTAATGAAAATCTAGGGGGATTCTCGTTTTCTGCAATAAACCGACGTTTCTCCAAGTTTTCAAAGTGCGTGCAGGGTGCGATTGTATTAACGATGTTGACAACACTGAGTTAATATTAAGGGAAAAAGTGATACAATAAATATGTTATAAAGCTGTACTCATTCAAGTGCTTCTCGCTTAGCCAAATTAATTTTGGTGAATTTCAAGATAGTGTGATAATTTTCTTCTATTCAATAGATGAATGAAATAAAATGCAAAAGATTTGTACTGTACGTCTGTACGATAGTATCCAAACGCCCATTTAACACATAGAGATTATTTAAGGCCCTAAAACATTAAAATTTAGAGCTCGTAAAAATCTGAAATTTAAATTTATACAAAGTTCCCACTTATTTTGGCAAAGCAAATTCTCTGTCTTTTCAAGGTTTTCCAGGCAAATATTTAATACTTTTACAGACTATTCTGTGATGTTTTAACATGCACTTACTATTCAGAAAAAATAGTTTATTTAACATTGTTCATAATAATGAAAAATAAACAATAAAAGCATTTTATATACAATATATCCCATTAAGAAGGTAATTCAAGATAAAATTGTAATTATTCCTAGATCCTGTGAAATAATAAAATATACTAGATTTTCTCTGAAATTTTCAGATTTTTCGATTAATTTTCAAATTTCCTGACTTTTCTATGACTTTTCACTCAGTCTGATTTTTATTGATTTTTCCCATGAATTTGTTACTCAAATACTGATTTCCCTGATTTTTCATGACGTTTTTAATCATATTGATTTCCCTGACTTTTCCTCACGTGCTGATTTCCCTGACTTTTCCATTTCTCTTTTTCACTCCTAGATTGATTTCCCTAACATTTCCAGTTTTTTTCAGGTCTGTAGGAACCTGATTATCACATGACAGAAAATATAGCTATAGGCTGTAGTTTATAATTCGGATAATTGTATTTGTAATTGTAATTGGGGGGGGGCTAGGCATTCTCAAAATAAAACCCATGCCAGGACCTTCAATGGCAATATAATTAATCGACCTCCCGACAACTCGGCCACTTGTGTGGCTGTGATTATTATATGATTATGGCGTGTCATTATTGTTTATTTCAAAATTATGAACCTTCTCTGTCATCCAGTCCCCATTTATCATATTGGAGTAATTAACATATTCAGGTTTTAAGATTAGATTACGTATATCTGAACGCTAAAATTGCTGACGTATTTCATTATTCATAATGGATCGAACCAACAAAAGTTATTGAATACTATACCCTGTCCCAGTATGTTTGGAGAAAGATCGCGCATAGCGGCAGAGAAGGGGGGAAATCGAGTTGGTAGAGCGAAGCAGTACACGCTGCTGGGATGGCTGGTAACTACAGTTTCTTAGCCCTCCTCTCACGTGATTAATGGTGGAGCCGTCTCGCGTCACTACTTGCGCAGATACTTGTTTTCGTTCGCCTACTCTAGAGATAGCTGGGACAGAGTGTACCACACAAAAGAATTATCCTCCCGTCGCTCTAACATAATGTATAATATCCATATACACATTACCAAGCAAAAATATTATTAAAGTTAAAAAAAATCTGGTAACATTTCAAAACTCTTCTTTTTTCGGTCTGATGAGCACTCTTTTCAGTTTGCTCTTTTTGTTTTTAAAATTTAAGTCCATTTAATGCACAAATGTGCTAATCGGGGCCGGGCCTACAGTTTAAAGTGAGATCCGAATAACTATGTGCCTCTACCGAGTATCTAACCCAGAATCCCTTTATTTTTTTTTATTTTTTTTAGATATAGATATAGATTTATTTTCTTTTTGTGCGAGCCATAGGCTGTACGCACTACATATTTTTGATTTTTCTACACTATTTTGTTACATTTAGTTTTCTTTTAAGCTGTCTCTTACTTTGTCCCCTATATACACATTCTTCCCCTCCCTCGGCAGTTCTTCTTCCAGTCTTTCTCCTCACTTCTCTTTTCCTGCACTATCACCGAAACACGCCTACATTTTACTTTACACACACTAAAGATGGCTCGTCTGGAGCATGATCACTCATTTCGCTGCCTTCTCTAATAGCTTTCCCCCGCCGTTCTCTTACTTCTCCCAGGTATTTCCCCACTTGCTGCCCCGCTTCCTTTATCTTTATTCTGTCGTCTACCACTTCTATCACCTCCCTGCCTGTTAAGTTTTTCATCCATTTGTCCCTTAGGTCACGTGTAGAAGGGCAGTTCAGTAGGATATGCTTGTCCGTCTCCTCCCCCTCGCACAAAGGACATATCGTTTCCCCTGATTCGTTTATCTCTCTTAGTTGTTTCCATCCCCCTAGTCTGAACCATGCCAGCGCGCTTCTTTCATTTTTTCCCACAACCTGGATATATTTCGCTTTCCCCCATTCTCTTACTCTTAACTGTTCCCTGATTGAGGTCTTTGTTTGGCAGTCTGCTATTATTTCTTGTTTGTCTATGTCGAGTAACCTGTTTCTGATTTGATTTTCTGATGAGATGCCCCCCCTTCCTCCCTCTTCCCATACCCAACCCATTCCGCTATTATATAAGATATTTTTCACTTCCAGACCCCAGCTGGAAACGTTTTCCTCCCTTGTCTGTATTTCCAAACATTGTCCCCTCAGCGTAGTTTGGCCCTCTTGTGATAATCGCATCCAATATTTAACAACCCTCATCCGTGCTTGTACCGTGTCTCTGTTCAGTCCCAATTCCTTAAGAATCCCACAATTGGCCGTGCCTCTGCTTACGCCCATTACTCTCTTATAAAATTCTGTTTGTATGCCAATTATTGTGTTGTCCCCCCTTAACCCCCACAGTTCTATTTCATAGTTTAATGTACCTAATACTATTGATGAATAGAGGTTTTGAATGACCGGGAAAGGCATTTGAGGTGCCTTGTTTATTGTCCTTATGACTTGTTCTATTGCAAATTTTGTTTTAGTTTTTCTTGCCCTTATGTGGTGTGTCCAACTCCCTGTCATGGAGAGTGATGCCCCCAGGTATGTGAAGTTTTTAACCCGCTCGATTAAATCCCCCCCCCGTACGTCCATGTCTCCTGTATGCTAAATATGTAGCCATTTTTGAAAGCAATGATTTTTGTCTTTTTAATGTTTACCTTCATTTTATATTTGATGCACCCCTCATATATGCTGTCTATGCCCCTTTGAAGACCCTCTATTGTCTCGGACAAGATGACTATGTCGTCTGCATACATAAGGACTGGTATACTTTGCACTCCTATACATGGAATAGAATCCTGATCCATTTTAATTTCATGCGCTACCCAATCTATGAACAGTGAAAATAGCACTGGTGATAGGATGCATCCTTGTTTCAGTCCCCTGAGCGAAGGCTGTAGTGCCGAGACTTGGTTTCCTTCGCATCTTACTCCGAATTCTACCCTCGCATATATTGCTTGCAGTGCTCTGATCATGCGCGCGGACATTCCCTTCTCATACAATTTTCCCCACAAAATTTCCCTATGAACTTTATCAAATGCTTTTTCAAAATCAATGAAACATGCGTATAATTTCCCCCGCTTCTGTTTAATTTTCCTCTGTACTAGTGTTTGTAATATGAATATGTTGTCTACCGTGCTGTACCCTTTCCTGAAGCCCGCTTGTAGTGGTGAGATTTTGTCGAATATTTCTGTCCATTTCTGGATCCTACGGTTTAAGATGTGTGTGTAAATTTTACTCCATATAGGTAATAAAGAAATGCCCCTGAAATTATTTGCGTCATTTATTACAAGGCCATCTTTTCTGTTTCCCTCATGAAAGTGTGATAAAATATGCTCTTCTGGCAGTTTTTTCTACAAGCAAGAGACTTCGAAGTTCCTGCTAGTAAACTACAGGAGTCGCGAGCCAGCGCTACAAAATGCTGAATGTCCTGTTAGTGTCATTTGAGTAGAAAAAGGAATGTGTGACTCAGACATGTAGTTTGAAGATTTTTCGTCTCGAGCATGATGCTGCATTGAAAAAGAATGCTACAAAACATCCGCTGTGCAATCTTTGACCTAAAAAAATATTTATATGTAATGTTTGGGCAATTGCGCAATTTTGAGGAACTGGAGATTAAACGCTAAATGTTGACATAATCCATGCCACTGGAAAGGGGTCATGCCTAACTTTGCTGCGCTTGTTATTTATGATTTTGATGTAATTACATATTCTTTCCTTAGCAACGCTATACATGAATTTCATGTTACATATTTCGAGACAAATTACATATTTTCAATTGAAAGTATTTTTTTTTTACATAAAATGCGATATTTTCTCAATTTCTCTAGTTTTTCACTGAGTAGTGTTGATATATATATATATTTTGGTACAAATACCAAATATTACTCCTCCTCTGTATAAAAGGCTCGTCACCGTATTTCCATGAAAATGACTCTGCAAAAAATCAAAGCTTCATGTGTACTTTGCTCTTTACCAGATTTGATTTAAAAGAGATTTAGGTTGTGCGTACAGTGACTAGAGATGCGTTATAGCTTGCTTGTACAGTCGTGCATAAAGATATTCATACGCATCATTAGCCTTGAATTATTAGGGGGCGCAGTATATATAATTCACTAGTGTCATACATAGGCATGATCAGGCCCGTAGCGAGGGGTAGGCTAGAGTACTGCAGCCTAGGGCGCGATTCAAAGCTATTTATTTATAAAAAAGACAAAAATGTCCAATTTTGATAGAATAATTAATGATTTTGCTTCATTGAAAGCAAGAAAAGTTAAATTCTAACTATTTTCTTTGAGATAACAGTCTGGTTTTATAAATATTTTGAAAATTTTACTTAAGAATAATGTGTAATACACATTATCTATCCAGCTACGGGGCTGGACAAGATGCAAATAGGCTATCAGTATTCCGAAGAACGCTAAAATAACAATCAAAATGGTCCAATTACTTAGTCTTTGGCGTTGTTGTTTTGATTCTGAAATCCTACGTTGCAGAAAGTAAAGTTATTTAGCACGATGGGTATGGATAATGTGCCTAATGTTTTCTTTGAACACAACTGGATGAGCAATATAAAAAATGAACCTGGATTTTTAAATGTATCCGTTATACGAAGAAGCAAATGATGCACAACAATTGCGATAAATGTGCGATGAGGTAGGCCTATGTCATGATTCTGGCAAGGGTATCATGCTATCTTTCTCTCTCCTCTTTCTCACCCTCTCCTCTTTATTTTTCTTTCTCCAATTTCTCTTTCTCCACTTTCTCTCTCTTTCTCCACTTTCTCTCTCCACTTTCTCTCTCCACTTTCTCTCTCCACTTTCTCTCTCCACTTTCTCTTTCTTTTTCCACTTTCTCTTTCTCCACTTTCTCTCTCTTTCTTTCTCCACTTTCTCTCTCTCTTTCTTTCTCCACTTTCTCTCTCTCTTTCTTTCTCCACTTTCTCTCTCTCTCTCTTTCTCCACTTTCTCTCTCTTTCTCCACTTTCTCTCTCCACTTTCTCTCTTTCTTTCTCTTCTTTCTCTCTCTCTCCTCTTTCTATATCTCTCCTCTTTCTCCCTCCCTCTATATATCTCCCTCTTTCTCCTCCATCTCTCTCTTCTCTTTTTCTCTCTCACTCTCATCTTTCTCTATCTCTCTCTCTCTCTCCTCTTTTTCACTATAAATACGCGATAAAGGGAAAAATACAATGGAATTTTTTGAGAATGCAGCGGCAAGATAAGAATAAAGTTTCTTAGACTTGTTTTGCGCCTTTATCAATCCTTGCCGATTTACCGTGTGATGCGGGTTGCCTGACCCTAAGTGTTTTATGGTACATCGACACTCCAGCCCAATTTCACTTACTGTACAAGATATGTCCATGCTCAGCGTGCAACTGCAGCAGGTGGAGGAAGACACGAACAAATCTACACAGCAAAGCTCTCCACCGCCAGGAACATGACCGTTGCACTCGGTGATATAAATCTTCACACGAAATAAATATTCAGCTTGCTGTTTTATTGCATGCCGGAAATTCTTCATACTCGCGCAAGAATCGAAAGAATTCTGCTCACTTTTCTCTCTGCTCGCGAAGAACACGAATCGGTCCGAAGAAGTCAGTGCTGCTGTGGATAGAGACCACCTCTGAGCATGCAAAGGGACAGATGACGTAGAGAAAGAGCAGATAAGTCGAGAATCGTTGTACGTATCGTATCGAACAAGAACACATGTGTTGGCTTTGTATGCGTATAATCTATCGGAATCTGATATCTGTTCTGAAAGTAATAAACGTTATCCAAATATCTGGTTCCTAAACACTGGCGATTAATGTTACTTTGCAAAAAACACATTAGTCTCTGTGAGAAGGGTCCATAGAGGTATACATTATTGATTTGTTTGGAAGAACCGATAACTTGATGATGGCGATATGGAGAAAATTTGATTTTGTACATGTGCCAAAATATTCTAGCTGGGGGTTTCTCTGTCGTAAACTATTTCTTCTTTATTTTCTTCCACGCGAAATTGCCATGCCTGATAGACTACATCTTCCTTAGTGCTGCTCTATCGACAAGGTAAAATTCAAGTTCAACTTGCTGGATCCCCTGGTAGACCAATCCACTCCTTTCCCACAGACAAGAAAACTATAAAAAATACATGACTTTTTAACCAAAATATGTATTTTTGTATAGTTATTTAATGCTATGTGATTAACCTTCCCAGAAAATATTCATCTGCCATCTACAAAATGACACCGTAACAGTTTCCGAGGAAAATTTACATTTATAAGGTAAAAGTAAAATTGTGAAACATTCGCTAGTAATAGGAGTTGCTGTATAAATCTAGCTGTGGCCTTCAGCAAGCAAATTCCAGATTTTGAACAGGCTACAAATTAACGATGCAGTGTACGATTAATCTTATTAAATTGAAAACGGAGTAACTCATATATTTACATGATTGATTTGCCTTGATTTACATTCAGTTGTAGGATTTTTAGTTGATATCCATACAGTTGTACTGAATTCAAATGTATCGATGTTTTCAATATTTGTGTTGATTTTTGTTTTTTAGCGTCGCTTTCCTGCCACTTTTGGCTAATCGCTATGATGTGTGAGACTGATGCAATATGAAGACATTGATGGATACTCAAAAATATCACCTAAACCCAGATCGAAATTCGAAACAGAGATCCCTGGCGTCGCAGCACGCTGTGCTAAGCACTTTACAACGGAGGTTGCCTCAATATTTTCAACAATTGACTGATATGTACAGCGAACCGTAATCCACTACACTGAATAGTGCTGTTACTGCCATCACCAAATCATCATAATCAACTTGCCTTTTCTGTCAATGACGCCACAGCACTAAAACTAATAATTACTAATTTTCTTATATTTTAAAACAATATATTAACTTTTCAAATGATTCAGCTGAATTCACTACATCACTGCTTTGGTATTCAGTATACAAAATTCTTCGCATGAAACTGGCTTCTGAGAGTTCAAAGAGTGAAACATCATTGACGTTATGATCACAGAAATCTAGTATGTATAATTTTATGTCGTTTTCTTCCAATTTTGGCTGATTGCGACGATGAGTATGAGTGATGATTAGATGCAATAGATGAAGAGAAACACGAAAAGAACTCCCATACCATACTCCTTGAATCAAGGTTTCTAGTTTGTTTGTCGAGTGTCAAATGCCGATATTTTGTACAATAATTGGCTTTTGTTTCAGAATGTCGAAATCATCAGCATTTAAATTTCTTTCTACCTTACCCAGTGGCGACGATTGGGTTCTAAAACTGAGGGGGGGGGCAAGGGCAGTTTACTTTCCTTTGGTACATAAGGTTTAGCATGGTGATATAGCATAGTGTGAGGGCAAAAGTGGCAAAAAGTTGGGAGGCGCCCCTCCTAATCGCCGCCACTGAACTCACCATATCCATAGTATGTATAGCTTGTAAGATGCAGCCATTTTACGTATTGTAATTATTTCACTTATTCGGTTTTTGCTGCCTAAACGTTGTTGCTGTTGAGATCATAAAATTCTCGTTACTTTTTTTTAACGTCAATAATCAAGTAGCGTCACCTCTGAATCTTCAATGAAAATTTATGACACCATTTAGCCTTGTTTCCATGACAACCAAAAACTAAATATGCTGACCAAGGCAGAATTTATTTTATTTTAAAACATAAACTAAACGTTGCGTTTCAACCTTCTACCAAGGTCTTCTTCAGACTCTGTACCAAATACAAATTAAGTAAGATACAAAACAGGAAGATATATATATATGTATACACACACACACACACACAAATCACTCCCCTCCAGACACAAGATTATTAGAAAGTTATTTATCTCGAACATTCCTTTCCAGGTGTTCCAGCGGGTGTCCTTCTCCTGTCAACTGTTGTTTCACCTGACAGACGATTTAGATAAAGATTTCCTTTCATCTGGAACGTGGTTGGACTCCTTATCTTAGTCTTTTTCCGTATCTCTTTGAAGCGTAACGTTTAGTTTATGTTTTAAAATAAAATAAATTCGGCCTTGGTCAGCATATTTAGTTTTTGGTTAAAATTTACGACTCTCAATTTACACAAGGGTTCTTGCTTGTAAGTAGGAAAGTTTGGGGTGGTGTAATTCCGTTATAATGAAACTTAGCTAAGATTAGCTGGTTCATGTTTTGTTTGCGTGTGGAGAACATAAGAAGATATACTACGTCCCGAGAATATCTGAAGAGAGCGAACGAAAGCAAGTCTCTGCGCAAGTAGCGACTCCAGAGGACTCGACCAATGAACAAGTACGAGAGAACGGGACTACGTGGAGGGGGGGAAACGGCCGCAGTTACCTGCCTTTCTGGCAGCGTGTACTGCTTCACTCTGCCCACTTGCTTTCTCCCCTTTCTCTGTCGTTATGCACGACCTTGCTCCAGAGATAGTTTATAGTAAATAAAGTTAAAAGGTAAGCTCGTATAAAACGCAAAGCCAAATTAAAATTGCCTTCGTCCCTTTCTTGAACAGCACATGGATGATGGGGGAGGGAAATCGCGAACAAACAAGAATTCCTGCTTCTCCAAAAGAAAATTATCCACCGTATGATTTTTCCCGCTATTCGCTACTCCAGCGCCATTGCATACCTCCATTTTCCGATCCGTAAAAGAGACATTTCCCCGTTATTCAGCGGAAAGCTTCCTAATTTCCTCAAGGTCTTTTCCGCGAGCGACAGGAATGTTGATCAACATAATCTGTTCCATACCTCACTGAAAATGTGCGGAGGGGTGAAGAGGGTTGAGGAAACGCAAGCACATACTTTGAGAAAAAGGAAGTTTTCCACCGAGGTGCATGGAAAAGGTCTTAATTAACCCCCTCCTCCTTTCCAACCTCAGCCTCTTGATATTTTCCCTTCGCAAAGGAACCGGAGTGTATCGGATCTTACTTCATGTCCCGGCATTCCTAAGACTCCACTCCACCTTTGAAACGTAGCCACATGAATTCTGTACATTCTTGAGTAAGGCAGAAGATCGTCTGGAGGCGCCCTTTCCTCTCTTACCCTTCTCCTTCTTCCAAAAAGGCAAGGCCGAGACGAATTCTCCCGATTCCCGAAAGAACTCCCGGCAAATTCCACAGGAGCAACATCAAAGTCAAGTAGGCAGGCGAAGTTTGCAATGTAGGTGCAAAAAAATTTATCCCCCCTTTTTACTTCCAAACCCTACCCCCCCGGTTAAAATTTCCAGTTGGGGAGTCTAAAGGTTGTTGCTAACTCTCTTAGGGCACTAACCAGTCGTCCTATTGTCTACGCGCACACATACCATACAATAATGAGATTTAAAAGAAAATAAGGTGCACATTCTTGTACGCATGTTTTACTACCCTCTGTCCATAGCCATACCATGAAAGCATACAGGGGATGCGGAAGTAAGGTTCTACACATTCTCTATCTATACCTTGTGCCAGTTATCTCTGGAGCAAGACCGTGCAAAGCGTCAGAAAAGAGGAAATCGAGTGGGCAGAACGAAGCAGCACACACTCCTGCGAAGATTGGTAGAGTCGAATTACTTTCGGAACATCTCCAGCGGACTACGCGAGTCTCTCTAGCGAGCCTAGTGGGCGTGTAGAGCCTGAGCAGGGTGCTTAGCGATAGGTTCCGAGTTGAGATGACGTCAGTGGCTCGCTTAGTTCATTGGCTGATTCGAGAGTTGTGACTCGTTCCGAAGCTTCAAATGCATAACAGCCAAAGATGTTATGGAAATAATCTCCCTCTACCTGCAGTCGCTTTCCACCCACTCGCTGCAATCCTGTTCCCCCTCACGTGTTCATTGGTGGAGCCGTCTCGCGTCACTACTTGCAGAGAGACTTGTTTTCGTTCGCTTGCTCCAGAGATACCTGGGACAGAGTATGGGCCACAGTGGTTGATGTAATCAGCACCACATTCTGCTCCCTTTACCTACCCAATATCCGTTTATTAGAAGCTGGGTGAGTCCCAGAGCCGCTTTATGTAAGGACATTTTCGGAAAAGATTTTCCACCTGAAATCAGCCAATCCGGGAACAAAACCGAGTCTCCTGAGTGGCGGTCAGGCGCCCTACCGACTAGGCCACCGCGGCTCTACTCTCGTAGGCAGTACGTGCTCTACATTTTCTTTTTCGCATTTTCGGATATTAATGTTAATGCCAGTACTTGAATTTTGACTGGGTCTCTCCGATAGTATAGTGATTAACGTTATCATGTTGTAAACAATGGGTACCGGGTCACATTAAACAGTGGTTCAGTTCCCAATTTAAACTGTAGATCCAATTTCCAATGAGCAAAATGAAACTTTGCCAAACATACGCGTACTTTGAATTTCGAAACAGATTAAAATTAGCTGTTAATTAATAGCTAGTAAGTTTTGATTATTGTCTGATACCTGGTTTCTGCCTCAAATGTGTTTAATTTTCGATTTCCTACCTTTTAAATATATTTATTTTGCTTGACACAAAAATAGTACTTTTATTATTAAGCTTCTTGAAAGGTAAATGAACTTCAAGCAATAGGTTTTTCACTGAAATACCACTTTCTATCACAACTCTAGGAAAAGCGTGACAAAAAAATGAAATGTTTCTAAATACATCAACTTCTTAGTGAATTTAGTAAATATTATTTCAATTACATTGTTATCCCTTCCCTACTCAAATGTTTGTATAGAAGAAAAAAATTAGAAAGGAAAACAATACGACTAAATGAATTGACAAACGTGCTCACAAGAAGGTTTCAAAATAGCCTAAACAAATGCATACATAGAGAATATAATGTGAAACACATAATTACGCAGTTTAGGAAATGAAGGGACAATTCTAAACGAAAAGTTCTCATTATTTTCTTCCTCGAAGTTTCAAGATCAATGAAGAAAATCAAATGGGAGAAACAAAAGTGTGAAATTGAAAGAGTAGGAAGAACATTTCTAGCTTTAATGCCCTCCTGAGAGAAACTAAAATTCAATTGCACTGACAGACAACAATAGACAAATACACAATATGCGCTTCTTGATTGGCTCCGAAATTATTTTTAATGGCAGTTACTCTTGAATGACGAGTCAATTATTTGTATTGTGAAACTACTTCTCGAAATTTACAGGAAATGTTCCAGCTTTTCTGTGCGACCGTGTTGATATATGAACAAACAACAGGATTGGGAGCATTAATAAATTATCGTCGCCCCTCCTCGGATTTGGATTGCAATCTTGACTTCTGCAAGAACCGGAAAGAAGAAAGTCTATCGCAGTTGCAAATCGTAATTATTAGCAATTTCTCACTCTTGCATCTGATACGTCGAGGACAAAATTGCCAAGACGTGTAAAAGAATGTCACCGGAATGTCAACAGAGGAAACACTGCTTCGGGGGCCAACGAGGAGGCGGGGGGAGGGACTTTCGGAAAATAAACCAACAGCGACATTCCTCTCTGAGCGAGTCAATTGCCAAGGAACAGGTTATATTAATACGCTATCGCTGTCCAAATTCGAAAATACCAAAGTCGTTTCGACAATTCCTTAAACGAGTTCTTTTGTGTGTACTTTTTGTGTCCATGCACCTATCTCCAACACGTATAAAAATTGGTTTTCATTGCTCGGCGTGGAACACACAAGGACAATATAATTAGACCTTCGGAACGGCAAAGTGCGGTTTGAGAACTCAGGGAAAGGTGGCAGCACCTAAAGACCTTGACGTTATGTGGCGAGCCTCAAGAAGTTAATTATGAGTTAGTTTTCTGTAAAGCGATGGATGTCAGGGGAAACTGTTCTTAATGTATTTTACTTAAAGTTGTTGAGGAAAGTAGCATTCCAAGAATTTTACTGGAATGGATATTGCTTGAAGTTCATTTAGCTATGAGTTTTATGTATTTTTTGTGCATCAAATGACTCGGGGAGTCATCTTTGGTGACTTTGGAAGTCACCGAGAAGAAAACTTATACCTATACTTACAAGCCGGAATTTAGTATTAGTTGTTTGAATTAGTTCATTTTAATAATAGTTTTGACATTCAAGTATTTGGAAGTAAATTATACGTATTCAAGATGAAAGTAAAAATCTAGGCATGTAACGTGTTCTCCTTCTCTATTTATAAAGTATTATCCTCTGGTCTAATATCAAAGAATCCAAAGTCAAGTCAAATCAAGGGGTTCCGCGTTCGATACACTGTGGCGACACACGTTCGGATCCCACTTTAAACTGTAGGTCCAGTCCCGATTAGCCAATCTACGCATAAAGTGGATTTAAAACAAACTCGTGTAGCTACCACATTAATTTGCCTGTAGTATTAACCAAGTGAAAGTTTACACTAGATTAGATGAACGCAGATTATACGGTTCAGTATTATGTAACACACACACCTTTTCTCATCCATTTAGGAATACATTTTAAAAGATTTATTTTCAAAAACTCGTAATTTACTCTACCAAGTACATTAATCTCACACATGTAGCTACTAAAAGTATAAAAAATTCGATGTGCTTTTCATGATGAATTTGTTGCCCTGTCTGTGCTTTCCAGCGTTGTCCTGTTTATCGTCATTCTTCATTTTTGAGGTTCTTCTTTGGAATCATATACTTGGTTATGGATGGCCTCGGTCCCATGCCTTTTCTTCAGTTTCTATATTGTTGATGTAATTTTATGTGGCTAGAAAGGCGTATTTTTATTTTATATATGTGTGTGTGTGTGTGTGTGTTCAGCAACTTGTTTGCATACCGGTATGTTACACCGATGCGTAAAGAATAATGATCTTGTATTGTTTTTCAAGCTTTGAATCAACCCCAGTTTCCTCCGTAGACCTAAACCCAATAAGTTACACCACTGAATTGTGTGATTTTTATTGATCAGTTATCTTTGTGTGGTGCTCGTGTAAACACTGCAAAAAAAATATTTTTTTCGTAGATCAAAAATAAAGTTTACAGCTTGCTTTAATATGCAGCATTTTGAAAAGAATGGGTAAGCTAATATACAATATTACCTGTTTTCTTCCATTAGCTTCTGTTTTAAAGAAATAATGTTTCAATATTATTACTCATTACTTTAAGTATAGGTTTAGCTTAAGGAAAACAAGCTGTTATAATTCATTATAAACAAATGAATATTGTTCTAGTCTGTTCTTTTTTGCAGAAGTACAAACCGCCGTCGATTGAATTGGTGCCATACGCGTCGAGGTCGTCGACGCCTGCGTCCGGCGGAGAGTGTGCAACGGACAAAGACTCGGACAGCGGCGACCCAGAGCACAAGGGAGCGCAGTACGTGTCCGCGAACTGCGTCGTGTTCACCCACTACTCCGGCGACGTGTCTTCGGTGGTCGACGAACACTTCAGCAGGGCGCTCAGCCAATCGGCGGCCTTCGCGGATCAAAAGGGGATGCAAGGCAAAGGTAAGCGTATCATTTTTTTTACTTTATGTAGTTTTAGTTTTTTTTCACAGTTCACTGACTAACCAAGAATACCGGGACTGTTAGGCTAAATGCCTAAGTTGTTACAGTGAAGACGCGCTTGCATCCGGCGTGGAGACTGCCTTTATGGCAGTGACCCTCTGTTGCCGCGTTTACCTATGAAGGAACTCGCTGTCAAACAACCAAATAGACCTACCGCTGTCCCCTCTTTGGACATCAAGCTGCAACAACAGGGAAAGAGGATTTTGCAAAAATAACAGTTGTGCGCTGTCATTGTACACCGGTTCTTGGCTTGACTCTACTGTAGGTTAGGCGTGTTAACTTTGGTTCTCTTTATAGCATAAATAATACATTTACAATGTATTTATGCTAAGAGAACCAAACCTAACAACGTAGGCATTCCTCGTCTGCCTAGAATGAAAGGTTGAGCTCGCGTTGTGCGATATGGGAGACCTTCACAAATACTGCATTCGCATTGTACGACTGCGCAATGAAATGTGCTGAAGCCTCGTGCACATGCGTACAAGAACGCATTGCAATGTGGGGGTGCATTCACTGCCCCTTCGAAGGTTAGACTCTCATCCAAACTAAGCGTAAAGACACAACCAGTTGAAAATAAGTTCATGTAGCCTACCCTGGATAACAATGAATATAAGCTTCTCTCTTCGTGGAAGCCTCAATGATCTGACTAAATCCGCTGGAAACCCGGATTCGATCACCTGGGTGTGTGATCTAACGTCCGAACTTACCGCTAATTCTCCACTTATTTTTGGGGTGCACCTGCGATCGACCTCTGGACCTCTCGTACCAAAGGCATATCCTAACCATTCGACTATGCGAGAGTCCTTCTCAGACAAAAACTGTTGTTTTTTAATCCATGTTTTGCCTTCATGCGATTTTATAGAAGCGCTTGTTTGCATGTAGTAATGTTGTCAAAACTCGTACATAAAAGTCGAATCCGTTTATGCTTCCTAGGAGAACTATGTAGAGCACGTGCACGAGGAAGGGTTTAGTATGCTGTGCAGTGTTTGCAGATGCGATCGGAGCATTTATGCGTCAGTGAAGGCGGGGGGGAGGGAGAGCGAGCCAGCGCATCACAAAAATATGGCCGCGCGTCTGCTAAGCTAGATCGGTGTGTGCCTTTGGAACACGGCCAGCACGCGCGAGTTGTTCCTAGTCCACAACACGTTCTTTTGTTTTCTGAGCTTTGTTTTTTTTTTTATACCTATTTTGTACGGTACGCAGGCTTTTCTTCCCTTTACCTGTTTCACGTGAACGAACACGTTGGCCAACTTCGCTCTTTTGGAACCAAATTTGGTTCCATTTTTGGCCACACTAGCATTTTGTTATTGTCCGGCGGAGCTGTTGCTGCAATAATTTATCGTTGCGATCAATCCAATAGGTAGAAAAGCGGCGCAAGATAAAATTAGAATGAGATGATGTACGCAAATTGATTCATCGCTATGTGGTAGGAGGCTGGATCAACTCAAGGGTGACGAAACTTGCTCAGTGTGTGAGCAGTAACCTATTGCACACATCTATTTTTACAAGCACATTTTGTTATTAAAAAGTTTCTATAAAATTTAGGGCGAGTTGGAAAGGGGCCTTCACAAGTGACGTAGCTAGAGGGGTAAAGGGACGCCTCGCCCCACAACGGGCGTTAATGAAATAGCGAATAATAAGGTTATTCAATTCTAAGAGTTTGGCAATTTACATGTTTTTTAAGTGGTGTGTTCTACATGTTATCACATTTTATGTTTAAAATACAAAATTGACTCACAAAAGCTAATTTAGTTTAATTATGTGTATGTGACTCTCGTTCAAGATCCAAGTGTCGACCTAGGCAGAGGAAATGTTATTTCATTTATTCCCTACAATCATTCATTTCCTACAATAATTCATTCTGTCGGATTAACCCAGAGGCTAGGAATTGATATGTTAGGTGTCCTGCCCCTCCCGCTATTCATTTCTGTGAAACAACTAGAGCTTTATTGCAACGTGGTTGTGTGTCCAATCTTAATTTCTAAATCCAGGACTAAGTAGTGGGATAAAATTACATATAAAGCATGCATGGATGTTCCTATGTAATGGTTCTTTCACGTCCATCGCCTTGGACAGAATCATTGTTGAACACGCAGGCTTATCGTACAAAATTCAATTTTTGAAAGAGATGAGTGTTTTCTTACCAGAATCGGAAGAATATTTCTTGAATTATGAGAACTGAATCTATTGCAACTTTTAATTCTGTGATACCCTGAAAGCTGAAATGCAAATTTTGCCTAAAACTCTTCAGCGTTGCACTTCGTTTATTTTGTATAAAATGGTATTTCAGTTTAGAATAGAATAGAATTTATTTCCAGTATGAGCCTTTACAGCTATACATACCATACAAGTGAAAAATTTTCGTGTACTTTCCCTACATCCTTCCTCCTTTTAGTCTGCTTCCACCTTCACACTGCTCGGGAGTTCACAAACACTATTTTTATTTCAAATCTTTCCCTATACTTGCACTGTTACCTGAGTGATTCCTAAATTTTCTGAAATTTATTTATTTATTTAGCAACCCTCCCCCTCCTCCCCCTTTCACACATGTTCGCTATCCCCACTGAGCTTCTTTGCTCTCTTTACCCAGGCGTAGTGTAGGAAAGTTCCCAGATTCCTTATTTGCGCCTCCCCCCCTCTCGGTCTCTACCTCCTAATAACGCTTCTCATTATATTCTCAATGTTATCTTCATTCATTCCCCTGATATATTTTTGTCTTGCCTCCCCTGTTTCTTTGCACTGGAGGAGAATGTGAAATTTCGTCTCGTCTTCGCCGCATAACGGGCATTCTACGCTCCCGTCCTCCCGTTTAAGTTTAACTTGTGCCCATCTCCCCAGTCTGAACCAGACCAATCCTGACCTTTCTTTTGCCCCACACAAATCTACGTAGTTCCTCCTTCCCCATTCTCGATCCGTATCCACTATTTTCGCCGATGTTAACGATATTTTTGTGTTGCATTCTGCCAAAAGTTTCTGTTTGGTAATATCTTCCAGTCTGGCACGTATGGCCCCCAGCATCTGCATATCAATTCTCCCCTCTATTCCCTCTTCCCACACCCATCCTAGCCCTATATTGTATAATTCCGTTTGCGAGCTAGCTGTCACCTCTGCAAAAATCCCAGTTTCGATTGCAGCATGTGAAGGAACCTTTTCGTGTCTGAAATCATTAGAAAGTTTTATTCGTATCATGAAGCTGAATCATGATGTCTCATCTTACTGTCTTATACCCTGTACCAGCTAACTGTAGACCAGGCGAACGAGACGGCTCCACCAATGAACAGTGAGAAACGGGATTGCGTAATGGGCGACTTGAGTTACCCGATTTCCCTGCTTCGCTCTGTAAGCGTTGAAAACTTTTTAAAGGGACAATACCGTACGCACATGGCAAACGGACCGTATTTTTGTCTCCAGGTCCGTACGCTTGCTTTAAGAATTTCTTATCGAAATATTAGGGATAAAACTGGATAAGCCGTACATTTAGCGTACGAACTAAGTTCTGGACAGTACGTCCGTACATGCCATGAAATTGTACAGTCATGACCGTACGGTTGGCAACGCTGTGCTTTCACCACTCGATTTCCCTCCTCCTATGCCGCACTACTGCATAGTTAGCTGGGACAGAGTATAGTTATTGAGGAGGAGGAATGTCAACTCTTGGAGGTACCGCAGGTAGATAACAGAAGAATAACATTTCGCAAAGTGACATTTATTGTTTTTAATAATTACGAAAATTATTTTCTCACAAAGTCATCATTGTCTTGCAAGAAAATTTAACTCTGGAAACATGATTTACGTCATTTATATTATTATTTTATAACTTGAAATATTTACATCACTAACCTCATTTCAGCAAAGACAATAATAAACAGCTTTTAATCTTCCAAGCTGTTTATCCTATGACGACAGTGTATTCAGAAACGTTTCTAGCTTTTTAAGAAGGGTTGGTTTCTTTCACTGTCTGTGATGAAGTTTTTTGCGTATTCTTACCTTTTTAATGTGTCCTGTTCAGGTCACTTTACAATCTTGCACTTGTAACTTTTCCCAAAGGGGCTTTTCGCCCCTTTTTTTCTAACTTAGGTGAGAGTTGAACATAAGGGACTATTTCCCCGATAAACACTGAAGGGTGAAAAATGACCATACGTGCCCACACAAAAAAAATTTAAAATCAATCAACAAAGACAATGAATTATGAAGTGATAAATGGAAAAACTATTTTATACCATTTCCGCCCGTCTCTCAATAATGGAAGATGCCACAACGCAACGCAGGGCAGCTCTCACGAATAAAAAAGAGCTAACCATAAATATATATTATATCTTGTTTGTAATTATTTTCAGGCTTTACATCATTGCAAGCCTGCGTTAATAAGTCTTGCTCGCTGCATTAGCTCGAAGAGATTGTATTCGAGCGCGCACATACAGTGTGTGCGAGTAATTTAATGGCCCACATCCCTTGCGCCGTCACTGGCCTGAGAAAAATGCTTTGCAAAGGGCCACGAAAAGAAAGAAATGAGCTATATGAAATTCGTGAAAAAAAACAAACATAAAAGAAGCAACATAACTAACCATCTGACAAAACTTGGTCTAAAAGTTTACACTCTGATATTAGTCCTGATCCTCCACACATGCAAATACGGTCTTGTATTACATGCACCAAAAGAAACATATATATTATTCAGTATTTGCAGCATTAAAGTTATTAATTTTTATTAGTTTCCAATCTCACAACTATTGACATGCACATGTGCACAGCATAGATTAATCTGTATTCTACGAGTATATATAGTGTGTTCAAAGTCGATTCCCGAATCCCAATAATTCTACTCGTAAATACCTGTACCTCTCTTTTGCATTAACTTTACGCATTACTTAATATGTAAAATCATCGGCAAAAAAATTGAACATTTAGACCCAGAAATACTTGCTTCCTTGCGTCGAGTTGTGTGTGTTGCCTAACTCTACGGCGATGAGTGAATTTTGATAGCAGATTTTCATTGGCAAATTCTGCCACTGCCGTAGAGTTAGGCAACACGTATATCGCCGTACAGGGAAGAGAGTAAATCAGGATTTAGGTTTAGTCGAGGCGCTAGCTTCGTTAACGATCGGCTGGCTTTGGAGTCCACGGTGCGTGCCCACCAGCTGCAACAATCACATTTCACATTCAACGCACAGTGTTGCCACATCTACTCTCCAGCGGCGAAAGGAGAAAGGTCTCCACATTGAAGTTGCAAGCAACAAATTGACACTACGGCAACAGCGTATCCGCAGTCTGAGACTCCACGTGGAGGAGACGAGCAGAATGACAGCTGCGCCCATTGGCTGAAGGTTGTGTGTGATTGGACGAAAACAACTCGCCCGCTGCTTAACCCCACCCACGTTCGCGGCGGCGGCTTCCTTCAGTTCTTGGACGTTAACGAAGTAAACGCGCGGACTATATCTAATTTTTATTGCCGGTGATTGTACCCTTGAAATTGAACGTTAAAAAATAAAATTATGGCATAATCATACGGTTCGATTAGTTTAGGCTTGTTGATAAATACACTTCTCACAAAAAGTTCGGAATATTGTTATGTTAGACAATAAGTGATAGACACGACCTTGGAATGAAAGAACACATGGTATCTGTTGGGTGGACGTTCTCGTCTTTTCACCGACATATGCCACCCTGCCTATCACCTATTGCTTAATAAATATTACGAACTTGTACCTAATGTAACAATATTCCAAACCTTTTTTGATCAGCGTATGTGCAGCATCAGCATGTCCGGCTTATAGCTATAATAAAAGAAACATGCGCTACAGTTTCCGAATACTTGCCACAGTCAAAACCTGTGTATGTACGGTACTGCCATCTGTTGCCATTTACGAAAAACACGAAACTGTGTCATGCGCATGGGCACAGTAAACGAAAATGGCGTAGTAGACTCCACAAGAGAAGTGTACGGAGTTGGAGTACAAGTTGAATAGACTATATGTCGTTCTACTAAGGGTGCCCATATAGAAGTGTATTGACGTTGTTAGTGACAGTGACGAGCCAGTGTCTCTCATTTTGTGATGTGTAATGGCAAGATGTTGTGTATCAGGCTACACCTTCATTCCCAATAAATTCTTGGTCAAAAAGATTTTGGGACCGTTTCTTCTTTTATAGCTCTAACCCGGACACGCTGTATAATTACATTGAAATTAAAAGGCAATCACTGGATCCAATGAAATCTTGTAGTTTCCTGAGGTCAACATGATTAAATAAATTTTGTAAGCAGTGGCGGCGTTTAGATGGGCGTGGCGGGCAGTTGTCCCCACTTCTTGCTACTTTTCCCCCCGCACTATGCTAAACCTCATGCACCAAGGGAAAGTAAACCGCCTTGCTCCCCTAGTTTTCGCACGCCCCCCCCCCCCCCCCCCCAAGTTTTGGAACTCAATCACCGACACTGTGTGTAAGTGATGGTTTTCATTTGCATTTTCAAGACCGAAAAATTCTATTCTCCTGAGAATATTTTCACTACAAAGTTTGACGCGCAAACTAAAATGACAACTTTCAGAAGAAACTCTCTAATAAATGCAAGGGCCTGTTACCGGACCGCGGACTGGTGGTTGAGAACCACTGGTATAATTATTCTTTTTAGTCCATATCTGGCATAAAATTCACAAGAATATTGCAAGAAGCCTTGCAACTGCATAAGGAATAATTTTATACCGCAAGGTCATAATTATAAGGCGATGTGGGACATTACTCTGAATTTTGTTAAAAGTATTTTTTTTTTACCGTTATTTAGCTCATTTCCCATCGGTTCTGCTTGGCAACACTGTCAGTATCGCTGTCATGGCGCAGCCGGTGCCGCCGAGGCAAAACAAAGCGGCGATGTTACCAGCTCGTTTATTAAACGACAAACTCACTACATGGACGTTGCGTACACATATTTGTTCTAAGCGTTCTGTTTCACAGCATTTCTGTCCTCGGGCGCCGTTCCGGCTTTTGTAAATCCATCCTCGCGTCCGTTTTCCTGAATGTGAACCACATGTTCTTCGTTTGGCTTTCGCTAAACGTTGCGCTGAGCTCACGGCGAGAGCAGTGGAACAGTTGAGACATCGGTCGCTTGGCAAGAACGGCTGAATTGTGCCACAAAATAGTTCAGTATTAGATACTCCAGTAGAGTGATTTGTTCACACCCTCTGTCAACTTCCCATCCAACGCAACCACCCAAACTTTTCTGCTAAACTCCAGTGGCGGCGCCGGGGGACAGGGAGAATGCTACTCCCGAATCGATCTGTTCGCCGCTCCCTAGAAAACCCGAAAAAATAGATAAAATATGTACTCTTTTAGTCCAAATATGCAGTTTAGTACGGTATTAAGTGGTATATTAAATGTGGGTGCCACCTAGAAAATATTCCTGCCCCTTACGCTTCCCTACTAATTTTTGTTTCTGGAGCATCAGTGTTACAAACTTTACATTTTAGCTATTAACTTTCATCCATTGGCACTATAATGCATTCTCTATTATTGCAATTTATCTTTCTCTATTAATTTTAAAAGGCACATGGCAGTGGTTGGGATGCCACTTTAAACTGTAGGTCCAGTCCTCATTAGCCTATCTGTGCATAAAGTTGACTGAAAACAACAATAATTCAATTTAATTTTTTAAGGGTAATGCTAATTTGGACATTATTCGGGTATTTATACAATTTTTTTTCTTTTAATAATATAATAATTTTATGATTAGTACGATCTTCATATGAATATGGCAGTTTCTTATTAATTTGATCATGCAATCTCGTGGTTGTGATTAACTTGAAGAGATGGAATGAAACTTATGCAGATAAACATAATAGAAATTCTTATTACAAGACCTCGGTTTTTAACCTATTTTTTCCTTCACAGGTAAATAAGAAATAACAAGTTTTGTCAGCGTTTCATTAAAAAATGCAACAACTGAGGAAATTTTATAGTTACTAAAATAACCTATTTTGCTTGTTAGAACCTATTTTAGGTTTATGTGCCTAAATTAAACCTTTTTTAGGTTTTACAGGATTTTTACATCTCTGAGGTATTGCTCGGTTTAGTAACTAAACAATTCAATGACTGGCGTGTTTAAAACATGTTTTCTGTCGACCCCCCCCCTCCAAATCTATGATAACTTTCAAAGCTCTAAACAAAATAAAATGTCTGACGCCACTGTTACCTGCACACAGAGGCGGCCAAGGTGCAAATTTCTGATACGTGTGGTCTTACTCAATTTCGGGTCATTTCGGTCCTTTTGTAGCATTCACGTTTCAGCACTGACTACGTTTCAGTTGAAAGTTAATTAAAAGATAAAGATAAAACATCTGCTTGTACCTCTTTTTCATGTTTTACCAAAATTCAAGCATAATTCTCGGAGCAAATAATTCGCGCATAATTCCAGGAATTCAATGAATTCCTAGTGAGCAGCCACCCCTGATATTGTACAGCAAATTATACATACGTAATTCATTTTCATACCAACAAGCAACTTCTGCTAACAGCAAAAGTATAGTAATACAATAATTTGTGGATAATTTTGAAACTTTGGTTAGGAAATTAACATTTGGTTGTTATATATACCTACCTACTAAAACTCCTGACGGTTCTTGTGATTTTTTTTAATGAATCTATCTAATCAGCAATTTTCAAGAATTTTGTACCATTTAGATTTTTTGGAACCTATACTTCAGGATTTTTCGAGACTAATTTAATATTCTTAAAACCTATTTGAGGATTTTTAGAACCTATTTTAAGATTTTTAGAGCTTATTTAAGAACCTAAAAGTGCACTTTTTAGAACCTAAAACTCATAGGTCTACTAATACCATATTATTATTTGTGTTTTAGCCTTGTCTATATTGGACATTCCAAAGAAATGTACATCTCATGCATGTCCAACAACTCTGAACTGTATGTACAGTTTAAAGGGCGCGGGCCCACTTGGGAAACTCAATGACTCAGTGTTAACGTCCAGACAGATACACAGTCAGTTTGTTATTTCGGTGAATTTGGGGAAATGATGTGGAAGTTGACAGCGTAATAGCAGACGTATTTGATCAGTTTCTCCAACGGACAATTCATGTGAAGAAGTAGATGGGGAATTATGTACATGTAAAAACTTCCATATGGGAAGAATAATTGTTTTCTGAAATTAGATTATTATTATATTGAGATCTGCCTATGATTTTCATGATTCAGCATGGATTCAGGGTTTGAATCATGGATATATTAGTTTCATTCTATTCATAAATAAAACAGCCCAGCTCAGGTAAATTTCTACGTCGCGAATACAAACCATGAGAGATAAAGAAGAAAATAACACAAAATAAAGGGGGAAAAGTAATTATTTAAAAAGAAGACGAAAAAGCAAAATATATAATATATGAACAGAAGCGAGAATATAAGGGTATAAAAACAAGAGAAACTGTGAACCCGAAGATTGTGCCGCTATAGTGATAAATGAAAGCAAATCTCTAAGAGGAAAGCAGAACAATACCCCCCTCCAAAAAGGAGAATCGAGAGACGCTCTTCAACCCCCTCTGTGTACCCATTTAAACTCACTGGTTTAAACGACCACGCTTAAAGCCGATGGGGGTCATTGCAACGCAAAATGTCTCTGTGACTGTGTTTCTGCCTTTACCTTATAAGGTCATTCATTTCCCCAATAGCTAATAGAATACTGCTTCCCCGTCTGGTCCATGGCGTGTCCCACTCAGCTCTCTAGAATCGATTCAGTCTTTCACATCTTCCTAGCTATAGTTCTTTACAGGGTTCCCTCATTATGCAATTTTTCATCTCCGCATCTCTTGTCTATTCTAAACTTACAGACTACATATCAGCGCTGTTTGCAGAATCAGTTCAATTATTTATACAAAATTGTCAGTGGCGAAATCGGCTGCAATACACTCCTTGAGGAATTCCCCTTTCGAGTACCTATGCACACAACACGTAACACTAGCTTATTTTACACAAAAAGGCCTAGACTAGAAATCCAAAGGGAAAAAAATCTCTCTTCTACAGACTTCCCACACAATATAATAGCATCCCATCGAGAATTTATATATTTTGCTCGGTGTATGCCTTTCGGTCTTCCATCAGAAGAAATGATTGTAAATAATATCAAATAGTGCCATCCTTATCTTTTGTTAATTTACTGTTCATTTTTGTTATTTTGTTATTTCTAACTTTTTTTCTTTCTTCATTGTTGACAATTTCAGTGTAAAGTGGCCATCTGTGCTGTATCTGGAATTTTCTCAATAAATAAATAAAAAATAAATAATTTGCATTTCTTCCGAGTCTCATAAGTTTTTCTTTTTTTAAAAAAAAAAAAAGCTGCGCATTCCAATGGAATATTAAGGAAATATTTTCGAATCTCCGTTTCATCTGCCAGTAGCTTGAAATTTATCAAGCTTGTGAGAGTTCCAACTATATCAAGCACGATATGTTTGTGACATAATGCTATTCGTCATATTTTTCTTTATTTTCTTTTCCATTCAGTCCACAAGGTAAATAGGAAACGACTTGTCCATGCGAAAAAAAATCTTTCCTCATTTCTCCGTGGCGCAGGTTGTTGGTTTAGCAGAAAAATTCTACATCGTCGAGATTTAAAAGTGGAGCCCCTTGTCAGCAGTTTTTGCCCTTCTAAAGCCCACTGCCTCAGCACATGAAGCGTTTCCGGCTGAATCGACGAATTGGTGACCAGCCTCAATGTTATCCTTTGGAAGCCCGATTCTGCTGTCGTTTGAATTGTCACGTTCGTCGATTTTTTTTAACATCCTGACATCTCGAACAGTTGGCTACACACAGTCAATTGAATGCACTGATACTAATGATCATCAAAGTAGTGACGAGATTTTGTCTTAGGCACAGTAGGACCGAGGCTAGGCGCAAGAATTTGTGGCGGTTCCTTTTTTGCTTATTTTATGCTAGTTTCAACATTATTGAAACAAAAACCACTTTTCAACTGTTTGAACTACGCGAACAATTTGTAATTTGATTTGGTTTATTTTACTTCGGTTTTGTCGATGAGGGTGAATGATGGAATTGATGAAGGAACACTCGCAAAGAACACCCATGTCCAGGCCGGGATTCGAACCAGAGACCCCTGGCGTCGTAGCGGTCTGTGCTAACCATTTCGCCACGGAGGTCGGCAATTTTCCTAAAAATAATTGTGCTCTTTACTATCCAATATCATATCTTACGACACACAAATAAAGGAATACGTTTTCAACAATAACAATAAACGGAATGTAAAGTATAGGATGACCTTTTCGGAAGGCACTCAAAGGTCAATCTCGCTTTCACAGTAGTCCCTGGACGCATTTTGCAGGCAAACGAAGCTCTGGCATATTGACTCACAGCAGTATGATCCTCTGTAGGACCTGTGTTGTCCTTTCCATGTTTGTGTGTGTGAATATCTGTCCATCACTTTCAATTTATCACCCACGATTCATTCTTATATTTGTAATTATCCACAAGTGGCAGAAAATCGAAGTAAAAAAAAGAAGCGCTGAATCAATATCAGTAAAATTTTTAATAGAAACTAACATATCTGCGTTTTCTTGGAGATGAAAATGCAATTAACATGTTATCAGAGTTCCGAATGGGAAACACACAGTCACCGTTATGTTTTGAGTGAAAATTTAATTTTATACTGCCTTCCACTCACTCACTTGTGTTGGGTACCAATACACTTCTTTACATAATGTTCTACTTCTTTAAGAATCACATTTAATACCACTTTTGATTGTGATGTGATCAGCTTCAGCTTCTACTGCAAAAGTGGAATTTCGTAACAGAAATATGAACCCACTTGTTTTATTTCGTAGCCGATTTCATCTTGAAACTGAAATTAAGAATATTAGTTAATAATGTCATTGGTAAACAATAAAAAAATGTGTTAGACCCAATTCTTTAATACCTTATCATAATCTTTATCGCAAGTTGAAATTTTGTTGTAAGTCCACTGTATGCAAAAAAAAAAAAAAAGGCGTATAGGGGGGTGTGGGGGTAACGCCCCACACTTTCTTGATTCGTTCGTGAGTGGGGGTGATGTGATCAGCATCACGCCGCCCCACACTTTCTTGATTCGTTCGTGAGTGGGGGTGATGTGATCAGCATCACGCCCCTGACCGCCTTTACCACCAGGGTTTCCCCCAGGTACCCATGTTATTCGACGCTGGGTGGGCGCCGGGGCCGCTTCCAACGTTAGAAAAGTTCCCGGATTTGAACCGGCCGGGGATCGAACCCGGGACCCTTAACATGGTAGTCAGACGCGTTACCGACTTAGCCACCGCGGCCACCTAGTTACCCTATAATACTATAATTATAATGATTTTTTTTCTAAAATATTAAGGGCCTCCCTGATGGCGCCTTGTTAGCGTCGTTGCCTTGTAATCAAGGAGTCCCGGGTTTGTAACCCGGTGGAGGCACATAGTGGTTCGGATCCCACTTAAACTGTAGGTACAGTCCCGATTATCCTTACTGTGCATAAAGTGGTACACGCAGCTTTAATGTTTAACCAATATCTATCCTCTTGCAAATTTAAAAATTAAAAAGAGTTTGCATCACGGTTTTTATAAATTAACAGGCAGGCTGTTAAATTTTAACGGTAGAATATTCTAAATTTTACGGAAACTTCTAACAGTATAAGGTGGATGTACTTTCTCTAATAACTAACACAGCACAACACACTCAAAGAGAGAAATGTGGGAGGGATGGTAATGTAGATAGTCTAAGGTTGGTGGCAATATAAATCTCGCCACATGGGCGACCCTTTGTAGACTGAGCACGGAGGGGTTGATAAGGGACACTGTTTGGGATTTATTTCACTAGATGCAAGTATCCTCAGGACAAGGGGGCATTTTGCATCTCTGCCAGAGAAGATTTTATTCCTTTAAGTAACATATTAGATATTAAAATGTGAATCTGCCCACGATATAAGAATGCCATCATTGAAATCGATGACAAACATTTGACTATGTGAAACTCTTTTAAGTGTTTGTTCCTGTTTGTTAAAAAAATAATAATAATAAGATGGCAAAATTTAGGTCATTCCATTGCAAGATTTCTAGTTTCGTCAATCTTACGTAATTCCTTGCACAAGATGGAGTTCATGAACTGTTTCTAAACGATTTACTTACATGCATCTTACAAATGTTAATTTATTTTATATATATACTTGCTTCTACATTTTTAAAACAAACTTAATTTTGTGTAAAACAACAATGATGATAAAGGTACAAACTGAAAAGTGCGATAAAAATGTGCGAATATTGAAAATTCAGTGAAAGTAGTGGAAATGAATACTATAGAAAAATATATTTGTGTGATGAAATGAATGTGTAGCTTGCATATTATTTTAAAGTTCTCTTTTACATTTATTATTATTATTTGTTATTATTATTTATTATCATTTTCTTTACGGAATTGCAACAAGAATTTAAAGTTACTGCGTCTTAACACAAATTCAAAAGAAAAATCTAGAGTTGTGTGTCTCATATGTAGAGTAAGGTTTTCGGGGGGATTTATAAACGGTTGAAGAAGAATAAAGGTGCTCTCAAGAAGATTGGTTCTTCTAATAAATACTTCTGGAATTACTCAACTTCAGCGTAGGACTAACATCAAAGGTTGCGTTGATCAGAAAGGACTAGAAACTATGTAAGCCATTCCGAGATTATAATAATTAATACCTTTTGACAACGGGAGATCATATTTCAGTAATTCTTTATAATGTATCATTTATGTAATCCATCCTTTAATAAATAATAAATAATAACAATTTTATAATTACATCTAACAGATTTTCAGGAGGTGGGGGAGGGGGGAGTAAACTGACCTCCTTGGGATGTCCCGTTTTTGGGTCAAAATATTATGGTCACCCTATAAATATACGTATCTCCCAAATTGCTAAAACTATCCCTAGCCGCTCGTTAGCTATACATGACCTACTATACTCTATACGAGTTTGCTGAAAACATTCCGAAAATTCAGGGCTTGGCACATTTAGCTGCTCGTATAATTGTAAGTTACAATCTATCTATCTACGTATCTATCTCTCTCTCTCTCATTAAACTGGAATCAATAAAATTAAGTACCGTTAACCATAATAGTAAATACTGTAACAACATTCACGGTCTTCATTTTCTATTTTTCTCTTATGGTGGCCAAAATTGAGTCTCCAGTCAACATTTTACAATGCAGAACACACGTGAGACATTATTTTCAATCTACTTGCCAATGAACTATAAAAAGCCCAAAGTAATGGAAGTTCATTCTATAACATTCATACGTGACGAAATGAGCAAAAACTTTCGGAAACTTATTTTAACGTCAATTCTTAGTTTAATAACCTTTGCTAACATGTCACGTGCTGCCATGTCTTTCGTGGAAAAAGACAAACGTCTACATCTCCACCGACATCCGACCGTGCCTGGGCCAAAGGAATGCGGCTTGTGCCATCCTAAACAGGTGGAAACGTACAGAAGTACGGAACTGCAGGAAACACGGGCAATTTTTCAAGAGCTATTCAAACGACGAAGACAGGTAAAGATTCAAAGACCTCGGCGTATAATAATCACTATTCGCTTCATCTACATCGAAAACCACAAAGAAAGGAATGCGACCGACAGTTGAGCAACGAACGGTTGGAATGTCCCCCTTTTGTTCCATGCCCAATTAGACGTTTGCTTAAAAACACCCTTAGCAGAGGACGAAGAAGCTTGTGCCTTCTGGAAAGAAGGAATTAAAACAAAAAAAAAAGTCTGTATTATAAATATTACCAGGGACGTATGTGATCCTTTAGTTATCGCATTCAACGGAAGGAGAGGTTACGCTACGCCGAGAAGAAAAGGCGTGTTTATGAAAAGATAATTGGGTCGGTATTATCGGGTATACTTAACTCTGCAGATGTTAGACAGCGCCAGGCTTTGTGTCGGGCAGAAATAGGCGGAAAAGCAGCCTTCCCATCAGGCTTTTCAATGAATTACGGCCGAAGACAAGCTCGGAGTTATTTTCGGTGACAGACGCACACTCTCTCCCGCTAGGCTTTGTTCTCGGGTTGAACCGACGACGAAAGGAAATGACAATTGTCTACAAGAGTCGACAATAGAGAAGGAACGCTAGCGTCAGCGATTGTTCTGAGCCAAACATTCGCGCCAAATCTAATTAAATCGTGATACACTATTCGTTTCGAATCGGATCACCAGGCATTTCCGTTCCTCCTTAATAGCGGACCATTGTTTCCGTGAATACGCTGCTTGTATACTTGCGTTATTTTGTCACCCGTCCCGTCCATGTGTCTTTTCGTAGGTGTATCCGCGTGCAAGGGAAGTGCGCGAACCGCTTGCGTCGAAATGCGACCAGGAGCGCGTGCGGAACATCTCAAACGAAAGGGAAGTATGCGCAAAATACTGCACCTCGCAACCTTTTCTAACCCAATTTACTTGTATATAATGACGTCTCGTTGGCACAGATAGGCTAATTCCATCGTATCGTTTAGCAAGACCCCTAACGTTTACTTCACCTCTGACGCAAGTGCTGTCTCACGTAATTTTCTCGTCCGAGCCAGGTCAAAATTCAAGAAGTTTGAAACCTGTGTGTAGTTAATCTTAGAAATGTCTTGACAGCTTTCGTAGAAAAGTAAGATGCTCCCTGATGCGTTTTGTAAAATATCAGTGCTTCATTTGAAGTTCAAAAGTATGGTAATACAGGTTAGATACTCGAGGTGGACGAGGAAAGTCACAGCCAGCTTTATTCCAGGCCGGAATTCTGAACTTTGGCAACGCTGTCTCGCCGGCCTAAACATCAAGCTGCATATCATGGGCGCGAATAGCAAAATTGATCTTGACTCTTAAAGAAGCAAGGGAATTTGTGTAAAACGTTTTTCTTTTTCCAAATCTGGACAGAGGATTGACATTACTATGTAAGTGGAAAATATACATCAACAATAGAAATATAAATAACTGGAAATAAGCAGGAAATACAAGGCCAACTTTGCATTTCATACGCAGTATGGAACTTTACCAATAATGTGTAGTTTGCCCTTATTTTATTTGCTAGGGTTTCGGAATGACGTTGGAATCTCTTTAACAACTAAATATTTAAATGATGGAAGATCTAACATACTCGCCTTAAAGTTCCAAAAGTAAGACGTACGAAATGGTTGTGGATGTGATAAACCAGCATGAGCGAGTATTACATTCAGAGTTTAAATAAATAAATCTCTTGTACATATTTCTGTACAACGTCTTCATTTTAGCAGTCTACGACATAATTGCCAAGATTTTGTTCAACAGACAATACATTGTAATTACGATATGCATATGTACAAATATTTGTTTTGTGTGCATATAGCCCATGTATGTACAAGCCTAAAATAATGGCGAGTGCTGGTGACTATGTATTCCCTGCGAGAAACTTGATAATTTTGCATGGTTTAGAAATTAGAAGGTGTTACATTTCTGTTGTTTTTCTGTTGCGGAGATATGTTACAGTGAAGGAATTAGTGATTGTGTGTTCTACTGTTTTTGTTAGGTTAGGCCTGTTCAGTTTTTGCTCGTAGAGGTTTGTTTGAGCTTGTATTATTCCCGAGTTTTTGTTTGAGTGTTGTAGTTTCACCCTTGTACTTAATACGAGTAACTTTGTCTTCCGAGTAACATTGGCCGGCTGTCACATTTTACAGGGTTGCCAAATTGAAGGTTCTGGCCTCCCTCTGATTAAAGATGGCCGTGGGAAAGTCCATTTTTGAGAGATGTAAGTTTTGTTGGCCTCAGTATCGGAGTGTTCAGTAAGCCCAGGGTTAAATATCGGATGTATCATTGTTTTTGTCCAATCATCTACTTCATCGGTCCATCATTGATCTTTATCGCCACGAGTAACGCAAGAGGTAGAAAATGGAAGTAAAATAACTGAAATGGTAAGATTGAGAAATTTCATCTTTGAAATGCCCCCTTCAAGACTTGCGTTTACATTCGGAGAAATTCCTTCCGTAAAAATATCTGAAGGTATGGTAACTAGCACAAAAGTTTACAAAATCATAGGATACTTGAAGCACTATGTACGCGTAAATATAAATATTATTTTTAATAGGAAACTGTACGTTCAAAAAATAGATTTGCAAACTGGGGAAGTAGTGAATAGTGAACCAGAACAGTTTCTTAATAAATAAATGCTACATGAAAAAATATTTAACAAAACTTTTTTCTCAGTTTTGAAAGTCCAATATTCTTGAAAATCTAAAATCGGCGGTGTCAAATAACTGCGTTGTTGTTTAGTAACATAAGCTGATTGGATTATATAAACATAATTCTACTTATTTGATGCTCCATTTCTTCTGTAAATTTCTTAGTTTCTCATCGCTTTATGCATTCATTTTTTCGACAAGCTCCCTTTCACTGCCAAAGTGACTGTTTTGTGGCGCATGGTCATTGCTTTGAGTTTCATCGGGCGTCGTCTGTTTTTTTTTTTTTTTTTTTTTTTTTTTTTTTTAATTTATATTAAAGTCTTTATTTATTCCAAAGCATTCAGAACATCAACAAGTTAGTACGTGTAGAAGCAGGTCTTGGGTCTCGTCGAGAAAAGTGAGAAATTTTACAAGACACATTTTAATGTAGAAGACGCTCTTTGTACGGGTTAGGAGAAGACAAGATGATATTCAGAATTATTTTGAGAGATATTTACACGAATAATTTTAATTTAAATTATTTATCTAGAACAAGGCTGAATGAAAAGTTTTGGGATATAAAAATTGAGCTGACCGAGGGGTAATATTACATCACTAATACACATTAAGAATATTTTATGTAGGTTATATAATAGTGCAGGTTGCTACTTTGGTACTCAAGTACCATATGAAAATTTTATAACTTTGTTCCTCGTGAATGAAAATCCACTTATTTCACCTTTTGAGATAAAAATATATAATTACATTGCAAAAATATATTTGTTTGTACATTTTTCTAATACCTGCTATGAAAACTTACGTGTGTGTGTGTAATATGAAGGTAATACACAATATATAGATTCGAAGAGTGCATTTGGAAACATTTGTGTTGAATGGAGCAACTTTCTTAGTTTCTTATATGACAATTTGTGACACAGATTGTGAATTTCATACGTTTCTAATAACTGAGAAGTGTTTGTGTAAAACAAAATCTCGGTTGAGATAGGAATACAAGCGCACCAGAAAAAAAGTACCTTATTTGCCGACGTACAAGACGCACCCCTATTTTTGTGCACATTTTGGAGGAAATGTATAGTAATATGTAGGTCCACTTTCAACAAATAACTTACCTAATCTAACTAGGAAATAATACATTTTAATCTTCTTCGTCACACACCGCAAGGAAGCAAGAAAGAAATCGTTCAACTCGAGAACACACAAAATTTCCAGAAATGAAGGTAATCAACAACTGACTATCGGCGTATAAGACGCACCCTGTTTTTCAGACTTATTTTGAGAGGAAAAAAGTGCATCTTATAGGCCGGTAAATACGGTAATTGATTTCTCCTTTCACTCCTAATTTCCTTCCAAGGCCGCAACACAGTTAATATCCATTTCGTCTATTTCTTTTATTTTTTTCAAAATACTGATTCCATTCCTGGCGTCTTGTACCACGCGCTTAAACATGCATACAAGGTTGCCGGCCTCCGCCACGGAGTGGTTAGCACATCGTGCTACGACACCAGGAGTCCCGGGTTCGATTCCCGGCCTGGGGAGTGGTGTTTGTCAGTGTCCCTTCATCAATTTCATCATATCATCTTCGCAAATTAGCCAAAAGTGGCAGAAGAGGCGAAGTAAAATAAAGCAAATCAATCAATCAATGCTTGCAAGGTCGAAACCTGATCATTGATACATTCATGCAAGAACCATGCGAACCACATTAGTGGGGCTCGTACAGACTCCATTTGTATGCTTTACCTGGATCTTTAAAATTCTCCCCTTCTTTCTTATACACATACATACTCAAGGAAGAAATTACCTGCTCTGCGTATAACGGGCCAACTTTCCTCCTTTACAAGCTATCGATAGTTAACCCTGACCTTTTATAAACACCGACACGCGCATATATTTCAGAAGACCAGTCCCGGTTCAAAATAGACATTGCCATCAAGCTTACTTGATATGTATACGCAGGCACAAATGATCAGAGACAAACGAAGAAGGGGGAGGGGGGTCGGTGCATGCGTAGCAAATGAAAGTGTCGCATCTGCACAATGTCGCATTCCGTGAGCATCTGTAGTGCTCATTAAATTCCGGAGTCAATACTTGGAAGTAATTATCGGTCGCTCTCCTGCCGGCGGCTCCTTTCATCTAATTACGCTTACGACCTATGGTAAAGGTGGCCCTGTTTTTGCTCATCTCGTGATTTATTCTCAGGCATGTCCCCCGCCCGTTTTTCCTCCCGGTAACCCGTCCACCTATGTTACTCTTAATGTCATCTCGTTGGCCGGCTGGAGCCACACAGGGGCGGGGAAACTGGGTGAGGGATCGACGAGAATGCACGAGGTGAAATCTCAAAACGAGAAGACTTTCATACTGAGGATTTCAGCTTCAAAAATAAGAAGAGAATTTCAGCTTCAAAAATAAGATTTATTCTTCTCCTAGAAATGGCAACCAAGTAGGAAATCTTCAAATTCTAAGAAGTTTATACACAATTATATTATAAGGGAATAATGTTCTCAATGCTTGCTAAATAATTGATTTATATAAATATACAGATACGATAAATAAATAACTACATATTGAATCAGCACTGATGTATATCTTTCCCAGTTACTTAATTATTGGAGAAATAAGTCATTCAATACAACACGGACAACGTTGACAACACCGGTATAGTTATGTAAACTTACCCATAACACATGACAAACATCATAGCATATTGATGTATGTTACGCTTACCACCTATGGTAAATAGTATACTATTTAGTATATATAATAGTATACTATTACTATTAATACATGTTTGTCCATTCACATAACCAATTTGCGTAGTCATAGTAGCCTCACAGAATATAAACTCGGTTCCCTCTTCAAGCACCTCGAAAAATCAAGTGAAACTTTGGATTCTTGGTAACTTGGTTGTTGGTCTCATGACGGAGCCGCCCGTGCAGAGTTCTATAACGCCAGGAGCCCCGGGTTTGAATCCTGGGTGAAATATTCATGCTTATGTTGAAGATTGAGAAACTATAGAGAAAAAAACAAGAAATTGGAAAATAAATTTATATTTGCACTTCTATGTGCGAGCCGATGGCTGTACGCACTACATGTTGATCACATTGGTTATTCTTTTGACACTTGTTTGAAAATATGAAACAAAAACAAACATATATATATTGCACAATGCTGGTTCCACAGTCCACGTATTATAAGCCAAGGTTACTTTGTGCGGTTTCTTCGCTCTTATCAGTATCCGCTATCGCCTTTCCTCGTCGTTCTCTCACTTCCCACAAAATCTCACTTATGATTCCTCTTCTATCTTCTACCACTTCCATTGTTTCCCTCCCTGTTACGTTCTTAACCCACTAGTCTCGTAAATCACGCGTAGAGGGGCAGGCAGATAGCAGATGCTCGTCCGTCTCTCCCTCCCCGCACAAAGAGCATATCGTTTCCCCTGCTTCATTCTTCATGTTACTTGTTTCCAACCCCCAGTCTGAACCATGCTAACCCTCCCCTTTCTTTTTTGCCTACTAAATTTATGTATCTTGCTTTGCCCCATTCCCTTCATTTCAGTTGATTTCTTAGTGAAGTCTTCGTCTGGCAGTCGGCAAGTATTTATTGTCTGTCTATATCCAGCAGTCTCTCTCTGATTTGGTTTTCTACTGATTAAGTGTATAATAGCGAGAAGGAAGTTCTTAAGAGCTATGGCACGATATCACATAGACTCGAGTTCGAGTCCTGGTAATCTCTCTTCGAGTCTGGCTTAAATTTCTGCATGTATTATATATATATATATATATATATATATATATTTTAGGATATATATATACTTATTTTTTATGGTTCTCACTCAAATATTTTATTTTCAAATGCTCTAGATGATAATAGCGATTATGTTATTGAATAACTATAATAAGAAAACATAATAATATTATTAGAGCATAACGTTTAAACAAGAGGCGAGGCAATTAGTAATATGATCTGAAAAGTAATTTTCTTTTACTTCCGTAGCTAAGAGAAAAATAACCAGACACCGTTTCTGCATAACGCAACGTCTATATTACACCTGACAGGCGAGAAAACTTGACAAATTAGTTGAGGGCTGTCTCCCGCTTTAACACCTCTCGCGACACTTTCATGCTCCTCTAGAGACGCTCGGAATTTGTGCCAAAGACGAGAGAGAGCGAAAGAGAGAGCATAAGCGTTGGCTGCCTCGTACAAGAGCGGGGAACGAATACGGCAAAAACACAAGCCAAGAAATGCCAAACGCCACCATTTTGCATCGCTCAAAAGATACCCACCCTTTGGATCAGAGGCCATATCAGCAATCAATGCTGCACCTAGCACGTCTTGTTAGCAGTCCAAAGATTTTTCTGGGGCCATAAGTTACCAAGGTTTGAAAGAGCGCACAGCGCGAAACCATGCGAGGAATTCTACTGAAGGCAAGTCTGTGTTAGTGTAGCGATGTGCGCAGTACAAACGGGCCGAGCGCATCGCATTATTTTCATAGCATGTATTGTTGCAAGGGGCGTTATGACAAACACAATGCACGCGCATGTTTCTTGTATATAGATGCGGGCTTTTTTGTGTGTTGTACAACATGCCAGATGCTCAAAATGGTTTCGCCTCTTGTTTTTCTTCTTTTTTTGAGCAGACTATAAACAAAATTCCCAGCGCACCCCGTAAATCCCGACGTCGAATCATACGCCAAATTCTTAGCGTTGTGTTTCGTCCTCGGCTAACGTCGGTTGCCCAAATGGAGATTAACGCCTGTTATTCCCATCTGTTGGAGCGCGAGTTTCGGATTTCTCTCGTCTAACTCGTACGAAGAACCAACCTCTCCCCGCCCTCTGACACGGCACAAGCCGGCGTAAGTAGAATGTTTGGTAAGATATATACTTTGACACCTCGCGATGTCTAAACCCCTTTCTCCTGCTTGTCAATGCCAATCGATTGAGTATACCCCCTTCCCTTTCCTCTCAAAGGTCGAACACAATCCTCAAAGCCGTAAATTTAATTTGTCTGAAGATGAGGGGATTAAGGGATAACAAACACACTAATTCACTTGATGTTGACACCCAAGAGTCCTCCTCTCGACTGTGACAAGTTCATTTGGCGACAGTTTTGAAACTGGTTCAAGAAAGGATAAGGTTGTAATACTTAGGCGAAGCGAAGTAGACATGCGTAAATTCACAGCGATTAATTTCTTTAATCTCATGGCGTAGATAAATCAATCATAAAAAATGCAGATTTTGATCTCAGACTTGACCTTCACGAACCATTTTTTAGATGCAAATATGAATACACTTTTCACTTCACAGTTTTCTTTGTCGTGTTGTCATTTCCGAAGAAGTGATGATGGGGTTATCTAATAAAAATCTGTACTTTTTACGAAATGATTTGTCTGTGATACGATATTAAATAAAGCAATGTGAATTTACGTTCAGTCTGCTTTAAGTATTCGAACGTTATTCTTCTTGAGACAACATTTTTGCAATTATAAATAACTTTCTTTACAAGCTAAAGCAAAACAATATCACTGCACATCTGAGCTCACTGACAACCCTCGAAAATAATTTTTTGCGGCCTAGAAACATTGTCATTTTTTTCTAATTCCATAGAGCAAAGAATGTATTTTATAAGTTACGACTTTTTATGTAATCTAACTCTGTAGACTGTGAATCCTAGAAATATAACTTCCTTGGCTTTCTATAGGAAATGAACGTACTGTAGGTTTGAAAATTTTGCTGATTACACATCAGATGATTCAAATCTTACTTGGATCAACTCTTTAAAAAAATATGCGGCATCTTGTATCGTACACCCTATAATTTCCTTCTATTACGAAAATTAACTACATGTTGAATCCTACGTTTTAGATTGTGCAGATATTTATGTGGTTAATGGCATGTGTAGTTATCTTTGATTTTCCTTAAAGACTGTAGTCTTCTGTGGAAAGAAATGGTGCTCACACACAGGCCCCTCATAGATCTCGCGCTATCAGGATCTACACGACAAAATCCCTTGTAGGTACTGCGTTAAGATCCCATAGTTGGAAATATTGAATAGGATACCGGTTCTGCAAAAACCTAACAGCGAAGGGGAGGAAAATGAAAATGTAGGACGTCATGAACTCGCCTGATCCTACTTAAAATTTGGATTCCCCACACAAAGTGTAGAAATAGTTTAAGATGTTGATTGCCCCATTGTGAGATAGGATATGCTCATTGTACACTTCTGTTCACAAAAAAGTGGCACACTCGTTTGAGTTGAAGTCCAGCTTCGTGGGCGGAAGTACAGCTGAAGAAAGTGTTCGGAAAGCAGCAGTTTTGCTTACTATCAATCAATTTAACCATATGCAGGGAATTTTGTGTGTCTCAGACTCAAAGAAAAGGCCTAACGGAAAGCTTGCAGCGTAAATATTAATTAACTGGAATTTCCACGTCTACAATCAAAGTAATGTAAATGTGAAATATTCCTGAAATTTATTTGAAAAAGAAACTCATTTTTGACGTTCGTGACGAAGTAGGAGAAGGCTTGAAGAATAAATAAACTTCTTCCCCATACACTTTGGTAAACAGAATCGTAAATTTGGCACTGAATATGCGATGGGAAAAATAATAGAAATCCTAAATGAAGAAGAGTTTGTCACAGCTAGGGGGGCACATAAGAGGAGGATTCCCCCCCACATCAGTCATCCAGGCTATTAAAAATAAGTCAATGGTTGTCCTCTCATTTAACTTTAACAGTAAATTGAATTTTTGTAAAATAAAAATTGTCTGGCTTTACTTGTTTTGCACGTGCACATTGGTTTCGTAATGGAGCACAAAAATAGAATTGTGACTCTCCTAAAATTCTTAACGAATGAATGGATGTCTCCGTAGATTCCAGAATAATGACTCTTCATTTTGAAATAGTTTAAAATAAAATAAAAATATGTGCCGTTGGTTAATGAGATTCGTCGTCACATAACAGAATCCGCTTTTTGACGGAAACTATAGAACGTTATCATTTAGGGTTGCAAACACTAACCTTCCACAAAAGCACGATTTCCCAAAGTCTGCATTAATTTTCATACACAAGCTTCACTTGTATTTTGTCAGCAATGTGTACAGCATATGAACCCTATCTGATGAAGCATATTGCTATCAAATTAATGTAATTAGCGAGAAGCGACATCAAAATTTCGAGCTGGACAGGAAAAGATGCAATCTTATGGATAAATTACTCGAATAGCTTGGTTTCTTCACCGTGTCTTGTGGCCATGTCGGTTAAAGGCCAGCTTTGTAAGCTGAAATCCTAGGTTCGAATCCGCGTGTCTCCAGAATATTTTTTCTCGCCAAATGGGTGCTACATAATGTATTTTATTGTATTGGCTTCAGATTGTATATTCTATGAAAAAATTAGGGTAAAGAAAATTGCATTTATAGACCTTTTTACACTAATTTTTATTTTTTTAATGCAATTTTCCAGTATTCTCCATCATTGTCACGATTCATAAGTTCACACTTTATTTTCGGCATTTGCGGTTGAAAAACAAAAATCTATAACGAACTCAAACCACAGAGAACTGCATGGGTGAAAATATAAAATAGTGAGGCCAGGTTGACGCAACGATTCCTACCGTTCAAATACGGGACAAAGAGCTGTCCCGAGGACTTTGTCGGGATAACGGGACACCTTAACGAAAAATGTGACGTTCCCGTATTTTACGGAACGTCTGGGAACCCTATTTGAAGAGAAAAAAATAAGAATGTTATGTTTGCTAGAAGCGCAGCTAAGGAACGGAAGGGAAAGGTTGGTTTCACATTGAATAATCGGACAAGACAAATTGCACGAAGTGAAAAATCAGAAAGTCGACGCTGATTAAACGGCGTTTACATCCATTTTACGGCAAGTAACTCTGCACAGAATCGTATCTGTTCGTCACCTTGCACTAAATCACGGATCCAAAGCCCGGGATCTTATTACCTGTGTAATCGCCGTGTTTATCACTGTCTATAAAGCACATTGGAAGTTCACGGAACATATCTCATTCGTTCGTAACGCCAACTCACTTCAATATAATTAAGACCTTTACTACTGCAGCTAGCAAACATGGGCGATGTGTTTCCTGTAAACGATGCATATTCGCCTCGTTAGGTCGGGGCATAAATCATACAGATAATAAGCGAAAGGTTTGTTGAGGGGAAAGGGAAGGAAAGTGTTGCCAGGTTATGGGTTGTTCTAAAACTCTGCGGAGTTCAATGATAAACAAGCTCCCGGGTGGAAAACCTTGTTTTGTAAATTGGTCCGAGGCAGAAAGACCAGGAAATTAAGAATGAATGAGAGTACCAAATGAAAACAGCGTGTTTTATGGTATTTTTTTCCCTCCCTAACAACTGAAAAACATGTCGGGAGTGAAACTTCATTCGTCCTTAATACGTGTCCTGCTATATTTGTAATCCTGAAGCTTGTTAGCTAGCTTTGCACCAGCGAAGATACATAGCCAGGAAAGATGGGGATAGGCCTAATTGGATGTTCCTTAAACTCTCTACCAAGCGCAAGTACGACAGCATGAATTTATTACGGGCAGAAGACGCTGAAGGGGAGAGGGGACGGATGGGAGGTCTGTTGCATTCGGAGGAAGTTTCGGGAAAGGGAGTGTGTTTAGACGCAGGAGGGTATAGCTTGCGTGGCCGTGCCAAGAAACAAACTGGAAGCGAAATAGATCACGAGGCGTATTAACAGAATTCGAAAATCCTCGATGACCATATCTTCTGTGCCATCCAACAAACTACCAACCACACCAACGTTGTATATGCACGCAAACTTGCCGTAAAACTTTTAAGGCTCCTTCATACATTGACGAAAACGCGCAGTGCAGACGTTCCGTTTTAAACAGATTTTTCAGTTACGAGAAAAGATAAGATCTCGGGGTTTGTTTTCTATCCTTCAGAAAATATGGCTGCGTGATTCCTACAAAGCAGAAATTTAAAAAAAGACCCTGCTTAATAAGTAAATTGGGCATAAAAATGGGGAAAACCGTAATTTTCACATGCAATTATCTCGTTAACCACACAAGCTTATGGAAAACTGTTTTGTTGGGGACGTGCAATGTTCATTGTACTTGACATTAACATCATCACTGTAGAAGTCAGTTTTCCTATTTTGAGACTGTTTGAGGAAAACGAAACCCTTGCAATACGTAAAAGTGTCCCTGCACTGTGGCGACACCTCGTGCAGATAGTTAGAAGCGTTCTAAACCCCACCCACAGTAGAACGCGGAGGGATACAACAAAATAGCTCGTGAAGACAAAACACGATCGCAAGTGGCAGGGAAGTGTGCATGCGTCAACTGGACGTGTTCAATTGCAAAATATGGGTGACGGCAGAAAGTGTGTTTGGCGTAAGATGTGGGCTCCGAGAAAATCGTCTGCTGCAGAAACAACAATGAAGTTTCAAGCGCTACAAAATCGCCGGCAAAATAACTACACAGACGTTCACGTATTGTGGAAGGGTTCAGAATGAATAATACCTATCCGTTTATTTATCGCTTTCCATTAGACGTTTACATTGTACGTACGTAAACCAGTAACGTTATTTTGAGTAATTCAATTAAATCTGTCTCCTTGGCAAATATTACGCTATAATACGTAGAACAAGTTTGCTGGGGGTCCGGACCCTCCCCGAAAGGACTATGCAGTACTAAAATTAAATAATGTAAATATACTCCTTTAGCAATTTTTTCATATTCGATGGATAATTTCCTCTGAACGCGTATTGGAATGGAAGGATTATAGCTATAAATATAATACGGCTTTGAAGTATAGCACCTGAAATACTTATCAAGTACTACTATTTTTACTCTGAATATATTGGAAGGCAATGATTAGGATTGACATCATACGGCTTTGAAAGACATAAAGTATTTATTTAGGGCAAACGAAAAGATTACCAAGTAATAAAATAATAACAATACTCGTTTAGCATTAGTGAATTTATTGGATGGCAAGGATTATATTGGGATCGTACGGCTTTGAATGATATTAGAAAGAAGGTTTATGCATACTACAACTCATAACAATATGTATACAATATTAATCAGAAACTTCACTGTATCTAACATTTATTTCGTTATGCAATAGTATTCAATTCTTCTTCTATTTTACATTAATTTAATTGCGAGGCACTTGTTCTTATGTAAATGTTTCTACTTCTAACTACAGGTAAACTACAGAATGAATATACACTGTTTGCCTCTTTACCTAGTCACGTAATAATAATATATTAATTTATATATTGAAATTAGTATTACTTTAATTCAATTAAAATATTATTATTATTATTATTTGTAGACATTTCGTTCATATCCCCCCCCCCCGAAACATTTCTGGATATGCCACTGATTGTGCAGAATTTTCTTTGTTCCACTTCGAAACGATTTATTACGAGGTGTAAGAGCTATCACGAACACAACACAGCGAGCGAAAATAAAACTACACAAACAAACGCACCCAGATGAAATATCACAGCATTCGATGACCAGATAATGTTAGCAACATGTTGACCAAAAAGAGTATAGTCTATAGGTTGAAGGTGTGCATGCACAAAACAAAAAGAAAACTAAAATAAGGGTGGCTATTTGTTATTGCTTCTATTATAGCCCCTATAAAATAGGCCTACACTCTACAGATTTAAATTTTATGGGTCCAATGTAATTAGCTAATTTCAAATACTTTCTCACCAATGACACCATCGTTCATACTTCTGGGATGATTTTGCTTTCTTGAGTATGTTTAAGTCGTCCTTTATTGCCAGTCCAAACTCTTCACAGGTCATGTCCACATTGAATTTCACTTCCATTACTTGTTCGAGTGTTGACACCAGGAGTGTACTTTTTTCCTCTCGCCAATAAGTTTTAATAACACTGAAGAGTCTTTCACAACCAACATCTGTACCAGGCAGAGTAAACAAGAATTTTATAAGAGGCACAATCACTTTTAAATTTGACCCAGCCTGTACTAAATCTTTGCACACTGACCTCCACCTCCACATCATTGATTCTTTTCTTTCCCCCCAATCTTCAAGATGTTTTTCAACGGCTTTTGAAATTACACAGTAAGTTTCAAAAATATCATTATTAGGGCTGAGCCGATACCGATGCCGATGTATCGGTATCGGAAAGTATCGGTTGGGATTCAGCTACCGATACCAGCCGATACTTTCCGGCATTTTGGTCTTTCACGGGGTCCGCAAAAATCCCGTGCGACTTCTTGACAGTCTTACTTATCCTGAAAATTATGCAAAATTAAAACTTCCTTTTTATTTTACACTATCGGTGGGAATTGATAAGAGAATCGGTTCAAAATGGTATCGGCTCAGCCCTAATCATTATCATTAAATTCCAATGAATTTGAAATATGTTTTGCTTGTTGATGGAATATGAAAATGACTCTTGAAATTGTTCATAGGAAAGTCTTGAGTCAAGGAGTAAATACTTCAGTTTGTTGACATCTTGACGTTTTCCGTTCTGTGGATTTTAAGGCATTTTTACGCGTAAAATAATGAATGAAATTAAATAGCAAGGAAAAGAGTATATTTGGGGATTTTTGCAAATTGAAAAGAGTATAGAGTATATGAACCTCTAAAAGAGTATAATACTCTTAAAAAGAGTATGTTTGGTCTGGTCTGGTCAATGAACCTGTTGTGATCACTGACTGGGCAAGCTGAAGAAATGTTTAATTCGTGCTCTGTTTTAAACTAATTAGTGTCACATCCAGCGAAAATATAAACAGTTCATATTACTAGATTACTATTGTTAATAAATGTTATAATAAAAATAATGTATTGCCGGTCCCCGTGGCGGAGTGGTTAGCACATCGCGCTACGACGCCAGGGGTCCCGGGTTGGAATCCTGGCCTGGGCATGGTTGTATGTGAGTGTTCATTCATCAGTTTCATCATATCACCACTCATCACCATCTTCGCAAATTAGCCAAAAGTGGAACAAAAGGCGAAGCAAATCAATCAATCAATCAAAAAACAATGTATTGTTTTTATTGCTATAAATACTAAAATCTAAACAAACTTGAAACACCTCGCGACAAAATTCTGCGTAAGCCAATTATAGTTACAAAAATTGTAATTTCTATTTAGGAACTGTAGGTACAAAATAGGAACAGTTTTCGGTTTTCCTTTCATTGCTCTTTATGGAAGATTAAAAAGAGAAAGAGAAAAAGAGAGAGAGAGAGAGAGAGAGAGAGAGAGAGAGAAAGTGCCTATTCCCCTTCCTGCCTCTCCCACATAATGATATAGCCAAGATTCAAGACATGAAAGCGCGGCTGTGATTACTATCTTCCATTTCATAAATGTTTTAAGAATCTTTTGTCATCAAATTACGGTTTTACTATCCATGAAAAATTCGTTACGTGTTAAAAGAACGATAATTCATGTGCTTTCTTCGCTCGCCTGCCAGCCAGATTGTCAACTGCTTCACAACAAACAAATTCTCCTCCTTCCACCCTTGCAAGCGATAGTGTAAGTTTCCCCTCAGGTACCCCACCCCACCCCAACTGCTCTCCCGTCAGCCGCGAACAGTAAACAACGAATGACTACCTTCAACGATCTCATATGAAGATCTGTTTCCATGTGTAGGTAATCTTTTATACTTTTTTAAAATCATTTCGCTGTTTCTTTAACATAACTTGTGTAGGTTCGTTAGGGACTATTTACTGCGTCGGAGCTCTACGAGGCAGTAGAAGCTGAGACCCAAGAGAACTGTGAAGACTGCCAATCTCGTGACGTACTCTGTTACGTCAGAGATACGTACAGAGTAAGCCACGCAAAAACCAACCCATATGACCCTCCTTTTTTCTTCTTCTTCCTCAGATTCGACTTTCGTCAAATGTATGAAGGAGCCTTAAGTTGCAAAATGAAAACGAACATGTTCAGCAATTACGACATCGATTCTGCTTCTATTCTACAGATTAGGAAGAACACGTAACTGCTATACAAAAAGACCTGGTGTGTAAATAATTAATGTTGCAAAAATCATCGAAGGTTTTTCACGATTTACAAGGCAGTTTGTACGTTTATCTGTACGCACTGTTCCAGTGGTCCCCAAAGTGTGCGCCGCGGCGCCCATTTTTATATGTAAAATGTTTCTGAATTTGAAATACGTGTTTATTTTTTAACTTAAGGCAAGCAACCTAACTACACTGAGAGTTGCAAGTGTGGCCCACATTCTGACTTGGGCGCCGCGGAAAAATCTTGAAACCATAAGGACGCTGTGAAATTAAACATTTTAAGAACCCCGGCACCAGTCTATAGGCTGAGAAACATCGTATATCTTCCACCATTACATGATGTAACAGGAATTAATTTTATGTCGGGAACAATATATTTTTGGTTTCTTAATTTCGGCTGGAAAATTAAGTGAATTACTTAATCTTACGTCATTCTAACAAACATTACAAGAGACGGCACAAGGAATTTTCCAGTATCCATTCGCAACGAGGATGCCAGAAGGGAAGGGAACACGAGGAATGGGCATCCAGGTCCTCAGTCCTGACATTTCACCTCCTTCCAGTGTTCCCCCGAACAGACAAAACTAATTAAATGAATTGTTATCTCCAACAATATATGTTTAATACATATTTAAGTGTGAATTAAATGGGATTGCCCCTCACAAAATGTTATTGTCTCCTCGATCATTATTTGAACCGTTACTTGTAGTCATGGGCGTCCGGAAGGGGGGGCAAAGGGGAGGAAAGCCGCCCCCCCTGGAAAATGAATGTGTACTTAAAAATTATATATGTCACACATAATTTCATTTCAATCACAGTAATTTGTTAATTATTACAAATTCGTTGAAGAAACATGATAATTTCAGACTGAAATAGTGTTTTTTGAGGGGGCATCACTATTTTGCAGGAAAATATGTGTCCTTTGCGACCCCCTGTAAAAAATTACCTTGCTTGCCCCTCCATGGATAAATTCCTGCGGACGTCCATGCTTGTAGTCACTTCATTTTAAAACGTTTGAACACAAAGGGCTCTATTCTTTAATAATTTTGGAGCTAATGAAACAATCACGCGACAGAATCGAACAAACAAAATTTATTTATTGTAATGAACAAAATGTTTAACGCATCTACAAAAACCTCAAACTCATAGGCGCACCGACGTGGGGGTTATGAGGGTCAGAACCCATCACTTCGGACTAAATTTTCTTTAATAAAACAGATCAATATAATTATTTCGCACAATTTCCCCGATGACATTCAGAATGATTTTTTTAGCACTTGTTCTCCGCCTTAAAAAAAACTTCTGGGTCCAAAATACGTACTTTTGAATCGTTGTAAATTCTGCATAACTCGTGTCTTGACTAATCATAGGCCATTAGTAACTCAAGTTGTAAAGAATTAACAAGGCATGAACTAACCATACTGAAATTCGAATTGACAAACACAAATTATAAACACAATATTAATGATTAATAATGATACCGACTCTTTCTTTCTCGAACTTTTCTTGCACATGTTGAATTCTAAAACTGTCTAAATCTTTAATCATGAACCACAGAACTTGGAAGATGAGAAATAACAAGAAGCTTTACTTTCATCTGAACATCAGAACGAAGCTGGCAGTGGAAATGGGCAACGTTAATTGATCATAAAATAAACAAATGTTTTGCATAATGTAAGTTTTATACGTACTTGTGAACCTCCGTGGTTTTTTTCCCCATTCCTTTCTTGCCCGTTGGCGGCAAGTGCATGGTCAGTAGAGAGGTGATAAACCACAAATTCAAGGACAAGCAGTGGACAATCAAAAGGTTTCGCCGCCAGTAACCGAAAAAACACAGAACAATGAACATTCATCATGGACACTTAAAACTGAAAACGCTTTTAAACCTAATTGGTACGGAGTGGATCTGGGATCGGGAATGGAATGGCTAATTCGAATCTGGCTTGCTTTCGTGAAAGTATCACATGAGTGACAATCGCTTATTAAGCTTAAAGATGCCTAACTTAGGTGAAATCTATAACAAGGTTTCACTTTGGCCAAAATTAAGTGACTTCTTCAAGAACTCTAAGCAATTTTAAAATGTTAACAGACTACCCACGTTTTAAATCTTAAACTCCACTTTGAATTCAAACAATAACGGACTAAATGAACAAAACAAATCTACAAACATTTCTTGTAGAATATTTCCTATCATGGAGCTGGACCTAGTAAAAAGTGTAATTCATTTTCATCCCCAAATCGTGAAAATTGAAAAATTACAGTTTTACCTGCCCTCTCCAAAGCAGTGGAAAACCTTCATAATTTTAAAATTTTCGTTCAGAATATAGTTAGAAACAACTTGCGTTGTCGGGTTTTCCAAGTATTGATTCTATCCTCAAATGTGTATCTGTTAGTTGAAACAAGTTACATTCTAGTGCATTTTAAACATATGCAGGCCATTCAGGGCTTAGGACTTTAAGTAAAACTCGCACCACTAAATGGTGTAACAGTGCTATCGAGAATACAAGTCGGATACCTTTGATTACGCTCAAAATTTGAATTCAGAGAGACAGTTGGAAAATTTCTTTCCTGTGATCTCCAGGAAATCGAACCCGGATCTTCCGCTTAGCAGTCGAGCGTCCCGCCGAATGTACCAACGTGGTTACATTTCGAGTCGAGATCTAATGATTCCATTATGGTGCTGTATATTTTCACCTTGAATTTCTAGAAAATATTAGTCTGTAATAGATATTTATAATTTTTGTGTCCAGCATATACGGCTTTCAAATAACGTATTTTTAGCCCAGCTTTTTCAGCACTCTTGAGAGTGTACGTAGTAAGCATTTTACTTTGGAGAGGATATTATCCACATCCAGGTTTCAAGTGTTGTCAGGAACATATTTACAATTAAATCCGCTATGTTCTAGGAGGAATGTAAATTCATGTCAATAATATTAACAACAAAAATTAAACATAAAAAATAAACAATATGAAAACCGCATGATGAAACGTTAGTTCTCTTGGACGTCTTTCATCCCCAGCACTCCACCATTGACTTTATCGGATTTTCAATCTTGACTAATAGTTACTGCGTTGAGCAACACGCATGTTAGTAATTTCTTCAATTTGAAATTAAATCTAGATATTTTACAAAAAAAATATTTTAATCAAATTAGATAGATTTTTAGAAACTTTTAACCAATAGAGTAAAATAATAATAAAATATTGTTAAGAAATTCTTGGAAAAATAGGGTTCACACACTGTCAGTTCTCAGATGTGTTGTCTGCGAATCTAACCACCATTTGTGAAAATTTGGCTTTGTTTCCCGGTTTCTTTCCCTCCGTTAAATTGCACCTGTCCTCCAACGATGAGTATCCATACTTAATATGGAAAACTATATTTTTCTCTGTCGAAAACTGTATTTCTCTGTCGAAAACTGTATTTCTCTGTCGAAAACTGCATTTCTCTGTATTTTTCTGTCGAAAACTCTATTTCTCTGTATTTTTCTGTCGAAAACTCTATTTCTCTGTATTTTTCTGTCGAAAACACTATTTCTATCTATTTTTCTGTCGAAAACACTATTTCTATCTATTTTTCTGTCGAAAACACTATTTCTATCTATTTTTCTGTCGAAAACAATATTTCTCTGTATTTTTCTGTGTCGAAAACAATATTTCTCTGTATTTTTCTGTGTCGAAAACAATATTTCTCTGTAGTTTTCTGTGTCGAAAACAATATTTCTCTGTAGTTTTCTGTGTCGAAAACAATATTTCTCTGTATTTTTCTGTGTCGAAAACAATATTTCTCTGTAGTTTTCTGTGTCGAAAACAATATTTCTCTGTAGTTTTCTGTGTCGAAAACAATATTTCTCTGTAGTTTTCTGTGTCGAAAACTCTATTTCTCTGTAGTTTTCTGTGTCGAAAACTCTATTTCTCTGTAGTTTTCTGTGTCGAAAACTCTATTTCTATCTATTTTTCTGTGTCGAAAACTCTATTTCTATCTATTTTTCTGTGTCGAAAACTCTATTTCTATCTATTTTTCTGTGTCGAAAACTCTATTTCTATCTATTCTTCTGTGTCGAAAACTCTATTTCTATCTATTCTTCTGTGTCGAAAACTCTATTTCTATCTATTCTTCTGTGTCGAAAACTCTATTTCTATCTATTCTTCTGTGTCGAAAACTCAACTTCCATCTTTTGCTGTCGAAAAATCTATCTTTCTATTTTGGTTACTTTAGGTCACTTTTGATATCTTGGTTATGATGAGATTGAATGATGAACCTATGAAGTGGATGATAGGAGGACAAAAGCAAAGAAACCGCCTACACCTTAACGATGATTCGAACCTGTCTTCACAGCATGCTCCACGTCTCTGAGGCCTAGTAGTGATGGAAACTAGCGCGCACGTGTTGGTGTACCACACGGTCTGGTACGCAGTATATTTTCACTGGACTAGGAATATTACGTAAATTATTCGGTGAAAAAGAGATAGAGAGAAGGCGATAAAACAAAAACGACCTGTAAATTCTCGTCCGGACAGGAATAACAAAACACTTGTTTTGTAACTCTCGCTGGGCTTATTATTTGGTCCACATTTCACGGAAACAAAACCAGAGAAACTGCCCTCAACTTCTCCAGAACAGACCAACCATCATAATTCCATAATTTAACCGCATATTACGTCCTCCAAATTATGGCAGGAACATGAAAAGTACATTAAGCGCTTTCGTCGAAACGAGTTTTCGTCCAGAGAACGAGGCCCACAGACTGCGGTAGGCTGGGCGCATAAACTATTGCTAAAAGATGCGCTTGAGACACCCACAGAACGGTAGCCGGGTGCTTTGCCGAGGAGCTCTGTTGCAGTGTTGCCACTCTGCACGAATAAAAACTCTCTCCTTGACATTTCTGACTTTCTCACTTTCGTAAGAAATTGAAATGATGATCTACTGAGAACCACAGGCCAAGTACTGATATTATATTCTTAACATACAAAACTCCATTATCTTTTTTTGTTGTATTACAGTATTAATATAGGGTGAGTCAAAAGTCAGGTTACGCAGGGATTTATAGTATATCTTCAATTTGTACATCTCGAACATCAATGCATTTGTGAACGCAACGTTTCCAGTTCTCCAGAACCTTCTGCATGATCATGTCTGCACATTGCGTTCCTTCAGGAGCTGGATGTCCTGAATTTTAAGTGAGTAGACGGGTGCCTCTAATGAACCACAAAGGAAAGAAAATCACTTGGTGCAGGTCTGGAGACCGCAGTGGCCACTCAGGAAAATCACCTCCACCCTTTCGTCTGTTGTCAGCATCTTCCATCACTCAGTCAGAAACTTCCAGCTACGTAGGCAGAGGTGCTAGAGTTGAATCATGGATCAGGTGTTTCATTGTTTCTTATTCTGTTTCTAAATTCATCATTCGTCTTCATCGTCACGATTAACCTAGAGTGTTTGAAAAACGTTAAAGCTACCCTCTGTACAATGCAACACACCGTAAAGGGGGGAGGTGGGGGATTGGGACACATACATTGACAATTTAGACCATTTGTGGAGGTGATGTGATCTACACAGAGCTCTGGCAAACTTCACCCCAGGTACCCATTTGTTAGAGGTTGGATGAACCGCAGTGCCGCTCAATGTAGGGACTTTGATGGAAAATATCTCACCTGAAATCTTCCATCCAGGGAATCCAACCCGGGTCTCTCGTGTGTTCATTTTTCAATGTATTTAATTTATTTATCCACTTGTAATAACAAAGTTAACGTATCTTTTCTTTCACGCTACCATTTTATATAAACGAAAAAAATAAATGTGTTGCAATTAGTCATTATCAAAATTAATGAAAAACATAATGCTATGAGCATACATTTAAAAACAAACACATGGTTGATCAAACCATGTCTCTTTGTCAGTCTTCCCAGCAGCGTATACTGCTCCGCTCTGCCCACTCGAAAATTCGAACATTTTTCTGTAAATACGGCTAAAATACCACAGAACACATTTCTAAGCTGTTAAGTTTTAGTGGTCTTTATGCAATTTATGTAAAGTCACGGACACTTCTGTGTCGTAACTTCCTCATTGACTTTCAATGGAATCGTTACAACCCACACATGTCCGTGACTGTACAGTCACGAGTCACGGGCAATAAAAATGGTACCCCTAGGTCCTGAAATACTGGCTTTCCCCACAAGTGTTGCTAACTCTACGACGGCAGCAGAACATGCCATTGAAAATTTTCTAATAAAATTCAGTCACGCCTCACGGAGAAGGCAACACACAGCGCCTCACGGAGAAGGCAACACACAGCGCCTCACGGAGAAGGCAGTGTTTCTAATTTGTATTGCCTGTGACTGTACGTGGAAAGGAAATGTTTCCTTATGCTTCAAAAATCTGCACAGCAATGACAAAATAAATATTAAAAGAAAATTCAAAACTTTGGAATTCCGTAATTGAATTTCCCCCGTACGAAGGGGAATTCTCGTGCATATGGCAACACTGCTCGGTTGTGGGTTTCTGGTTGGGTCGGTGCCCCAACAGCGGTTCTGCATCCCTACATGTAACCCTTTGACCTGAGCTGCTCGCGAACAGGAATCTGGAAAGCACGTGCTTGTGCTCGGATGTTGCTGGGAGGAAGGGGGCGGATGTGTCTGGTTCTGCGACAGGGAGCGTTAGAGGAAGCCAGTGGCGTGTCCAGGAGTACCAGAAACAGGGGGAGAAGAGGGATAGAAGAACTTGTTTTTAGTATTCAGTTACATATATGTTGTAATGTTTTCACGTAAACACTGCCCCTCAAGGCTGTCCACTGAAGAATTTCTATTTTTATAAACCTACTGTGTTGACCTTCACACTCCCCTCCACGTACGTTCTGTTGACAATAAAGGAACGATATTTTATCTTTAAAAAGAAGATGGTAACATTATTAAGGCCACGCAAGACCTTTAGCCTGTCGTTGTTGAAAAATCCTTTTGAAAAAGAGCAAAGACATTCTGAAAAATTAATCTGTTTAAAATTCCTTCTAGAGCATTCAAGTGAATCTTCGTGGTGGTTGCTTTCACTCTCTAGATATGTGTGATAGGTAAGCCTGTTTTCTATCAGATATCTAGATAACAGAAGAAGTAAACCACACGAACATAGGCTTGAATGATGTAGAAGGAATTATATACCCTGGCTCTGTCCGAAAGGTCCAAAAAGCAGGCTTGAAGCACGGTCTTATCGGAAGTGACGTCACCTAGTGCAGTTCGAAAGCACCAAATAAACTAGCAATCGAGACCGTAGCGTGGAGCACGCATCGTTGCAAGCTTGAATACTTGACATCTGCACTTGTTCATTTGTTTGAAATCGTGGAAGTCGAAAGTCAGCCAGGTGTTGGTTGTATTTCTTCTAATGTGTATAAGTATAAGAATATTTTATAATGTTATGTGATTTCAATGGTGAAAAACAAGTATTTATAACGCGGGAAACACAATATCTCAGTTTTATCTACTGATCGCATTTGGCGCTGCAGTCGAAGTGCAATTTGAAAGACTTGCACTTCCAGTCCAGAGCTTCAAGATTGAACTGGGAGACCATTATTTTAAGGATGCGAAAACATTAAAGACTGGTGGGGAGGAAGAAAGACTTTAATATACACACTCACATACACACACAAATATATAGATACATAATACATATTTATAATAATACAAAAGTAAATTAATAAGTATTTAAAAATACATTATTATATATATATATATATATATATATATATATATATATATATATATCATATATTTCCAAAGTACCATATTAATTTCTTTACTAACTGGTTAAGGATGTCAATAAATTACAAAATAGTTTTAAGTTTTTGTTTAGTTCTTGATTTCCATTAATATAAATCACATAGATTCATAGTTATATTTGTCTTACCCTTATTATGAATATATTGTTATTGGTGTGGATCTGTTAATGGTATCTTGAGAGAGTGAATATGTGTGAGAGTATGAAACTCTCACGAACCCACTACTTTGTATGTGTTTTCGATATTTTCCTTTGTAAACTATATTTGAAGTAAAAAAATATTTTTTCATCTTTTGTTGTTATAATATAAACTCTCCCCCCAGAAAGTTTTGGTGGGGGGATTTTTGAAGCCAAGATTGTTGGTGGGGGAAATCTCCCCTGTCCCCCCAGGATTTCGCACCCTGATTATTTGAAGTGCGATGGACTCAACCAATGAACGAGTGAGAGAAAAATTAATTGCATGGAGGGGGCAGCGCGTACTGCTTTGCTCCGCCTACTCACTTTCTCCCCTTCTCTACAGTTATGCGCGAGGTTGCTCCACAGTCTCCTGGGACAGAGTGTAGAAGTAAGTTTTCGAAATACCATACCATTTCTTGTTGGTTTGTTTTTTTGTTGTTTTTTTTTTCAAAGAATTTTTTTTGAGAACAACATTTCGTCCGTAGCCCTATGATAGTTCCTTTCACATTCTTGTGCCTTTTATCACAACTGTACGTCCTCTCGTCCCCCCCCCCCACCAATCGCAGTTAATGCAAGGAGCAGCTAACCAACCATATACTCCTACATCTTACAGCTCCATTTTACTTCCCAGCCTGTTATTATTAGCGTACGTGTGTTATCATTTCTATTATTTTCCTGAGTTTCCATTCTTTCTTCTACATTTTGAAGTTTGTCGTATAATAGCACATTCTGTCGAAATAGCCTCTAATATTTAACAGAGCCTCCGATGTATTCTACTAGTACATTATGTATTTTCTCGTCATGTGGTAGTTGGAGGCAGGTCTTTACGTCATTAAGCTAAATAACCTTGTAGATAGCAGTCAAGGAATGTAATCAAAATCCTGAAAACACTCCTAAAAGGTTTTTATTTGGGCAGTTTGGTCCTATTCATGCTTCAGCCTTTCTTCTTTATTTTCTTGTGCAGTTATACGTACCGTATAAAAGTAAAGCAACCAAACCTCTTGATCTCGTCTCGTATCTCGAACGAGACGGCAAGTCTCGGACGCTAAGGTTCAACTCAATTTTACAGTTACGCAGAAAAATAAAGGTTGTTTGATATAACCAAAAAGTCGTTTCTGGCAACCAAATATTCCTGTAGCTAAATAGGCGACAAACAAATGATTGTTCATCAGTACTGGCGTACGCAGGATTTTTTTCAGATACCATTTACAACCTTTTAACATCGTCTTAAAGATTGTTGAAAGACAGAAAATTGCAACCGGGGGAAATTTTAAATCGGTTTACCATTTTGGTTTTTCCCGAATTCTTTGCCGGTTCATTTGAAAATTTTGATTTCACCAAAACTTCGGAAAGGGCTGTAACCCCATCATCCCCCCTCCCCTCTGCGTACCCCAGTGTTCACCAGAACCAAATAATTTTCAGAAATTATTGTGTACATTTGTTTAGAGTTACCAAATAATTTGGTCAATTTACAACATTTAGTACACGCTATTTGTGTTTCTTGTTTATAGTTACCAAAAACCCAATGTGTTTTGTTAATCCAAACAGTAATTTTTCTGCCTACGTCGCGCTCTCGTCTCGACAAGTCTGTCTGTCTTCTCGTTTCGATTTAAAAATACTATCTGCGTCTCGTCTCGGTGCCATCCCCACAGAAACATCCACTCTTGTCCTTATCATGTCTTCTCTGAATCTCTACTCCCTGCATATTGCTTCTGGGTAATATATATTCAAGTAACATTTTCTTAGCATAGAAATACCAGCCATTGATCATAAGGCGGGAACAAGGGCAAGTTGCTATAAATAAAATTTCCATTATTGATTTTGTGACCTATATTTAGAGACTTTTCTCCGAGAAGTATTATTCGAATGTTCAAGGGCTAGACAAATCTATTCCAAGTAAGAAATGCCGTAGTGCGCGATTGTAATGTGTAAAGCACGTGATGGATGTGCAAAGGCTCCAAATGTGATATATAACTCCGTGCACGGATATCGAAGTTCGACAAATCAGCGGATTTTTGAAATTTAGAACAATTGATAATATCAATGAAAGGCATGCGAGACTTTGAAACCTACTTGTTTTAGGATTATTGGCCGGTGTTGACATGCATATCGCGCCGGTCTCTGTGGTGGAATGATTATCGTATCGCCTCTAGGTTCGAATCCAGGCACTTCACCGGTTTATCCCCTCCCAAACTACCACATACAATTTGTCTGTGCTGCGAATACATGCAATAAAACATCAAGCAATAACATAGGTAATATCAAACAAGATTCATAACCTTGTACGGGGAAACCTGCGAAACTATCTTTACGAAGAAATACTCGTATCCTGTAGATAGTGCTGTGCCCAGAAAAATTTAGGATCTGATATAAAATGTGTTAAAAAATCGCGCAATCTTATAAATTTAATACTTTGGCATGAACTATAATATACATACAGGGAGTCCCAACAAGAACGCCGGATTTGAATTGCGCCATTGTATGGTTGTTGATGGGTTAGCGACACTGTTCATGTAGGTTGTGGTCTCATTTGAATGGTGTGGATATTGAACACTTGTGATTCCAGCAGAATGGCGCTACCATCCCACTAGACCAGCCATGTCAAATTCGCGGCCCTCAGCATCCCATAATGCGGCCCGCCCTGGACCAGGCCATTCGGTTTAGCTTGAGCTCTGGCCTTCAGCTTCGCAGAAGCCTGCCGTGGATGCGAGAGTTCCACTAAAATCAGAGTTGCTAACCGCCTTAAAAATTACCAATATCCATAATCTGACTTCAGGGGGTGTTAGGTAGGTGATAGTTCAAGGAAAAGAATGACAGAGAATTCTTTGTATCGGCGAAACCACCATTTATTAAGCCCCCTCGGCGAAAGAGGCATCCTCCGGGGGGGGGGGGGAGGGGGCAGATTGTGTTACCACGAGTAAGGTGATTGTTGACCTGTGTTGCTAGGGTGTTTTAATTCAACAGAAGCGGAGGTGAAAACTGGATAGAATATTGGAGAAAGCAAAGTGATTCACGGTCAGAGTAGAGAAATTATCTCAACGTTCATAAGTTTATGAAGGAAGAAGCTGATAGCGGTTTTGCGTTGAATGTTAAACAAGTGCAAAAGCGTGTTTTCGCGGCTACTGGTGAGCCAGTAAGTACTTTACGTACAACGCATCTTAAACGAAAATGATCGCAACAAAGTAACTGCGAAGATTAGTAACGCCTAACAAACCACGCAGAAGAAAGAACGTGATGTGGACCAATTTGGCAAGTGTGTTATTGTTAGAACAATTGATGATGATTTGACGATCATGAAGGACAGTGCCCTACTTTATATTCGTAATTTTTTTTTTTAATGAGACAACAGCATAGCATATATGTGATGTCGACTAAGCAAGTTGAATGACAGGTTAGTCCTGAAGTACAAGAATATCTTACTGACTGGAGGAGAGGAGCGTGCATACTTTCTGTAGCCAATGAATCAGTTTCTGGTAAAGTTTCAGACCACCGTGTTGCTGCCTAAGCCTTGTGAAAGTAAGAAAAGGACCACAAAAGAGGAATGCAGAATTTTTCAATTGATATGGGAGATTAATTTTTTGTTAAGTGAATAGGGAAATTTTGAACCCTGATAAAGTTAATACATTCCGAAATATTTCTTTGCCACGGAGGTCGGCAACTCTATCTCGACAGAGTGGTTATGACAACTCGCTGCGACGCCAGGGATCCCGAGTTCCAAACCCGGCATGTGCATGTGTGTTCTATGTGTATGTCCATCAATTTCATCATATCATCACTTATCCTCATCATCGTTATTAGCCAAAAGTGGCAGAAAAGCGACGCTAAATATCAAAACAAGATAAGAAATCAGAAATACATTTTGAGGAAATGATTGATGACTAAGCAGGCGATATTAACAAACAATTGAAAACGAAAATTGCTGGTTTTATGCCATTTTCGCTCTCAATACATAAAAGTATGGACGTCGGTGGAGTTGCTCAGTTAACTGTATTCATGCATTTGTTGCCTGCATTAAAAATTCCCTGCTCACAAAAAACATAATGTGGACATTGAGAAGCTAGTTCCTAAGAAGAAAGTGTCAAATCTCTGTGAAACGAAAATAGAATTGTCCATAAACTTCTCTTGCTAAAGTGTTCGCACAATTGTAACACATTTTGAAACAAGCATGTAAAACAGATCACTGACTATGAAAAATATTACAATATTATTTTATTTTAATATAGCATAAGGATTATAACCAAAATATTCTTCATTACATATTATTAATACATAATATGTAATCATTCAGTTATAAGTAGGATGGTATGTGGAGCGGAGTGAGGGGGAATTCCCCTTTCGGTCTAAATATAATTTTGTAATATACCGATGCTGCAAGAGTAATCGCTGGAATCCCCCCCTCCCGTCGAGGGCGAATCCCTTGGTTTTGGAATTCAAGGGATTCGGGTTCGAGATGTGCGGTCCTACTTACGAATTGATTTTGACATGGCTGCACTAAACGATTGCCTTGCTGCACGACAAATTTCCGGGCCGAGTCACTTCGCGCAACGGCGACCAGAACTAGCCCGCAAAGTCAGTCATGTGACCTGACACCCTACGGCTTTTTCCTTTGGGGGTTTGTGAAATCGCAGGTTTATGAAAACAATCCTCGAACCCTGTATCGAAAATTTACGTTAACATTTAATATGTGTCCGAATAATTTTGTGGCACTATTTTTGCAACGGTAGGGATTCATCCTTCGTTATATTGTTGCTGATGTTCGTTTTTTAACTTTTTATCGTCCAATTTTGTGCTAAACATGACATTTTTTAAACGAAAATCAACTTCAACGCTGTACACAGATTTCACTCCCGTCCCGCTCTTAAACGTTAGAAATTTACTGTGTGTCCGAATAATTATGTGACTCACTGTATATTAAACTTTGCACCATATACATTTTTACTTACTTTCTTTCAAATTATTTTTATCGAATTTATCAAATAAAGGAAGGACATAAGAAGGTACACTGATTAACCAGACGTTTGTGATAGTGTATTTACGTCAGAAATGTTGCTGAGAAAATAGTATTTTCAAACTCTGAAAAGGTCGGGATGATATTCATATTGTAAAATATTCATATTGCTCACTATCATAGTATATTAAATGATTATAATGTGGGAAATAAGGGTGTGGGAATTTTTGTTCATGAAAGTGTACCATTTCAACAAATTCAGTTTAATTCAACAAATTATTTATTTTCCAAATATAATGTAGAAGTGGTCGGTATAAAAATTCAGTTAAACAACTTAATTTATAATATTATTAGCTTGTATATTCCATCTCATTATACTTCGCAACAAATACAGAGCTCTCATCTAAATTCTCTTTTATCTGGCTTTCAACATACCTTTATCATAACAGGAGATTTTTAATTGTCATAATACATTGTGGGGTGAACATAGAATTGATACTTTGGGAAAGACAGTTCAAGATTGGATGGATTATAATAACTTGACAGTTATAAATGATGGATCTCCAACACATGTCCCACCAAATGGAAACAATATGTCCTCTATTGATCTAACTTTAATATCTGATAATCAGTGTTTTGATTTTGTGTGGGAAATAGACTTTGATTTACGAACTAGTAATCATTTTCCATGTTTCATCACGCTAACATTATCTCAAAAATTTCCAAAATTAATAAAACAAAAAACAATTCGTAAGTGGAGCGTAAAGAGGGCAGATTGGATGAAATATAATTCAGTTTTAGACTTAAAATTTTCAGCCAAAGAATATCAAAACCAATATACTGTACAATATGAAAAATTTGTGGATATAATAACTCAAGTTATGGATTATGCCTGTCCCCGACTAAAACCGCAATATGATCGAAATTTTCCTAAAATAGATTGGTGGAATGAAGAATGTTTTCAAGCAAAAAGGAAGCAAATACATGCATTGAAACAATTTGTAAGTGCTCCTTCACCTGCAACTTTGATAAATTTGAAACGAACTACTGCAAAATCTAAAAAAGTATATATAAAGGCTAAGAGATTTTCATGTCAAAAATATTGCGAAGAAATAAATCCTAACACAAAATTAGACGTCATATGGCGCAAGTTCAGATCACTTAGAAAAGCACATGTAAGTCGGACTTTACCTTTGTCCACTGAATGGAAAACCGATTTTATTAATAAAGTAATTCCTACACCCTTTACATCAGCCTGTGAACCTCCTAATATATTCTACACGTTCTCATCTACATCAAAATACTCAAAGGGGTTCACATCCTCTATCACTGTAAATGAAATTCATGAAATTCTTCAAGGGTCTAAAGATTCTGCTCCTTGCATTGATGGAATTACGTATTCTATGGTACGAAATCTTCCACAGAATGCACTAAGCATGTTATGTAAAATTTTCAATCAAATATTCCTATCGGGTAAAATTCCCGTTGCATGGACCTCTCAAATTATTATGCCAATTCTAAAACCAGGGAAAAACCCTTCGTTGGGTCAGTCATATCGCCCAATAGCTCTAAGTTCCGTACTGGCAAAAATTTTCGAGAAGCTTTTATTAAAAAAGATTAGAGTGGTTTATGGAAGGTCAAAAGGTATTTTCTCCCATACAAATGGGATTTCGTAAAGGTTATGGAACCCAGGATGCATTAGTAACATTATCTTCTCATATTTATAGCGTTATTAAAAGAAACCAATCAGTACTTTCAGCCTTTATTCATATTCAAAGTGCATACGACAACGTAGATATTACTGTTCTATTGAGACAACTTCAATTACATTCAACAATGTATGTGCAGTAGTTGTGCTGTCTAGTATGTTGGTTTTGTCTTGCGTAGTAGTTGTGCTGTCTAATTTGTTTGTGCTTGTCTTGTGTAGTAGTTGTGGTGTGTTTGTTTTTATATTTTGTTGTAGTTGTGATGTGTTTGTGTGTGTCTTGTGTAGTAGTTGTGCTGTCTAATGTGTTTATGTTTGTCTTGTGTAGTAGTTCCTCCATTCATATTGGGGGTTAGGCGTAGAGCTGACAACTCTGCACTGTAAAAACACATGTCAAGAAACAACAATATAAGGCCATGGATGTTCCCAAGGTAAAATATTCCGGAGGTAAAATAGTCCCCCGTTCGGATCTCCGGGTGGGGACTACTTTGGGAGGTCTCTGGACTAAGGATAAGATCTACGTTAGGAAGAAGGATATTAAATTAGGCACCTGGAATGTTCTGAGCCTTTACCGGCCTGGGGCATTTCAGTGTACAGTTAATGAGATAGTTAAGTATAAATTAGATGTAGTAGCTGTCCAGGAAGTTAGGTGGCCAGGAGAAGGGAATTGTAAAACTAAAAATTATACTTTTTTCTATGGTGGTACTGAAAATCATAATTTTGGAACAGGCTTTTTCATAAATAATAGAATTATATCGGCTCTTAAAACAGTAGAATTTATTAATGATAGGATATCATATGCAGTTTTACAGGGTAGGTGGTGTAAAATTATTTTAATAAACATACATGCACCAACGGAAGTTAAAGATGATAATACTAAAGATGATTTTTATGCAGAGTTAGAACAGGTCTTTGATAAATTTTCTCAGTATGATATGAAAATTCTGTTAGGTGACTGTAATGCACAAATTGGCAAAGAAGAGACATTTAAACCCACGATTGGTAAAGAAAGTCTTCATGAATTAAGTAATGATAATGGTATAAGATTGATTACTTTTGCAACCTCAAAGAATTTAATTGTGAAAAGTACCACTTTTAAACATAAAGATATCCATAAATATACCTGGTCTTCTCCAGATGGTAAAACTCACAATCAGATAGATCATATTCTCATTGATAAGAGAAGGCATACTAGTATAATTGACGTTCGTACACATAGAGGTGCTGACTGTGCTAGTGACCATTATTTAGTAATTGCTAAATTAAGAGAAAGACTCTCAGTGATAAATCATAAGCAACAAAATCTAAAAGTTCTAAAATTTGATACAGGAAAGTTTACTGATGAAAGAATTAAGAAAGATTACCAAATTAAACTGTCAAATAGATTTGATGTTTTGCAGGATTTAAATGATGATGAAAATATAAATGAAACAGACGTAAATAAGAATTGGGAGCACATACGTAATGCAATAGAATCAGCAGCTAAAGAAAGTATAGGATACCATAAACCGAGAAAAAGTAAGCCATGGTTTGATAATGAATGTCATAATCTAATAGAAATAAGAAATCAGGCTAGACTTAGGTGGTTAAATAACTCTGATGATACAAATCTAAACAATTATAATAGAATAAAGCGAGAAGTTAACCGCACGTTTAGAAGTAAAAAAAGAGATTACTTGAAAACCAAAATTAACGAAATTGAAACAAACAGCAAAAATAAAAATATCAGAGATTTATATAAAGGTGTAAATGAATTTAGAAAGGGGTGGCAACCTAAAGTAAACTTGATAAAAGATAAAGACGGTGATTTTCTAGCTGACCCAAGTGATATTCTAAATAGATGGAAGAACTACTTTAATGACCTTTTAAATGTCCATGTAGGAGATAAATCAGAAGTGAATGAAGTACACACAGCAGAACCTTTAGTTCCAGAACCCAACTTGACTGAAGTTAAAGATGCTATTAAAAGGCTAAAGAATAACAAAGCACCTGGCATTGATTTAATACCAGCTGAGTTAATTAAATATGGTGGAAATTCATTAATGTATCAAATTCATAAATTAATCTGTTTAATATGGAATAAAGAAGAAATCCCTCAACAGTGGAAAGAATCCATAATTGTTCCTGTGTTTAAAAAAGGTGATAAAATGAACTGCAATAATTACCGTGGAATTTCTCTACTCTCAACAACATATAAAATATTATCTAACATTCTTTTAACAAGACTAACCCCATATGCTAATGAAATTATAGGTGATTATCAATGTGGATTTAAACGTAACAGATCAACTACAGATCAAATTTTTCACATCAGACAGACACTTGAAAAAAAGTGGGAATATAATCAAAATGTTCATCAGCTATTCATTGATTTCAAAAAAGCATATGATTCAGTCAAAAGAGATAAACTATATAATATATTAGTTGAGTTTGGAATACCTAAGAAGCTTGTTAGTATGATAAAAGTATGCACCAGTGAAACAGAAAGTAAAATTCGTGTGGGTATTAATATGTCTGACAAATTTACAATTCATGATGGGTTAAAACAAGGAGATGCATTATCTCCATTGCTCTTTAATTTTGCCTTAGAATATGCTGTTAGGAAGGTAAAAGAAACTAAAGAAGGACTAAAATTAAATGGTGTGACTCAGTTGTTAGCATATGCAGATGATGTAGACTTACTGGGGGATGATGTGAATACAATTAAGAATAATGCTAAAATATTTTTCAAAACTGCTAAAGAGAGAGGTTTGGAAGTTAACAAAGAGAAAACTAAATATATGCTTACAGGCCGAAACCAAGTGTTAGGTAATAATCAAAATCTAATTATTGATAACAACTCGTTTGAACCAGTTTCCAAATTCAAATACTTAGGAGTAATATTAACAAATGAAAATTATATTAAAGAGGAAATAAAAAGTAGGCTTAATTCAGGAAATGCATGTTACTTCTCTCTTCATAAACTTTTGTCTTCTCGTTTAATATCTAAGAAACTGAAAGTTAAAATATACAAAAGAGTAATTTTGCCTGTAGTATTATATGCATGTGAAACTTGGTCCCTTACATTGAAAGAGGAACATAAATTGAGAGTATTTGAAAATAAGATCCTTAGGAAAATATTTGGACCTAAAAGGGATGAGGAGACAGGTGAGTGGAGAAGGTTACATAATTTAGAACTACATAATTTGTATTCATGTCCAGATATTATTAGAATAATTAAATCAAGAAGACTTAGGTGGGCAGGCCATGTGGCACGAATGGGAGAGGAACGAGGAGTTTACAGGATTCTTGTTGGGAAACCTGATGGTAAGAGACCTGTAGGAAGGCCAAGACGAAGATGGAGGGACAACGTTGAGATGGACCTAAGGGAAATCGGTAGGGATGGAAAAGAGTATAGAGAACTTGCTCAAGATAGGGAAAGATGGAAGGCCTGTGTTGCTGCAGCCATGAACCTTCGGGTTTAAGAAGGCTAGAGAGTTAGTTAGTTAGTTAGTTAGTTATCCTCGAACCCTACCAGAACTCGAGGAGTAATGTGTCAATGGCCAAATCGAGGAGCAAGGCTGTGTAGGAGTCATCACAGTAATTTCATCGATAGAGTGACTACATGCAGAGCAAGTCGTGGGGTACATATGAAATATATGTTTCAATTCTTAACTGGCAGCATGTATGCTTTGTAATGATGTAGAAATATATGCCATTTCATGAAAGTAATATTTTTTCACGTTATTAAATCCGCCGTACTTGTTGGCACAGCCTGCTCCACTGATATATTTACTATAGTTTTGCAATTTTACTCCATACCAGAAGACATCTAAATTAATAAATAAAAGCTAGTGAGATTGAGTTTTGCAGAATGCCAATTTATAACTAAAAATAAACAAATTATAGAGTATCCTTATTCGATATTCATGGGCTTAGGAATAACGATTTTATAGGTTAAGTACCAGTTAAGTCCAGAATTATGTCCTCGTGCGAGCAACATGTTCCTAAGTAATGCCAATACAGAATCGCTTAAAAGTTCCCATCAGCTCAGATTTTCTTTAAAAACGAATGAACCAACAGTGGGATAAAATAGAACTTACAAGCTAATAATGAGACACGTGACAAGTACAAGAAAATCCTGTACACGCACCTACCCGCGTGAAGCATGTGCACGTCTCTCTTTCTCCAAATATGAAAGTTCTTATAAATTCTTTACATGAAATAGAATATGTAGACAAGGTTATGCAAGAGTACTGCATTAATATATATCACCACTTAACCAGACCTGGAACAACAAAAAGTGGAGAAACATAATATATTTTTTTAATAACATAAAGTACGTTCTTGAGACAAATGTACCCACTCAACCGAGGCCACCTTTTACGTAAGGAAACGTAACGTGTGACTTTTTTTTCGTCCCGAATTAAACAATTACAGATTGGAAAGCTGGTTTTCCGTAACTTTTCCTCCCCCGTCAAGTGTGAGCTGAAATAGCCAAGAGATCTATCTCAAAAAAGGCAAAAGTTGACCATCAGCAATGATGCATGCGTGAACTATTGGCTGCTTGCCTCGGTTTGTCAGTCAAATATTCCAAATATCCATTTATATCCCGTGCTTAGGATTTTCTAGCGCAACAGATCAAAGCGCACAACTTGTGACGCTTGTTTTAAAATGCCATTTCACATCTTTTGCATTCCTATCTGTCCTCTGTCGGCAAGGAAGCGAAACGTTTACAAAGACGAAGGAAGGTAGGGAAAAAAGTGACACATCCGGGTTTTTGCACAGCGAGGAACAAGGTAATAGCCAGAGAGAAACCAGTTCTCTCAAACTACAATGTTATGTGTGTGTGTGTGTGTGTGTGTGTGTGTGTGTAGACGTAGCAGAAGCCATATACAATGCATAAGAAGAAACTGGTAGCCAGATACCAAAGTTTGGACAATGGAAAGGGTAATTCAAATACTCTCCTGCCATTATCTTCGAAGGGATGTATATCTGTACGACTCCTCCAGCGGCTACTGTGCGCGTCGGTAGAGGAAAATGTACTACTGCGGGCAGATCAGTTTGTCAGTGGGGAAATATACTGCCTAAGCCTGTGTGTTGAGGCGGTGAGGGCATTACAGGTTCTCAGAGCTACTACAGAACCTAGTGAGATACCGCTTTTTCTGACTTAAGCCATTGTTCGTCCCCTGAACAAAATATTCAAGTGTTGCCAACTGCAGATTAATCCTTGGACATTGTTGTCTTTCTTATGGTGTCTGCGAGTATCTTTTAAAAATTACACATGCTCGCTAGAAGAACCTCTAAAGTTCCCCTCCAGCTTTCCTAAAGATTGCGATAATCATAAGGTGCTAATCTTAATTCATAATTTAGAAATAGGAATCGAAAAGTATTTTTATTTACTACAGAGCGATGTTCAGCCTTATGCTGCTCTACCACCCAACACTATTTTTCATCACAAAAGAACGAAGAGCACGGACTGATTGTTCCAGACTAAATAACTTTGATAAAACTCGAACACCACCACCCGTTCTCCCCTAATACATAACACAGAGCTGTTTTCTTGGTAAATCTCTTCTAGTGAAATACCCTGGACATGAGTAGTATAAGTTACGAACTTGAAAGTCAAGAATTTAGTTTATACGCAACGGAAGGAGTGTACATTCTTTATACTTGCTATCTTCTTAGTGCCAAGAGCATGCACCAGAAATCCAACAGTCCCATTACGCACAAGTAAATACAGTACTGTCCCATTACCTAAACACTAAACCACAAAACACTAAAATGCATCATATGGGAAGATCAGACAAGATCCATTTCATAGATTCCAAATTACAGATTTAACTGTGCCAATTGATGCATTCAAAGTGTAATTTTTTCTTTGAAATGATCTTATCTGATCTTCCCAAATTATGCATTTTAGTGCATCACACGGAACAGAATCTGATAAAAGTATTTTTTATGCATTTCTGTGTATATTTTGACACACCAAAAAGTGCATCATTTGTACTTTATGCACGTTAATGTGTTATTGAAGTCAAAATATATGTCAATTGACAACGTTTTGGGTTATTTGTGTACTATTCACCCACGTTTACTTAAAAATATACTCACATTAAAAGTGTTTGATACAAAACTGTAAATTGCACGTTGAAAAACAATAGAAAACTTTTAATATGAATGAGATTTGGGCTTCAGGACACAAGGATCAAGATCGTGAATTTTGGAAAGGATATCATTATCATCAAAGGACTTGAAAGTTAATACGTGTTTTTCTTTGGTTACGTGGGCTAGTATTTATAGTAGGCTATGTGTTATATTTATTGTCTTGCTTTTGTTATGGTTTTCTTTCGTCTCCTATATAAACTTTAGTTAACAAGAGACATAATTAAATGAACATCTTTTCACAATCCAATGACAAACGTCCTGTAAAAGGGAAAACCTTAACATGATCCTACAAGAAAATTCAAGAGTCAAGTAAATGTTCATATAAATCAGGAGGGAGGAGGGTTTTTGACATGACATATTTCTAAAACTAACTGATTTCGATCGCATTTATGCAGACCTCCGTGGCGGATATGTTAGCTCAATGAGCTACGCCAGAGGTCCCCGGTTTCGAATCCTGGCTTGGACAATGTCCGTTCGTAAATTTCATCGTCGCGATTAGCTAAAATGGCAGAAAAGCGACGCTAAATAACAAAGTAAAAAATCAGATCAGCGAATTAATGTTTCGGAGTGATTGTAATGAAGGTTTTGATTTTGATTTGATTTAGTTTATTTTACTTCGCGTTTTGTGCCTCTTGGCTAATTTGCGAAGATGGGGATGAGTGATGAAATGATGAAATTGATGAATGGACATTCACAAACAACCAAGCCCGACCGGGATTCGAACCCGGGACCCTTTGTAATGAAGGTACATGAAGTCTCCTGTCTTGTATGAATAAACATTTCTCCTTCTCTGGTTAATCTCGAAATTCCTAATTTCATCATAAAACAATTTTTAATGATTTTAAAATTATGTCTTATAATAACTGTTGTATGGAAAGCTTAGATTATGCAGTTTTTACATCAACATTTACATATCGACGCAAAAAAGAAAAATATCCTTTGAGACTTGAGACCGAGAGGGAAACAAGCGTAAATAGATTCAAGACCGAGACTTACTAGCCAAGAATCTCGTCTCTTAATTCAAGGCATCAGTAATTTATAGTGCAAAGTGTGTGAAAATTTCGCCCAAATCGATATTGCTTTACGAGGATCTTGTTTGAGGAAATACTTTAAAAAATCCATCATGATGGAGAAGTAAAAGCAATATCCCAAGGCTAATTAACAGGCCGGTTCTTTTGCGAGAGGTTTCAGCAACAATAATTAGAACCCTGCAATACACTATGATCAACGAAACTACATCTTGGCGTTGATGATCGTGTAGAAATAAAAATAACACTTTAAAAAGAAATGTTAATATGCATTATAATGTTCTACTATGTAGTTCGGGAGATCTCTTCTTCAAAATTGTTTTACTTTTATTCTTCATGGTTATTAAATTACATTATTGTTTATTTTAAAAACTTGTTGCACTTGGAGCTGTTCTAGATAGCGATTATAGGGTTGACACAGTTTAGTTTTGTCTCGTGAATGAGGAAGTCTGGGTCGATCTCGTCTCGAACCTCGAAATAATATATACGAACTTTTAAACGAAAGTATTTATTAAATCAGTTTAGATACGTACATTCCTGTGCACATTAACCAACACGTACAACCTATTTATAAATAAATCAAGACAGTCGCTCCCTCGACACAGTTGATTATGTCGCATAACAAAGTAATTTTGATTCAAGCGAAATTCTCAAATACTTTACATTCTCAATGCCTGAAATCTCTAACAATACGAGCTTCGGGTCTCGATATTCAAGGTGCCTGACTGTCTCATAGTCTTGAAAGGTCTAGCCTTGATTTTGAAACCATTATTTCAAATAATAAAAAATAAATTTGAATATCCCTAGATCTCTTGCATCTCAATCACATAATTTTTACCGACTGTTTACTTTTTCAAGGTTTCAAATATGTTTTAGACGTGTGCGGTCATCAAGTCATATTGGGAGTTCATCACTTACAATATGTCAACTTTCCAACACTTGTGTTCATCACAATTTTTAAACAGTGGTCTCTATCTCATCTCGGTATTATTATGGACACCATAATTGAAAGTAATGCATTGTAATATAAACTGATAATGCAATACAGGTGACTGTTATAATAGGTGTGCACTTCTTTTTTCTCTAAACTCAATAAGAATTAAAATTACATATTAAGTAAGGCAATTACTTTAAGTTAGATTCAAATACTTCCAAAATTAAATAAAATTAAAGATAATACTAAAATATTTTATATAATTTAATAAATAGATTCTACTTATTAAACATAAAACAAAAATATAATAAACATTTTTTTTAGCCCACTGCTATAATTAACATATAAATAAGATGCCTGAAAAAGGATTACCATGATAGAGTAAAATATACATGAAACATAACATGTTCTTATTATTCTATAATTGAAAGAATTAAACTTTCCCCAATGGTATCAAACCCCATAAGCTATCAAACGATGCTTGTTTGCTTGGAAGGAAATAGAGTAGGTTAAAACACAATAATTGTGCACTTGTAATGGTATATAACAGGGTATTACAGGCTGGAATTTATATGTGTGGAGGGCAGGAGTTAAGAACATCGTGGTCCTACCATACGCAAGTTTAGCCATACGTTATTCAAGTACAAGAATAGGTTCCATCCTTCTCAACGTATTGGCGGAAAGTGAGCTTGAAAACCTTAAAATAAAAAGAAAGAAAAATTAACTACGAAAATCCAGTGACCCCGTGATCGACAGATGGAAACAAGATAACGCAGCTCCCATGGACAGGCTGCTTAAGCAGCGAGCCCCTGTCAAGCCCCGGCATCCAGCGGGAGAGTTATGGTGCGGTCCCCGGAGAGGCCGGCAACCAAAGAAGCAGCGCGACCGAAAAGACGAAAGCGGGACTCGCGTATCTCCCTATCTGCACCAATGTTTCAGGTCGGAATCATTTGAAGGCGGCGAAGATGAAAGGGAAGACCACAGCAGCCAGTGGACACAGAACGACGCCAGGTGTCACCGAGCGGCAAGGGACAAGGAGCATCTACATAAGAATAATGGCCTCCAGAACTCTGCAAATGGAAGGACGGAATGGTTTTTTTTGCCGAGGAAAAAGAGCATTGGGAAGAAATAAAAAAAAAGTTGGGATGGGAAGCCCAGGTCTTTTAATCCGGACGATTTTATTTACGTTTTCTAGCCATTATGGTGATTTAACGATTGTCCATAGGAATGTGACAGGAAGGATGGGTGGGGGTGGGAGCCATTGGTCTGTTCTATTCAATCAAGCAGCTCACCACCCTAACTATAACTTTTGATGGGACGAACACAGATGAAACGAATATGCATGGATTGGCAAATAACATGACAAAAGTATAGATTATTGGCTAAATATGAGGATTGAAACACAATTCTATCGTTTTCAAAGGTAAAATTGCACCAGTAATGGGAATATTACATATTTTTCAGCACTTCTTGACGAGAAATATACTCGTTCACCAAAATATAAGTTATGCGACCCTTTGAGTGTCAGTGCCTTCCAAATCCCACTCTCAATCTTTTTTTTTTTTTTTTTTTAATGTTGAAACCGGAACTATTGCCTTATATTCCTTCCATTATCTAAGACAGGGGTCGCCAAACCGTCGATCGCGAGCTACCGGTAGCTCGCGAGGTCATTTCCAGTAGCTAGTGACAGATTTGGAATAGAATGTAGTTAATTAAGAGTGCCAATATTTGAGTGAAATTTTGGCAGAAAGATTTGCTTTTGCTGATAGATGGACAGCTGGACAACTCGTTCCAATATCTGTAACAACTCATTCACCTAACGTAACAAATATTGTGGATGAAAGTGATTGCCACCCTTCTCATTAACATGGTGAGAATCAATATGATAATGATTTAGGGACAAATGTTTACATTTTGCTGTGTTTCTAAGAAAAGTATTTACATGTTTTGAACTCTCTTGAAGAAATAACAGCCTCTGTATGTTGGAGAGAAATTAAAAATTATAATTGGATTTAATTCTTATATTTAGCGTCGCTTTTCTGCCACTTTGGCTAATGACGATGATCAGGATGAGTGATGATATGATGAAATTGATGAAGGGACACTCACACGCTCATGCCAGGATTCGAACCCAAGCCCCATCGCTTCTTAGTGCTGTAAAACAAATGATTATTACATCTTAAAGTTTTTTAAACCAAAAAAAGATCGCAAAAGAATCAATCCACACTTGGTAGCTCATCATGTATTTTCAAATGTGGGAAGTAGCTCAATGGCTCGGTGAGTTTGGAGTCCTCTGATGTAAGACAAGGTTTATAACAAGATACTTCCAGTTACCTATAGAATGCGGCGATCAAAGTCGAAGAAGCTTAAGAAATAATAGCAGAACAGTAAGATAGCAAATACTGAAGCAACTGTAGGAATTAAGTTAAATGGAATAAACAAACAGGAACAACTGCAACAAAAAAGAAAATAACGAAAGAAAGTGAGCGTCATAAGGTTGTGATATTTCGCATCTATACCTCCTATGTTATCAGGCACCCTACTGACCCTTATTCTCTTAAACAAGAAAACTGCACCATTCATCCTATCATCAATAATGCGCAGAAAGCATGCATGCATTAGGCAAACGAGCACTGGAAAGTGCATTTTGACAGTTCAATCGTTTCAATGATGTTTCAGTGTGCACTGAGAGCCTTAGGCACCGGCGTACGCAGGGGGGAGCTGATGGGGCTACAGCCTATCCAGAAATTTTGAGGAAATCAGAATTTCAAATGGTGGCAGTAAAGAACTATGAGGGAAAATGCAACCCCCCTTAAAATATAACCCCCAAATACCATTTCTGTCTTTGAATAACTTTTAAACTAAGATTAAAAATGGTAATAAAAATACTTTGTGCATCCCGATCACCGCCTAAAACACAGCTCCACCTTTAGAATTCCAGCCCCTCCGAAAAGAAATCCTGCGTACGCCAGTGGTTATAGGGATAATTTCCGACGCATTTTCCAAACCCAACAGTAGAGTACAGTACATGTAGCGATTGACCTCTGTTCCTATTTTAAAATTTTGAGTTGAATTAGAAATGGCAGCCGTCTTATTGACATGCAATGACCATGCTGAATTTTGTCCTGCACAACCAACTTCTATTTTATGAGGTTGTCAAGCGCTGGCGTACGCAGGATTTATTTTTCCGGAGGGGGCTGCAATTGTAATTACCTTGTAGGATATTACCTACCTCTTCTCGAGGGAGAGGGCGATACACAATAAAATATTTCGTAAGTGCCATTTTTAACTTTTGTTTAAAAAGCTGTTACGAAAGTGGTAATGCGGAGTCAATTTAACCCTGCTGTAGTGTTCAAATTTTGCTTGTGTTTGTAGTGTTCGAGTCAATATGACCCGAGTGACATATTTCTTATTTCTTTAAAGAAATATGGCAAAATTTGCATTTCATAGCTTTTATTTTTTATTTTTTTTATTTTTGTTTGATGTTTTTTTCTTTGTTTCGTAATTTTATTAGTAATAATAATACATTTATATACATTAAAAGTTCATATAACTACTTCGGGTCCTATTGTCCCGAACACACCATTAAGGGTATGTACTGTAGTGATGATAAAAAATACTAATATATATATATATATATATATATATATATATATATATATATATATACACACACTTTTGAATAACCAAGTAACCTACTATAAACATAAAGTCACGGGAGTACAACTTTGTGTAAAAATTAATACAGAATTATATACACATAAAATATAGGTTCGGGTCATTATAACCCGAACACAACAGCAGGGTTAAGGGTTTTTCCGAGATCTTGACTACTTTCTTTGGGAAGTTTTGATTTTCTCAATTTCAGTGAGGTGTAGCCCAACAGTCCGAAGCGTGCACCAATGGCGTTAAGCCACTTTTGACTAACATTTTAAAATTTCTAAAAAGCATATTCCTCAGTACTGTAAATAGGCCTAGCACTTTTCTGGTGTATATCAGTCTAATGTAGGAATCATCAAACATGCGGCCTTTTAATTTAGTCAGCGTGACTTTCAGATTTATTGCATATCAGATTCCAAAGATCGAGTTTGAAGGGCACATGCTTCATGTACGAAACAAATATACAGCTTTAAATTATAGTGCAGTGAGGTAATCATTACCCTGTTTAAAATTATCAATCATCATCCTCTGTTTAATCTTCATCAGTCAGGTATTTTTTAGAAGTAATGATTAACAATTATATACCATGTTCATAATAGTCAGTATCGGCGAGGGAGGGTGGGGCAAGGGCAGTTGACTTTTGTTGGTAGACAAGGCCAGTGATGTGCCGTAGACTATAAGTTTACGTCTACATGCATTGTCTACACGTAATCTACGCGTAGATTACATTGGGTTGTAGTTTACATAGACTACGTAGACAATCTAAAGTGCATTAAAATTAATTTTCAAGGCTTTCATGAAAGAAAAGTGACATTTTCAACTATATTGGTTCCTAACGAAATGAGAAGAATCCTATTTACAACAAAATATATCTTCTTTTCTATCATCAACTATGGAAGAAGATAAATAGTATGCAAAAAACAACAACAGATGGCAGTCGTGAGGCAAGAGTGGTCTTTTTCCCATAAAAACACTAGAATATTTCTTATATTAGGTTTCTTCCTAGGTGAGATTGTTCGAATTTGGAAGAAAGAGTATGAAAAGTTCTCTTCACACATCAGTAACTGATACGCAGTATAATTTTCTTTTAATTCCACGGCGCCCTTTGTTAAGTTATCACCTTTTGCCATGTTGTTTACATAGCTTACCTAAACTACGTGTATAAAATCTACGTGTAGAATGTAGACTATCGTTGTTTACGCGTAGACGCACATCACTGGACAAGGCTTAGCACCAAGAGGCCATAATGCCGGGACAAAAGTGGCAAAATGTGACACTGTTAAGTCATTAACAGTCATTGACAATTGACAATTTACTGTAAGCTTTCTCAAGGAATGTCGTTTGAAGCATTGCTTAAACGGTTTGGTAAAAGCTGAATTCGTATACGTTTTAATAACACTAATAAAACTAGTGTCAACTCAAATCTAGTGTTGTAGGCAATAAAAGGTGACTCAATAAAGCCACGTTTACAAATGTAATAACTAGATATTAAACCCTTGTATTGCTCTTGCGTTCTCCACGTTAGGCCCCTCCCATTGTTAATTTATATACACGGCCATGAGCACTGGCATTATTGAAATGGGAGAATAATGGACAGTCATTGTTCCACTCGGCGAGGAACCTTTACGACATTGTTTTGTTTCTGCAGCAAAATGAACGAGGCACTTTACTTCAGTTTCAAAGCCGACCGGTTCCAACAAGAGCACGATTATTACATAATTATTTTTAAGAATATGATTTTGCTCGCTAACACATACTTTGAAAGTTCAAAGGTCATGGATACAGAATTCGTTTGCGCAGTTAAAGGTAGCATTCGTTTATCAATTTACCTAACGCTTTCTTGTGTAAAACCCGCTGGAAAAACGTGGTCAACTTTGGAAAGTGACTTATTATTCGCACTGTCTTATTTTAGGCTACCCCCTGTCTCCGTAGCTTGCTTTTTCTTGATCATTTGTCACTCTTGACAGCCCGTGGAATTCTCTAGTTCTGCTTCTTTCCATTTCCCCCTAGCTCGCTGACTACTCCGCTTCGTCTTCTTCTACTCCTTACTTCTCTTTTGTTGGCTTAAAAGCTCCCAAAAGACGAGACGCGAATAACTAAACAGGCCAACAATAAATATCTGGTTTCAGTGGAGTGACGTGAAATTAACTGTTCGCCAAATTCCGAAAAGAGTGAAAAAAAGGATTCTTCCGTTGGGACTGTCACTGCAGCGCTCGGTGGAATATGCTTTTCAGGGTTGCCAACCAGTGTGAACATTAGCAAAGAACAGGAAATTCTTCTCCGTTCTTTAAGGTGAGAGGTGTGACAATTTCGCACCAGGCATGCATTTATATAAATATCGCCGGAATGGGCACTGCTACTAAAAACATCCACTCATAATTTGAGAATGAGATTCTCGCCATGTTGCAAATGGAAGATGTTTTTAAAGTTGATTATTAAGCTAGATACCGTGTTTGAAAAATATGCTAAATAAGTATTTACAGAATCCCATGTATTCCTTATGGAGAGACAACTTCAAATTCAAAATGCAGCTGGGCCTCCCGACGGCGCAGTGGTAGCGTCGTCGCCTTGTAATCAAGGGGTCCCGAGTTAGATTCCCGGTGGAGGCACATAGTGGTTTGGATCCCACTTTAAACTGTAGGTCGAGTCCCGATTAGCCTTACTGTGCATAAAGTGGACTTAAAACAACAAATCAATCCAATCCAAATCAAGTTACGGCTAAACAAATGGGAGTTTCGAATCCTTCTAGCGCAAATATCATCTTCAATGGATCCTCTACCCGATCATATGTTTTTTTCCGCCATCGGAAGTTTGATATCCCCAAGAAAACTAATAAAATAATTTTCCCATAAGTGTAATGCCTTTCTCCTTCCCTCCTACGGCCATCCTGTCAGTGTTGCCAAACCTGATGCGCATAAAAGAGCTAAATTTTACTTTAAATTGAGCTACAGCTGACTTTCAAGGAACTAGATTTACGAAGGCCGGATAAAGTGTAATTATAGTTGTCAAAGAAGAGGGGGGGGGGCGCTGCTATTACCGGTAACTTTAAAGCGATGACAATCTATTCTTAGTTTTCACCGTCTAGAACTGACGGCATCACCAATCTCAATATTCCACCGATGGTTGTACGAAATCGAAAATAAGGGATTACCGGATAACAACATTGTCATCTTCACCTCGGCCAAGGCGCTATATAAAAGTAGCTGGGGAGGTAAGAGGGGGTGGGACGACGCAGCCAATATAATAATATCACGCCACGTGCAAAATGTATACTCATGGCAAAAGTCGGTCTATGTGGGCCGGGGATAGTGATGGGTGGCATCATAGTGGGGCAGGGGCGGGTGCCACAGTTCACAGCCAAACGAGTGCACGAAAGAGCCAGATCTGGCCCCAAAAGAGCTAAGTTGGCAACAGTGCTCCCCAGCTGCCTCAAAGAGAAGGACGTCGTGGAAATTGTCACTTTTCCACTTAAGCAAAAGTAAACCATTTTTATAGCTACTGGATATGAAATACATTAAAATCTAATTACTTCCAATCGAAGAGTGGATCAAAAGTAATATCTTCGATTCCTCCTATCCAGAAAATTTAGAATTTTGAATCTTGAATTGATTCGAATGCGAAATATTGCAATTCATTAACATACGTGCTATTGTTTTTCTTTATTATTATTATTATTATTATTATTATTATTATTATTATTATTATTATTATTATCACAGAGATTCCGTTAGTCCTACATAAACTGCTTTCCTGAAACCCCCAAACAAGAAGGTGGTCTGGGAACGCTATCCGAAAAATTGAAGTAGGAAAGAAGAAAAGAATTCCAACAGCATATGCAAAATGAAAAAAATCACAACGATCAATGTCACTATTAATTTAGTCATTCATATATATATATTGGAAATGGTAGTCCTGTAGACAGAAAGAGGTAAAATGAGTCTTCATTAGTTACTCTTCGAGTTGCCAAACATACCGGTTTTTAATCATTGAATTGACTGTCCCCACAAATGCTTTCGGGGCAGCCTTTGTCCAGGTTTTTGTTTATCATTTCAAAATAGATATATTTTCCATTTAATCTCTCTTCTTTTCCTTTATGCGATTTGAAGTTGGCACAACTTGTTGATTGCAGATGTGGAGAATGTATTTATAAAACTTTTCCATTGGATCATTTTACTAAATCTACACTGTATAAGCTGCTTAGAATTCTATAAAAAATGTCAGCCAGAGGCAAGTTCTATTTCCCGAGCTTTGCAGTCGGATATCAGGAGCGGGAATAATACAAAAAATGTAAGATAGAAATTCAGACATTCGTTAGTCAAGTGAAACATATCACCGGTGACAATCACGACAATTAGTTTTCAGCTATTTTAAAATTTGAGTTTAAAACCTAAGAATATAAAGTATAAAACATGAAAATTATAGTGTTCCAAATTTATGCTGTTCTCCTTAGTGATTTTATTATTGGTAATGTATAGTGTAATGTTCTTTCTTTCAATATGTTATTTGTAAATGTAAATGCTACATGAAATATCTAATAGGCTATCCCTTTCTTAGTGACGATGTTAGAATAATAAGCTTGTTTTCCTGAGATGCCCCTGTATTTCATTTACAGAATCTGATAACCTTAGTCACTCTGTTCTGCTAAATATTTACATAAATTACACTGCTTATTTGTTTGAGCCCACTTTATGCAATAAAAGGCTAATTGAGACTGGACGTTTAACGCTACAGTTTAAAATTGTATTCGAACAACACAGAGTATCGAATCCTTGATTATTAGGCGACGACGCAACCACTACACCATTGTGGGGGGGGGGGGGGAATGACGATATTATCCAGCTTTGATGTAATCACCTAATTAGTAAGGAGTGTTTTGTAGATTCTCTCCAAGACCAAACCTCTTGGAGGAATAATTTTTGCAACCGGATGGAAGTACACAGAAAAAGGGTTTTGTCATCTTCCCTGCAAATACCAGCCTCTGTGGAATAGTTGTCAGAGTAGCGGACTACCAAGCCAGGATTTGAGATTCGACTGCTGGATAAAGCATGGAAGTTTCTTCGTGTTATTCTTTCACTATTTCATAATTCACAATTTATTCTCATTTTCATGATTGACAGAGATATAGGCTACAAAAAGCGACATGAAATACAAATGATAATATTGCATACTTATGTATGCGGTAATCGTATCTCTCTCTTACATAAATTATGTCGAATTCCTCTGCTGTGTAGTGTTGCCCACGGGACGAGACGGGACAGGCTTTTAAAAATTCGAGACGAGACGAGACAGCATTTCACAGCATTTCCACGAGACGAGACAGGCCAAAGTCTCGTCTCGTGGGCAACACTACTGCTATGAAACGCAGACTCGAAGCATTAGATGCGGTCCCCTCAAGAAAACTGACTGACGAAGAGAATGATTAAAGATCAACGCATGTCGTTCGTTCCTTTCAAAGAAACCGTATAATTTAATTTGATTTATCCTCTCTCCAACTTCTGTCAATATCAAGACGCATGAAGCCCCATCGACCAAAATTCATAGTGGGAAAGCCATCGCATAACAATCGAGAATGTTAATGAGAGTGAAGGGCAAAATTGATAAAATTAAGAAAAGTGAGCACATAGCAAGAACACCACGAAAATCGAACGATATTCAGCTGCATTAATTTTCTTCCGTTGGTCTGATAGTACAGGACCATGAACGTTTTCAGTACCATTTTTAGATTAATTAAATGATTTTATTTTACAAAAGTTTTCCTAAGTACATATATTCTTACAAATTTCGCTCCAATAACGTTTTTCGTTGGTTGCAGTTGGCAACTGTGTTCGCAAGTTGTTTTGTATTCCGAAGCAATGCACATTAAATGAACCGAGAAATAGCACACCGGAAGAGCCAACCCATCACAGAGTCTTCAAGCTAACCACACAGATCAGGCGGTAATTGCGCCTTCCCAAGAGGGTGCCTTTCGGCCAACAGTTTCTCACTTCATTTGTTTCAATGGCCTCACGGCTTTACAAATAGACCTTTGAATGAGCGAAATTCTACGGTGCGCAATTACATGCCGATAAGGTATTTCTCTCTTGTTTTTAAGAAAATATATTTTTAAATAATTTCCGGAAAGCAATTATATGCTAATGTTCCCACGAAAATTCTTCGAAGTAAATGCCTGAGAAGGAGAAACAACTTAATAATTTTAGAAAATAGTTTGTTTGTAGCACATCACTTCATTGGTTGTACAATGTGATGTTACTAATTCCTCGCGAAAACGTTTTGGTAAGCATAAACAAAATTCAATAGCAACTTTTATTAATTTTTGATTAAATTATTTTATAATTTTTAATAAATTAATAGGAATGGCTCTGAGAATGAGATAGACCTTTGTAGAACAGATACGAGACTGACACTTTCCATTCGAGACTGAGGCGAGACTGACACGCTGCCACGTCTTTTCTCGATACCAGAGACCATGCCTACAAATGCTGACTCAAGATTTGACCAGAATTAGTAAGTTTGGTACTGGTACTCAATTATGCTTGTTGCCTATGTAAACAAATTGTTGGTCACTGACATATTTTTCTTTGTTGGGATTTGGAGATCCCAAGTAAATATTTCATCCTGTAAAGAAGTTATTCGCGATTGAGTCAAAACAGCTAACTTCTATTCACACAAGAATCCGAAGTTCATCAGGAATGTAATGGAAAAGCATGCAAAGCAACACTTCGAATAGAATATAAGAGATTGTCGTGCTTTGTCCTTACAGTAATGGAGATACTTGCAATGTAACAAAATGTTGTGCAATTCGAGTTTTCTATCGGCAAAGGTATGGAACCTTCTTAAAATAATTTCGTCATTCCTTATTGCTTACATCAGAACTTCAGTGAATTTCTGTTGATGAATGTATAGTGCAACTTCACACGCATGTGAAAATTACTAACCCATCATGTCGATACAAACTAACCTTTATATGTCAATACAAATAAAGAAGCATTACTTACGAAGCTTCCATTCTAGTAAACACATTCAAAAATATGTGCTTGTTGTCAATGATTAAGTGTTAAACCAACAAATGTGATTTTTTAAAAAATGATAATGTTATGGAATTTAACAAATTCTGTAAATTATCTTCTCGCGTGAATCTAATCAAGGTTTGTAAATACTTATTCATGTGATTTAATGCATAACCAATTAGTCCTGCAACAAGTAGAATTCATCAGAATTTGATAAGTTACTGAAAGAAAGTAACATGTTAGTTGCCGTTACAAAGTAACGCGTTACCGTTAACTTGCCATGTTTGCGGTTTAACTGTTTGCACAAGTATAACATTTTGTTCTCTGCAGTGGATGTTTTCCTAGTGTATACCTTGTAACTTTACACGCGCAAGTTTAAATCAACAAAAAATGATACAACTCAAGCAGATACAAACCTGAAAAAATAGCATTGAGCTTGACGCTCACAGCGACGCGGAGAAACACGGTAACGGAACCCAACAGACCCCTTTCCGGCGTCTCAGTGGGCCATAACCTTTAAGATAACCAGCAGACTTCTGGCACGGAAATTCCGCGCGTTTCGCTGTAGTGGGCGTTACACCATTTGATTTCAATAGAAGCAAACAACACAAGTTCTGTTGCCGCGTCTCAGTGGACGTTAAGTTTTAATTGTAGATAACCCTGTCTTGTTTATATACATGCGCGTCCGGAAATGGGGGGGGGGGGGGCAGAAGAGGCACAATGGCCACTGCTGGAAAGTGAGTGTTAAGCAAAAATTATATATTTCATACTTACTATTGAAATTTTCATTACAGAAGAAGATATTTTCAACCGAAAATAGACAATAGTAAAACATTGTACAGCCAACTGCAATGACAACAGTAGGCAAACTGTCCACCACTATTTTAATTCTCTTCAATTCTACAACCTGTATTGTTTTAAAGACTGGAATTCTGTTGATGCGAAGCAGATGTTTTCCTCTGCTTATTGACGTTTTTATTTCAATTCATGGTCATCACATTGTGGAAGACAGACTGGAGGAAAATTGTGATGGACAATTCGCATACTATTTCTTTTGCCGTTTGGCGTACAGAATACTAGTTATAAAAACAAAACATAACAAACCATTAGCAAGATACAGAGCTGAGTTTCGCAATACCATTTACTAATGAACATTTTTGTAGGTTGGCTATAAAAGACGAATAAGAGCTGTTAAACTGATTCTAATTAAGTTGCAATATATTAGTTGAAATTTTTTAGACACTAATTCTTAGAAGTAACACTGGTAAAGGTATGTTATAAGAGACTCATGCAGTTCTTAGACGAGGGGAGAACAGTTTTGAAAAATAAATACCGTATTTGCCTCTGCCGGGAAAAAAAATAGCCATCGCAGTACATGGAACTTCGAAGATCTTTGCAACATTTGAACTGGGTCTCTGTTTTGTAACAAAACTTTAGAAACAAAATGTATGTGAAATAACATTTACTGTCGGTTCGCAACATCAGATCTCCAATGTGTATACTTTTTCTTCAGCAGGTTCATCCTCTCCGATGTCATCGAGAAATTTCCCTCCATCGTTCTGGAACAGCAACTACCAATCCTCATCAAGCAGATCGACGGTGACGTCATTCGCCGGATACGGTTCGTCGTCCGGATCGGACATGTTTGCAGGGGTGGACCCTTACCACCACGCTCTGCACGGTCTGCAAACAGATCCTTGGCATTACTCCGCCTATTCCCACCACAGGGGAGTTGCCGACCTGAGTGGTTACGCCGGGGCCAGCTCTGCCAGGTTCAACCCGCAGTACAGTTCATTCTTGCTCCAGCCACCTGCCCCTCGGCTCAACCCCGCTCAGTGCACCGTCAAACCCGAAACTTGGGCGGGGACGGCGAGGTACCCTGGAGACCCTCTGACCTCTGACCTCGCTGCTCATCACGCCATCGAATCGAACTACGCTGCGACGCATGCGTACGGAAACATGCCAGGTAAGATTCTGCCGCAATTTTTAAATGATAACAAACAGACATAAAATTAGAAAAAGTATATACAAAATATTTCTACAAAAAAAGTATATATTTATGTAATGATTGAATGAATGAATGTTTGTACATAAACATTTGATTGGGGTGTAAGGAGTGGCCCTGTGTGAAGACACTCAAATGTCAACCTCTCTTCCGCTACGACGCCAGGGGTCCCGGGTTCGAATCGCGGCCTGGGCATGGATATTTGTGTCTATTCATCAATTTCAGCATATCATCACTCGTCCCCATTTTCGCAAATTAGTGAAAAGTGGCACAAAAAGCGAAGTAAAATAAAACAATCAATCAGCAAAGATTTAATTATTGATGCATTTTAATTTTATGTGTTGAATTTTCCATAGACGTGAGCAGACCCTATGATTAGGGGGGTTAAATTTGTGTATGTTGCAGTAAGGTAGCATCAGAATCACTCAACCACCTAACTATGTGGGAGTGCTAATGAAAATATTTTTTTAAATGTTAATAACAGGAAATTCACCCCTCCGTAATTGCTTGGAACTTTCATCGGCTGAAAATACTTCATTTTTCTTTATATGTTTAATAACAACGATAAGATTCCTCTGTACTAAATTTTTAACTGACAGTATTAGGGGGGGCAACTCCCCCCTTGCTTGCAACCGTGCGCACGCCTATGTTTACAATTAAAATGTATGTGTGTATATATATATATATATACAGGTTGGGCATAAGTAGCCAAATGTAAAGTTCTTGCATCCAATATATACTACGATTAGGTCACAGCCTTCAAGTTACCAAACCAAAAACGGAAATCTTTTAAAATGAGTCGACTTGAAGCCAGAAATTTCTAGCCTGGGTGATAGTACAATGGCGGCGAGTGTACCTTCAGGTTTCCACTTCTTACAAATACGTATTTTGAAGATTTTGAATAATTGTGCCACACAATATGGCAATCTTAAGGTATGCTAACACACACATAACTAAAAATTCCACTCCACGTGTGAGTATGATCTATATTTCTCTCCAAAATATAAACAATAATTTGCATACTTTATAAGCCCTTGCCAGTGAAACAGTTTGTTGGAGCACCGGATTTAAAAATCGAGGTCACTCGATCCACACTACTGGCAAAAATAAATTGTTCACCTGAAGACGTTGTAAGAGGTGCTCTCTTGAAGAGCAGTTTAGAGTAGGTGTGAGAAATATAGAAGCACTTAATGTCCACTTAACACTGCATGCTTTACTTAGGAACCTTGTAAGCAATGGCTCTCAAGAAAAGTCACTATCAATCTTCGTTTAGAGCTTTTCCCGTACAGATAATCATTTTTCTAGTCCTTCTTAAATGCAGAGCTTGTAAATTAAATCCAACCACTCCTCATATTTGCGGGGTACATGTTGAATTACAACTTCGATTTTTCGTACTTACTTGTAGTAAGCTGCCAAAAAGTTGCTAAATTGACTATTTTTGCCATTACATGTGACAATGAGCTGCTGAACTCCACAATTCATAACCTTATTCAAATACTGAACGTACGAGTGTAATTTATAAAAACATAAAGCCTCCTCCAATTTAATAAAACAATTCCAATTAGAAAATGTAAATTCCAATGTTTCTTTTCACAGGTTTCATTTATATATTCTTCAAATAAGTATTATCATTATTAATATAAATTGGCAATAATAATAGCTTATTATTATTATTAGTTTGTTAACAATAGTTATTCTTATTCGATTATTGATATTTCTGCTATTCAACTGTCAGACACAAATTTTGGGTAAGACCAAGAGTATTTATCCTGTATATGAACACTTTGATCTTGCTAACCTTGCAAAGGGAAGGCTCCAATAGCTTTGGTCTTGAGCAATTTATCTCTAGAAGGTGCGTTAACATTCTTTGGCCTTTGTAATCTGATCTCCATTTAATATAAAACAATCCACTAACTTATAGCTTTTGCGGATTATGAAAAGATTTCGGCACGACCACTAAATAATTTCAGCTGTTGACGTAAGCTTATAAATCAACGTCACGTTATCACTTATTAAAATGAATTTTTGAATTGCAGATTCGGACAAAACAGTGAACACTCGCAGAAAAAAATATAATCTTTATCGCAGAGGAGGTGGTGCGTGACTGTGATTGTTAACTTAATGTACGATTGGGAACGTAGATTACGAAGCAAAGGAAGTGATATTTTTTTCCTCTGCTCGTGGATAGATTGTGCATGAGACTGGAATCTGGAGATTAGCCCCCGACATTTTTTCACTATTTGGAGCATGCCGGTTACTGGTCGGGTTGTAATTTCCTTCTTCTGGTCCGTCTGTCTTTACGTCCGGTGAGACAAGAGCTTATGTGCCCTCCGCATGAAACTCCAAACTCAGGATAATGAAAGCTTCGGTTTTTCCAGGATTTTATAACATTGAATGTTGCTTATTTTCCTTGCCACGTTAATAAATAGCCTTTAAAAGACAGATTTCACCTCTTCACAACATCCATGATAAACCAATCGGGTATGTGTGAATCCATTTCGTGTTTGTACGCCCATAGTATAGCGGGTTAAGGTACGCCAAAACTCCTCAATTACACGGAAAAATGCGGCTTTTCATGAAGAAGACTTGTACAGCCACGGACACTGCCGGGTTGTAACGATTTCATTGAAAGTCAATGTATTCATTACAACCCGGCAGTGTCCGTGACTGTATGTTGTATGTCACATAGTGGATTGGATCCCACTTTAAACTATAGGTCCAGTCCCAATTAGACATTCTAAAAATTCAAACATTATCTTTAGTACACAGAAAACTAAATGCATCATATCGATTGATTCACCAGAATGCATCGATTGATACACTAAAGTGTGTTTTATGGCTTCTTCAAAGAATCAGATTCACATTTGATGCATTTGGGTGCATTTTTGTATGTCGTGAAAGAAACACCAAACTGCATCTTTTGATTCAAGTGACGATTCCTTTCAGTCGAGATGCACTTCAATGCATCAGTTGATGCACCTTCCTGCATCTTTTTGTATGATGCACTTAAACCTTTGGTCTGAGCTACAGAGTTTATGTAGCTCAGACGAAACGTTTAAGTACATCATCAAAAAAGATGCATTCTGGTGCATCAAAATGCATCGAGGTTTATCAAAACGCATCAACTGATGCATTGAAGTGCATCTCGACTGAAAGGAATCCTCACTTGAATCAAATGATGCACTTTGGTGTTTCTTTTACGACATACAAAAATGCTCCCAAATGCATCTCAAATGTGAAACTAATTCTTTGAAGAAGGATAAAACACACTTTAGTGCATTAATCGATGTATTCTCGTGCATCAATCGATGTGATGCGTTTAGTTCTCTGGGTGTATGACAATTTAAAACACAAATTTGAACTAAACCCTTACAATTAAAAAACAATTAAGTGATACAATACAATTTCTCGCAACAAACACTACAACTACATTTTTAAATGTAAACCTTAATTTTGTTCATTACTGTTGAAACTTGCAAAGAAAAAAATGATTTGTTTGAATTAACAAAATAAGTTTAGTCAAGCGTTTTAGAAACCACAAACAAACAAAAAAAATCGGTAGCATTTACTACATTTGACAATTTTGACTAAATTATTTGGCGTATCAAAACAAGTATGCACGATTACTAAATGAATTTGATTCTCGCAAACAATCAGTTCTTTGTCACCCATCTAAACAAAAGTTTGGTTACCAGAAACTATTTTTTGTTTATTCCAAACATATTTCTTTGCATGCATAAAGTAACTCTCAACTTCGTTAGTCTCTATCTAAAAAAGTAACTGAGTTACACTTACTCGAAACAGTTACTCGAGAAGTGAAAAAGTAACGTTAAAGAATTGAATAGGATTTGAGTAGCATAGAATGTCTACAGTTGTACGAGTACATACAAGGGGGGGGGGGGTGTATATACTTAACAATACTAGTGTATTTTTCCTAATCCTCCTCCTTGCCCCCCTCTAGTCTTCGTTAATTACGAGTCCACAAATAATACTTTTCCTTTCCTCGTTTATACTGTTATCACTATCATTAAATAAGTGTTCTTAGTGCTTTCAATAAACCCTTATCGTTAAATTTTCGCTCTCCTGGTTCAACTTCTTTGCCCATTTCGTCCACAAGAAAGTTCCCAGATACCTTATTTGCCTCTCTTCCTTCTCGTAAGAATCTTCATTATACTCCCCGCGTCAGATTCATTTATTTGTCTAATGTATTTTGTCTTGCACCGGCCCCCGTGGCAGAGTGAACGCCGGAGGTCCTGGGTTCGAATTACGACCTGGGCATGGATGTTTGTGAGTGTCCATTCATCATATCATCACTCATCCCCATCTTCGGAAATTAGCCAAAAGTGGCACAAAAAGCGAAGTAAAATAAAGGAAACCAATCAATCATTCGAAGTATTTTGTCTTGCCTCCACCTGATTCTTTGAGCTGGAAGATAATGTGGAATTTCGTCTATTTCATCGTATAACGGGTAATTCGATGCTCCCACTTACTGGATGGAGTCTACGCTGTTTGGCTAGAAGATAGAGGCAGTCTATTTCGTTATTAGCGGAAACACGAAATGTGATATGATCATGAGACACACCAATGTTCATTTTTTGTGGTTTTGAAAAGTGCATTTTCCTACCGTGTTTCGTCCCGAGTTGATGCGAAATGAACTGGAAAATGCAAAATATACTCTTAAATACGAAATTTAGAGTTTAATTGCAGACGCTACACTTTCTCAAGTCCTGCGAGTTTTGCAAATCACGGAAATTTGATTCATTCTGCTGGAGAAGCAAAAATGGACTCATTTGCACAGGAATGAACTTAATACTCTGATATGTACATAAATGTACAATTAGAAGAGAAGTGTTTATTTTGTAGTTTTTAAAAGCAAATTTATGGTTATATTCACCGTTTTAACACCTGAACGCCATTTATATACTGCTTTTTATCCCGAATTGTGCCCAGTTTTTGTACTGCAATCGTGATCTCTTTTATTCACCATAAATATTCGGGGGTGGTGGAATAACCGCGAAACTGAACAAGAACGAAAGGATTAAACGCGAAACCGAACAAGCACGAACGGAAGAAACATGAAGAAACAAGCGCGAAAGGTTTAAACTCGAAACCGATTAAGCACGAACGAAATAAACGCGAAGAAAAAGCGCGAAACGTTTAAACACGAAATGGAATAAGCGCGAAAGGAATGGAAGCGAAACTAATTAAGCTCGAAAACAAAATTGAACACCGGAATTAGTGCGAAAGGAATTGCAGCGAAACTGATTAAGCGAGGCACCAAAATTGAACACTGGAATAAGCGCGAACGGAAAGAGCTAACGAATAAGAGCGAAAAGGATTAAGCTGCTGTTCTGACTACCGAACATTGGCAACGTGGTGGCTGACGTAACGCGTTAATGGAAGTATCCTGGGTTCGAATCTTGCAATTCACCTAGAAAGGTAGAACTAAAATGCAGCAAAACAATACAATTAGGAATTAAGTAAGAAAACATTGCAAAATACGATTCCTCCTAGGATATTTCACACTCGGAAAGAATCCACTTCTTCCAGCATCGTTTTAATACTACTCTAATGAGACAGAGCCCATCCACATCCGCACTTCTTATCGCATTAATATCGGGAGGTTTCTGGGTCGTGTCCTGCTGTACAGAACCCCCCTCCGTCAAACGCTCCCCCTCCCCGACCCTTTGAATCGACCGTAATAACAGGAGAGCGAGCAGAAGGGAGGGGGAGGGTTAGTTCACAACCACGGTGCGTCCCCTATCCAAAACCTAATATATTTCACATCAAACGCTTGAAGGGAGCTATTATGCGATGTCACCCAGGTTAGGGAAACAGAGGGAGGCTGGCTGGAATTGTGGGTGGAGGGAAAAGTTACCGTCTCGCAACAGCAGTGTTTGCAGCTCTGTTATTTAGACGCCTCCAACCAATAATCTAATTTTTTTAAAGATAAAGAAAACTAACCAATGGATGTTATTTTAAAACTTCTTCGAAGATGTTTTTTACTGTTCGATCAGGACAAAAGTGTTGGATTAATCCGCAACTGGCAATCATTCGACATTCGTTCATTTTATCGTGGAATTAAGTGCAACATGTTCTCAGCTTTTGGTGTTAGATATCTAATGGATAGATCCATTTGACAATAATGTTGCTCCCTCAAAAAACACTCTTTCAGTCTGACGTTGTCATATTTCTGCCAAGTTCTGCTAATAGTTATCATAAATTATTGTGAGAAATGAAATTATATAATTGTAGGTTGACATTCATTTTCCAGAGGCTGTGGCCCCCATCCCCCTCCCCCCGCCCCTATCCGGAGGTCTTGTAAAACTAATGGATGAACGTGAAAGGTTGTTAAATAATTATACACTTGAAAATTACAAAAATCTATGAATTTCACCAGTTGTTATTCTTTTCTTCCTGTCTTTACCTTTTCTTTTCTTCTGTCAATCTTCCGTCACTTCCCTTCTTCGTATTCTCTTCCTCATACCCTTGTCCCCTCTCATTATTCTTTTCCTGTTCTTTTTCATACGATTTCACTTTATTTTCCTTCCTCTTGACTTGCTTTTTCCTTCGTTCAACATTTGCCTTTCTGTTTCTCGTCTTGTCACTTTCTCTTCTTTTCCTGCTCATCTTTTTTTCTACTTTCTAACCTTTGCCTTTCCAACTTTTTCGTTCACTTTCCAACCTTTGCCTTTCCAACTTTTTCGTTCACTTTCCAACCTTTGCCTTTCCAACTTTTTCGTTCACTTTCCAACCTTTACCTTTCCAACTTTTTCGTTCTTTCATTCCCCATCTTTTCTATCCTTTTCCCATCTTCTTTCTCTCTCTTCCTCATATTATTTTTTACCTATCTCTTTTCTTGCATTTCCACATATTGCCAATCTCTCTCCCTTTTCTCTTTCTCATGTTGTTTGATTTCTTGTTAATGGATTCTACAGCTACTTGAAAGTGGTGACATATTTCTGCATATTCTGTGCTGCTGATTAGAACCCCGGGAGTATTTCGTGAACACACGCCGGTGTCATGAACACAGCACCAACCTGTTCGTTCATTACTCTCGTTTTTCCTCCTTTCCGCTATCTGCTTATCTCGATTCTTCCTTCCCTGTTGTTCCAGTTGTATTAGATTGCAAAACCGAGCGTTCTCCCAATGCGAAATTAGGCTACATTGTCGCTTTCCGCGGAATTCGGTCGGTAATTTTTTTTCCCCTTTTCAAGCATCTAAATTATGAACCAACCAAGGAAGATCAGAGTATGAAGAAAAGTAAGCGCTTGGGGAGGAGAAAGAGTGGCGGTGAGTTTTTTTTGTCAAGTGTTGCCAACTCGTTCTGCAAGAAGTTGCTAGCAGTGCAAAAACTACTTTCGTCAACGTGGGAGAGTATGAGCTCATAACTGGGCAAAGGAACATTTATATAAATGTTAAAATTATACAAGTTCGATTTTTAAAAAAATATTGAAACTGGTAAGATGGTTTACAACTTGAAGTTAATAAGTTTCCATTCAATGTCAACGCAAATGCCTCAACTATTCCTGATTTTCCACACGTTTTTCAAGGAATTTCCAGAATAACCTGCAATATGTTTCCTTTTCTTAACACGACAGCCTCCGTGGCAGTGCTCTACGATGCCAAAATTCCCAGGATCGAACCCAGGACAGGCATTTCATCATTCATCCTCATCGTCATGATTAACTCAAGAGGTAACAAAGTGACGTAAAATAACCGTGAGAGAAATACTGAAGCACATAGTTTGTACTGTGATTTTGAGCGAATATATGTAAGTATTGGCTACAATTGAAAAAGGCGCCAATAGAAAGCATAGGAACATTTACTGTATGATTGTGGACATGATTTTTCCTCATATTTGCAAACACAATCATATTTACTATTATGACTTCAAATATTTCGAACATTTTGAAGGAATTTTCTTGTTTTACTGATTTCCAAGTCAGTGTGAGGCATGTAACATTTATGTTTGTTGATTTTTATTTGGCTATAGATCTTATCAAACTAGCTACTCTTCATAACTGAAATTGATAATTTGTTAGACCTTGGTTTCAGCATATAAATAAACCACTTCATTTTCACAACTTGCCATATGCAGATGATACACCTATTCTGTTACAATTTTTTTCCGATACCGTACCGCTATAAAATGTCCAAGTACATATAACCCATATTGTACCGATGTTATATCTATAAGATAACATATTTCATACGTCTTTATTTCGTGTATGTGGCCATATATCATGTGTTTTACCGAAAAAATTAAATTTAGCAAGTTGATAAAGAACCAATTACTCTGATTCCTCTCACAGGGTGTTGCCGTACAACAGAGAAAAACTTTCATGGCGTGTGTTCCAAACAAAAAACTTTCCTAAATAACGTTTTTCTTTTTGAGATATTGTTTCGATACTATGAGCCCACGAAGACATGCAAATTTTTACCTCCTTCAAATGTCAACCTCTCTTCCGCGTATAGTACGGCCAACCTAACAACCGGGCCCCATTCACAGTGCCCGACGGTTATTTTCATAAAATCCTGTTTCCCTGCTGGCTGCTTCTGGGGAGGGATTCTAAGGTTGCAGCGTGAAGCAGTGGCAGACCTAATTGTCTAAAGGAGACAAGAGCGGATGACTGCCATAAAAGTGTTCTCCGCGCCGGCTGTTATCGTGGAGGTACTCTAACGAGGATCTGGCGCCTCTACCCACATCCATTGAGGTTTGTGTTCGTTGTCTTGTTTATGTTTGTTTGTAATTATACCTGCATCCATCTCATCACAAGTCATCTTCATCGTCCCTATTAGCCAAAAAGAGGCAAAAAAAAACGACGTAATCTAAATACACGCGCGCGCGTTTTCGGTGTGTGACGAAACGCGGGAAAAAGTCAATGACAACTGCGAAGCGGTCACGCGTGGTTGCTAACTTACAGGCTAGCGCTAGAGAATGTAGTTTTGTCCGGAACTCGTAGCATTTAAACGAGACCAAAACTACTAAAATGCTATGAAAAATGCTAAAAATGCTAAGTAAAGTTGTTCGTTCACATCACATTTTCACGATTAGATGTCCTAGATGTCGGCGTTGTATGGCTGCACCCTGTATAGTGTACTTGGTCTGCTAACAGGCTGAAGGGTTCCTGTTCGATACCCAGTGTAGGCACATAGTGGTAAAACAAAACTCAAAAACAGGCTTTTTTTACCTTGAAAAACAGCCTTGCATTGTTTATTGCCTTTTGGACCTTAAGATTTTTTTTACGGAAAGGAATATAAATGATGGGAGTTAATATCCGTTTTAATGATTCCACAACAAAGGCAATTTGTCCTAGCTGTACAGTGGGATCCATAAGTATTACCGTTCAAATTGTCCATCACCATGTTCGTGGACTTTACTTGACCCAATACTTTCTTCAAGAATTAAAATCAAACTCGAAACAAGCTGTTGACAATTTCTGCACCAGCATACATAAAAATCCATCGCTTATAATCACATAGGATGTAAGAGAAAAATAAATTAAAATAGTCATGGACAATTTGCACGGCAATATTCGTGGATCCCACTGTACAAGGTGTCTTGTTGATGGTTAAGTCGTTCATTCGCATGATGCCTAGGTCTACCTGTGTTTATATGAAGCTTTAGCATCTTAACGTGTAGATGGCAGCATCTACCGACAACTTCATGAGCCGATCGGCGTTTTTTTATCTCCCTCAAATTCATTATTTTTCTTGGAAAACTGAACAAAAGTCTCGCCGTCTAGGAAGGGACTGGAGGGCCCTTATCAAGTGTTTATGTATCCCCGCCCTGTGCACCGAAGGGAAACCAATTCCGCGGCCCGTGTGCTTGCTATGGCGTGGAACACAAGAGACTCGCTGTTCCCGCCGTCGGTGATGTGTTGCCGAAACACAAGCGTCGCTTTTCCAAGGGGGTTTGGGATATTTGGAGTTCCTGCCGTCCACCTGTCTAACAGTCCATCACATTAAAATGTTCTCGCTCTGCTCCTTTTTGCTCGTCGACAGCTGCCGCTCGGTAAGTCACACACGCGCACGCTCGCTCACAAAGCATTCGCTCGGACAGACAGAACGCATTCTCGTACGCATAAACATACACGCATGTAAGTCTCCTCTTACCGATACTATTGTTTGTTCAGTGGGATTTTTATTTGTTCGTCTGTCTTCCTGTATGCGCTACGAAATCATTCTCGCTTCCACGCTGATCCAGTGCTGCCAACAAAAATTTCCCTCTGAACTTTCAAAAAATCCCTTCTTCCTTTCTAATTCTCCCTCAAGCAAAATGTTTGAACTAGCCGGAGACAGTAACACAAAAAATTGTATGCAACTATAAAAATGCACGGCCGCGATTACATACAGAAAAATGCATTAAAATATTTCACATTAGGTTTCACATTTAGACTTTTCCGAGTTCGAAAAAGTAAGAATACAGTTTTAATTGCACATTGTGTTATCGAATTATTAGAATGAATGCCCACGCACCTATTTCATGAGCAGACAATGATTTTCCCCGTTTGGTCGTAAAAAAATAGTATTTGTAAACAGTTGACATACCAAATATGCAAGTAAAATAACGAGACAGATTTTGACACAAAAGTAAACAGATGTCCATTTGCGGTATTTTCTTCTTTCAATCGGCTTAAAAAGAAACAAAATATCTGCATTTCGCTAATTTTATTAGTTCGTAGGATGGCAGGTGGTACAAATTTGGAGGTCTTTACATTGATAACTGATATGACTGTCTCAAATTCAAACCCTTGAACCGGCCCACTTTCCAGTTTTGAAAGAACTTAGGGAGCTGCATGAATTTTAATTTCTTACGAATAAACAAACTTTACATACATTATAAAATACAGGGTGGAGCAGGTCAACTGAAAAAATTCAATTGACGTAAATGCACGAATAAACACAGGAAAAAATGCATTTAATGCATGGAAATGTATGTACAGAGTATGCATGATTGAAATACATTAACAATGGCATTAATTATGGCACTTACATGTCGCTTTACTTCTTGAAGATTACATCGGAAAGATGTGTTCCATCTCGGCGTACACATTCTGATAGTCTGCTGTGGAAACTCTGGAAAGCTCGGTGTATCATGTCTCGACGAATGCCAGTGATTTCTTCTTCAATCTTCTGTTTCAGTTCAGCGATGGTTGCAAGACGTGTGCTGTACACTTTGCTTTTCAGATGTCCCCACAGAAAGAAATCGCAAACACTGAGATCGGGGGATCTCGGAGGCCATGGAATATCACAGTTACGTGAAATGACCCGCCTTGCAAACAATTTGCAATGGCCTCTATCGACTGTCGAGCAGTATGTGACGTGGGTCCGTCCTGCTGAAACCACATGTTTTCGATGTCAAGATGTGCGTCGTGTCGGTGCAAAGAATGTTTCAAGCATAGCAACATTCCGAGCCGATGTCACTGTCGTTGCAATGCCCTCCTCACTTTAAAAAAAAATAAGGGCCGATGACACCATGATATGACACTGCACACCATACTGTAACCTTGGTGCAATGTAATGGACGCTCGTGAAACTGACAAGGATTCTCATTTGCCCAGTAATGGAAATTCTGCTGGTTAACGTAACCGCTAAGGTGGAAGCCATGGGCTTCATCTGACATCCACAAATTGTTAAGTAAATTGGCGTCCTCGTTAACCTTAGCTAACACCAGTTCGCAAACACCCTTACGCAACACTGGGTCGTGAGGATGTAATTGCTGTACAATCTGTAACTTATAGGGGTGGAACTGTAATTCTATTATTTGTACGCTTCTTGGACTCAGCGCTGATGCATGTTGTCGAACGGAGCGGCCAGGGCTCCTCTCGATGGCAACTCGAACTGATTCCATATTCTCTGGGGTACATACCGTGCGAACGCCACCTCGGGTCTGCTTCTTCAAGGCTGAACCAGTTTCTTCGAAATTACGCACCCAGGTTGTAATCACGTGAGCAGATAGGACATGACCAACACCTCCTAACTGGTAATGCTGTCGAAATACCATTTGCGCTTCAGTCACACTATCACCGTTCTTATAAAACTCTTTCACAGCGAACGCACGTTTCGCACCACTCCAATGCACCATCATTACTAAATGCAAAGCCTTCTCAATGATGTCGCATCGGTCCCGAACAAGTGCCGGCGCTACAGTGTTCCTAATCCTAGATTCAAAATTTCCCGTTTCCCTGCGCCACCTTGTATATGCTTTTCTATTTATTGCAGTAATATATGCAACAGTAAAAACAAATACTGCATAAATTAGTTTTTATTCGTATCAGAATGTATTATTGAAAACAATGACTTTTACTTTCATTTGCATCTCAAAATGAGGGCCTCCCTGATGGCGCAATGACGTGAAATCAAGAGGTCCTGGGTTCGATACCCGGTGGAGGCACATAGTGGTTCGGATCCCACTATAAACTGTAGGTCCAGTCCCGATTACCCTCACTGTGCATAAAGTGGACTAAAAACACCAAATCAATCAACATCTCAAAATAATTACATTTTACCAACTGGACACGCCACAGAAAATATTAAAGTTGGGATCATTTTTCGGTCACTAATGTATTGATATTTGGAATAATGTTTTATGAACATGCTACTTTTAAAAGCGAAAATAAATGTGCTGGATTGCCTTTCCTCGGCAAAGACCACCACGAAAGGCCGAGATCTCTGCAATACTCCAGAATACGTATTACACCGTTACGTATTCCTTCTCAACCCTTCTGGAAAACACGGGCTCTTATGCGACTGTTCATAGGCCGTCGGTAGACATGGCAACCTACGACGCTCAACAGAATTCTCCACCTTTGCAGGCAACACGGCAGCCAGCGCTCTTTTCGTTCGGATGTCAGAAGAAGATATCTATAGTTTAGGCATAATTTTTGACGTTAGAATACAGATGCTTAATGGAGCTACATTCTTCGTAAATAAACGTGTTAAATATAAAAAGAATGACTTTGCTACATTCTTCGTAAATAAACGTGTTAAATATAAAAAGAATGACTTTGCTAAGTGCCATGTTCATATTATATTTAATATATTACTATATCCTTCCAAGAAAGTATTAATTTTTATTTTGTAATCATTCATGCGGGTCGCAAATTAGTTGCCGTCAGGTCGCATTGTCAGTTGATGCTAAAACTATTTATTTCCTGAATTTTATTGCAAATAAATTTGAAAACAAGGGAATAGCTATGCTGATTACACTGCAGTGAAAATATAGGACTGAATGAAAATGTTTTGCTAAATGTATGGAAATATATTATAGAATCATTGGTGGCGATTGGGTTCCAAAACTAGGGGGGAAAGTGCCAAAACTTGGAGGGGGGGCAAGGACGGTTTATTTTCCATTGGTAGATAAGGTTTAGCATAGTTCTGTGGCAAAAGTGGGGAGGGGGAAACTGCCGCCTTTTAATAGCCGCTACTGTATAGAAGTATTGAATATGAATTTCTACAACAAATACATTGGTCTATATTTTTGTTGCTTTATAAACTATTACTGTCCCAAACATAGCCTACCTGCTATACTGCAGTGGACAACCGAGATGTGTAGCCCCTCTCAAAACACATCCGCTACTATATGAATAAGTGTAAAATAATGGCGGTTTTCCTAAAAATAATGGATGCGGCAAATGTGATTGAGGGTAAAGAATCAACACAAACACTCCAACGTAGGAGTGCTTATGGAAATAAGCGGTTCTATATAGTTCGAAAATCGGTAGAAACTATAGTGTAACCTTAACTGTAGCCCTTCTGTAAATAATAATAAAAAAAACACTAATACTAATATAGTGCCTAGATATTACACTGAAGTAGTGCAATATCAGCAAATGAATGAAAATCTGACAATGAGTTATCGAAGCTGAAAAGCAAATTGTTATGCCAACGAGCTATACGTATAGAGATATCCCAAATCGCTTTCATATTGACAACAGCGTCGCCAAGCATTGACAATTTGACAAAATTTAACAAGTAAATTATCAACCTATGGTAACTTGTTCCCCGTTACCTGATCCCACTCTTCCTGCTAAGTGTCAAGAAGGTAACAACGTAAGCATTTTAAAATTACAGTAAAACCTCGTTAATCCGAACCCCGATAAGCCGGACTTCGCTTAATCCGGACAGACAAAAGAAACAAAAATAGAGAATTCAAGATTTGAAACGTGGCTAGAAGTCAACAAGAGAACTTCCCAAACAAAAGGCAGCCAACCACTGATGAAATTCTGTTTCCCGCAGACTTTGTACTGTACTGTATAGTGTATTGAGGCCTATGCCCTTTAAATACACCATAATGAACGTGTATTGTTGCTATAAACTGAGTTTTAATGCACTTTCTACGGTTCTTTTAGGTTATATCAGTTAATCCGGACTTTCGTTAAACCGGTCAACTTATCCCCCCATTAGTCCGAATTAACGAGGTTTTACTGTAGTAAACTAAGGTTCCCTGATTCAGAGAACGAGTTGTCAATGTATTCGACTGATCAAAAAGCCAATTATTCTTAATGCACAATGGTCATACTCTGTACAGCGTAAGAATCTTGTTCTATTTATTTAAATTCGCCGCTTAATTAGCACTCATTGTGTACTACTACATCCAACTGATTGTTTATTTCTATATATTTGTCAGAACAAAAGGAAATATTTACAATACCTAAGTAATTTGCTTATCTCTACTGCACGTTTCAAACATTTGAAATGAATCAGTTATGACTTGTTAAATCCCGTGCTTCCACCTGATAAGTGGTCGCTCACATGACCGCTTATCAGCTGCCTGGTAAAAGTTCGAATTGTTACAAAATTGGCTAGAGGCACTACTATCGGATTAAAAATTATGGATACTCTAGTTTGGACTCCAAGTAAAAATTAACCAGAAGACCTATATAAAAACTAGTTAAATCAAAAGTTAGCTTATTCAATTCTGCATTAAGCTATCGTCACTATTTTTTTTCGACTATGCCTTTGATTTTTTATCGTCGTGAGAATATAAAAAGTACCGTCTTTTTGGTGTTTCCAAACGACCGTTTTTTTCGAAATTCTATAAATAAAAAAAACTTGTGGTCCGATCGAGATGAAATTTGAATACAGTGCAAGTACACTTCTGTTCACAGAAAGTGATACACTCGTTTGAGTTGGTCCAGCTTCGTGGTCGAAAGTACAGCCGAAGTAAATGTTCGGAATTCAGCAGTGTTGCTTACTATCAATCAATTTAACCATATGCAGGGTATTTTGTGTCTCTGACTCAAAGAAAAGGCCTAATGGAAAGATTGCAGCGTAAATATTAATTAACTGGAATTTCCACGTCTACAATCAAAGTAGGCCTAATGTGTAAATGTACTCAGAAGTGTACAAAGATTTAAATATAATTCGTAATGGTCATTTTTAAAAATTCGGCCAAAAAGACGTTGTGATGAATTTTGTGAAATAACTTTTTCTTAGTGTTGTATAGTCCTACAGATATGATCTCATTCTTGTTTTGTGTTTGAAGCTCTTTGGAGATGTTTTTAAAACCTATTATCATTGTCAATGCACATTGGGTAACCGATTTTATACAGATTTTCATTCAATTGAGTAAACACGTAGTACGTACGTTGAACGTGGCAATACCACACACAGTGGCAGCCAATGAAATATATTGTTGTTTAGCATTAGCTGTATAATCGATGCTTATAATTTCCTCTGAACTTAGTGGGAGGCTAGGATTATATTGGAATCATACGGCTTTGAAGGACAATATCAAATATGATTTATTCCCACTACCGGGTCTCCCCAATAGCGGAATGATAACGTTGTCGCCTTATAATCAAGGGGTCCTGGGTTCGATACCTGTTGGAGGCACATTGCATAGTGGTTCGGACACCACTTTAAACTGTAGGTCCAGTCCCAATTAGCCTATCTGTGCATAAAGTGAACTTAAAACAATTCAAACTCAATTCTCACTACTAATTATGATTATATGCATCAAATATTGATCAGGAACTTTACTTTTTCTCAACTGGATCTAACTTTCTTATTTGTTATTCAATTCTTTATCTATTTGACATTTGACATTAATTTCATTGCCAGATACAATACAATAAATTTACATATTTTAATTAATATTTTAATTTAATTTAATTTAATAATTATAATGTAGATATAATTGTTCCATGTTCCTAGATACATGCCTGAAAAGAGAGTATTACTTACTTTTACTTACTTATTTTTTTACTTACATATTGTTGTTACTCTGTTGTTTTGATCAAATTGATTCAATTTTGCATTTACAGTCGCAAACTACAAACAGATAACAGCTGATATTCAGGACATTAGACTTCCGAACATTTTTTTTTATCTAAGAGATTCGAAGACTATTGTATTTTCTTACTTGGACCCGAATTTTGATGTTGGTGCGGGAGGGGGGGGGGCTTACAATAATTGATAATGGGAAACTTATTCAAAAACTAAGGGTAACCTTTGTCCCCCCCAAAATTTACCTTCATGGAAATATTGTAGCTGAAAATCCCTCTAACGGGAATTGTTTTCATTCAGTTTTCATTCATATTGCAACACTGAGTTCGTCCTATGCTACAAGGTATTGAGTGAATCCACGCTAATAGCAACAGCTGATCAAACGCATCTCAAGAGTGCTAGTACGCACGCCCAGATTATAAGAATTCGCCAGCTTTCATTCCACAAGACTGCTACGCTCTTTAGCGAACAACAAACACAAGTCTTCGACCGAAACGGCCCCGTTTGACGAAATTACGATCCCTTCAGCCTCTGGGCAGCCAGATCGCAATAGCTGTGGAAAGGGTCGCTTCCTCCAGGATATACTAGAGAAATGATTAGTAAAAGATGGCGCCAGTGGGCAGCAAGCTGTGGACAGGCCAGTAAATACGCTCGTGCGAGACAAATAACATTGAGGTCTCCTGGTAGGGAGGTGGGAGCTATTTTCGAAATCTGAGGTATTTTCTCTCTTTTCTGAAAGTAAACATTTTCCCCTCTTGAACAAAACAGTTTTAAAATGTCTGTGCGTGAGAAGATAGCTTTTTTTTTTTTAGAAGTTTGGTTGCCAAGTCATGCGGCTAGAATGGTTCTACTGGTGTTTTTCGACACACACTCGCGCGCGCGCATGTGATTTAGACAAAATACTATTTTACTCCATTTGCATTTCAGGTTAATATATACCAGTGTCATTTACGAATTACAAGAAGCCAATGTACAGTTTACAGTTATGGGAAATCTGATAATGGTTGTTAGCAGTTTCAATTCAGATGGAAAGAAATTTAGAAATTTCCTACAGCTCAATCTCGAAAATGGGTGTACAACCGAGGAACTACGCGCTGTTGTGCGCTTTTTTGCAGACATAGGGACTCCAAAATGCTTCCTGTTTACGGTGATAAGTGCTTGTCACGTAATGCGGTCCACTAAAACTCATGTTGACTGCGTCGTTGCCTTATAATCAAGGTGTCCCGGGTTCGATACTCGGTGGAGGAACATAGTGGTTTGGATCCAACTTTAAACTGTAGGTCTAGTCTCGATTAGCCTTACTGTGCATAAAGTGGACTTAAAACACCAAATCAATCAATCAATCAATCAATCATGTTAACTGCAAACTCTTCATAAACGACGAAGTTAAACGTGAGGTGCGAATTTGGCTGGCACAGCAGACTCAAGGCTTTCGAGCTGCAGGTGGAGGGGCACTGCTAAAGCGATGATGTAAATGGATTGAGAAATAATAAAACATGGAAATGGTTTTCAAATTTGTATCTGTTTTAGCAACTTTTTGCAGTCATTTGTGATAACTTCCCTCGTTTACGTTGTAAGTATGTATTGAATTGACCCTAAAATTATATACAGGCCTGTATTAGAACAAAACTGTATGCAGTTTAGTAGCTTACCCTAAATGGGGTACCACAACTGGCCGGGTGTGGGGCACATCGAGCTGCAAAAATGGGCTGCTAACCGCCCTAAACTTGGCCTTCTAAGTTCTAACCTAACAAGGTAGACATTATTAGAATTCTGGTTGTGAAAGTAATGCATCTAAGTTGGATAGGAGGGTGAAGTCTTGTTCTATCAGCATATTTGAGGAACAGATTTTTCCGAAGTGTTAGCTGCTGGACAAAATGGCTGGATATAACAATTACCCTGCCCTGCACCAATCCCGTAGCACAACACCCAATAAGAGCTAGAAGGTTCCATGTGAAAGTGCCACTGAATCCCAATTTTTAAAATTCAATGCAATGCTGTAACTTTATCATATCTTGTAAGTGAACAATCTAAAATTGTCTGTTGGATAAAATTAAGTTAGAGAGTAGAAGGTAATTTACACATTATTCGTTAATTTTAAGTTTTTAATTTAGTTGTGTGTTCTATTGTGTCCCACCCGTGAAACCAAAAACAATTAATTTCTTCTTTAACTGTTACATTTCTTCCTCAACTCCACTAGAATATTCAAATGTCAATTACCTTCTCTCTTTTGTCTCAAATAATCTATTTTTCATGATTTGGCAATTCACAGAAATTGAAATAAACTTTTTATTAAGTGAAGAGCCAGTGTTTCGTCTGTCCCATCCGTGATACAAAATTGTTCACTGATAATTACAAATCTGGGAAAGTCTTTTAAGGGTAGTCACTTTTGTTGTGTGTGTGTGTATCTAAACAAAACCTAACGTAGCACAGTGACTTCTTTGCTGTGTAACATCATAATAATTATTTTATTTGAAGGCACTTAAGACGAAACTATGTGTTTTGCATCTCTTCTGACATGGCGAGTGTTCTACCTAGGTAGCTATTCTTTTTCCTTAAATTACATTTTCTTGGAAATTTATAGCCAGCTGAGGAATCTATTTGTCAGTGTTATATCGTGATGATAACAAAAAAAGCATTAACAACCATGAAACTATAATGTGTCGCTTAACGTATGCACTACTAGTATTTTACACCATTGTGATGCAGTTTGTAAAGTGTTCTAATACTATTTATTTTAAGACTATGTTATCATTAAAGGCTGACAACAAAAGAACTGATAAATGAAAAATGATTCCAATGTTAATATAATTGGCGGGGATGCTTTCAAGCGGCATCCTTCTCTATTCCCCCTCTCTTTGAGTAAGTGACAGTATTAGTATTACTTCTTAGTATGTGGTATTACATTACATTTAGGAAGCGTAGAATAATATATAGGGTGTCGCCCCACAACACCGACAAATTATCAGTGTCAAGGACATTAACACAGTGTCAAGAACAACTTTTCTTAGTGCTCAATCCATGAAGGGGCGAGAGGGGAAAAATGCGGCTGCAGCTACAATTTTATTTACTCCCCGAAAACTACGATAATTGAGTTCTTTTCGTATTTCAAAATATGAGCGTCAGAATTTATTACAGAGGCAAGGTAGGAATTTGAGGAGAATGACTGAAAATGACGTTAGTAATATGAAAGTGACAAAAGACGTAAAATATTGCTTCTCTAATTTAGTGTCGCTATTGAATTCGTTTACATGAAACATACAACTAACTATCTTGAAACTGTTTTTGCTTACCTAGTTTATTAGTAAGAAAATAGACCAAAATATTTTGAATATTTGTATCATAGAACCCGAATCCGTTACGTTCAAAATTATTAGCGAACCACGTCGACAGTGCGCGAGCCTTGAATATAAGAAGCCCTAAAGTACTACAACAATGCTAGAAAATTGGATCAAGTTCGTTCATAGTTTCCATGGCAGCAATTTAATCTTACGTCTTCCGATGCACTGGATCATGGATATGAAAAAGAGGTGAGTGCATGCAGCGGATTTTGTTAACAATATACCTATTCCTGCTCAAATAATAAACATTCCGCATGTATCTGACGTTATAAGTCAAGCTCTTTATGTCGCAATTAATATTTCTGCAGTGTTCGAATTGAAGAAATCGTAGATGAAACGAAATTTCAGATATTCTTTTTCCCATACAATGGTTCTTTTCTAGAAAGTAAAGTTCATTTTTTTTATTTTTGAAGAAAAAAAAATTATGTAGTGTAACTTGTAGTTTCAGGATGTCCATTCTTTTCACAAAGATTAAACATGCCAGTAATACAAATTTCACCTTGTGATCTTAAAATGTATATTTAATACTAAACATTATTGATGAATAATAAAAAAAGCTATCGTTTTTGAATTAAGTTTTTGGAATATCAAAACGTGTAGTTCTATTCTGGTTCTTTGTCAGAAGAACATAAAAGTTTATTTAACACTCAATTTTTTGATTGCATTTTTGCTTAGGTTATTAAGTTAACTGAAATTGACCTCTGTTATCGACGATAAAAATAATAAGTTTCCGGTCTCTTATTTCTAATCTGAAATGAATGATGTCACTATTTGTCCTAGAACCACGCCCTTTTAGGATTTTTATGACGTAATTTTGATGGTCATAAAAACACAATTCTGTCAAAAATCAAAAAGCATAATCGGTTATATCTACAAGCAACTAAAATACCGGGTGTCCGAGAAGTCTTTGTATGAAAACAAAAATTAACTGTATCCGCTATATGCAACATAGACATGAAAAAATGGTACCAAAATGTTCGGAAACTATTCAAGTTTTATTGGCAATAGGAAAGAAATCAATAAATCTCCACGTGAGCACCCTTGGTAGCACGGAGTACATCTAGTCGAAATTCAACTTTTCGCCATGCATTAGCCAACATCAAAGGAGGGATTGATGTGATGACTTGGGTTATCCGTTGTTGCAGAGTTGCAAGATCGGATGCAGGAGTTCTGTAGACATTGTCTTTCACATAACTCCATAGAAAAAATCTAAAGGGGTTATGTCTGGAGATCGTTCAGGCTACCGCCGTCGGTCCATCTCGACCAATCCATTTTCCAGGAAATGTCTGTTCAAGGTAGGAACGAACCTCCAGACTCCAATGTGGCGGTGCACCGTCTTGTTGAAAGATAACATCTGGGTGGTATTCTAGCAATTGAGGAACAGCAAACAATTGCAACATGTCGAGATACACTCCAGATGTTACGGTGTCCTCACAGAAAAATAATGGTTCGATTATTCTGTCATGCAGCAGCGCGCACCAAACGTTCACCTTCGGGTTGCCCATGGTCGACTTCCTCACCTCATGAGGGGGCTCTTTACCCCAGATACGCACGATGTTTGAAACTGTCTCTGCACTGTTTTTTGTGACCTGCTCTCGTGAAACCACAGGACACACTCAGCCTTTTTCTGATTTGTGTACATTTCCGGTTTGCTGGACACTGGCACTGCTGCACTACTGCAACGGTACAGAAATCTGAAACAAAAAAAACTTGAATAGTTTCCGAACATTTTGGTACTATTTTTTCATGTCTATGTTGCATATAGCGGATACAGTTAATTTTTGTTTTCATACAAACACTTCTCGGACACCCGGTACTAGAATCGAAAAGCATATGATAAATCTACTATAGACCCTCCGGATGAACCCTCCTACCCCCATCCGCCTAATTCTAGGAATAATACGAGGAATCTAAGATATTTGAGTTCAAGGCGCTGTATTCAGGGTGGCCACTCTAAGACCATCATAAAATTCAAGTATAATTCCCGCTTTTCAAGGAGAACTTTCCAAAAATTCAAGGGTACAACTAGATGTTTTCTCTACTTCAACCTCACGTATTATCGCCTCTCACCACCCACACACAAATGTATTAACAGTATAAAGCGTCTGTGTGATTCCAATGCACCAAAACATTCTAATTTATTTCAATTTAACGGTGTATCACACACTATTAAGGTGCAGAGTTTACATTTGCCATTTCACATACTCCGACTTCAAAAATATCTACAACACGAGTCACAAATACTACGGAATATAGTAATCTACGAAAAATTATCAATTGTATGAGAATTTCGAACTAAAGTTTACCTAATCAACTTCAAGGTATCTTGCAATAATCTTCTGTCTGTCAGATAGATTGTTCTGCAAAGGACACTAACCAAGTAAACGGATTGAGAGAATTCTGTTTATTTTCAAAGCAGCTTCCTTTTTCCTTCCTCAATAAAAATAAAAGCTAAACGGTGAAAAACTTGCCTCGCAGCACTTGTAAATGTATGAATTCACTTGGATTAATACAAGTTGCACTTTTTCACGTTTACGGAGAAAAATTCACGTACAGTTCTCGCGTAATTCCCGGAGCCAATAATTCACGCATAATTCCAGGAATTCAAGGAATTCCCGGTGAGTAGCCAACATGTGTAATGTATCTGTTTAACAAGAGAGAACTGGTAAATCCTAAAAACTCCCTCCTTGGGTCCACTCTGACTTATACTTACCCTTGGAAACGAAAGATGAAAAAATTCCGAAATAAAAACACACGCTGACTTACCACTTCACCACTGTAAACAACTTTAAAAAGAAAATAATAATAACTACATCGAATATTACGAACGAAATCAAATCAAATCCTAAACGTTTCTGGTCAGTCATTAACTCAAGGAGACAACATCGTCAAATATCTTACAAAGTTAAGCAGTACACGCAGAGGGCTCTAACAGACCTAATCTTTTAAACTCTTTTTTTCTCCAAAAATACAGTCTCAAATACACCGGATTCTTCTCTTTCCAACCTCACTCCAGTTTGCTGTCACTCTCTAACATCTAGTGTGTGACACGTCTCCAGAAGAAGTGCAATATATTTTACCTTCATTCTCTGAAAATTGTGCAAATGGTCCAGATGAAGTCACTTCTATTTTCCTCAAAAACACTGCTGCTTCTATCGCTTGTTGTTATTTTCTATTGTTAGTACATTATAATGTAAAATGGATAATGCTCTATTTGTAATCCTTTGATAAATAAATAAATAAATAATTGGATAAATTTTCGTTATGACAACGCTGTTTAAATAGTGTAATTGAAATAGTTAAGGTCGGGTTCAGGATTAATTACCATATCTAGTAAGTGTTTACGATAAATAACGTTAATTTTTATATTTAAAAAAAAACTTTCTTTACTTCTAATTTCCTAAATTAATTAAGCTTCTCTGATTTCTAGTGGTAAAGTTTTAGTTTGTAACTATAAAGAACTTCCTTGTGGTGCATAGTAAATATTGCTATGTGCGTTCCATATAGTATTCAACTATTAAAAATGTGTTATTTCCTTGTATGGAATGTCAAAGATACACGTAGAAAGTTCCATAGTGTCAAAATTTAAATGACAATGTATTTATAAGAGGCCACTGGTGTACAGTACGAATTTCAACCTTTTGTTTCTGAAAGGCTATAAGAGCTACCTAAGATATGAAAATATAAAAAGTTATAGATCCATATCTTTCGTATTTTCGAAAGTACAGGGATGCAAGCTGTGCGAATTTGACCAATTTTCAACATCATGTTAGCTTTAAATTGCAATATTTCGGCAATCATGGCGCCTACAGAAGTGATTGACATGGCTTTGGAAAGGTTTTGAAGGGCTCTTTCACATATGATACTACATGCTTACGCCAGTGTAAGGAAACAATTGAAGGTGGTCAGCGGCGGCGATTAGGGAGACGAGGGGGCGGTTGCTCCCTACTTTTCGCCACGTTTGCCTTTGCACTATGCTAAACCTTATCTACGTACAAAGAGACATGTACTGTCTTCCCCACCGCCCAGTTTTGGCATCTTGCACCCCCGGTTTTGGACCCAATCGCCGCCACTGGAGGTGGCGTAAAGAAAGTTTTGGTAGCCACTTTCTCAAAAACAGATCTTTTAGTATATTTCAAAATATTGTGTCATGCACACGTTATGACTCAATAAGTACAAAATTTTAAAATGGAAAATTTTTAATTTTTGCTCTAATAACGATGTTTCCAGAACCGATCCTCGACGCCAGAGTTCGTTATGACAACGATGTTTCCACGAGAGACCCTGGACGCCAGAGTTCGTTATGACAACGGTGTTTCCACGAGAGACCCTGGACGCCAGAGTTCGTCATGACAACGGTGTTTCCACGAGAGACCCTGGACGCCAGAGTTCGTTATGACAACGGTGTTTCCACGAGAGACCCTGGACGCCAGAGTTCGTCATGACAACGGTGTTTCCACGAGAGACCCTGGACGCCAGAGTTCGTCATGACAACGGTGTTTCCACGAGAGACCCTGGACGCCAGAGTTCGTCATGACAACGGTGTTTCCACGAGAGATCCTGGACGCCAGAGTTCGTCATGACAACGATTTTTCCACGGGAGACCCTGGACGCCAGAGTTCGTCATGACAACGGTATTTTCACGAGAGATCCTGGACGCCAGAGTTTGTCCTGAGAACAACGTTTGCAGGAGCAATGCGGGATCCTAGATGTCGTTTAATTTTTACAGCAAATAATCCATGACGCTCTATCAAAAATGTCCTGTCTCATTATTTTTTTCAATATATCTAGTGCAATAAAATGACATTAAGATACACCGATTTCAGTTCGTTGCAGAATTTTTATTTCCCTTGCACTGATCAAGGAAAAAAGGAGCGAAATTACGGCAACAGTGTTTGCTAAAATCTGCACCATGGAGTACATTACTTCGATACGCCACTTCAAAAACCATAAACATAACCACTACATTCTGAAGGTACGAAATGTTTTCACCTTTTCACATAGTATTTCAGATGTTTGCGGCTACACACTGGAGTCGTCGTTTCACAACAAAATCTTCCTTACTAGTCACAAATGTTGCTTAACTATCTAGTAGAATAGTTACTTAAATATAAAAAATGCACTTCGCGTGAGCCACCCATGACAATGGAATGATATTTAAATATTAGTTGCATAGCAATGATATTACTTGACAACAAAGCCAGAAGCACAAGTAGACGGTTTGAACCGATGGACACTTCGAAGTTGTAACAGTCTCATTGAAAGTAAAAGTACGAGTTAGAAATACTTATCCCCTAATTATTAAATCCAGCCTTTTTATCGTACGATTAGTGAACGAAATATATTCAGTGTGGATAGAGTTTTAAGATCAAAGAAAATAATTTTCCTTGGAAATAAAATCATCATTATTAAGAGATTTGGTCTTCCATTTATATAGGATCCAACTATCACATATGTATCTACTTTTACATTCAAATTAGATTTTTATACTGGTATAGCTTGATGCCTTAATGTATTTGCATGAGCAAGTGACTTTTTAAAAATGTATTAGTGGTCCAATAGCGCAGAAATTAACAAATTATCTTTCTTCTTTCAGCTAGTTTGGAAACTCCAATTCAAGAACCCGGCAAAGATTTATACTGGTTCTAAGAACTGAGGCGGAAACAAACAAGACAAGTTTGCTTGGATTTCCTCACTCTTCTTGTACAAACGAAAATACATTTTTGTTAATGACGTCATACCGAGCAAGACAAAAATTTGACGAGTATGTTTACAGCTTTATCAACATTCTACTTGTTCAGTGCATTGTACTTCATATTCATCGTACACAGTGTGATCGCTCAGGGAATCGGTAGATAAATTTTGTGTCGGTGGAGTAAGCTTGTCATTCACTCACAAGTTCTGTTGTCTACTAATAAGAAAATGTGATTTTAATTTGATATTGTAGCTACTTGTGCCAAAAAGTAAATACACTTCTTATGTTTTAAATGGCAGTATTCTCTGTGCCATATGGAAAGAATGTTACTATCGAAATTGACAGATTTGAGTTAGAAAGTGTACCTTAATACATATTTTCCAAAGGGCATTCACGGATATATATATTGCATTTCCCATACACTACTTATTTCTGATTCACAATAGATGTTTGAAGCACTTGATGCTTTTCATTAATGGTCAAAACTCTGTTCCACGTTTCCTCTAATTTTAACATAGCCCCTCCCCCCGTTACATATGCTGCAGATTTTAAAAAGTTGTCATTGCAGACTGAATAAAACCTGAATTATTTTTATTCGTTTTAGCCATAATTCAGTTTTATCCTTTTTCTGATTGGCCCACAACTCTACTTTATAAATTCAAACTTGCATATTATAACACAGTGTGTATCTTGTACCAACTCAAAGGTATCCTGAATCTAAACTAATTCTGCCCAATTGACCAATAATGTATTTGTATTCAACAACAAATAACTTGAAGATAATTTGCCAAAATCGTCTATACATAATTTTGTGTCATACAAAATTAGTGATTACATAAACACTATGTTACAGAATGATGCTGTCAACAATTCTGACATGCATATGGTCAGCATGATATAACATTAAAATAATTGAAAATGTTAGTTGTGAACTAACTTAGTTACTTCCTGAAGCTTCTTACTGAACATTAAACTTTGTTACATTGCTTTGTAGCTCTGTTTAGCATGTACCTTCGTTACTATATACGTCACTGGAAAACGTTGAAACTAGTGGGAGTGATAAATTTAAGTTTGTATTTAACAGAACACAAATTACATATCAATATACAGTCCTCTTTTTCTGGCAGTACGCCGTACCGACATCTTTTCATAGGTGAGAATAAAACTAATATTTTAATTAAATAATTGTGTGTATGTGGATGCACAATCGTTTATGAACATACCACAATACTTTGAGTAGTTCTTATGATATACACAATAGCAAACCAACACAATAACAAAGCAAATAGAAGAATGCAAAATCTTTCTTCCCAGAAAAAAAGCTCTGTATAATGATTGTCTGTGTTGAATTTCTACATATTGGTCGTTATTGGTCACATATATTTAATTTCTATTCATTATATATTAGTGTTTATCATGAACGGTTTCCTATGTGAAAACCGTTGAACCTGTCTCAAGACCTCTGATTGTATATTTCTGTAATTCTGGTTTAGCCCTATATGCTTATAGCAAAATGCAAGAAGCTTCATACACTACTTAAATTGAATTTGATATACCACAATACATTTTATGTCAACAATATTACAATTGTTTACGAACACTATATGAATAATATGGCGTTTTTTCAAAGCGTTTCACAGTATTGTTTGTAAGGCAATGGTTATTAGAACTACGTATAATGTTAAGTCTCTGCATTCACTTAAAATTACAATAAGCAAACGCGTACAATTATGTTAGCTATTGAAATTATATCGAGGATTGCAATGAATGGTTTGAACAAGGTATGTCAATAGGCAATATGGACCTATGTGGCAATTAATTAGCGAAAGAAAAGATGTGAGTAACGATTAAGATATGACACACCAGGCTGAAACAAACATGAACAATTCTAATTACTGCTGTGGTTACTAACAAAATGGAAGGAGCTGCTTAGAACACAGGCTATATATATTTTCTTTATACTTGCGATATACAAACAGCCATCGTTCTGCAAGAACAAAGGATATTCAAACCAAATCAGAACACATCTCGAACATTATTATCAAATATTGTTACCTGTGTAAACTATTTCCAGAAAGCAAAAATAAGGACTTGTACATAAATAAACCACCCTTTAATTGAGATGGTTAAGTGATGTTAATATTTGTGAAAAACATTTTATTTCATAAAGAGTATGTAAAGATTTTTGAAGTAGTCTGTAGTGTATACATATGTCAAGGACTGATGTGCAATACGGTTTCATAAATTACAAATTATTGCAGTATTATTATACTTGTAAACTTATCTTTAAATTAATATAATTGTACAATATTACGTTCCCTTTAAAAGGCTGAAATTATGTGCATGCGGATGATAAAACAAAAGTTCAAGTTCTTGTTAAGCATGTAATGCGTTAAGGTAATGCATTGACAATTCATTATGTTAATGGATTCAATAAATGTGTATAAATAATTATTTCTGTGTAGTTTTCCTCTTGTACATTTAATATACCTCCAAGGTATAAACAATCTAGCCTACGGTAATGGATGATATTCAACGGACAACTTTCTCCACAATTCATTGCGCGAAATCACCCCCGCCGCTATATTTTCCGCCAAACAGATGAGATCCTGCTTTAAAAACATGCCCGTCCGGGTAAGCATGGGCTTATGATCTTTGCCGAAGGTATTTGAAATGATTATCTGATATCAGGAATGTGTTCATATAAAATATCGCTAATTTCTCACTGTACGCTTTCTTTTACATGTTGCGAATCTGTTTGCCGGTCTTCATGTGTATTTTCCCAAAGTTCACTGCTTGATGGCGTTGAATATCATCCATTATTAGGGTGTCTTTGCTCTTAAAAATACCTTAATCAATCTTCAGATTGAGATGTTTGCATACATAAGGGACAAATCTGTGCATAACTCTTTAAAAGGACATTATGATAGAAGACGAACAGGAAGTAAGGAATAGTGACATGAATAATTAAAAGAAAAAACTAGATAGCCAAAGGCAAAAACTAACCAACACACTTTTGGTCCCCAATGACGAAAAACCACCAGGCATAGCGCTCCAGCCAGAAGACCCAATCAGTGTTCTCTATTCGATTGTTGTAAACAGCGTTCAAGGTAACAAAATTCGAAATGTGCGAGAGCACGCGGCAGAGCTGTTAAAGCGAAGCAAATGGCAGATGAAGCGGTGTGGGAACATTGATGGTTTTGAAGGAGAGACTGTTCAATGAATAAATATAATAATAATAATCATTTGCATTACAAGTTTATTTGGATATGCACGTGCGAATGTGTGAATACGCAGAAGCCTACTGTGTCTACCCTTAGAAAGGAACCCTACTTATTTTTTCTGGATTCATTACCGATCTAGTAATTTCAATGTGTCTATAAATGTGATGTGAACTAAGTTTCTTTTGAAGTTCACTTTAAGATCATATAGGCTAATCGAACCAGATTTTAAATTTGATTCGAAGCACTGTGCAATGTGCCTCAACCGACAAGCGAACCCGGGATCCCTTGATTATATGGCCGTGTTATCCACTACACTATCGGGGACGTACATTACGTAAAAATACAGGAGTTATCTCAAAATAGAGATGGCAGCTCAAGTACCCCCCCCCCACCCCAGATTTCTGGAAAGAGTTAATGTAATTCGAATGGGGAAATTGTAGCGATATTTTATAACAAAAAATGTTGTTTTCTGTGACTTACAGGCCGTAAGTTACAGCAACTATTATTATTATCTTACAGTGCCACTCTGTACGTAAAAACATGGATCAGAAGTACCATGAAGGATAGTGGTAACGTCGTCGCCTTGTAATCAAGGGGTTCCGGGTTCGATACCCGATGCAGGCACATAGTGGTTCTGATTCCACTTTAAACTGTAGGTCCAGTCCCGATTAGCCTTGCTGTGCATAAAATGGGCTTAAAACACCAACCCAACGTATAATAAGTGGTCTCTGACTCTGATATCTGTGCATTGTGAAAAGTACAAAAAGACAACGAACTGTTCATCAACACAGTGATAGATGTTTATTGAAAGGAAACAAAGCGAATCCAGTTTCTATCTAAATACTAGACTCTAGTCTGAACTTGTATACAACGCCAAAGTATTTTCAGTTCAATTTGATCTTTATAATTTGTATGTACGTACGTAGTAGTAGTAACGAATAATATGAATAATAATAATAATAATAATAGCAATAATACTAATATAATAATAATAAAAGTTTCTGTGACTCTGCCCCTCTGAGAAATAATGCTGCGAGTGCCCTTGCAGCTCACAGCAAGCTGGGCCGGAAACTGTTTAAGATGAAGGAACGATAAAAATACTCCACAGAAAGTTTAAAAGAAATAAATAAAAGCAAATAATACTCCCTGCTCATGTAACCTTGTACAGGTATTAATTCACTTGCCTCCTGCTCATCCGCATCGTGTAGCACGTGTGATAAAACCTATGCACTGAACCTTGCCGCTTATAACCACTTCAAGACCTGGAACAAATAGTCCGACACGAATGGTTGACTGTGGAAATTATGCCATATTTTAACATGAGAAAATGTTCCATCCTAACCAATTTCAACTTTCCAACCAGCCCCCTTCGTTCCATAATTCTTTCTTTCTGGCACCAATCCAACTCATACAAGTTCTTCCTGCACCCTCCATACAGTTATCAAGTCTGCGTTCCTCCCCTTTGCTCTGGGCGATATAGCACCTTCACGCCAAAATCCAAACCTTGAAACAGGTGTCAGAGGACGCGGAAAAAATTACGACAGTAGGAAGAGGAAGGAGGTGCGGAAAATTACTCATTTCGAGGGACAAGTTGAAATTTTTCTCGCAGGCAACGTATCGTACACATGATCCGTCTTGGCACCGCCCCCTTATTTTTTTACCATGCATAGAATGACGAATGGAGCGTGCACTGTGAAATGTAAACATGAAAACCGAAAGAGCAAAACTTGGCTCGTAAACTGAAACGAATTGTTCATAAGCATCAGGAACAAGCTTACTTATCGAATCTTGGCAAATGGCTGGCGTGTTGAGGCGGAAAAGTAGAATTTATGATCCAAACATGCTTGAACCAAGGTTTGCAGCGCCTAGAATTTGTAACTGATGGAAATTACAAACATTTTCTATCTTTTCCTAATTTAACAAATTTCAGTAATACTCAAATACTCTGCAACGAAACTGAATAAAGGTCAGTTATGGAAGTTATTTTATAAGGCTGTGTTTAAATTTTTATTTTATGTTGAACAGTGCTAACTGCGCATGTTTATCATTAGTAGTTGCCCAGAGCGACACACTTAGTTTTGCGCAGCCCACTATATCTTTTTAGTTTTCAGTATCTTTTCTGCCTCTTTAGGCATCTTAAGGATCAATGATGAGTGTTTTTTCATAAACTTCATTTATTCAACAAGGGAACATCCATGTCCAAATCAGGACTTATGTACCTAACAGGCACGTTTCTACAAATACATTTATTGAATAATAAAAAGGGAGTTAGATCTAATTGACGAAAAGAAATGTTCCTGATTACTCCCTCTGTCCCATAATTATTGTCCGGTACACCTTTGTTTGTTGTCCCATAATAATTGGTAATCGGCTGGGCGGTATTTGTTGCTCGTTGCGATAAGGTCACGTTGTTCCTCTTCACAATCTTGAAGACTGATCTGCCTCTACTAATGCGTGTGCTTTCTATCTGCCTCTTCGTCAGTAAATCCTGTACTACCATTTTGGCATACTGGACTATAATTATGGGACAGAGGGAGTAATATTTGATATCATCATAAGTAGTAGTGTGCATACATCTCTGGAACTGTCCTTCAAAGCCGTATGATCCCAATTCCTTGCCTTCCAATAAGTTAGTGGAGAAAAATAACCATCGATTATTTAAAAAAACATTCTAACAATTATATTTTAATTATTTCATTTCAGTACTTGGCAAATCTTTCGGGGAGGGGTGGGGGTCCGGACCCTCTGGACCACCCCTAAATACGTCATTGGTACCTAAATACCTAAGGTGGCCAGAGTCGATCTACGAGGAGGTTGGCAAACGCTTATAACACGAGAAAATATAGAAAACTAGTCAGCTTTTCTCGGAAGGAAAGGCCGATAATGCATAAGAATCGATCCTCCACCTTTCGGCAAATTATACTCTCACCTTCACTCGCTATTGGCAGGAATTGTTACTTCAACTTCTCCTTGCAAGTGTTTTCAACTTCGGTCTTTTGAATGGGAAATAATTTACAATAAAAATATTAAACGGTGAATTCCACGTAAAAGTATACAGCAGGGGCAGATTTCAATATAATATACATCTATTATACCCTATCCCAGCTAACTGTAGAGCAGGGCCGAGCTTATCAGCAGAGGAGGAGATAAAAATACGGTCAGTATGCCAGGAAATCGGGTAACTCCCGTCGCCAATAACACAATCCCGTCTCTCTCACTGTTCATTGGTGGATCCGTCTCGCGACACTACTTGCGCAGAGACTTGTTCTCGTTCGTCTGGTCTACAGTTAGCTGGTACGGAGTTTATAACATTGTGTCTTCTGAAAACTGAGATTCTATATTATCTTGTTTATGAACAAAAGTGAGTGAAGTTCCACATGCACTAAAGTTGGCAACACTGTTTTGTCCAAGATTGTAGATGTGCATAGTTCTTTCTTTTGAGACTTCACACAAATCTAAACAATTCAGCAGGTGAGTTTGTGTTTTTCATGCAGTAAACTGTGATTTTCACCAGTCAAGAACTGTGCGACTGTACGTTCTAGTTATTTTGGCTCTATGATGACTGATTATGCATAAAAATTAACACTTTATACACCATTTTGGAGTGTCCTGTAAGTCACGGAGCAATATATTAGCGTATATATAATTATGACCAATAGTTTGATTGTTATGAGCGAAAATCATGAGCCGGAAGCGAGTGAAACACCCTGTATTAAGCAATAGCTAGTATTTTATGTCCTCGCAATGACTGAATTAAACCTTCAACATTTGAGTAGAACAGTGGTGCCCTCGGGCGCCGTTACTGACGTACAGGGGCGCCGAGAAATGTTCCAATGTTTTCAATTGTAAATTCAATCAATGATATGATTTTTCCAGTGCTTATTTAGTACTTTTTACACATAAAATGTTTCGGAATTTAAAATATATGTTTATATTTTAACTAACGAGCAACCTAACCACACTAACAGAGATTTGCAAGTGTTAGATTGGCCTACATTCTGACTAGAGGGCCGCGGAAAAATTTTCAAACACTAAGTGCGCCGTGAAACGAAGAAGTTTGGGAACCACTCGAGCATACCGAAAAACGCTTGGAAGGTTTTTTTGGTAAGTCCGAAAAGCGGACACTCTCGCTGAGACACAAGATTCAATTTCTGCAATGTACCAGTCCAGCTTTATACTTTGGCAGCTCCAGGTTCCTTTATAAGATCGCACTAAGTTCATATAAATTGAATTTGTGAGGTTCACCTTAGTAACAGTTGGCTGATATGTAGGATCACCTAAAGTGGGAGGATAAGGTGCATCTTAAACAGTGTCACACTGTTCACTATCGCTGGGCATGAGAAACTTTACTGGAGATCTTGCAAGAGGCAAATCTTCTCCTTGGGGCATTGGTCGCATGCCTTATTTGGATATTTAGTAGTTCATTTCTTCTTGTTGATAAGGTCCTTTCTTCAGAGGAAGCATCATGCAGAAATAGTAATCTGCAGAATGATTGGTCTGTTCCCGCCAAACAATAGACACAGTTAAACGTTCTTCTTATTGAGAGCAGGGAAACATGCCATACACAAATGTTTGGAGCAGAGGGCTTGTCTTGGTCGGAGGGAGGGGGAGTGGTGGTGGGGGGGGGGCAAAATCCTTGATGAAAGAACTGCATTAGGAAAATTCAACCTTCCATGGCACTAACGGTCTTTGCCCCCTCCCTTATTTCATCTTTCTGTGGTTCAGAGACTATTTTACATACAAACAGTTTCGTACAGAAGATTCAAAACAACTTCACGTAATTTATTCACTTCCAACAGTGACGGCAATAAGGGGAGGGGGCGTGGCCTTGCACTATAGCTTCTTAATGCTATGCCTTGTCTACAAAGAAAACGTAAACTGTCCTTGCCCCCCCCCCTTCAGTTTTGCCACCCAATCGCCGTTACTGATTTCCTATGTATGGACAATTTATTCTGCAAGCTCATAAGAGGTAACACAATTAACGAATAAAGTGTGTGGGAGTGTTGATAACAAGACATTTGCTAGAGAACGAAGTTGGATAGTTCAATTTCATAGGAGACAATGCACCTTCCTCCCCCTCCGTAGTTGCTTGGAACTTTCGTCTGCTTAAAAATAATTAATTATTACGAGCATAATATTGTTTAATAATGGTGATAAGATTCCTCTACACTAAATTTCTAAGTGTTAGTATTAGAGGGAAACTGCCCCCTCTTGCCTCTCGTCCTTCCCCCCCGTGCGCCCGCATACGGTGTAAGTGTATTCAGTGGCGTACGCAAGGGGGGGTTACGGGGTTTAAACCCCCCCCTTGAGCTTGTGAAATATTATGAAAAATGCTGTGGAAAAAATTTTAAATGGCCAATTTACCACAGTCAAAGATCTGGGACAATACTATTACTATTACTACATCTACTACTACTACCACTAATAATAATAATAATAATTTGAATTATTATTTCCATGTAACATGGAGAAAAGCACAGCATTCCAAGCACACGCATCTTTCAGAGTGATGCCTTGAAAATAAGCACAAGTTCTTGAAAGTGAAATATGAGGGTAACTATGATTTAAAAGAGAAATAAAATGTTTTGTATTTCAGTTGCAACAATGTTCAATACTCTGGCGTACGCAGTTTTTTTTTGGGGGGGAGGGGCCGGAATAGTAAATGTGGATAACACATGGCTTCGTTTTGGAGGGCAGGATGCATAATAAAATATTTCGTATTTTTGGAGCTTTTCAGTCTATTAAAATTGTATTCAAAGACAAAAATGGTAATCGGGACTCACTTTAAAAGAGGTTTCGTATTTACACATTTTGATTTTTTAAAGTTCTTAACGGATTTTTATTTGAAAATTCTGATTTTCTCAAAATTTTGGTAGGGGCTGTAGCATCATCGGTAGAGGCATGCATATTTAGTTTTTGACAAAAAGAAAACGAAATTTGAAATAACACATTGCAATGTTAATTTTTAAGGTTTCTGAAAGGTGTGAGGTGCATTTTCCTACCCTGTTTTGTCACGAAATGATGCGAAATGAACTGCAAAATGCGAAATAGACTCTTAAACACGAAATTTACCGTTTATATACCGACGCGACACTTTCTGAAGTCTGAAGTATCCTGTGTGTTATGCAATTCACGTAAAATTGATTAATTTTGCTGTAAATATTTGAAAAGCAAAAATGGACTCCTCTATACAGGAATAAACTTAATATTCTGGTAATGATTTAATGTGCTATTAGAAGGGATATGTTTATTTTGTGTAATAGTGCAGTTTTTAAATCAATTGGGATTATATTCACATTTTTAAAACCAAAATGTAATTTTATATACCGCTTTTTCACCGCTATAACAGCGAAATTTCATTTTATTTACAGCTTTTGAACCCGAAATTGACTCTGTTTTTATACTGAAATTTTGCTTTTTTATTTACTAAAAGTATGTGCCTCTAACCATCGGCCATGCCTCTACGTACGCCAGTGTTCAAAGAACATGTATTTTTTTTTTTGTGTGAACAATGAGAATTAACTAAAGAAAGTCCTTGGTTCGTTGTTAGATGCTAATGTATAGACAAAGGCTAGGCGGACAAGAATACAGTCACCAGTCTGCCTTTCCATTGTATTATTTACCGCAGCACGTTTGAATGTCTCTCTTTAAAATGTCTCACCTTGTTGACTAGACAATTATTCAAACGACAATAAGCTTAACTATTGGAAAATGTTTTGTTGGTAAGAACAGTGAGACAATCCAGATGTGAATTATCGGCGACATTTATGCGGGGAAGAAGCAGGAAAAATTCCAACGAATTTCGGGAATCGAATCCGGATCTCCCGCGTGATTGTCAGATCAGACCACCGCAGCTTCTTGGATGAGTTCCATACTTTAATTATTTCAATTTATTTTAATATATTTTCTTGTTTTATGGATTTTCTTCACCCTTAAAATGTCTCACCTCGTTGACCAGACAAAAAACAAAAACAAAAAAATGCTCCCAGGATTTGATAAAAATTGAATGATTAGAAAGTAATTTCTTTCTATTGTTTTCATAAATGGTATATTTATGTAGATCTCTACTACATAATAGTAGTAGTGGCATTAGTAGTATTATTAGTAGTAATTCAGCTAATTAATTAATTATAAGTATTATTAATTAATTGTGATTATTATTATTTAATTAAAGTATAATAAATCAAAGGTAATGTGAATTTGGAGAAAGTTTTAGAAATAACCCCCCCCTTGACGAAATCCTGCGTACGCTACTGAGTGTATTCCGGTGTCAGGCTTGTGCAAGGAAATGACGTTCAACCAAGTATGTGACGATGAGCGGTGTTCAAGTTCAGAAGATTCAACAAATGCCTGTCGCTACTTTAAACGTTCATCTGATTAGTTCGCACGCACCACGTGATCATGCACCACACGCTACACCTCTCTAGAAAGTAGTGCAAACGGTGCAGAAACTAAATACACTACTTGGTACCAAATCAACGAAATAGCGAGTTGGTGTTGCACCGTGTACCCAACTAAGCCAAGCGTCAGGTTAACCTTGCAGCAGGTTTTATGTATCAATCCGCGCGAGAACTGAGCTCAGAATCTTCCGTGCCAGTCTTTCCTCAACCGCCGAGCTGCTTACATCGGAGACACTGAGAAAATCTACAGTATTGCCAACCGCACAACACATCAAAACCCGCATGCATGTCAAGTGGATTGTATTTTTGCTTCTCTTTGTCTCCTGAAACATAACATTTTAAAAGTACTTTCTGCGCATATATTATTTAATAAATGTGTCATTAATATAAGAGCGAAACAACTTCTAAACATGAGAGCATGTGTGTATATTTCGAGCACGCAAAAATAAAAATAAACAAAGATAAAAGTAAACAACGATAGGCCCCTCTTGAATTTAATGACAAATTATTGTTTTTGGTTTAGAAAGAAATAGATTTATGAAAAACTTGGTTGCTTCGTTCGCAATACATCCGTTACTGTAAGACACACGCACTTCAAGTTGTACCACCAAAAAAGCATGATTTGTTATTGGTGATATATACAATCAGGTGCATTGTCTGTCGCTATTACTCTGGTTTCAATTTATGAATCACTTCACTAAACCAGGATTCAAATCTTGGTCTGTCTATTTGTTGCTGATAATCACCCTTCCCTTTCTTTGCGCTGAAAAGTAAATATGCGCCTTCAACAAAGCTTTCATTGCCGCCAGTGGGTGAAACAATAAGCCTCCCCCTTCCCCTCATCGTCGGTTTCTTCAGCCCTGGCGGTGGTTTTGCATAGTGGTATCCTTCCATGGTTTATTCCCCCTTCCCCCACTCACCGAGTTGAAGGACGTCTCGTCCAAATAATAAACATGTTTCTTCTCACTGCGATATATTTTAATACCGCGGAGATTCTTTTGTCGTCAAACAACAAACAATCGTTTCCTCTTGCTAAACTCAAACCGCAAATCATTCAACACCCGTGATACAATTCGTGTGCACATTGACGGCAAATCACCTCACGCCCTGTTTTACTTTGATCTTGTTGCCGCAAGGAGGATTATGCATTTAAAACAACTTGCTTGACTTTGAAGAACATTTCCTTTCGGATGAAGCCCAAAATAACATTCGGGTAAAACCGCGCGCTGAACAGGAGATTCAGCCATTCTCGCCGCTCTACAATAAACATAGGGTTAAAATAGTGGGATGTGCAACACTGGTATCAGCGATTTCACGCGCTCTGCAACGCATTCAGTCTCGCTCGACTCGCTCTAAAGTTTCAATGTCTCTTCAACGCAATACAGATTCGAGTTGGCGAATCTGCGGTTCTAAGTTCGTCTGCACAGTGATTGCAACCAATTAAGTCCATACCTGCTAATCAATGTATTATTTTGTCTGTATATTACAAATTAAATAACTGTTTTCTTGCAAGTATGCAGTTGTGTCGGAATAGAACCCGTCTCAGTGGAACTATATTCTTGCGCGCACGTTTGGATCTACATATGCTAAAACCTGCTGCAAGGTTGACCTGACGCTTAGCTTAGACGCGCGATATAAAAGAGAGTAAAAAATGCAGCGAACTAGACGGAGTAAATGATTGATTGATTGATTGATTTGGTGTTTTAAGTCCACTTTATGCACAGTAAGGCTAATTTGGACTGGACCTACAGTTTAAAGTGGGATCCGAACCACTACGTGCCTCTACCGGGTATCGAACCCGCAACCCCTTGAATACAAGGCGACGACGCTACCAATGCGCCCTCGGGGAGGCCCGGGGCAAATGATTCAAAGGCTCTGCCCCACACATATAACAAAAAGTTATCCGAGTTATTTATAGATGTACGGGATATTATGAAAAAAGTTACACAAGAAAATGCAACACTAACTATACAATATAATTTTTTTCAGGTTCCTTCACTGAAACATTATCACGAACCAAAAATTTACTTGCGAGCAATATCATTATTTTCTGTAAAGCATTGTAAATTAGCAGAGAGAGAACTATGACCAACTATGTACTTCAGACTGTTACTGTAAGCAGTTTGGTCTTAAATCCATGAACAATTGTTTGGATGAAAAGGAGCGCGCACATTTCAGATTTATATCCCTTTTGCTGTTGGTTTGTTATGAGGCCGATGAATTGATTATGTAATGCGTTTAAATAACATGTTATATATGTATTAAAGAAACTTTGAAAACGTCCACAATTTAGTGATAACATGTTGCGTATGTATTTTCTTATTTTTATGTCGCTCCATGTTGCACATGTGAAAACATATGTTGTACATGAAAGTTATACATGTCATATATACAAAAATAATTATTTTCGTCATGCACTTTCTGTCTTTCAAAAATACAGTTTGTGTGCTTGTTTTCAATTATTAGCTAATGTGAAATTGAACGTGTTGAGAAAATATTTCAAATCGTTTGTTCAACACAATGCTTTAGAAACCGACTTCTCCCCTTTTTGCGTGATTTACGAGGAAAATAAAGTATTTGATACTACTATTTCTACTACTGCTGCTGCTACTATTACTATACTACTACTACTACTAATAATAATAATGTCATTATTATTATTTACACGTTTATCCTTGCCTCGCCTCAGACAAAAGTTCGTGGTTGCGCCTCTGCTAAAATATGCATGCATATTTCATGCTTTGTTTATTTTCAACATAGCACCTCCAAAATTTTATTCCGCACCCCCTCAGCACCCCCAGAAGATTAATCCTGGCGCCGCCACTGTGTATGTCACAGTTATTGATCCTTTCCAGCTATATTACTATTAGTTGAATGGGTCTTAAGTATAATAAAGTTTATATTAAAACACAGTGGAGTCAGATGCTATACTCTACCTTGGGAACAAATTGACGGCTTTGCGAATGAAATCTGATTTGAGTGATTTATTATTATATTTCAAAGACATCTAAAGGGGTTTGAATTTGCACCCCACCCCTCTTCCTCTCACCTCTCTCGGCACGCACTTGCTCGGTAATACTTGAATTTCCCGCAGACGAATAGTATAAAAACGTCAATAGACTGAAACAGCCGCAACGGAGAAAACAAAAGCTGTGTGACGGACGAGTTAACTGCTACTTTCGGCATCATTACGCTGGTGAGTGCTACTAATTAAATTATGCTACCAGGAAAGATTGTAGTCTCATAAAGATGCCTCTATTTTCGGAAAGATTGTTACACAATGAAGCTGGTCTTCAAAGACAAAAGAGCGCTGAACAATGTGCTCTCATGTGAGGGAACTGGTTGTTTCTTGTCTTCGCAGAATACAGTGTTGCCAAACTGGATTAGTAAAAAGGCGCTACATATTTTTTTAGAAAATACATTCAAAGGGACTGTTTTCTTACCTTATTGATCATTACAGTGTGCGTCTTAACCAAAGGATGGAGGGGGGGGGGTTCAAATATTATATTAGGCTGCCTACAATTTGGATGAATTTACAACAAATGAGAATCATTGTAATTGCTATGTCACTCGTTTGTTCAATCTAGCATTGATACCTCAGTCCAGCTGACTGGCATCAAATCTACCTGCCTAATCTACCCACGAAAACGTACATCCACGGGAAATAAACACCTGAGTCGGTTAGGCAAGAACGGAAGTTCTAGATTAAGGAAAGTTATGAAACTGTACACTAGACAATTGCGACAACATATTGTAGCAAGGGATTATACAGGGTGATCCATTTGGGTATGGATAAAATGGATGTGAATTTTTTTTTGGTCAAATGTAATTACCTGTAATATTGTATACAAAAGACTGAAAGGTGGGAGTCTTTATTTTTATACACTACTAACAGTTTAGTACAGTTTCCAGTTTTCTACATGGCCTTCATTGCGAACTCTGCACAACTCGTAACGGTGATTCAATTCATTCCACGTCTGGTGTAACATCTCTGGGGTGATTCTGTCGAAAGCCTGTGTGATCTTGAGTTTCAAATCATCAATGTCTGTGGATTTCTGGGAATAGGCAGTGTCTTTAACGAAACCCCAGATGAAGAAGTCTGGAGGGGTTAAATCTGGGGAGTTGGGAGGCCAAGCAATTGGTCCCTCACGGCCACACCAACGACGATTGAAATGTTGGTGAAGAAAATCACGAACCACTTGTGCCCAGTAAGGGGGTGCACCATCTAATTGAAACACAATGTTCAAGTTGTCTTGTTGGAGTTGGGGCAGTAGAAACAACTGCAACATGTCTAAGTAAGGAATATGACGTATTGTGTTCTCAGAAAAGAAAAATGGTCCATACACTTTATTGCGACTCACTGAACACCACACGTTAACTTTTGGACTTGCCAATACACTACAGCAAAACTCCCATGTTTCACGCACGAAAACACCAGCACGAAAATTTTCCTACTATCACATTTACGTTCAATTAATGTTTTATTTTATCCATACCCAAATGGATAACCCGGTATAACTTTGTATTATGTTCGACGTTCAGCTATTTTCCTATAATCTTAATACTTGGTCCTTGTATTTGATCGTTGTGTTGTTTTCTTTCATTTTTAACAAACAGTAATGATGAGAATGAATGATGGATCAAATGAATGATACTAATGAACGAACACACATAAATATAAACATCCATGTCCAGACCAGGACTCGAACCAGGAATCTTTGGTAGCAAGATCAGTCACTCGGGTTGACGTTTGGTCCTTGTGCAAACAGATACTGTAAAATGTAAGGAAAAGGAACACAACTATCAGATTTCAATTAAGCTACTTTGTAATTTCATTTGATGTTTGGTTATTCGCGTGGTGTTGGCTACATTGAGGTATTAATAATCTTAAAGTGTCTCTTTCACTTTTCTTTCAACTTACTTCGTTTACTCGTTGACTCTAGTTCTACTATCAGTTTACTAAAGTTTAGACTGTTTTGCCTTAGGAATTCAAATCACCCTTTTTTGTTCTTTTCAAGTATCTCATACAAACATATACACTGTCTTGTCTACACAGTCAACTCATTCCATCAAAGTTCACTTATCGGTTTATACAAATGCATTAGTGTTCTAACTTACATCGGAATGAAAGGAGTACTTGTCAAAGATCTGTTTGGCTGCTTCAAGTTCAATATTGAGTTAAAATTGGCACATATCAAGATTAGGTTCCACACTCAGCTTATTTATTCATAACTTAAACTAATATTTACAACACTTAATATAATTATTTACAGTCTAAACTATTTACATCCCTTAACGCAACTATTTACAATCCATAACCTAACTATTTACATCTCACATCCAGGTAGATACTGCATTAAGCGGTTGAAGTCTCAATCATGTATAACGTTAGCAGATAAACGGTGTCCACACCAGGTAGTTACAGTTTGTTTTAGCCAGTAAAAACATCAAAACCGAACGCAAGATATGATGTTACAAATCACAGAAAAAATATCGATTTCTTCTGAGTGGAAGCAGCCACTGGATCTACGTTCTTCTCTAAGCAATTTTTTCAATGTGTCTTCTTCGCTTCTAGCTGCTGCTTCTTGGCAAAATTTTCCAAATCATGTCTATTTGAATTCGGATTTTCCAGAATGAATTTTTCTGCTGAGTTTTCTAATTCACACAAATGTTCATTAAATTTTGCAGTAATCTCATTGCCAGCAACGTGAATCTTCTTGGTGAGGTCACATTCCAAACTCCAGTTGAAATCTACTTTCCTGATTTTCCTCAGGCAGGAAGAGCTTTCCTCGCGTGTCTTCCTGTGCAAAGAGTCCTCTAATTTTGGTCTCACGTTGTTCAATTTTCAGTTGAGGAAAAGCTCTTTCCATATTGAAACAGTTTCTGCACAGTCTGCTGCTACACTTCTCCAGATGCTCGGCACATCTAGTGTATCAGCCACTTTCCATTCTTCAATGTAGATCTTCTCCTTCCTACTTTTCTCTCTGCTCTCCTGACCCAATTTCCATACATGTAGTGGTGGTTCTGTTGTTGTGCCCAAGATGGCGTTTCCTCCATCCTTGGAGCAGTGCGGTATATCTGTGCCCGGTTCTTCTGCGACATATGGGTTAATCCTTTCTAATCTTCCACCGACGCCATCTCTACTACTACGTAGTTGGTCAGCTTCCTGCACGCTTTGCAACATTGACATTCGCATAATCTCGAAATATCACTCAAAATACCAGCATACCAACCAACTGAGCATGGACATGTACAGGCTTCCATGCAACGAGTTTCAACAATCGCAGCCCGGACTATCCTTTCAACAATAGGAACGTGGAGCAGATAAATGTATTGTTAGATCGGGCACATTTTAATACAAACTTACATTAAGGTCTAAGAATTGGGAGAAATTGTAGATTTATGGCTTCAACCGCAATTTATAACAGGGCCACCAAGATCGAAATTTACAGTACGATCATTTTAGTGCTAGTTACTTTTAGTTACATTTCATTCGAGAAATGCGAGTTTTCCATGTGAATGTACTTCGATATATCAACGCGATAGCCAGAATTCAACCAAAGATAGGAACATGGATTCTTTTCTGTGATTCAAAATTTGAGATACGAGCACATATCACCTAGTTTGCGATGCCGCAGTGTCTAAACTAGGAAGTACGTAGATGCCTTGAAGACTCGCATCATGTGAACCACACTTGTGATGTCACTTATTACCCATTAATCAGTTTCATTTGATCATAATCATCATTAACCCTGACATGAACGTCCATACCATTTTCTCGCGAGAGGGACAAGCAAGCAAGCAACGTTACAAAACAGTGCACCCCCCCTAAAATAATTTGAAAGTCTCCCGTTCCTACAAAGAGCCTGTAACTGTACAATCCTTTCTAAAGATTAACGCAAATTACACATGTGAAATATATACTTTAGGCTTACGCCGTCTCGCAGATGGCGTAGTGGTAACGTCGTCCCTTTGTAATTAAGGGGTCCCGGGTTTGATACCAAGTGAAGTCACATAGTAGTTTGGATTCCACTTTAAACTGTAGTTCCAGTCCCCATTAGCCTTACTGTGCATAAAGTGGACGTAGAACAAACTCAAAAATCAAAACAAAAAATAATTACACTGACATTAACTTTTTTTAGGCCGTGAACCTCCACATCACCCTTACGGATGACCTATCATCCTCGTCGTTCCTATTACTCAAAAGTGGAAGAAAAGTAACGTCAAATAAATCAAATATATGGGTACTTCTTTCAGTTTTGATTATAATCCCGCAATGATTCCTGACGGAGCATATATCTGTCGAAGCATCCTTGACTCTACATTCACACATCCGCTCCGAACCACCCTAAATCGGTTTGTCCAGCTGGCAGGCAGCCTCTAGATGCATCTTGGTCTCTCCCCCTCCTCTCTCTCTCTCTCTCTATCTCTCTCTGTCTGTCTTGCAGTTCCTCCGATCCCCCTACAATATGTCGGACTCGGAATGAAATATGTCCGCAGCTAGCTGCCCATTTTCCGCAGCCTTATCCAATCTTCCGTCTCCAAACCATTTGCTCCCTGCGCTTATTTATGGACCCCGAAGAGCAGCCGAGGACCTATTTTTGCAAGATTTAAAGTTTCCGCTCCACTCACAATGCCCTCTCTTCTTTTTTGCTTCTAATCTGTTCGCGTCTCGGAGGTGTTTCGTGTATGTATTTAGAGGCAACCATGGTGTGCAATTACTATTAACATTTCCCTTAAAACATCTTATGAACAGTCGTCTACAACGATAATTGTAGTCCTATACGTGGATTAAGTGCGACCCCCTCCCCAACAGGAGACCACAAATAATAATAATAAACTATAAATAATTTAATTTATATGGCCGCGGTGGCTCAGTCGGTAACGCGTCTGACTACCATGCTCAAGGTCCCGGGTTCGATCCCCGGCCGGTTCAAATCCGGAAACTTTTCTAACGATGGAAGCGGCCCCGGCGCTCACCCAGCGTCCAATAACATGCCTACCCGGGGGAAAGGCGGTCAGGGGCGTGATGCTGATCACATCACCCCCACTCATGACCGGATCAAGAAAGTGTGGGGCGTTACCCCCACACCCCCTATACGCCTTCATGGCATGGTGCTAAGCACAGGGGAGACCTGTCACGGTATCTAGTGACATGTGAAACGCAGTTCGATATAAATTATTTTTTGTTTATTGATTCATTTAAGACACAAACATGAAAGTGTGAGGTTTGATCTTATTTTGTGAATAAACTTGTATCCGAGCCAGACGTCGGGAGTTGGGAGATGGGGTTTTTCTTGAGTGACAGCCGCCGCTTAGAACATGACATATTTGCACCAACGCGGAGATAAGGAAAGATTATTTTCGCCGCTACCGGGCTCGAGTCGCAGCGGGCGTTCGAATCCATGTTCACGGATGACCAGAGAGATCAGCTGGAGCTCAAGCCTGCAAGGATCGACGACGCGCACTTGACCGCGTTTCAAGACAATGGAGAGAGGTCATTTCCATCCCCTGAGAAAGCGAAGCCAAGCCACTAGAGCGTCCTGTTCAACGGAAGAATTCGAATCTCTTATATATAGGCGGTGCTACCATCCCAAACACAGTTTTTTTTTTACCCGGATTTCACAGAGAGAGCATCTCCGCGCTACACTCTCGCGTGATCATTGCTTTGTGTCCGTGAACTTTGTTTCCTTACGTACTGTGAGCAACTTGCAGATAGAGAGTTACCAGTGTGCGCCTTATTTTGGTGAAGATTACGCGGTGATTTGTTTTTGCCAAGCGCGGACTACATAAGGATGGAGGGCTAAAGAAGATAGAGAAGGGGGGCGTCGCTTCCCTGACGCCTGCAACGACGCCGAAGCCAGTCAGACGACGCCAAAACCAAACACTGCCCAAAGCCCGAAGGACGCTTTCAGATCGACGTCCCAACCAAAGCCCGAAGGACGTTTCCAGATCGACGTCCCAACCGAAGCTAGTTACCAGAGAAAGAGAGGGAAGGATGATACCAGAACGACGCCCAAACGAAGCCCGGCACCAGAGAGAGATGATTGCAGATCGACGTCCAATTGATGCCCGACACTAGAGATATTCCGAACCGGCGCGTGACCGCGTACACCCGACGCTAGTGACAAGAGGAACGCCCGAAGTACTGAGGAGGTGCAAGTACACCATGTCGTCGCAATTATTCCTCGTCGCGATCGACCTCGGAGGACAATTTCGCCACAAAGGAACCGTGTGCAAGTTCCGCATCCAGGAGAGATGAATAACCACGCCATGTAGCAGAGTCTGGTACAGTATACTTCAGAGGGTCTCATGTACATGTAAACGTGCGTCGTTAGTATCAACACCGTACAGTTAACGCCGAAGTCTCACTTATTCGCAAAGTTACTCAGGAAACCCCGAACCTAACTTCCGTCTCTGACAATTTTTGGTATTGTAGTAAAAAGGGGTTATTTCATGTTCTGATGTTCTAATTTAATTGTCTGCATTCAGCGTTAGAAGCTCCATTTCATTTCTTTAATATTTAGTATAAATGGTCAAAGTGTGCTCCATTTCTTGTGTAACCGACCGCCCCGTCGCGCCATTTAATTTGTCAATACTTGACTGATGAGTCCTTTTTAATTGTGGAAAGTGTAAATTTTATTGCAAGGTCGTGCGCATGAAGTAGTATTATTTGTTGCATAGTGGTTTTTAAGGTAATTTTTGCTCGCGCCGACGATTGATTAGTGTATTCCGGCAGCTGGAGCCAATTAAGTTTTTGCATCCCTATGTAATTGAGTAGTTGTTCTCATTGGACGAGAGAGGCTTGTGTCTAATGCCCCCGTCCGAGAAACTTGTATAATGTCGTGCATACGACTGGGTGCAAACGTTCATTCGAACGAAAGATTTAACCACGCCGACCCAATTGTCTTAGTTAACCGCTTTCCGAGGGCTGGCACTTAAGTTAATTTAAAAGAGCACAGGAGCTGGCAGACAAATGCCCTAAATTCACATAAAGGTTTAAAATTAAAAGGAATGATATGTTAATGAGATCCATGATTTGTATCCATACTTCACATGTAAAAATACCTCATGTGTGTGAAAGAGAGAGAGAGTGAATGAGTGAGCGTTTGAGGAGGCTTTGTAAACAGTTGTTGATTGCAATATTTCTTTGTTGTTACAATATATATTCACTTTTTTACCGTTCGTCAGTGTTGTTATTTGACGTTTTTCAGGTACCAGATATTATGCTATTAGTGTTTTATGATTGTTCGAATCTACATATCAAAGGTAAACAAAACAGTGTAACTTTTCAAGGTATTAATCTCCGCCTCGCAATAGTATGACAATAAACGACCGTCTCAGTACCGAACTTGATAACTGGACCGTGAGTCACGACCGGTCTCCCGTACACATAACGACGTTTGGCCCCGTGCCGGGGTATGATTGACACGTCATTTCGGGGGCCGTGAGTGCACTCGTTACATTTGGCACCGCGAACATGGGACGGCAACTTTGTCTTGTCTTTCCAGGAAAGCCAGGTTGCGAGAGCGGTAGAAATTTCATTGTTGTATACGTCACGCATAAAATTCTTGTGTTAGGTTCCTGGTTATTTGTGTGTTTTTCGTTTTGTATTTCGAGGGTTATTTTCATGTATTTGTCGTAGGTTCACGTGTAAGGACACGTTTTTGGGCGTAATTGGTAACAATAGGGCAGATATTTTTTTCGGCGAAAGCAGCAAGGGCAGCTGCATAGGGCATTTTTTATGTACTTTTTGTGTACTATTTTTGGTAGTTGGCGTAATTTATGGCATCAGGCTGAGTTGCGGGATAAGGGATTCCCGACGGACCTCCTTTTTCTTTTTATGTATCGATTTGTAATTCACATTTTGTGTGAGCTCGCGTAAGTTTGCTTAACTGTCCCAAAGTGTGACATAAGATTGAGCAGATAATTAAGGAAAGGCCTTCATGAGATTAAGAAATCGTCGCATAGACTGTTTGAACAAGAGTGACGTCATGATGGTTTGCAAGGTTTGTGGACAGGAATTTCATGATTTCGAAGTCGACAGCGAGGGAGATTCCGGACCGGTTTGTCTCCAGTGCAAGAGCCCGCCAGGAATGGAAAGGGAGATACCAAGTGCCCAGGGGGGTACATCGTCACGTGCGGACAGCGACCACAGCAAGGAAGAAGATGACGTAGGAAGTGGCAGTGGTGCCAACCAATTCCAGCTGCTTCTCCAGATGCTCCAAGGAATGCAGACCGAGATGCAAGCCAACATGCAAGGAATGGAAACCAGGATGCAAGCCAACATGCAAGGAATGCAGACCGAGATGCAAGCCAACATGCAAGGAATGCAGACCGAGATGCAAGCCAACATGCAAGGAATGCAGACCGAGATGCAAGCCAACATCCAGGGATTGCAGGCTGAGGTGCAAGGGATGCAGACCGACGTGCGAGGGATGGAAGAACGCCTACAAGGGACGGTTCGCGCCTCCGGAGAAGAAGTGACGCAACGGCTCCTTCAGACGATCCAAGAATCCGAGGCTCGAATCGAATCCAGGATCGCCAGGACCGACGCTCGCATCGATGAACAGGAAGCCAAGGTGGCAACACTGGCGCAGAGCGTAAGTGAGCAGGAAGGTGCTTTGCAACACATCGGCCAACAATGTGCACAGCTGGAGTCAGCCTGTAATCGGAGCAACGATACCCTCGAGCGACAAGTGCGGCGAGCAGCGAGCATAGCGGAAGGGAATTCCGACAAGATAAAGGAAATCGAGGATAAACTGCAACAATTGAACGTAGCTGACGTCCCGGGATCATCGCGAGAGCCGGCAGCCATGACGTCATCACAGCCAGCTGCGGTCCCCTCGTCTTCAAGGCGCGCGAGTGACGCAAGACCGACTACGCTTGTCAACGGGGGAAGCGAAGTGGAACCTGGACTACATTATCCATCGCCGCGACCGTTCGAAGCCCAAACTTCAAACCGGGAAGATATACGGACTGAACCAGCACCAACGAGAAGAGCTCTGTTCCCGCCTGAATATAAAAAACATTTCAAGAAGTTCTCCGGGGCCGACAGGATATTGCCGTCTGCCTTCATCGAGGAATTCGAAGCAACGGCCCGGGAGTTAGGACTTGCGGATGGGGAGCGATTACTCGTGCTGAAAGGCCTAATGCAAGATCGGGCAAAGAACTGGCTCGATCGGAATGAAATACACTTTCATTCATACTCGGCGTTTAGGGAAGCGTTCCTGACACACTTTCAGCGCCCTATGCAAGTGGAAAGGATGCTCATCCAGCTGAGGAACGAGAGGTACGACAGGAACGGGGGACTTACTTTTTCGCAATATTTCTGGCGTAAGTTCAATGAGTTCCAGGCTCTCCAGCCACAGATGACCACGTCGGAGATAATTGCGGCCCTAATTTATCATTACCCGCAAGAGATAAGACGGCATCTCAACGGGGCGTGCGTTTACGATGCAGAAGCCATGTCGCTCACGCTCGAGAACCTAAACCAGTGCGAAGAGGAACGCGAGAGGACGCGAAACGAAAGATGGAACAAAAGAAGGCGACCGGAGGATGAAGGAAACCGGGGAAACAAGCACCCACGCGTCCATTTCGTCCAGAGGAGGTACGATGGGCAGCAACGCGCTCCAGGAGCCGAAGTTCGCCAGTTTCGAGATGATCCGCCTTCGCCACGACAGAGACGCCAGTATCGGGGACAGAGACGTCGAGGTGGTCAGACTCGCGGTTCGCCGGGTCACCATGGCAACAGCAACGACAGCAACTTTTACAACGGTCGAATGAACAATGGTTATTATCAACGTCACCCCGACAGTAGACCGGAGAGCCCGCGTTCTGACAACGGGCACACAAGGCGGAGCCCGCCGAGGGTTCAAAGGAGCCCGACGCGAAACGCGAACGGGTCGAATCCCAGCAACACATCTCCACAGCCGGGGCCGTCAGGTCGTCAGCGCCGAAGAGAGGAATGGGATGGCGAAACATGGTTAAGCGACATCGCGCCATTTTAGAAGTATAAAATAACATTGCGCCATACCCAGAGTGTATAAAATGTATATTTATTATGTAAATTGGAGGTATCATTTATATCATGTGTCTTGTGTTATCAAACTGGTTTACTTTTCTTGTACAGGGTGTTAAAAAATTTGTAGTCAAAATTTTGTGCCCCTGAGTAGTAAAAAATTTTATTCGCCTACAGAATTTTTTGATCGGAAGGAGGGCGAGATGTCACGGTATCTAGTGACATGTGAAACGCAGTTCGATATAAATTATTTTTTGTTTATTGATTCATTTAAGACACAAACATGAAAGTGTGAGGTTTGATCTTATTTTGTGAATAAACTTGTATCCGAGCCAGACGTCGGGAGTTGGGAGATGGGGTTTTTCTTGAGTGACAGCCGCCGCTTAGAACATGACATATTTGCACCAACGCGGAGATAAGGAAAGATTATTTTCGCCGCTACCGGGCTCGAGTCGCAGCGGGCGTTCGAATCCATGTTCACGGATGACCAGAGAGATCAGCTGGAGCTCAAGCCTGCAAGGATCGACGACGCGCACTTGACCGCGTTTCAAGACAATGGAGAGAGGTCATTTCCATCCCCTGAGAAAGCGAAGCCAAGCCACTAGAGCGTCCTGTTCAACGGAAGAATTCGAATCTCTTATATATAGGCGGTGCTACCATCCCAAACACAGTTTTTTTTTTACCCGGATTTCACAGAGAGAGCATCTCCGCGCTACACTCTCGCGTGATCATTGCTTTGTGTCCGTGAACTTTGTTTCCTTACGTACTGTGAGCAACTTGCAGATAGAGAGTTACCAGTGTGCGCCTTATTTTGGTGAAGATTACGCGGTGATTTGTTTTTGCCAAGCGCGGACTACATAAGGATGGAGGGCTAAAGAAGATAGAGAAGGGGGGCGTCGCTTCCCTGACGCCTGCAACGACGCCGAAGCCAGTCAGACGACGCCAAAACCAAACACTGCCCAAAGCCCGAAGGACGCTTTCAGATCGACGTCCCAACCAAAGCCCGAAGGACGTTTCCAGATCGACGTCCCAACCGAAGCTAGTTACCAGAGAAAGAGAGGGAAGGATGATACCAGAACGACGCCCAAACGAAGCCCGGCACCAGAGAGAGATGATTGCAGATCGACGTCCAATTGATGCCCGACACTAGAGATATTCCGAACCGGCGCGTGACCGCGTACACCCGACGCTAGTGACAAGAGGAACGCCCGAAGTACTGAGGAGGTGCAAGTACACCATGTCGTCGCAATTATTCCTCGTCGCGATCGACCTCGGAGGACAATTTCGCCACAAAGGAACCGTGTGCAAGTCCCGCGTCCAGGAGAGATGAATAACCACGCCATGTAGCAGAGTCTGGTACAGTATACTTCAGAGGGTCTCATGTACATGTAAACGTGCGTCGTTAGTATCAACACCGTACAGTTAACGCCGAAGTCTCACTTATTCGCAAAGTTACTCAGGAAACCCCGAACCTAACTTCCGTCTCTGACAATTTTTGGTATTGTAGTAAAAAGGGGTTATTTCATGTTCTGATGTTCTAATTTAATTGTCTGCATTCAGCGTTAGAAGCTCCATTTCATTTCTTTAATATTTAGTATAAATGGTCAAAGTGTGCTCCATTTCTTGTGTAACCGACCGCCCCGTCGCGCCATTTAATTTGTCAATACTTGACTGATGAGTCCTTTTTAATTGTGGAAAGTGTAAATTTTATTGCAAGGTCGTGCGCATGAAGTAGTATTATTTGTTGCATAGTGGTTTTTAAGGTAATTTTTGCTCGCGCCGACGATTGATTAGTGTATTCCGGCAGCTGGAGCCAATTAAGTTTTTGCATCCCTATGTAATTGAGTAGTTGTTCTCATTGGACGAGAGAGGCTTGTGTCTAATGCCCCCGTCCGAGAAACTTGTATAATGTCGTGCATACGACTGGGTGCAAACGTTCATTCGAACGAAAGATTTAACCACGCCGACCCAATTGTCTTAGTTAACCGCTTTCCGAGGGCTGGCACTTAAGTTAATTTAAAAGAGCACAGGAGCTGGCAGACAAATGCCCTAAATTCACATAAAGGTTTAAAATTAAAAGGAATGATATGTTAATGAGATCCATGATTTGTATCCATACTTCACATGTAAAAATACCTCATGTGTGTGAAAGAGAGAGAGAGTGAATGAGTGAGCGTTTGAGGAGGCTTTGTAAACAGTTGTTGATTGCAATATTTCTTTGTTGTTACAATATATATTCACTTTTTTACCGTTCGTCAGTGTTGTTATTTGACGTTTTTCAGGTACCAGATATTATGCTATTAGTGTTTTATGATTGTTCGAATCTACATATCAAAGGTAAACAAAACAGTGTAACTTTTCAAGGTATTAATCTCCGCCTCGCAATAGTATGACAATAAACGACCGTCTCAGTACCGAACTTGATAACTGGACCGTGAGTCACGACCGGTCTCCCGTACACATAACGACGTTTGGCCCCGTGCCGGGGTATGATTGACACGTCATTTCGGGGGCCGTGAGTGCACTTGTTACAGACCTTTACCTTTAAATAATTGATATAGTGTATATTTATCAAGGGGTCCCGGGTTCGATGCCCGGTGAAGGCATATAGAGGTTTGGATCCCACTTTAAACTGTAGGTCCAGTCCCGATTAGCCTTAGTGTGCATAAAGTTGACTTAAAACGCCAACTCAATATAGTTTATATACTTGTTCACACATTCTAATGTAAACTGTCGCAGGCAATATTCACGATTATTTTCAATTTCTTCGAGAGTCAACACCAGATTTTCACGCACAGCAGAAAGTACCAAGGCAATATTACAAGTATGTATACGTTCTTTTATCCATAATCAGTAACATTGAATCAAAAACGTCTACATAGCAGAAGACAATCTCAGCACCAAAGTGGGCAAATTGTCCAATGCTATTATCGCTGCTCATAATAACATCCCGTAAAAACTGGATGTGAAAGAAAAATGGACAATTTTCGTGAATTTATTTTCATGCTTCTTATCGCAACGCAATTTCCTCAGCTGAAATCCGAATTAACTGTCATAGGCCTGTAATTGTAGATATACATACGAGGTGCGTACTATAATGATTTGCACTTTTTTTTCCCCTTCAGGTCCCATGGTCCACCATTCGAGAAGTGAGGACTGGCATATGAAGCTACGAGTCTAGTCTACCGATTGCAGGCAGCAGTGCCCAAAATGGATTCCCGGTGTTCACACAGCAGCACGTTCCGTACACCATTGTCAGCAGACTATTGGACAACATGGAAAGCGACTATAATGGTTAGCGTTGGACAAGATGGTTTCTATGGAGAGAGGGTGTGACCACAGCAGAGATTTACAGACGAGAGTACGCAGGACCTCGAATCCCATTTCAGCAATGGCAATGATTCCCGACTGGTGTAGGAGCGTGCGTTGTCGTGTTGCAGGAGTACTCCTTTTGCCCATTAGCCTGGTCGTTTTTTTCTGAACCAATCTGGCGAACACTTTCCCCATATTAAGGTGATCGTGCACGATTCGCTGCAGGGTGTTTCTGGACATGCCCATGGTTACTTCCATGTCAGAAAATGTGATGCATCTGTTCTCAAGAATGACTTGGTCAACCCGTGTAATGTTTCTTGGTGTTGTCACAGTCACTTTCCTTACAGAACTTGTCTCTTTCTGTTGACGTGCTTCCTGTTTTCCAGCCTTCCACCCAATTGTAAACGGTTTTCCGTGAAGGTGCATGTTCACCACACACTGCTGCCAATCGTCTGTAAATCTCTGCTGTGGTCACACCCTCTCTCCATAGAAACCAACTTGTCCAACGCTGACCATTATAATCGCTTTCCATGTTGTCCAATATTCCACTGACAATGATGTACGGAACGTGCTGCTGTGTGAACACCGGGAATCCTTTTTGGGCACTGCTGCCTTAAATCGGTAGACTAGACTCGTATTTTCATATGCCAGTCCTTACTTCTCGAATGGTGGACCATGGGACCTGAAAAAAAATAAAGAGTAAATCATTATAGTACGCCCCTCGTACAATGTACACGAAATGCAAAAGAAAAATATATCTTCTTTCAGTAAGGTAAGGCAACCTTACTTTGTGTGAATAATGATTTATTTTTGCCGAATGATGATTAGAAGCAATACCAGGTATTAAACATAAAAAGATAAGCTTACTTAATGGATAAAAACAAAAATATATTTCTAAAATGATATTGCCTTTCAATAAATTTCCCATTGTTGAAATGTTTATCACATGAAGGCGAAAAACATTCTTTTGTGCTCAGTGTATTTGGTGCAAAGATGAGTTATTTCTCGATCTAACAATAAGATAAATACACTACTGAGGAACCGACAATCTTCTCGCTTTATATTTCACAACCTAAAACAAATAGTTCGAAACGCCTAACAAGTTTTAATTGGACGTTATTGATGGTCGAAATTAATGTCTGCAAGATCGCTAGCATACTTCATTGTTCCACGACAAACATAATTTATTGATAAGCTGTGAAAAATTTTCATCAAAGTTTCGAGTTAATTTGCGAAGAGCATAATCAATTGCTGAAGTCATTCAGTGTGAACAGGTCCTGCATGAAGAAAAATGCGTTAAAGAAAAGACAAATGCAGATAATTTAAAATCGAGATTGTCTGGCTTCTAGAAAACGTATAAACTTGGATAGCAAATCGACACTTGTCTCACCTATAAGTTCTGCGAATAAACCGAAACAAGCAGGCGCCAAGTGATTTGCATTCAATGCCCAATTTTTAAAAAGACGCAATTTGACAGCGAATAGGAAAACACACCTGTTCACATTATTACAAAGCATTTTTTAGGTTAATTGAAATGCGACAATCGTCTGCCAACGTCTTTGGTGGTAATTCCCTCAGTTCCTTGCTATCTGCTTATCGGCAACAGCAAAATTGTTTTAGAAAACGAAAAATGATCACAAAAAGAAGAATAAAAAATGAGGAAAATGAAACCGAGGCGGAAAATTCAGTCGCGGTAGTCACAAAAGATGAGATAGAGTTTTCGCTCATTAAGCCTTTTCTGGGCATTTAGTGAGGCATGCAAGGCAATGTAATTGCTACAAGATTCTGATCTGTTGGCGGAACTCGCCGCCCTCTTGGCGGGCTTCAGCTGTCGTCGTCACTAATTGGATCAATGTTCACCTGCTTTCTGTATTGCATACACACCACAAGAACAGGTAAAAAAAACAACGTAGATGAGACGGTGCTTTCGGCATGATTTAACAGTAGTAAATTAGAAATGCGTTAATCATATGCAAAAACACTCGACAATATACGGCGATAAATGTGAATGTATATCAGCCCTTGTACACTTGTAGTACGTACCACCCACGTTTAGATGTTCTTTGGTATTAGTGTTTTGTCAGGCTTTGAGGTTCTCAACTTACAGCTTGTTTCCTTATCTCTCAACCAAGGACGTATTTGGAAGGGAGAGGTCCGGACGCCCCCTCCCCTCCCGACCGAAAGACTTGCCAAGTACTAAAATTAAGTAATCAAAATATATTTTTTAGCATTTGTTATAAAATCGATTATTATTTATTACAGCTGAACTTATTGAAAGGCGAGAAATCGGGATCATAGGGTTGTAGAGGACAGTTCCAAAGATTTATGCACTCTACAACTTACGATAATATGCATAAAATATTAATCAGCAACTTCACTTTTCGTCAATTGAATCTAACTCTTATATTCAAAATCACTTCTTTATCTATTTGACATTAATTTCCTTGCCAGGGAAGTTGTTTTTATACACATTTTGGCGATCTTAACTAGATAATGAATACGTAGTTATATTTCTATTCTTTTACCATATTTTTACTTATACATTATCATTGTCAATTCACATTACGAAACCGATTTGATACATATTTTTATTCAACGGAGTAAGTTGGCAAGTTGGCAACACCGCAAGATTTGACTCGCAGCTCCCACTGGCAGTTTCTGCGCTTGAACGGACATCGCTGTGAGCCGTGTTGACACGTTCCGCGAACAGCTCTACTCCGCTGAATAAAAATCTGTATAAAATCGGTCTCGTAATGTGAATTGACAATGATAATGGATTTGAAGAACAGATGCAAAGAGCTTCAAAACAAGACCAATATTTTATTTGTAGGACTACCCAATACCAAGAAAATGTTGTTTGGCAAAATTGAAAATAACTGTTTCTTGAGGAATTTTGAAAACCTGAAAATTAATAATTGTGTTTTAAACCTTTCTGTCTGCACCCTACTAAAATTTCATAACGATCGGACAAACCGTTCTTGATTTACAGAATTTCAAAGATAGCGATCGTTTGCAAAACTCAAGAAAACCGGACCTCTTTTTGTTCTCATGACGATAAAAAATAGAAGGCATAATCGAAAAAAATTGTCTAGCATAGATTAACGCAGAATTGAATAAGCTAAATTTTGATGTGGCTCGCTTTTATGTAGGTCTACTGGTTAAGTTTTAATTGGAGTCCAAACTCGAGTATCTATAATTTTTATTCCGATAGTATATCAGTAATCTCCGTCGCTCATATCACTGTCGTAACGAAAGAGAAGAGGCAAGAAATCCATATCATAAATTATTTCAAATCCGATATAGAATACCATAATGCATTATAAATTAAGAATTCACGCATATCAGTCGAGCATTTCCGCCTCAATTCAGATGAGTTCTTATTGCATTTCGGTTGTTTCGTGCTCTCAATCATGGCAAATAGAGCTTCAATCTGTCTCAGCCAGGAGGCCCCTTCCTCTACTACTACTCTATCTATTGTATCTATTCATCTCATAGACCACCTCCTTCAGTTTCTCATCTGCATACTTGTGCCCCCTTCCCCCTAATTCACACACTGTGTAGAAGTTGGCATCCATGTTGAATTTTAGTTATTTGGTTATTTGTATTCATTAGAAAAAAAAGTGTGGCAATTACTTTCACCACCGTCGGGTATAACGAGACCATTTAACATAAAACAGATTTAACAATTTGATCGAATCTACTAACACATTATAACAAATATGCATTCATATATTGCCAAGGACTATTTTTTTTAACACATCGTAGTCATGATAAAAACGTAGTACACACCGGTAACTGCAACCTTGCAAGTTAACGAGGCTCTGGCCCCTGAACCTACGGCTAGTATAATCCTATCCTCTTCTTAGCCTACAGGGCCTCCCCAATAGCGTAGTGGTAACGTCGTCGCCTTGTAATCAAGGGGTCCCGGATTCCATACCAGGTGGTTAACATAGCTTAGCACGGATCCCACTTTAAACTGTAAGTCCAGTCCCGATTAGCCTCTCTGTGCATAAAATGGACTTAACAATTCAATCGATCTGCTTAGCTTACATGTGCCGAGTGCTTCTTTACAACCTCAGGTATTAACCTAGGTTAGGAAATTTTATTCCTCACAGACACATGTTGATTTTATCTACCGTAACGGGCTGGGCACCGTATAATGTAACGGGGGCAAATAGGCTAAGTGCTGACGCACCCACAACTTTAATTCTAAACAGCGTATAATATAAAGGGGCTAATGCACACAATGACCTCCCATGGCGAAGCAGCACGTAACCCATATGGGTAACTCCAAACTTCCAAACATATATCCGGGGTTCCGGGTTCGATACCCGGTGGAGGCACAAGTGGTTCGGATCCCACTTTAAACTGTAGGTCCAGTCCCGATTAGCCTTACTGTGCATAAAGTGGACTTAAAACAACATATCAATCAATCAAACCAAACAGATATCCAAGCCACAATCGGAAAAAATGGGGAAGTTGATACTTGTAATAGCAGCAGGATTCGGTCAACTTCCCCGTGGGCAATTCCATGTAAAGAAGTAGATGGGAAATTTGTTACGGATAACACTCTCAAGAGGATGACATTGAGTAATACCGGTCCTAGTTGTAAGTTTGTTTTCAGAACAGGGCAACCTCCAAAATTACTTTGCCACATAAACAAAAGCAAGTACAAGAGGACACAATATCAATCTTGTTTGCGCGGAATCCTCACATATAAGAAAAAAGGAGCACGGACAATCAGCATTCTCTATCTGGGATTGTTGACAATCATTGCCAAACTAAAGGGTAGGCAGGATCCCATTAAGTCATTGATGACTGCGCTCATGCAAGAGGTAGATTGCTCGTTAAGAGCTAAGATGGCGTCTTGATTGTCCCACGCGCGATAATGGCGGCCGGGGATCAAGAAGGAATCCCTACTTCCTTCTGGGTGGTCCCTCCCGAAGCTAGCCAATCGATATCTTGACGGGCCACCGACCCTTGTCCGAGGGAAGAATTGGGGAAGGGAGACGCCGAGGGATGAGGGGGGAGAAATAAATTGTCTGCCGAGGACTGGAAAGGGATTTGATGAGAAACCATTATCGAGTTATCGCCTCTGATGGTTGGGGCTAAGCGGTACCAATATCCAAGACAGAGCTAAATCGAGGGAAAAGTCTCCGTAGTAGTTTATGTCTAACAGAAACAAAGTTCTTCTTTTTTATATTGTTCCTCTTCTTTTGGCGTGCGGTGGAGCACACTGCCTGCCTTTTGTAAAAAGAGAATTGTGTACGTACAAACATGGGCGTAACTTGGGACATAACTTTTGGTGGGGGCAGAGTCTAAAAGTTTTTCACCCCTTGAAAATAGTGTCCAGGATCATTTGCTAAATAACTGTTACATTTGCGAATTCATAAATATTATTATTTATTACTTACCTCCTCAGGTCTTAGGATGTTAACAAAAGTATCCTTAACTTGCAAATTTCAACAAACCTGACATTTTTGGGGGGGAGGTCCCCCATGCTCCCGCCAAGTTACGCCTATGCGTTCACAAAGATAGTAATCTCTACCAATGTTATTTTCGCTTCGTTTAAAATACCTACTCTTTTGCCCCTCATCATCTGGAGGCTTCATTGAAACATAAGCTGCTTACACACGCACTCACATACATCTACACACAAAACCCAAAACGTGTCAATTTACATATATGTTGACTCCAATATCACATTAACGTGCATAAACTGCAAATGATGCACTGTTTGGTGTGTCAAAATACACACAGAAATGCATAAGATAATACTTTTATCAGCTGGTGTTCCGTGTGATGTACTCAAAATGCATTGGGAAGAGCAGACAAGATCATTTAAAAGAATACAAAATTACACATTTAGCTATGTAAATTGATACATTATAGGCTGTATAAACATCACTAACTGGAGATCAGATTTGGCCTACGATCCGGGAATGAACTAAGTTCAAGCTTCTATCATGTTGTATAAAGCTAACTGTCGATTTGTCGATCTTCGATCAAATCCTGATCTTGGGTCAAAGAAATACGTTTGGCAACGTGGCAAATCCAGACATGTCGCTAGTGTGCCTATGATGTTGCCAATTGTCCAACACTGAACAGCAAACATTTTAAAGTCGGTTTCGGAAAATGCATGTATTTAATATTTGACTAAAGAATAAATATGAGGTACTGGACGTAGTAAATATTCGAACATATTGCAAATTTAGTAGAATCACGTAAATTAACTGAACGGCCATTTATTGCTTGTGCGAGTTCCACGTGGATGATTTGTCATTGACAACGAAAGCGATTATCAGTTCTCGGTTGCAAAGGGGAGAAAATGTGCTTGCATAAATAGAATTTTTTTTAAAAAAATCTGTATTTCTTTTTAATGCTAAAAAGAGATATAACAACTTTCTTATACTCGGATTTGGAGCTATTGTTCATGTGAGGAGGAGATGTTTATTATATTTATGTTGTGATTACACGATAACGTGTTACAGGTGGACCATTAGTTCTGTAAGTAGTATACGGAATTTTCCTTGCACTTAATTGAATAACCTACGTTGTGAAATGTAAAATGTGTTTGCGTTTTCCCGAATGGAAAGAAATATTGAAACAACAATGGCGTTTGTCCTCTTGGATGTAAATTATGCCCAAAACAAATAATATTCGAAATAAAATAAGATGTGTGTTATTTATATATCAGGAGGAGAGAAAGCTTTACCAACTAAAATGCAGCGCGCTGGGTTCATAAAGCAGTAGATATATACAATACAGCCAAAGTTACACGCTCTGTTCCATTCTGCGGACAAAATTGAATTGCAATGACACTTGGCTGGATGCAGTAAAGCGAAATGGTAATATTTTTATACTCCCACTTCATCCCAACGCAAGTTTACAATGATATCAACAAGAAAACGTAAGAGGGTCATATTTTCTGTTTGTATCAATCGACACTTGATTGTTCTCAAGTTACCTTTCTCTGATCGTGAAATTAAACAATGTTACAATATGCTCTTGCAGTCATTTAAGGCAAATTTAAAGAAAAAATGCATGGTATTTCAAACAGTAAATAACAATGACACGTTATATGGAAAGAAAGGAAAATGGAAGAAATATTTATCATTGTTCACCTCGTTGTGCATGCTTCTTCTTTATTATTATGGAAACAGGATTTGTGAATTGATTCTCCCGTCTTGCCGCATACTTCACTTGCAACACATTTTACAAGCAAATATTCGTTAGTACAGCCATGTTACAACAGCTGAACTACGGTCAATGCCTGCTGATCGGAGAAAAATCGCGGGTCAACTTTGACCGCAGGTCGCAGGGACTTAATCTCAGTTCAACTTTTATACAACACAAAATCAGAGTTCAGCGTTACTGCAGATCAATTTTACTGGCTAATCGAGGATCAACTGCTTTATACAATCGGGCATAAAAGTCAAATTTTTAGTCTCGTCATTGTTTAACTATTACTGTCCATCTTGAAGAGAAACCAGAAACGAGAAGTGAATCCCGTACGTGTGTCACAAAATCGTTGCTTCTGGCGCAGACTGTCGGGTAAATCCGATCGTGGGGCACAAAATCGTTGTTTCTGGCGCTGCTGTCGGGTAAATCCGATCGTGTCACAAAATCGTTGCTTCTGGCGCTGCTGTCGGGTAAATCCGATCCCTGTTAATGACCTTGAGACCCAGTATGCAGGCGGGAAGCGGTCTCTGGCCTCCATAAGCGAGATACTCAAGCCTGATATAAAGTCTCAAAGTAAATTTGAGAGCTAGAACACAAAGCTACAAATTATAAAAATAAAATGGAAAGTGTCAGTCAGTCCACGACCATATCTAATGTTCCGATCATGAAACTCGTTGCTCTTACATCATGTAATGTTAAAGAGATCTCTCTCGGCCTATAGACTAGCAGGTGCGGATGAAGGGAAGAAGTTGACTGTTGCAAATCTTGAAAAAGAAATTTACTTGACTATTGATTGATTTGGTTTATTTTACTTCGCTTTTCTGCCTCTTTTGGCTAATCGCAAAGATGAGGATGAGTGATGATATGATAAAATTGATGAAGGGACACTCATAAAGAACACCGGGTTAGTTGAATATTTAAACATGAGCTATTGTAAGTAGTTTTGATATAATTTTGTCAGTAAAGATTGATGACATCACATATTGTGTCCTGTTTTATTCAACAGTTTTTACTTCTTCGTTTTGTGTGGGATAGCTGTGGAATTGTTTCCGTACTGACCATGTTTATTTCTATTTTGCAATTTTAAACTTTTACAGCATATTTTGTTATTTTTAGCGCATGCAACACCCCTGTCTAATAATTATAACATAGCCCGGCACATAGAAAAGGCTCGTAATATTTGCAACAAATTAAATTAATCGAAGTACAAATACACAAAATTTGAAAGTAAAATAATAAAGATGAAAGAGAATAACAAAAAATATTTGAGCTTGGTGCCGAAATCTTACACCCTGGATTTCGCGAACATATCAAATGTTTTCGTCAAATAAATAGGTTTCTTGTAACAAAGGGTGTTTCTAAATAGCGCGGAAGGTATTTTTTTTTTACATCTACGGCTAAGAAACTTACGTTTTTTTATATTGAAGTTCCTTACTTACGTTGCGTCTATACGGCTTTTCAGGGCTTCCATATTGGATTCATGTCACAGGCGCACGTCTAAACATTTTCTTTATCTTATGATTGACTTGTGCAATGGGATAATTTGCAATATGTTATTGGTATGACGTTTTGGCGGGTTGGATATTTGATTTCAGACATTTTTTGATTTGTGTGACATCTAATTGACAAACAAAGGAGAACTAAACAAGCCAAGATGAGATTGACCGACGTTCAACGGATGAAGGACGTAGAGCACTTTGTCAGACGAGACGTAGTACGTGACATTATACGTGACTTGCAGGGAGATGGTCTGCTGGCCGCTTCAAGGAAATTGTACCGTGCGTCCATTTCGATCTTCAGCCGAGAGATCGGGAGGAGCGTGGCGGGCGGCGCTGACGGAGATGCCGACATTTGCGCCCTGTAATGCCCGCTTATTTTTATGGACATATGCAGACATTTATATAAATATTGCAAAACGAGCACTAACCTGTGTTATAAGATTACGATTTTAATTTTAGTAGCTTAGTTAGCTTAGTAGCTGAATGTGCCTATGATTTTGACACGCCCACCTCTTTTGAAACACGGCGTAGAGGTTTGTTTGGAGAACGTTCTAACGCTGCACCAATATCATCGAGTTTTGCTTCGGTTAGAATCCGTCGTTTTTGCTTAGGTGTTTTAAAATTTAACGATCCAGTTTCCCGTAATTTAAGGACAAGATGCCTAACCGTATCTCTATGTGGAGGTGAAACGCCTGGGAATTTCTGTACAATTTGCCTACACACGTCTCGACACGAGTCTGTTTTCACGTAAGTGTCATTCATAAAAATTCTTTGTTCTATAACGTGAACCTTGCGGCTGGTTTTCCAATCGTCTAACTGACACAACACACATACACACTGCAATAACACAAACAAGTAACTGCAAGTAACCAAGAATAACACTCTTGCGCACAGTACGAAATTAACACGCTCTTGGCTTACATTGCTCGCCACTATATTCACAGCTCTGTCTTCATCTAGTCGCGAAGGAACGAAAAAACTCGAGCTGGGAGATTTCGGATTGCAAGGAAGCTCACGAAAACCACTCACTTTTAACGATTTCGTCTGCAGCGTAATCTTGATACAGTGTTGCACATTCGAAACCTCCAAACGATTTCCATCGCCACAAAACTCTTTCAAGGATATAAACTTAAGCAGGACGTTACTGGTCAAAATTATGATTAAAATGTTTTATTATCTGTGGCTCTTAACATCGTTTCTAAAGCGTATTTATTTATGTATATAAGGGCAGAACTTGGATGAATTACAGATGATAAATTATAACACAGGTTAGTGCTCGTTTTGCAATATTTATATAAATGTCTGCATATGTCCATAAAAATAAGCGGGTATTACAGGCCGCAAATGTCGGCATCTCCGTCAGCGCCGCCCGCCACGCTTCTCCTGATCTCTCGGCTGAAGATCGAAATGGACGCACTGTATTTTCTGAATGACTTGTGGGATGGGATAATTTGCAACTTCTTATTTCTATGATGGTACGGACAGGAGAAACGGACAACAAAGACTTTTGACATACGACTGACTTCTCTTTTGGACTTTCAAATTAACTTCGACCCGCAATTCAGCCTACACTTGAGATAAAGAGGTAAGTTAACTTTTGAGGTTTAATTTCAGCCTCATTTCTTTGGTACCTAAATGTGTCGGTGCGAAAAATAGTATTGGGGGCAGGTGGCTCCGGCCAGTTTCTAACATACCTTCAAAAGGAACTCTATATAGAAAGGCGGGTAGCCGGAATGGAGCGGAGCAGAGCATTACCTTCTCTATTTGAAAGCCTGATGGCTTGCTCTGGTCACGTGACTAATCGTCAGCAACTGGAGGCGAGATAGCCGCCATGTTTGATTTGATTCTTGGGAATCAATGCTGGACCTTTTTAGTGAATGCGGAATTGTAATGAAAATTTATGAACTGTATTCGAGTTTACATGACGTGTAAATATGCTTAAATGTACAAAAGGTATGGTGTATAAGTGTTGTGTGCTCAATTGCAGGGGCAATTGTGATGAAAAAGGTAAGAGTAACGTTCACATTTCTTCAAGATGTTGCTGAAAATGAGAAATGTGTAGGGCAATTCCATGTGTTTCCTACGAAAAAATACAAGCTAAGTAACAAAGGTTTCCTACTCATAAATAAATAACAGAAATAGTTTATGATGTAAATATTTCATGTGTTCGGAATAGGCATCTAATGCGAGTATACTCTTAGATTTGGTCAATTTTAATCTCTTGTGAACATGTTTTTTTTTTTTTAGAAATATCAAATAATTTATCTAAATCTGAATTACATCGTTAAGATGCGTTGTTGCTTATGATTGCAAAATAATTTGTTTCAAGATTTAGTCAACGTTTAAAATATTACGGTCGTGTCTACCAAAGCAGTTTGTTAGTGTAACTGTTATGCAAGCAATCGATAAAATATTCATATAATATACACAAATTTTCAGTTTCAAAATATGCTTAATGAAAGAAAGCTATACAACTGTGCCAAATTGATACATGTGTGAATTTACATTCTTATTTTACTCCTCTTTTATGCTTCTTTAGGCTAATCGAAGGCTAATGGAAGATACGAATATGTTATGAATTCAAATACAAGGGTACGATATGTAACAAGAACTTTGATGAAATATTCGTGTGTAAAATTATCCAAGAATATATTACTTATGTTTAAAACACAAATGTTTTCACACAGAAAGCATTTTATTACCAAGCTATGTTAATATGAACTACAAGTGTAATACATTTTATAAAATTGTTTCATGTGAACTGTTATTATATTTCTTGTCTTTGTGAAGCTTCGATGTTCGTAATTTTGATTATTAAATCAGTGTTAATGTTTCATAATTCACTAAAATTCTTCGCGAATTTATTAACAGAGTGTAAACACAGTGTAAGGAAATATTCCAAATGTTTATTTTCCAAATGAACGCTAAGATCGAAATATTAATCTGTTTCTTTTTTCAATAAAAATGTTGAAACTCTGGCACACATCCAACTAACGACAATGAAAATATTAAATTTGTTTATTATATTTCGTTCAATAAAGTCAAAAGGGTCGAAATTACAATGTGACAAGTGATTTAGGTTTAGTCTTTATTCTTTATTCACATAAATGTAACATTGCCCTTGTACCAATTTCTTTCACATTTGCTGAGAGGTTATAGAAATGAAGTTTTTGTATTGAGATTGTATAGCTACACAGAATATCTGCATTATCTGTTTGATTAATTTTGGGTAAAGTTAAATAAAATTTAATTGATTAGATATCTTGGCAAGTTTACGGTCGACCTAACATGCGGAATTTTGATTTAATCCATTGATTCTTACATACAAGAGTTCATACAAAAGCTGTAACGAGTTTTACTGTAGCTGACAAATATTCCGGATAATATTTTTCAAAGAAATACAATGTTTAATTTTTACCGCCAGGAAGTTTCGAACGGTTTTCAACTCTTTCTTTGTGCTATGGTAGGAATTTTTGTTATGGCCATAGTGACTTCCTGAATGAAAATTTTAGTGTAAATATTCAATATTCTACTATTTTCGTCGGGAGTGTAAATGTCAAAATTTAAGATCATAAAATAAATAAATATACCTTAATTCTCTACAATAAAAATACGACAATGGGTTTACACGACCGTTAAGACGATCGCCTACAGATGATGACGTGTTGACTGAGCGCTGCAGCCTGTACCTCAAGATGGTCTTGAGCAGAGGCGGGGCCGCGGTAGCGGTAGGTTAATCACCCCAGGGGCGGAGCCCGGAATCGGTGGGAAATTTCAACACAGCAACCACCTCGCAACCTCAAACGGCTACATCTTAACTTCAAACGGCTGTACAGTCGTAAATACTTATTTCCGCACTCCAGAACTTTATTATTCACAATTAGCAGCACATAATCTTTATTTTAAAAAAATCACCTGCGAAATCGAGGGTTTAAGATTTCGACATGGACCCAATATTTGTTTCATTCGACAGAGATGGTAGCAAGTATAACTTAATGCAATTCAAAACAAATATTTTACCAAAAGTACAAAAAGGATTAAAAAAACGAAGCTACGAAGGCAAGGCAGAAAGTGACTGATGTACCTCACTACAGATATCAGCTAATTTTAACAACGCACAGACATGATTATTTAAATATAATTCGTTTAATGTTTACGCAGCACTGTTCATTTGAAAAGATTTGTTTCCACTACGGTTGCAATATTATTCTCTCTTCTTTCCCTTAGAAATGCGTTGTAGTTTACGAGTTGATCTTATTGCAAAAAAAGAGAGCTTTCTGATTAATAACGAAGTTTATCGAATTGAATTATACACATTTAATTGTATTCATTAATAAACTGCATTATTTTTAAACAGTGCACGAGGTGTGACAAATTAATTTCCGGAATGACCCTGTGAAAACAACATTTTCTTACCTGTTCTCTGTTGAAGCCTTCCAAAGACTCTCCTTGTCAAGTTATGCACTTTGAGACGATGGCGCCTCTGACGGACAGATTCTAGAAAATCATTTTCGAGAATACCTTCCAGTAACGTTTTCACGTTGCCTTGGATGTTAGAAATATTAGCAAATCTTTGTCCCTTCCGTAAGGGGCTAAGTGAGGTGAATAAAGTATATGTATGGTCCATTTTTGTAATAGATTTCTTAGCCAGGAACTCTTTAACGCATCATATGTAGGTGCATATGACCGAGATGAATTCTGTTTTTTTGCACTGTTTTCGACCCTGGCGTTTTGTTCCGGGTCGAATTGAAAACATCGCGTTTCGCTTCTCACACATTTCTGTATTTTGTTAAAGATCAGATGAAATGTGTTGTTTCTGGTCAACTCTCAAGATTCGAGGCACCATCTTAGCGGATTCCTCCCCGGCCAACACTACACCATGGACACGTACTATTCCCTCTGCTCCTTTGGACTATGGCTCATACAAATGTAAGTTGGAACATGTTCAAACGTTTTGGGTAAATGCGTTTGCCTGACAACTTCCCAGCTACACTGCGAGACCGAGACGTGCTGTGCTCCTCTAGTCTCGGTACCATCCGTTGATACGGATTATGTAGGTAGTAGGAACCGTCTGGTTCCAGAAGCTCTGCCGTCCTCGGACTAGGAGGCAACACTCTGCTGCTGGTCCAACCTCCCCTGCGCCCTCCGCAGGCCACGGAGAAGAAGGACGAAGAAGATGCATTCAACCTGCGTCTTCTACCTACAAGAAGAAGGAAGAGAGGTTGCTGTTCCTCGAGAATTGGCACCCCATGATGACCGTGCGGTCTCTGATGTTTTCCCTGCACCGCAAGAGAGTGATGACGAGCCCCGGTCCCCAGGAACAATTTGTTCCTCTCGTTTGTGCCCCTGAAGATGGAGAGACAGTAGTTTTCGATGCCTCTCAGATCAATCCTGCCATATACACAGGCCGTGACGAGGCTAAAGCCTGGCTACCCATTTGCTAGTTTTCGCCTCACACGATACTTGTTACACCGTACTTGTCGATAGACTTTTGTTCCCATAAGACATTGCTCAGAGCAGACAATCTGTACTGTAAAGATTGACGAGCAATTTGAAGAATGTTGTATGAGAATTACTGCTTTGTGTTTTTATTAAAAATTAAAAAAGTGGACTAGAGATTGGCTCGAAAAATATAGTAATCAATGCGAACCGAACAAGCTTTTTAATTAACTCGGGTATGCATATTCATACATGAGATTCGCAGGATTCATTCACAAATTTTTAAAAAATCAAACATTTAATTTAATACACTTGTAATAATAAGGATTTTCACTTTCGGCTAATCGTATTTGTCACGTACACATCTCATCGCTTTGCATAAATTCCTAAATATTAATGAACTGAACACGAATGCACTGCACGTCATCTCTTTCTTTTTTTATCGACAAACTAACAAAAACAGCCAACACTCGGAAACCACAGACAAAAAACTCCCCATTGCAAACTCACAGAATATCTTCACATGGCCGAACTTTGCTCCGATTGGCTGTTCCACAGAATCCAGTCGAGGAAAGCCGGTAGCAATTAGAACATGCCCTATTCCTCCAAACCAGTCAAGCAGCCAGCCAAGCAGCCAGTTCAGCGCCAACTAACTGGATATTCAGTTCCGTGTGATTCGGCCTTCAGGTAGTTGGTAAAATCCCAGTAAAGTTTGTGATGAGCCGTGCTCCCCAGGAATACTTGTTCCTCTGGGGATGCACAAACAGTAGTTTTAGATGTCTCTGAGATGACGCCTGCCATATACACAGGCCAGGACGAGGCACTAGTAGATGGTCGAAATTCCAGTAGTAAAGTTGTCAGTGTGTTTCAAAACGAAAGTCCAAATTCTGTCGCTTCCGGTCGAACTGAATTCTACACAGGACACGACGAGGCAGTCTCTTCCGGATAAAGACTATTCAGATATTGACAATATTGCTTCCGATATATTACGTGCAACGTCCACCCACGCAGTGCTCAGCACCACGGCACAGGAGTACTGGTACTGACTGCTTTCAACACGCTAAACACTGCAGTTGGGTGGTCGGCAAAAGTTTACCCATATGTGCTAACTGATTCAGTCGTAGTACAAAGACTCAGAAATATCTCCGGGCTTGCTAGGTGTAAAGAAAGATTAAACCAGGATTATATATATATATATCTATAAAGTTTATTATAATCTGAACACAAAGATGTCCGTTAGCACACGAGTCTTTACCTGTACCCCTTACGTGCTTTTACCTGTACCACCTTTAGACTCAAAGAAAAAAAAAGGGGGAACAGGGAACATCCAATTCCTTCCTCGCAGTGAGGCGCCAATGGGGAGTATGGGGACCTAATTCTATTTAGGGCCTGGTCGCCGCAGTCGTCACGGGTTCCCCTGAAAGAGAGAGTAGGTTGTCTGGAAACCCAACGCCACACTACCCTGGCGGGGTGCCGCAGGTTGATAGGGGAAGGAAACCTCTCGCAGCAAGCGGAGCGGGTCCTCTCACTCTAAAGTGGAGTTGTTCTCTCTCGCCAATAAGCGGAGTGGGGTATCTGTCACTCGAAAGTGGAGTGGGTTCTCTTGCCAAAGGCAGAGTTCAACCTCTCTCGCTGGAAGGCGGAGTGCGGCTCCTCTCGCCCGCAGGCGGAGGACAACTTCTCTTGGGTGCTTGGCCTCTCGCAAGAGCGGAGTGCAACTTCCTTCCTTAGGATGCTTGGACTCTCGCAAGAGCGGAGTTATCCTTCTTCCAGGTCCGTTGATAAGAGACATCTTATTGGGAGCCGACCTGAAAGCCAACTGAACTCCGGGTGCGGTGCGGTGCGGAAATATGTCATAATCGATATGGAGTGTCATACTTATATTTGACTCCAATATGTTATATTCTGTAGACTACATCTTTAACAATTAACTTCATATACATAATAACAAGAACAAGCTTCGGCAACTGTCGCTCGAAGTTTAAAATATTGTGTTCCCAAAGTGAACAAAACAATTACAATCACCACATACATAACACAACAATAAAAAATTTACTCCAATCTCGGGAGTTTAATGCGGAAATGACGAGGCCTCTCCGACCCCAGCTTGCTAATTAGTGGATTTGTGTGTCCTCTTATTTTATTCCAAAAGGATAGTTTGGCTTGTCGTAGTGCTACATCAAGAAGCTCCAAATTCAGATCTTCATGTATCTGGATTATGCGAGTAAGAGGAGGATGCCTTCCAATTGCTCTGGCAGCTCGATTTTGGACTCTTTGCAGTTTAATTAAATGAGTCTTCGCTGCATGCTGCCAGGCGGGACTGGCGTATAGTAATATCGGCCGCACCATCATTTTATATAAATGCAGGCGTGTCTCGAGTGTGAGTGCCATGGACCGGAACATTGGGTATATATATCCTATCCTCTGTTTGGCCTTCTTAGTCTGGGCATTGATGTGTGGTCCGAAGGTAAGGCGTTTATCAATCAACACCCCCAAGTATCTAACTTGTTCAGCGCTGGGTACATCTCGCTGAAATAGTTGCAAGCTGGCCCCTTCTTTGGCATTGGATAGACTAAAAACGACTGAAGTACTCTTTTCTGGATTTATCTTGATTTTCCACTGTTGAGCCCAACGTTCAAAGATCGGCAGGAAAGTTTGCATCTGTTTCTGACACTGAAGCACACGTTTGCCGGTAGTGAATAGTGCAGTGTCGTCTGCGTATGTGGCAATTATCCCTTTATCTGGGGTGGGTACATCTGCAGTATACAAAGAGTAAAGTATCGGAGAAATCACCGATCCTTGAGGTACCCCAGCACGCACCAGTCTTGGCGTCGATTTCTGCCCATTTATGGACGTAATGAAACTTCGGTTAGACAGAAAGCTGGCTATGACCTTTCTATAGCTGAGTGGCAACCTCATTCGTCGCAGTTTATACAGGAGTCTAGCATGCCAAACTCGATCGAACGCCTTTTGTACATCGAGGAATAATCCTAATGCTCGGCTTTTCCAATCAAGACGAATCGCTACATAGTCGACGACGCGAACAAGTTGTTCGTTCGTCCCATGGGAACGGCGAAAACCAAATTGATGATCTGGGAGCAGATGGTTAGCTTCTATGAACTCATGAAGTCGTCGTTGCATAACTCGTTCAAAAAGCTTGCTAAGATGAGAAAGCAAACTGATTGGACGGTAATTGTTGGCATTTTGTGGATCCTTACCAGGTTTTGGTAGTACGATGAGTTTCGCCAATTTCCACTGAAGTGGAAAGTAACCAAGCTTCAAGATGTTTGTAAATAACTTCGCCAAAAAGACGTAGCCCTTACGGGACAGATGCTTCAGTGCAGCTGGCGGTATCCCGTCTAAGCCGGCAGCAGAGTTATTTTTCAATTTTCGTGTTGCATTTGCCACCTCGCGAGGCGAGACAGGTGGAACATCCAACGACGAAGGCTGGCGTTGAAGACGTTGGAAAGCAGCATCGACGATCTGTTCTGTAACAGCGTCATGGAGATCATTGTTTGGTTGAAACTGATCATAAAAATGATCGGCTAGAAGCTCAGCCTGTCTCTGGGGATCCATAATTGGGCCTGCAGGGCTATTAATGGCCGTCATAGTAGGCTGTTGACGTTGATTTAAATTACGAGCAATCTTCCAAAATGTAGGATCAAGCTCTGTCAATTGGCCAAGTTTGCGATGCCATTGGTGGATTCGTTCACGGTGTAAGTATTGATGAAGATGACGCTGAAGGAGCATCCAGTCTCCCCGGTGGATGGGCGATCTGGAGCGATGCCATCGTCGGCGCGCCCAACGCACAAGTCGTGTTAATATATACAAAACTGGAGTAGCCTGAGTAGAGAGTGGATCACTTGTGAATGTCGTGGACTGGCGCCAGGAATCTGCGATGACGTTGGTGAAGATAGTAACACCCCTGTCGATGTCTGCAGGTGATGACAACGGAGTAGTTAGGTCAACAAAATTATGGACACGAGCGGTAAAGAGACCAATCAGTAATAGCTTCTCGTAAGGTGCGGAACTGATGTTGATATAAACCGTATCCGATGGAAGCAGAGACAGGGAGATGATCGGAATCGAGGTCCCAAGTTACAAATGGCATAGTGCTGAGGTCGACATCTTTGGTCCGGATGACATCTAGCACATCGGGGCGACTTCCATTGCGTGGATAATGCGTCGGTTCGTGAGGAGCAGAGATGGAAAAAGCCAGCTGATCCATTATACCAGCCAAAGCGTTCCCGGCTGTGTTGGAGGTGATAGAATGCCAGTCACCGTGTTTGGCGTTCAAATCGCCCCCCAGTACAATTCTATCGCCAAGCGTTTCTAGTACAAGGAAATCGTTGGTGGTCAGAACTTCTTGTGGAGGCTTATATGCTGAAATAACAACTAGGTCTTCATTTGGTGCATGGAGCTTCACCGCCAAGGCTTCCAACGAAGCTAAAGGTGGAACTGGTATCTTGATAGCAGTGAAGCCACGTTTAACAAGTATTAACAGACCTCCCTTGCGACGACCAATTCGATCTTCTCGAAATATTTTATAGTTGGGAACTGTCCATGTGATATGAGGTTTAAGATGAGACTCATTCATAAGAGCGACATCTATATTCCGTGAGTATAAATAATGTTGAAGCAATAAGGTCTGTTTTTCGATGCCATTTGCATTAAAAACAAGCAAATTTATCTGACGTAGAAGTCCATTGCGATTAAAAGCACCCATCGCTTTGCATTTCAATGAGTGTTTGCAGAACAATCGTGACATAGTTCATGCTGGTTGTAGCGCGTGACATTCGCTGGAGTCCTCTATTAATGTGCTTCAATATCTTCTCGAAGTGCATTTTGTTAACCATATCCAGTAGAGATTTGAGTATGGAACCCACATCTTCTTCGTTTTCTTCATTAGCCTTAGGACGTTGACGTCGTCTGTTGTCTGACACACCACTCACGGTATTTGCATAGCTGGTGGCATCCTGAGAGGAGGTTACGGCTGGAGTGGTCAAGGACTCTGTGTTCGCATTCGACGCGCGTGTAGACTGTGTCGGTTGTACTGTTTGCCGTTTCGCCTTGGCGGTGAAGTATCGGCAACCACGGTAATTTGCCGGGTGATTTTCCTTACAATTACAGCAGACTGCGGGTGTTTCTCTGTCCTTCTTTGGACAATCTGCGGTAAGGTGGTCACTTCCACATTTCACACAACGTGGTCGAGCTACACAGATACTTTGGGTGTGGCCCAGGCGCTGACATCGGTGGCATTGTAGGATGCTGGGTGGTCGATATGCCAGAATCTTGATCCGATAATAGGAAAGGTACTCTTCTGTATAGATGTCAGCAGACTTTTCGTTCCTGCGAAGTGTGACTAGATACAGAGGTATTTGCTTCCGGACGTGAGTTTTTCGGTCCCTCTGCGTCATGCGTTGTACATTTTGCACATTGTAGCCTTTCTTTGCCAACTCCGCAAACAAAGTATCATAGGGCACGTCGATAGGTAATTGCCTGATTACGACCTTCAGAGGACGATTTTGTCGAACCGGTGCACTTGCAAATTCAATCTTCTTGGTGGTGAGGTTGCGTTCGAGAGATTCGAAGTCAGCAGTTGTTTGACAGTGAACTCGGATACTGCTAGCTGTATATCGAATTCGCGGTTCGGATTTCAGAATATTGTGCAGCGTAGCCACAAATGTGTGCGGGGACGATACATTATAAATAAATATCGGAGGTATCTTGCGATTGGACGAAGTTGTTTCACCCGCGAATTCAATTCCATCTTGATGTCCGTTGGTGGCAGATGTTCCTGCCATAGAATCAGAGTCCTTGGTATAAGTCTGAAGAAGCTGATATGCGTTGGACACTGGCACTGAGGCAGCAAGCGGCACAGATTGACTAGGCTTCGCAGCTTTCCTTGGATTCACTAACTGAAAACCATCGGAGTTGGTATCTTGGTCTGCACTGGAAATCGACTGTTGACGTTCTCTCTTGCGAGATTCTTCAAAATCTAGCCTACTCACCGGTCTGGGGTTCAGGCCACCACGAAAACCACCTCTTGGGTAGGGATGATGCCGAGGGATGGCGCCGATATTTCTGGATTTCAGATCTTGGAAATGTGGAGTCATCTGGGCTGCTGGCGTGCCATCCTGGTTGGCAGTCTCTGTTGATAGGTTCTCTTCCATCTCGACCTCGTCTGACCAGTCGCGTCTTCCTTCGGTACCCATGGCTGAAGAGATGAACAACACACCGGAAGGAATGCGGTCGTCTAATGAAATCTTCTGCTTGTCCGACATCTAGGCACAGGATCCACAACTAAGCGACGTCTTCCGTAATCCCCTGGCGTGGCTTGGTATCCACCACACCAGGGACTCCCTCCTTGGATGACCTGTGTGGTGGAACTCCGGGCCTCGCTGCGCTGGCTTTATACTCGCGGTGGCGCATGGGTGGTGAAAATAGTAACTACAAGTACGCGTTGCTAACTAATTTTTTTACATATTGCAACCTTCATACTGAGAAACCTTCAAGAAGTGACATTAAGAAAACACTAGTGGGAAAATCACTAGTTGCACGTGTCAACATAAACTAAAACTGTGTGCATTCAGACAATACAATTAATAATGAGCCTCGCAGGACTCTGCAATCCTAAACATAGAGTTGAACAGTGTAAATGACAATAAATGATAACATTTACCAAATACAACGACCACGCAAGGTCTAATAATGAGCGAAGTTAATAAACGTAGAGGTGGACCCGTTAACATTTACAGAATACAGCGACCACGCAGGGTCAAATAATAATAAGCGAAACTAATAACCGTAGAGGTGGATCCGTTAACACATTTAAACATTTAGCATGCATTCTTCATCCATACCTTCTTAACAAAATATAATATTGCGACCTCGCAGGGTCGTTAAATGTGGCGACCACGCAGGGTCGTTACATACGCCCCTTCCTCGGGCAAAAATTTTGGTAGAAATTTAAAACTTACAATTTCTGGAAAAATTTTACTGGAAATATTAAATATCAAACTGGTAAGAGTCTCTGTCTCTTCTACACTTCAGTCACTTAGTCCTCTTCTTCCCCTACTACTTCTCTTCTTCGCTCCGGAGAACATCTGTAAAGGCGAAGGTTGTCAAAGTTGACTCTGTCGACTGGGTTCTTGGTCGTCGGGTTCAACAGCAGGGCAGTGTTGCTTCGAACATCCGTGGCGACATAGGGGCCAATAAACACCTCAAATAGCTTGGCGATTGTCTTATTCTTTCTGGAACTCAGCTTATGGTTCCTGACAAGAACCAAGTCACCTTCTTGCAACTGGAATGCGTTTCCTTTTACTTTAAACTTTCTTTTCTCACTTTTGGAGCGTTCTCTAGTTCTTGCCATGAATAACTTTTGATCCCAGTTGTCTATTTGGGAATCGGCTTCGTCGATGGGCCTGTTGAAGTGTTCCAGAACTTCATTATGCACAGGCCTGTTAAAGAATAACTCTGAAGGTGCATATCCTGTAATATCTGAAACAGAGTTGTTTAGGAGCCATGAAATTTCGGTTAGATACTTTGACCAAGACTGGTGCTCACGATGACAGAACAATCTGAGTAACCGCACTATTTCTTGGTTCATTCGTTCGATGGTATTACTGCTGGGGTGATAAGCGGTGGTGAAGTAATACTTAATCCCTTTCTTATCTAAATACTCCTTCCACAATCCAGAAGTAAACTGTGTTCCTCTATCAGATAGTATTGCTCTCACCTTTGGAAAATGGGAGAAATATCCTCTCTCCATTACATTAAGGATTTCCCTGGCCGTTCCTCGTCTCAGAGGGTAAGTGGAGACAAATTTGGTTCCTACATCTACCATGGTCAAAATATACTGGTACCCATGAGACATAGGTAACTTTCCAATTAGGTCAACTGATAAAAGTTCATGAGGATTTTTCTGGTTAATGTGTAGCTTATCCTTCAAAATACCTAATTTGTCCATTTTCGTTTTAGCGCAGGTGAGACAATCCCTAACATGTTTGGCTATATCCATCTTCAATTTAGGCCAAAAATATCTACTCTTAATTCTCTTAAGGGTTTTAGCCATGCCGAAGTAACCTAGTTCGTCGTGGTTCTCCTTTAGGACCCTTCTTTTCAGATTCTCGGGAACACACAATTTCCAGGAGACTTCATCTCCAGATGTTTTCCTAAATAAGAGGTTTCCATACACTTGATACAATCTTCTCATCCTGGATTCAACTGGGGAGTCGTTAACTTCCTCTTGCCTCAGAAACTTTAAGACCAGCTTGCAGAAATCATTATCTTCTTGGGCCTGGATCCAATTCTCTACATCCTCCACTTCTCCCCTTTCTTGCCAAACGTAGTTCACATGGAAAAATTTGGTGTCCTCATCTTTCACGCTCTCTTCGGCTGGATAACGGCTGAGTATATCGGGAATCGTGTTTTCCTTTCCTTGTATATAAATAATTTCAAAAGAGTAAGATTGCAGTTTCAGGGACCATCTGGTGAGTCGACAGTTCCAGTTCCTGGAATTTTGGAGCCAAACTAACCCTCTGTGATCAGTGTAGATTTTGAAATGTCTCCCGCGAAGACAAATTTCAAACTTGCTTACTCCAAAAAGTATGGCCAGGCATTCCAGTTCATGAATGGAGTAGTGTACTTCATTGTTCTTTAGCTTCCTGCTAGCATACTGGATTACAGCTTTCTCCCCATTCTGCTCCTGAAATAAGACACATCCTAAGCCTTTGGTCGAAGCGTCACACTGTATGCAGAACTCCTGGTCTAAATCAGGTTGAGCCAGGGCAGGAGCGGTTACCAGTTCTTGTTTAAGCTGGTCGAAGGCGGACTGTTGCATTGAACCCCAATTCCATCTAGCGGTCTTAGAGAGTAACTTCAGCAATGGTTCTGTCTTAACCGAAAAATCTTTTATGAACTTACGTCTCCAATTTGCGAGCCCCAAAAATTTCCTGACATCTTTCTTAGTTTTAAGTTGTGGAAACTTCAGGATGGCTTCGTTCTTTTTCGGGTCTATTTTAATCTTATCTCCCGAAATTAAATGGCCTAAATAAACCAATTAACCTTTAGCAAAGTTACATTTGCGAAGTTTCACCTTAAGGCCAACCTCTTCTAATCTATGGAGCACCTCTTCTATATGTTGGATATGGCTGTCGAAATCCGCATAAAAAATCAGAAGATCGTCTATGTACATTGTCAGATAACTTTCAGTTTCAGGTCCAAAAACTGTATGCATAACCGACACAAAGGTAGACACAGCATTACTTAAGCCGTAAGGCATCTTCAAGAATTCGTACTGGCGACCTTTGTACGGAAAAGCAGTGTATTTTCGGCATTCTTGTTTCAAAGGTATTTGTAAATAGCCTGAAGCTAGATCTAAACTTGAAAAATACTGGGCTTGTTTAAATCTCTGCAATGACTCATCAATAGGTGGAACTGAACTTTTAGGAACAATCATAATAGCATTTAATAGTCGAAAATCCAGGCAGGGTCTTACACTTCCATCGGGCTTGTCTACCACTAGTAATGGATTTAGATAGGGTGATACCGATGGTTGAATAATGTTCCAGCTTTTCCACAAGCTAAGTTCTTTTTCTAGAGCGGCACTGGATATGGCGGGCGATGAACTGGTTCGGTACTTTTTAACAGGATCTCACATTCGGCACTTTCCATGGTACCAGGCTTCTCTGAGAACACAGCTATATATCGATTCAGCACTTGCAGCAACTCCTGTTTCTGGGAATCATTCAGAATGTCTATAGTTTCGACCTTCTCTTTGAGGTCTGCCGGTTTATACATCCACACTTCGTCTCTTTCTTGGACCTTTTGGATGTACCGCACAATCTCAACATCCAGTGGATTCCCTACATCCCGATCCGGAGTTTTTCCAAAATACAATTTCACCGAGTTTCTTCTGAAATTTATCTCGGCCTCGTGCTGCATCAAGAATGGCATGCCCAAAAGAAGATCTGTACCAAAACCTCTCAATATAAAAACTTCAGTACTGAACATCATACCTTCAATCTCCAGTTCCACACGTCTGCTGCCAAAGACACGCTTCCTATGGCTCCCAGAAAAATCCATCAATCTTATCTCTGGAACCTTCTGCACTTGAATACCTGGAATTTGTTCCTTTAATTTAGCCCAAATTTCATAACTTAAAATAGAGCATTCGCTCCCAGTATCTATTACACAAGTCACTGGTATTTCTATTAACTTTGCCGCCACTGCTGGTGATTTGTATCTAGTCCTTGATTCCCTTGCGGATTTCAGTTCACTCTGTAATTTTACTTCATCTGTTTCAGATAGTTGGAAGTTAACCTTTAGTTCTTGGATAGTTGTATCAGGTCGCTCCTCCGAGGCCCCTTGCCTAAATGGGAACGAAGCACCTAGACAAGGATCTAGTTTGTTTGGCAGGATTGAGACCTTTGATTATGCAGGAAGTCCCGGGTTGTTTCTAGGGCTTCCTCCTGCTCAGAGGTCAAAACTTCTCTGGAGGGTGACTGTCTTTCTCTTGGTCCCGTGTCTCTGGGTGAGGGTCGCCTAGGAGAATTAGGACTACCGCGTCCCTGATTGTTCCTCCTCCAATCGGGAAATCTGCGATCTGGCCCTCGATTTGGTCGATAAGGTTCCCATCGACCATTCCGGTTACGGTTCAGTCCTCTGTTACCTCCAACTCTATTAAAATTCCGAGTCCTCCAAGAGTTTTCTGGTTTAGTGTCACCCTTGGTCTCAATGCTTCGCACTTTGAAATTTTTATTGGGAAGTTCTTTACCTTTGAAGTCCTCTTTATTTCTCCAGAAGTCGGGGTCATCGTATATTTCAAAGTCCTTGAGGAAGCTGGTCAATTCGTCGACTGTTCTGGGAGAGTGCGCAAGGCAGAGATTTCGAGGTCTCTAAGGTAACTGACCTATGATTAAATTCAGCACATCGCTCTCGCTGAAGTTGTCACTTAGATTCCTATAGGCGGCGTAAATGCTCCAAGCGAAGCTCTCCATATTTTCATGTACTGGACGGGAATATCTTTTATTTCTTATTGCAGTTAATTGTCTCTGCTTAGCCTTCTCGGAGGCAAACTCTTCTTTAAACTTTATGCAGAAATCAGCATAGCTAGCAAAACTGTCTATCTTACCTGCCAGCCAATGTTCAGCTTTACCTGTGAATACTCTAGGTAGTAATTCGAGTCTGTAATTGTCAGGCACTTGCATGAGCTCGAAGCTTACATTGAGCTCACGAAGATTTTTCTCAGCTGACTGAGCTTCGATATCGCCCTTGAACTTGGGGATGTGTGCGATGTCAGCCATTCTAGGCATCTTAAATTCGGTTCTTCGCCGAGGAAATGTCCCGTCCGAACTATCTGCTTCTCTAGGCCGCTTACGCTTATCTGATTGAATGGTTTCCAGATAGAAAGGATTCTGCACCACTCTAGGAGGTTCATAAGAGGCTGCTTCAGGATTCAAACTTCTATCCCGTTCAATGGAATCTGGGAGAACATCAGAAGGGACTCCCGGTTGTAGCTGCAACCGTTCAATTTTATCTTGGAGTTCGCCTACTCTTCTGACTATAGACCCAGTCTGCTCATGTATTTCTTGCCGAAGATATACTTCCAATTTCTGTGTCTCTCCGCGAAGAGAGTTCACCTTTTCGCCGGTTGCTTTGGCCATCGTTTCTGCAGCTGCCTTCTGTTCTACGGCCTGCTCACTCAGAGTCTTTACTGCTGAACTTATGGTTTCTATAGATGCTTCTATCTGCTTCACTCTCTCTGGTTCTTCACTTCCGCTTTCCGTCGTAGACTGGGCTACCAATTGTAGACAGATATCTAAATTTTTCTCCATTTCACCACGCCAGGCAGCTAAAGGTTCTAATTGTTCCTCTACTACTCTCACTACTTCTTGCTGACAAGAGATTCTAATTTTCTCTAATTCCTCCCTAAGACTTTCTAACTGGTCTGTCTTATGTTGGGAGAAGACTGTTCGCATTTCTGTTCTGCTTCTTTCAGCTTCTTGCTGTCTCCTCTCTACTTGACTTTGAACTAAGGCGTGGAGAATTTCTAATTCACTTTCTATTTTCTCTTCTTGACCTTGAACTAAGGCATGGAGAATTTCTAACTCTCTTTCTCTTTTCTCTTCTTGGCCTTAAACTAAGGCATGGAAAGTTTCTAACTCTCTTTCTCTTTTCTCTTCTGCTTCTCGTTTTTCCATTTCTCTTTTCTCTTGTGCTTCTCGTTTTTCCATTTCTCTTTTCTCTTGTGCTTCTCGTTTTTCCATTTCTCTTTTCTCTTGTGCTTCTCGTTTTTCCATTTCTCTCTTCTCTTCAAGAGACTCTATTAGCGACCTAAATTCTTGTGTCTCTAGTTTTCTTTTAGCTTCTTCTTCTGCTTTCTCAAGTGCCTTTTTAGCTTCTTCTTCAGCTTTTTCATGAAACCTTTTCTCCTCCATAGACTCCACTACTTGTCTTAGCTCCATTACCTCTTTCTTTCTAGCTCTCTCTAATTGAGCCATATCTTTCTTTCTCTGCTTCTCTTCTTCTATTATTTCCTTTCGTCTATGTTCTTCATCAATCAGTTTACGCTCTTCCTCCTCTTTCTTTTCTCTAGTTCTCCTTTCGGGTTCTTCCGCTTTCTCTTTCTTTCTCTCCTCTTTATCTCACATCAGCCATTCTAATAACCAATGGTCTGATGTGGTCGTACTAGGAGCACTTGGTTCTTGTCCGGAAGCCTTCAAGGGTACTGTTGAGCACGTCTTGCATCTGGACTCTGCAGTGGAGACTGAGGTCTCTTCTTGCCCCTCAAATTTCCAATGGAACTTCTGGAGACATTGGCAACTCTGGAAATACTCCATCTCTCCTCCGGTATCTTCACAGCATCCGAACCCAGTCTCTTCATTTACGGTTTTCCTCACTCTGCTTCTTAAGTTCATACCTGACGCGTCCCTTTCCATTTTGGCACACCGTCTATGGTTTCTTCCACAACACAACACCATATCTTCTCCTTCGTGAATTCTTTGGACAAACACTAACACTGACACTTATGAGCCCTTTCTAGTCCTTGTAGCTAATAGGCCCCCACTGGCTTGCTGGTTTCAGTCTTTACAATCGTGGCCCCACGTTATGAGCGCCAAAAACTTTATGCAACGTCCACCCACGCAGTGCTCAGCACCACGGCACAGGAGTACTGGTACTGACTGCTTTCAACGCGCTAAACACTGCAGTTGGGTGGTCGGCAAAAGTTTACCCATATGTGCTAACTGATTCAGTCGTAGTACAAAGACTCAGAAATATCTCCGGACTTGCTAGGTGTAAAGAAAGATTAAACCAGGATTATATATATATATCTATAAAGTTTATTATAATCTGAACACAAAGATGTCCGTTAGCACACGAGTCTTTACCTGTACCCCTTACGTGCTTTTACCTGTACCACCTTTAGACTCAAAGAAAAAAAAAGGGGGAACAGGGAACATCCAATTCCTTCCTCGCAGTGAGGCGCCAATGGGGAGTATGGGGACCTAATTTTATTTAGGGCCTGGTCGCCGCAGTCGTCACGGGTTCCCCTGAAAGAGAGAGTAGGTTGTCTGGAAACCCAACGCCACACTACCCTGGCGGGGTGCCGCAGGTTGATAGGGGAAGGAAACCTCTCGCAGCAAGCGGAGCGGGTCCTCTCACTCTAAAGTGGAGTTGTTCTCTCTCGCCAATAAGCGGAGTGGGGTATCTGTCACTCGAAAGTGGAGTGGGTTCTCTTGCCAAAGGCAGAGTTCAACCTCTCTCGCTGGAAGGCAGAGTGCGGCTTCTCTCGCCCGCAGGCGGAGGACAACTTCTCTTGGGTGCTTGGCCTCTCGCAAGAGCGGAGTGCAACTTCCTTCCTTAGGATGCTTGGACTCTCGCAAGAGCGGAGTTATCCTTCTTCCAGGTCCGTTGATAAGAGATATCTTATTGGGAGCCGACCTGAAAGCCAACTGAACTCCGGGCCTCGCTGCGCTGGCTTTATACTCGCGGTGGCGCATGGGTGGTGAAAATAGTAACTACAAGTACGCGTTGCTAACTAATTTTTTTACATATTGCAACCTTCATATTGAGAAACCTTCAAGAAGTGACATTAAGAAAACACTAGTGGGAAAATCACTAGTTGCACGTGTCAACATAAACTAAAACTGTGTGCATTCAGACAATACAATTAATAATGAGCCTCGCAGGACTCTGCAATCCTAAACATAGAGTTGAACAGTGTAAATGACAATAAATGATAACATTTACCAAATACAACGACCACGCAAGGTCTAATAATGAGCGAAATTAATAAACGTAGAGGTGGACCCGTTAACATTTACAGAATACAGCGACCACGCAGGGTCAAATAATAATAAGCGAAACTAATAACCATAGAGGTGGATCCGTTAACACATTTAAACATTTAGCATGCATTCTTCATCCATACCTTCTTAACAAAATATAATATTGCGACCTCGCAGGGTCGTTAAATGTGGCGACCACGCAGGGTCGTTACATACGAGATAGTGACAAAATTACCGACGTGATGGTCGCCTCGAATTCCAACCAATCAAGTTTACCATGTTCTGTACGCAAAATGCCCCTTCCGGAGACATTTACAGTTCATGAGATTTGCAAAGAACTTCGAAACCATGATTTGGATATAAAAATGTTGGTGCCTAAGCAGACGACGGCAGCGCCTCCAGCATCAGAGGAAGCTGATTGTTTTTCCATTTCTCAGGATACATCACCGGAAAATAACGACGTCATCTCGGATAAAAAGATCTCTATAGAACAGGACGAACTTAGCGTCGTTTTTGCACTTGACGCAGGTACCTCTTCTGATCCGCCTGAGCAACCGATTATTGAAGACGCTCCAAGTTTTCCACATCTTTCAACACACGATTCAGACACAGGTGAACAACGCAAAGAAGTTGCAGTGGAAGATAAAAAAAGGTATTTCACTTGTTCTGGCACCGACAGCCGACAAGGAAGGCCCAGTAGTTGGTGCTCCTATCTGAAGCCAGCAGCTACGACACTGTACACGTTGTTGGCCAGCAGGAGCTGTTGACCACCTCAGAGGTGAACCTACCGAACGCGCCCACTGAACTGGAAGAGATGTGTCTCAGCGAACAGGCACGCCGAAAGGCTCACAAAGCTGTGCGTGTCAATTCTGATGACTCGCCTCGAGAAAACGACCCTCAAAATGACGGCTTTCTTGCTCAAGCCTCCGATACCATACCACCAGCCCAGCAAGTGCTGGACAACTCCGCAACATCAGAGGATGAAGACATGGCAGACTCATCTGATTCATCGGTGAGCTCTGAGGAAGTTTACTGTGATGATGCATCTAGCCAAAAGAAGAAGAAGAAAAGAGCATTCTGACTTTCCTCTTCACTATGTTGTTGCCAGTGTGGTTCATCTGTGTCATTGTAGTGCCCCAAGTTCCAAAAAAATATATGATTTGTAGACATCAATTGACTATTTGTGTGCAAAATTTCATAATGGGATGGACATGGGTTCCCATGGAAATTAAATTTTTGTATTGTATTGTGTGCGAAATTTGCTAAATTCGTTAACTTCCATGTTATAACCACAACTATATGCTGAGTAGTTGATGTTGAAGTCTTCATATTAGTCTATTTTATAATTTTTGGACTACACATAATATGAAAATACCTCAAATTTATCACTTTTAAAATCTGACAAGCAAATTGAAAAATATATGAGGGGAAGTCATTAAGTAACAGGAATCTTATTCTAAACTTCATGGAGATTTATGCACAATGAAAATTTGTGTTTCGCCACTGAAAATGGTTCTTAGCAACACGCCATAAAGTTGTCGTGACGATCGAGCATTATTAGTTTTTTGTGGTCACAGGGAGTGAAACCTTCTGAAATCTACAGCAGAATGAAGGATCAGTGTGAAGACAATTGTTTAATTCAGGGGAGAGTATATGAATGGGTGGAAAGATTTAAAGATGGAAGACGAAATATCAGTGATGAACACCAGAGTGGGAAGCCAGTTTGCTTAGCAACTAAGGCAGTGAAACTGAAACAGCAGATCGATCAGCGAATCTGTTAATTTAGTACACTCTCCCCTAACTTAAACAATTGTCTTCATACTGAACCTTCTTTCTGCTGTAGATTTCAGCACAGGCGTGCGCAGGCCCTCTATTAGGGGGGAAGGAAGCCTTGATGAAAGTTCATTTGGAGAAAGAAAAACCTCATTTCATCTCACTGTTTTATTGTATTGATGTGTATGGAACAGGGGCGTATATAGTGTGTGTCCGGAACAACTGAAAGTCACTGTATTAGAAGAATACAAACTTCCATGACACCAATGTTCTTTGCCCCCCTCCTTTATTCCCCCTAATTTACATATGAACATAGACATGGTTCCACACAGCAGATTCAGAAAAACTGCACATAATTTTGTTCTCATTTCCAACAGTGATGGCCATTAGTGAGGCGCTTGCTCCCTCACCTTTTACCCTTAATCTATAGCCTCTTAATGCCAAGCCTTGTCTACAAAAAATAAAAATAAACTGTCTTTGCCCCTTCCCACTTCTGTCATCCAATATCTGCTACCAATTTCTAATATATGGGCAATTTATCTTGCAAACACATAGGTAACAAAACTAATGAATAAACTGTATGCGAGTGTTAATAACAAAAAAAAAAAATGCTAGAGAACGAAGTTGGATTGTTCAATTACATAGGGAATAATGTACCTTCCGTAGTTGCTTGGAACTTTCGTCGCCTTGAAAATACTTAATTTTGTAAAGAGCATAATATTGTTTAATAACGGTGATAATATTCCTCTGCACTAAATTCCTAAGCAAGAGTATTAGAGGGAACAACTGTCCCCTCTTGACCTCCCGTGCACACGCCTATGGATTTCAGGTTTTGCTCCCTGTGACCACAAGAAACGAATAACACTTCGTTGCTCTTCTACGGTGCAAGTCAACAGTGGAGTGGCGATGCTGCACGAACTACTGCGCAGGCGCATACTGTTTGATCGTCACGACACCTTTATGATGTGTTGCTAAGGAACCATTTTGAGTAGCGAAACACAAATTTTTGTTGTATATAAATCTCCATGAAGTTTAGAATAAGATTCCTGTTACTTAATGACTTCCCCTCGTATATTTTTCAATTTGCTTGTCTGATTTTGAAAGTGATAAATTTTAGGTATTTTCATATCATGCGTAGTCCAAAAATTATAAAATAGACTAATATGAAGACTTCAACATCAACTACTCAGCATATAGTTGAGGTTATAACATGGAAGTAAACAAATTTCGCACACATTACAATACAAAAATTTAATTTCCATGGGAACCCATGTCCATCCCATTATGAAATCTTGCACACAAATAATCAATTGATGTCTACAAATCATATATTTTTTTAAAAAAAATAAAAATGGTGTTTTTGAGATTTTCAAAAAAACTTTTTTCAAGTTTTTTAAAAATTATAAAATTCAAGTATAACACTCATGTTGCATTTCAAATTAAAGCCCATTAAAAGCAGAAGAGAATGACACCAATTTGAGCTCTCTAGGTCAAATAGTTAATGATCTACAGCTGTTTAAAAATTTCAAAATGTCATCAAATTATGGGATATTTGCTTTTTCGAAAGGCAATAACTGAAAAAGTAAGAGCGGAAAAAATCTGAAATTTGGCAGTTTTCGTCAACGTTACTGGTACTACTACCACTGCACCAAAAATTATCAATTTCTGAGATGTCAAGGTTCAGATCCCAGTTGATTTGGCATGGAATGATCCGAAAATAGTGTTTAAGGGTGTTATCGAAGGGAGGGGGTGGGAGAAATATCCACCTCCAAAATATTAGGCCTTATTTTACACGTGGGTTCTGGGGGAGATTCTAAATTAAACGTTAGGGGGGACAGTATCCAACTCTAGGTCTTAGATTATGATGGGTAGTTTAGTTAGAAAGGGATTGTCTTAGACTGTTGCGAAATTCTTGTGTGGAGACTGAGAATTAATTTTTTGGAGGAGGCAATATCCACTCTTCAATATCAACAGTAAGTTTAATATTGCCTCGGAAATTACGGTGGTAGGATTGAGTATTATATTTAAAGGGGGAGATAGGAAGCTTTTGATAAAGTGTTAAATCTTAGGTTGTCAAGGAATTTTTGTAGTGGATAGAGTGTTCGAACATTAAATTTTGAAGATTGTATTTAGGGATGTTTAGACCCTGAACGTGCCAGAAGAAAAGCTGGAAAAGACTAATTAATTATCTCGGGATCCAAAGAAAGTATTGACACCAGGGCCGGATTTACCTCTTTGCCGCCCGTAGGCCAAACAAGCACTGCCGTTTATGAAGAATGAAAAAAGTAATCATTATTTTCTGTATTACTATTTTTACTATTAACGGCATGCAGTATTAATTAAATGATAGTTGCATACAAAAAATGTAACAAAGCGATATGACATAAATCAACAATAATACCGAAATACTTGGCTTGTTTCAACTCTTTGATAATTTATTTAAGAGTATGATCACTCATTAAAGTAATTAGTTCCTCGTATATAGTTTTAGAAAGATATGATGTTTTCCCAGAACCCACGTTACTATATGTCCTCAGGTGTTGTGCTATAGTAGGGTCGAATTCAGGAAGATACTCAAGAGAACCGAGAAAATTACCATTGTTAGGACTTCCTATGTTCTCGTCTGTCCCTTCAGTGCTAAAAACTTGACTGTCGCAATAATCAGTTTTAAAATATTATTTCAATAGTTGCATTCCTCTTCTAACTGCTCCACCAGATGAGAGTCTACCCGTGATTTTGAATTCCCCCTCAGCTTAAGGGACTTCACACTTATTTTGTGTGAAGGAGAACTACATTAAGTCATTCCTTTCTTGTGTCCGGAGAAAAAAAAGGTCAATCCGAGAATTAGGTATTCCTTATAAATTTAAAACAAACAATCGTGCCACCCCTACCAAAGTGCCGCTCTAGGCCTGGGCCTGAGGCCTATTGGGAAATCCGGGTCTGATTGACACCCCATTAAATTAGTATTCTTGAAAGACTGCTAAGAGATGGATATAAAAATTTTCTTGCTCGCAATGATGTGTTGCAAGAATGCGTGTTTTTTTGGCACTTTGCTGAGGTGAATGTGAAGTTTTATACAAAGGTGCATTAAAATACATAAGCGATATTCTCGATATTCATTAATAACATCACTTAATGCTTAGTGTTGGTATACTGCTTAATTTAAAGCAGGTGCATCATTTGGAACAAAAATATATCGAATTCACATTTCGAACTTCACGTCACAGAAAAAATTTACTTTAATAAGTTAAATTTGACTGAAGATAAAATCAACGTAATTATTGTTATGGGTTACTAAAATTATTATATTTACCCCAAGTAAACGGGGGGGGGGGGTGAGTTCTTTGAAAGAGGAACCGTATTATATTATCGTCCTGAGCTTTACTTTGTGGGGATTACTATATGGTTTGAGTGTGCGAATAATATAATTGGGGGGGGGCATGACATGATTTTGGGGGGATTGTGCCATAGGCCTTAGGGGGGGGGATGGCCACCCCTGACTGACAATAAGCTTCATCTTACTCTTTCCAGTAGCGTTCATTCGCAGTGCTGCGCTGAGTCTTGTGTACAGCCCCTATCACACGGAACTGGATTTCTAGTAGGAATGCCCTAGTTGGCACTGAACTAACTTTCTAGGTAGCAATCATGGCCACCTGGCTGACTGCTTTGGAGGAATAGGACATGTTCTAATTGCTACTTGCTTTCCTAGACTGGAATCAGTGGAATAGGCAATCAGAGCAAAGTTTCGCCATGTGAAGATAATCTGTCAGTGTGCAAAGGAGCACTTTTGTCTGTGGTTTCCGAGTGTTACTCCACCAATGTATAACGTATACAGCATGAAAGGCGCGTTCACCATCTATGCTGAGTGTACGGTGTTTACATTTGAAAGAACTAAAATATTCTTCCATACGTGTACAGTAAACGTTGTAAAGTATGTATTTAAGCAGCGCCATTGTTTTGTACCTAATAACGTTTTATACGAAACGCTATTCCTCTCTGTTGAATAGTTATCGGCTTTTAAAAATATGAAGTGATACATTGTTTACATCTCACGCGGCCGCCATTACAACTTCCCTCGTATGGGAACAGAAGTCTATCGACAAGTACGCTGATAAGTATCGTGTGAGGTGAAAACTAGCAAATTGGTAGCCAGTCCAGTGACAACTAGGGCATACCTACTGGAAATCCAGTTTCGTGTGATGCGGGCTTAAGTCACAAGTGATGGAAATGGCTCCAGCGATAAAGAATCCTGTAAAGTCCGAGGTACGGGCTGTGATGTGGTTCTCCAGGCAAAAGCCGAATGTCCAACAGACAATCATCGTCAACAAAGGAACATTTTGACGATTCATAATGTTCGCATAAACTGCTGCAATTTGAAGATGAATGTTTCTCTGGTTATTCACTTTTTTTCTGGAGAAAAAGTATCACAGCCTGCACTTTGCATTTGGCGGGATTCTTTATTGCTGGAGTAATTTCCAGCACGTGTGACTCTCACAAGACTCAGCGCACTGCTGCGAATGAATGCTACTGGAAAGAGTAAGGATGTCGGTTACTGTCAGTGTTGTCAACTTATGCCTTGTAATGATAGGATCACTACAAGATCCTTTTTTTAAATTTGTTTTTATGTATGTTCAATGTTATTTTTTTAGTGACAGCTATACTTCTTTTTTATGCAGTTTCCAATGTAACTTGCTGTAGGGATGGCCTACATGACGGTGAAAGCCAGCTTGCAGAAGGCTGTTAGTTTTAATATCTTGTTCTTTCAACCTGAGAGGGGTTGAAAAAAGTTCCGTTTACTGTTTTTTTTTTGAATCGCCTATATGAGAGAACCGATTAAGTAACGGGGGTTGGCATTCTTACATTTTTTGGGCATGAGGGGAGACCTTTGGAAGGTTCTTTCGGTGCCGGTAGAGTGGCTGGGCTAGTCAAATGGCTAGCGGTCACAGATCAACAATTTGTTTTCTTCGAAATAAATATATAAGTCCACTCACTTCTTTTTTAATTCGTTTGATGACAAGCCAACGCTTAGTTTTCGGTGGACAATAGTATTATTCTTAGAGAAACGTCGTATCCGAGGGAATTAAGGGACGCGTTTAATTTCGTCTATCCGTTGGTGACAAACCAAGTACTTTGTTGTGCGAAAATATTAGCTTAAATTTGTAGATTCAACACTGTCAAGGTGTCTGGTTTATATTTATTCTGGGATTAAAGGGACTATGACAGGGTGGAAAAAGAATCATCACAGTTTGGTTTTTATATAATTTCAAGAAAAAAGCATAATTAGTTGTTGTAATTTCAATCAAGTTTAGTCTGTTTTTGGGAGGCAATTTTCATTATAAACAAGAAAAGGAGGGCATTAGAGAAACATGTCATGTCTCTTCAATCATGTCATTTCTTATGTGGAATTATTTCTGATGTAATTCTTTGTATATATTTAATCATCGAAATAAAATAGTACTTTTATATATTTTTAAACTGAACTTCTGGACTATCATTCAAGATAAATGAACTGAGTTTTCCCCAAATATCCATCGTAAAGAATATGGTAGTTATTCTATGTATTTTAATTTGATTAAACCGCATTGTTAGTTTTTAAAGTGTAATGCTAATTATTTACCTGGGGAAGCAACGGAAACAAGTAACAGGTCGAGCCAAGGCAGGTTACTCTCCCCAGAAGAGAAATAGAGCATTACAGCCTTACATACTTTCCCTAAGATATATATCCATTGTATCTTTACTTTCCTAACATGCCTCGAAGTTTATTTTGTGTCTTTGCAACTTTCACATCTTCTTTAATAAGTAATTCAAATCAACATTGACACTTTTTTATATATATATTATATTAATATGGTCTTGTACTCTTTAACAATTAACAGATTCACATCCATTTCAGTTTCTTCCCAGAGCTTGTATAATTTGTTTCAAACAAGAATTACTACTAAAATATCACTTACTTATTTTCCAGAAATTTGAGTTTCATCTGTTTTCAATCTCTTGATGGTGTGAAGGTATTTACATGAGATGGGCAAGTAAAATTCAAACAGTTCAGCCATGATCCAACATTAGGAAACTCTACTTAAGACTATTTGTGTAATCATATAAGAACACACATTATAGAAGTAGAAAAAAAATAACATTTTTGGTAGATGTAAAAGTAATCCTAATAACGACTAAGTTCACAAAACATGCCTGGGTATGGATGAAAAAAAAATTGTTGGTCCTTCTTCAGGATAATAGAATTAATGGTTAAAAATTATCACAACATATTCCGTACAGGACGACTAAGGTCAACCTGGAAATTTTACGTGGTATATACATTTGTATGCATCGAGTTCAGTCTATATTAGTGCAATCATATGAACAGTGAGTTATGAAGTATGTATGTACATTCTTATGATTGTTTGTTTAAATAAGCAAATAAGATAATAAATGAATTATCTTGATATACACCTTTGCAATTAATCACGGAATTCCATTGCTGTAACCATAACTTTTTTCAATGGTTTACCATTCAGACTTGACATTTGAAAAAAGAAGAAACTCGTAAACTTTTCTCGGCAACTTAATGAGTCTGTGAAGAAATATGTTTCTTACTAGAATTGCATCATATGATTTCTGAAAAAAATTGCTGTACCAGTGAAAGGGTAGGCAGTTCTTCTTCTTCTTCCTATAATGATTTGCATGGTTTTCTTCTAGTAGCATCAAACATTAACCATATTCTGTAGAGATGCAATGAATTGAAATATCTTATTTCAATAACTAATTTCTAGTCTTCAATTCAGTTTAATTTTGGCCTGCTTAACACAGCTACAGATGATAAAAACTTGAAAACAATAAACGATAGGTAACCAACCATATGCAGGTTTAAATTCTATTTGGTGTCTGCCTTATAATAATACTCTGTTGGTGACATTGAGATATAAGAATAAAAATCAAGGTTATATCCTGAAAAGCCAAAACACCAGTACTAAGAAAATGTTGACACTGAAAATAACTCTAAAAGATTTTTTGTTAGTCACTTAACTTTTAATGAGCCCACAACAAGCAGTGTTTTACATTAGCTTATCATCATGGCATTTAATATTTTTTCAAAGACAAACTTGTTTATTTATTTAATTCAAATGCCTGAAGGAAGACAATTTATTTGGATCTGGGAAACAGTTTTACAAATCAGCTTATAAAATTTACAGTCATGCAATTATTTTAACAATGAATGTGCTTATTAATGACAAATGTAAGAAGATAACAATGACATAGGCAACCTCATATAGTACTATAAGTTTATTTTGAAGGGAGGACAATATTGCAGCAGTCCTGAGAAATAATTCATATGCTATTAACAAGAAATCACTACATTTTATTCTATTTATCACATGTTTTAATTTGCCATCTCTTTGTTTCTTACATCAGGTACATCTTGAAAAAGTAATATTTTTAACATTCTCCTTCACTTATCATGAAAATTATGTTCCACTTAGAAAATAAAATTCAGTGTTTTCTCACAATATGTTTTATTCTTCCCAAAATTACCCTATAAAAATGTTTGTACAAGGATATTTCAATACAAAAATGTTGGGCTCAAAAGTTTCATATTTAAATACATACCTAGCAAAGTTCTTCACATGTCTCCAATACAAAGACTGCCATTATTCTTTTTTATTTAAAAATCAAATTTAAAAATATGAATTATGTACTTTGGGTTGTTCTTAACTCAACATTTCATACAAGTAATATTTAGAAAATACAACTTTATTAAAGAAATGGTACATAATTTTGCGTTTTTAAATTGAAATGTGGACATTTGATGTCAACTTTTGCAAGTGGCTTGAGGTTTTGCAATTTTAAATCACAAAATACTGATTTTAATAAAAACTTGTACCAGAAGAGATTTACATTTGCATTACCAACTACAGATTCAATTTATACTATGCCCCTAAAGTCAAAACACAGATGATTATGAAATCTTGAAATGTCTTAATGATTGTAATTTTAAGTAGAAATAAAATAAAATATTATATTGCTTCTTTCAATGTGATAAGCTATGTAATATGTTTCTCCACATGACTGGCTAATCTACTTGCTTTTGCAAACGAGGTTGCAACAATGAGCACTAGAGAGCTGAAGGGAGAGGATTTCACTTGAGAGCCAAATAGTTCACACAGATGATGCTAGATAGCGTATGGAATTAAGAGCTTCTTTGCTCGAGTGATTAACGCTCGGACAGGCAAATTTAGTGACACATACTCAAAGCCTAGTAGTACGTATAACCGTAATTTGTCCGTGGTAGTGGGCCCTCAAATATGGATCGTAAAGTGAAATACAGAGTGAAATTGACAGTTAAGTAAACATAGTCATCATTTCCATGTTAAAATATAGTTTAGTCTATTCACAGTGATATATGAAACTAAAATAGATGATTGTGGGCTGACACTACCAAGGCATATATTTTACATATATGTGTCTGTGTAATATCATTATTAAAATTATATTCTATTGTATACACTTGAGCCTAGCATGCACGAAGATGAGGAGAAGTGAGTGAAAGTGGTCCCATGCAGGAGCACATTTATTACACTAGCAGAAGACCTAAAATATTAAAATTTCCAGAATGATCATCTGGTTTGATAACTGGCAGGATATATTGCTTTCTCATGTTTCTTTAATTTTCAAAATAAACTTTTAGAGTTCAATTTTAAACAAGTTATGCATCATGTCCCTAAAGCTGTCTGTACACAATCAAATGACTTCCATGCTTCCAATGAAGTGGTGTTAAACTGGAGATGCCTTTCCAGCCAGCGCGGGTACTGCCTTTATGGCCGTGACCCTCTGTTGCCGCATTTACCTACGAAGGAACTTGCAGTCAAACAACCAATTAGGCCTAGTGCTTGGGCAAGAAGTGGCAACATTTAAATCCCTCCTCCCCGAAGCAGCCAGCAGGGAAACAGCATTTTGTCAAAATCACCGTTCTGCGCTGGACACTGGTTGATATGATGACTCAACTGTAGAACACACATCAAGTTGCTTCGAATTCATGGTTAAGGTCCAAGAATTTCTAACTAGGAACGGTTCTAAATAAAGCCTTTCGTGACAGACTTTAGACCAATCACAGCATATATTATTGAAATCAATTATAGAAAAAAAATCATCAAGGAATAGAATGCTGTTTATTTCTATTCTGTGCTGAATATACGGAAAAGTGTAAACACACAGTCGTGACTTGCGAGAAAGGAATGGAGGAGCAGTCTCGTCTATATTTATTTAATTGCAATTACACAACAAAGAATATTCCTACAGCAGTGAGTGATGTGATCAGCAAACAATTGCAAAATACAATATTATTTTTGTTGTTGATCTCATATTTTAGATAAACAAAATGAAAAATACCATCTATGTATCTGTGGAAATGATATTTTGTGTCATTATGATAACATAGTTTCCTTGGTGTGTGTACATTTATAATAGAGAGAAAACACATCACACTTCTATTGAGTTTCTGATATACATCTTCCTTTAGAAATGAAAATATTACCTTTGTTACCGCTAAACTATTTATTATTCTTGCCATATACACTGCCATCTTTGGTAAAATGTGTAATGGTTGTCAAATTATTTTTTGTTTTTGTACGAGTGTAATTTCACACCTTTCAAAAAAAAATTGTTCAATGCCTTTAAATTGTAGAGTTTGTTGGGTCATGAATACTTTGTTTCAATGGCAACTGAACTGTGAAAATTCTTTTGTTTGCAAATATTGAACACCACCTTTCCCAGAAGATGTATAGGCAGGGGCTCACTAAGAACAGGGTACCCCAGTCAACTGACCTAATGCCTCTTTGGACTTCTTTGCATCAGGATTCATCATATTCAAAGTTTGCAAACATAAGACGAGTGACTTAATAGAGCCATGTAATTATGAGGGTAATTCGGAAAGTAACCGCCGTTGTGGCATGGTGCTAGTAGTAGTGGGCAATCGTTGTTACATCATGCAATCTGTGATTCCATAAGCTTCCAGCTGTGCTAGTGAGAGCATCGTAGTGCTGCGCGTGTGCTGGTTATAATGTCACAAAATGTGTGCTGCCATCAAAAATCCCACCAAATGCAAGGTACAAGGAGTGATAAGATATCTTTGGGCAAAAAATCTGCCAGCGGCCGACATTCGTCATGAATTGTGTGCTGTTTACGGTCCAAACATTATGGGTGAAGGTGTTGTGCATCAGTGGATCAGATTTTTCAGAGCAGGAAGAACAAACATTCATGATGAACCTAGCAGTGGTAGGCCTTCTGTAGTGAGTGATGATTTTGTCAAGAAAATTGATGACAAAGTTCGTGAGAACCGTTGATTCACAATCTCGGAGGATCTTTCTGAACAATTTCCGAACATTTCTCGGACTGTGTTGTACAAGGTTGTCACCGGAAAATTAGGCTACTGGAAGTTCTGTGCTCGGTGGGTCCCAAAATTCTCACAGAGATCCACAAAGCCAGTCGAATGGTCTCTGCCTTAGACTTTCTTTCCTGGTACAACATGGAAGGGGAGGAGTTTTTTAACAGAATAGTGACTGGTGAACAGACTTGGATGGCATTGATAGATTTGATTGATTGATTTGGTGTTTTAAGTCCACTTTATGCACAGTAAGGCTAATCGGGACTGGACCTACAGTTTTAAGTGGGATCCGAACCACTATGTGCTTCCACTGGGAATCGAACCTGGGACCCCTTGATTACAAGGCGACAACGCTACCACTGTGCCATCGAGGAGGCCAACTTGGGTGGCATATGTGAACCCTGAGACAAAACAACAGTCAATGGCATGGGGGTCATACCGGTTCTCCAAACAAGCCGAGGAAAGCCCGTCAAACTTTGTCAGCGAGGAAGGTTATGGCCACCGTGTTTTGGGATGCTAAGGGAATCTTGCTTGTCGAATTCATGTAACGTGGTACGACAATCACTTCCAAAGTTTACTGTAACACTTTGCAGAAACTGAGAAGAGCCATCCAGAACAAACATTGTGGTCTGCTGACATCTGGGGTTGTGTTTGTGCATGACAACATTCACCCACACACTGCTTGGCGAACACAAGACCTTTTGCGCCAATTCAAATGGGATGTTTTTGATCATCCCCCATACAGCCTGGACTTGGCTCCTGATTTTCATCTGTTCACTCACATGAAGAAGTGGCTTGGGGCACAGCACTTCGCTGATCAAGAGGATCTTCAAAATGCTGTGAAAGATTGGTTGAATTCCCAGGCAGCTGAGTTTTATGCAGAAGGGATAGGTAATTTGGTGAAATGCTATAACCAGTGCTTGAATTTACATGGTGACTATGTTGAGGACAGTTGTACCTATCAGAAGTAAAGTAAAAATTTGTTGTATCTATGCTGTTTTTTTATTTACAGCCAAACAGCGGTTACTTTCTGAATGACCCTCGTATATCACGGCAACAGAAGACCTCATCAGTTTTCATTTCATGACACCACTGAACAATGGAATGTGTTTGGTAGAGGTGAAGGTCATGTGGAGGTAGAATGAACTGCAATAAATTGGTCTGGTATACCCAACTTCCCCTCGAATTTCCAGTAAATTTTTACTCCAGATATACAGGTGTTTCAAGAGAATGTGTTGTGAAACTGTATCAGGGTTCCCACATGAACTCTAAATTCATTTTCCCTGAGATTCTCTTGAGTTTTTCAGAATTTTCAGGTTTTTTTTTTCCAGAGTACATAATTCATATTACATTCCTATTTTAAATTGATTATACAATGTCCTCCTTCATTTCCTCTCATAGCCATACTATCCTCACCTTTTTATTATTATTATTGTTGCTATTATTAGAGATGGTTTTGTCCAATGTAAGCATATGAGTGAATCAGTAATTTTATCGATATATTACTAAACAGCATTCAATTCAGTGCAATATTATGCCCTTTTGTTATTATTTCTATGAATAGAAAGATATAATTCACATGTAGTGGTTTTGAAAAGTAAATGTTTAATTGCGCAATTTGTTTTTCAAAGGCAAAATCAATTGCAGTTATCTGCTTCCACAGATTAATAAATGATGTAAAGTAACCATTCATGTTCTTCAAGGAACATTTACAATTTTATATTGGTTCAGAATATAAATTATTGGTATCCATAAATTTTGTAGTGATAGTTTATCAGTATTGGCAAAAATGTAATCAGTATACTTTCTGATACCTGAAACTAATTCAAGAATAAAATGACATCTCTGTGACTATAATTAACAGGTTGACTGCCATGAGTACCTGGTACTCACATGCATTGTCCTCATTGCCAAGAGTACCAAATGTGGTACTCACTTAAATGTTCATTTTGCTCGAAAATTGAAGACACAATTTCAATTTTGAAAATGGTGGTTATATCATGTCTTATGCTGGAGTAACATTTCATTGAATATAAATGTAATTTTCATATTTTCGAAGTATATATTGATAATATAAAGTAGTACAATTTCAGTTACAAAAATGACAACTTGGTGCAACATGCAGGAGACTGAATTAAGTTCTTTTGCGTCACTTTTCTCCCACTTTTGACTAATGAGTTATGTTAAGATGAAATTGATGAAGTGAAACTCATAGAGAACAATTATTCCCAGGCTGGGATTCGAACCTTGGACTCTAGCATTGTAGCATGCTGTTCTAAAATCTTTGCACAGATGCAGGCTGTACATGAGATAGATAGTTTGCCTTTTTCTTAAAATCCAAATCAGGAGTAAGTTGTAGCTGTAAATAAATACCACTCCATGTTCATAAAGTTATCTTATTTTATTGGTTGTTCGACACACGACGTTGTGGAACTTCCATGCAACTTTATGATTTTTTCTGGACACCGATTTAATAGTTCTGTTGGTTTTCAGAAACTCATTGCTATGGGCGACGTTTGTGCAGCAAGTGAAAATGAGCACAAAGTGTTCATTGATTGATTTATTTTACTTAAATATCTTGAACAATGTAGTTTTCTGACAAAAATCAAGCATTGATTTCCATTGTAGTTGTGTCGACTGAAATCATACACTTTTTACGTAAAAAAATATTTTAAATATTTAATTAAATAAATTTTAACACTATTTTAAATAATAAGTTTAGGGAGAATTCACACCAAAACGACAGGCGACATGTGCTGCTTGGGAATAAGCGAACAGATGCAAGGTTTCCCACCATAGCAGCACGGCAGGATGCACGAGCCTGAGTTCGATCGATGAAATCCTAAAGCGGCACGTGTCACTTTCGCTTCGGTGTCAAATCTACCTTATTTAGTCATGCTACTGCTGGTAAATAATGGTCATGGTATTCAGTTTCAATTATACTTGATGTTTAATAGGGTGGACTGACAAACAATTCTTTTCTAAATTTGACTTGTAATAGTAACATTTGCTTCAAAAAGAAAAGTTAAGAATTTCACATTGATATCTTGATTCTAAGGATCGCCCTATTGGTTCTGAAGTATTTTGGTTATTCAACCCTGCAACAAAGGTTACTTTTAGTCAATTTACAGGAGATTTCTCCAACTGCGAGTATGTACGTGGACCAAAAATCATACTTACAAGCTAGTTTACCAATTTGCTTGGGCTGTTTTACTCATACACAAACCCACCCATTCTTCAAGTATCTATATCAGTATTATCATGAGAGGGGTGATGTAGACAAGTCACTAGTTTGAGTTTTTGGTTGTGGTGGAAAAAACATACAGTTATTACAGTAAATACAATGTGTTTTCAAAGTCCTGCAGGGTTCTAAAAAGCTATAACTTAAAAGTAATAGGTTCATTACAACGAAATATTGTTTTCTACACAGAAAAAAAATAGCATTTTGTTCTGCCCACACTGCTGAATGACGTGTGTGCAGGTGATCACGTGATTCCGGCATCGATGCAGGAAAAAGCCCAGTGCATGTTATGGCTTGCAGAGTTAAAATCTTGTGTTTTGGTGCAGAGAAGGTTCCAAAGAATGTTTGGAAAAATTCCTCCAGTGGAGACAAGTATCCAGAGATGGTATGGAAAGATTAAGACTACAGGAGAGCATGTATGTAATGGAGTATTTGATAAAATGCTGGCAAACATGTACATTCATTTTTGCTGAAAAACCATCTTTTGCACTTGTCCAATTCAAATTTGGCCTCCTGTGTTTACAGCTTCAGTGTCTGAGTCTCTTCTGGTTTTGGAAATGCCCTCAGTCCTCCCTTAGTGTGCCGAGAAGGGAAAAACCCTGTTTTCTCAACTCACTGAACTGTAGACTGCAGAAGCTCATCTTCGTTGTTTTCGTTGTGACTGAGTGAGTTGTGTTTGGAGTTCATGAGTGGTGTTTAGCTATATATGATATATTGGAAATGTGAATGCTATTTGTGCGGAGATTGCATCATCACATTGTCCGACTGCATTTTTCATAAGATGAGAAGCAGAAGTGCCACCATAGAGGCTGTAAAGAAATGTCCTGTGTTTGGTGAGACATTTTGATACTAAGCTTTTACCAATAAAATAAGTGATGAGGAAGTTAACTACGAAGTGGTAAAGGCAAAACCTCACTACGAGCCAAGGGTATATGAAGTATCGATTTTAGTTGTCAGAAAATGGAGAGCTCCGTAGGAGAAAGCTTGACAAGAAGATAGTCATCATATAGCTCTCAAAAGGCTACTGAAGTCATATAATAATAATAATAATAATAAAAAGATGTTGATTCATGCAAAAAATAGCTACAAAAGTTTAAAAGCAAAGCAGATAGCATGCTTTTTGACATAAGGTTTTGTAAGTGTGAAAACGTCTCAGTGAAGGTACTCTAGAGGCAAATTTGCTTACCCGTTAGGGCTGCTCAAGCATAGCAGAGGGTGTCAAGGAAACAAAGGAAGATGAACTGGGACTGGACCTACAGTTTAAAGTGAGATCCAAACCACTTTGTGCCTCCAGACCAGGTATTGGACCCAGGACATGGACATCAGGGTAGTTACACCTCAGAGCTCATCATCAGTAGCTGACCGGCAAAAAAAATTAGGAGGAAAGGATAGGTTAGAAGCAAGCCTGCAGGCCAAGAAGATAATTTGACAGGACTACTTCAACTGCAGGAAAGGTGAAACCTGAATGCAGGAAAAATATGGGACACTTTCCATTGCCGAACAATTATCCAACAACCCCATCAGACCACAGCATGATTGTCCAACAACCTATACTTTGGTGACACAACCCCACCCATTCTGAAAGTATCTATATCAGTATTATCATGTATCTGCATGAGAGGGATGGTGTAGACAAGTCACTAGTTTGAGTTTTTGGTTGTGGTGGAAAAAACACACAGTTATTACAGTAAATACAATGTGTTTTCAAAGTCCTGCAGGGTTCTAAAAAGCTATAACTTTAAAGTAATAGGTTCATTACAACGAAATATTGTTTTTTACACAGAAAAAAAATTTGCATTTTGTTCTGCCCACACTGCTGAATGACGCATATGCAGGTGAATACGTGATTCCGGCATCGATGCAGGAAAAAGTCCAGTGCATGTTATGGCTTGCAGACTTAAAAATCTTGTGTTTTGGTGCAGAGAAGGTTCCAAAGAATGTTTGGAAAAATACCTCCAGCAGAGACAAGCTTCCAGAGATGGTATGGAAAGATTAAGACTACAGGAGAGCATGTAATGGAGTCCAATGAAATATCTTAAATGAAGATCCTTGGAACTGGGAGTGGCGAGGTCTACGTTACACAGTATCTTATGCAAGAAAATGAAAGCCGGCCCCTACAAGTTGAGATTTGTGCACGATCTGATAGAAGAGGACTATACCATGAGGAAGGAATTCTGTGAATTAATGTTAACCCAATTAAATGGTGAAGGAGGTGATGCCCTTCAGTCTCTCAGTCTTTTTTTTTTCTCTGATGAGGCCACGTTCCATGTTTCGGGAAAAGTGAATAGACGAATTTGGAGGGTTGAGAATCCAGGAGACTTTGATACACATAAGCGAGATAGCCTCAAGGTCAATGTGTTGTGCACAGTTTCCATCGGCACCAGCTACCTGAACCATGTTAGACATTCCTTGTCCCAGATTGTCTTTCCATTGTAACCAACCAATTCGTTCAATGAAGGGCTGTTAAGCATCCTTATATGGGAACTTGTTGATGTGTTACCATGTCTTGTGGTATAATAGTACAAAAAAATACCCAACTCAAAAACATGTAACTTAGACTGTTTTCTGCACATTTTTTATGTATTGAAACATTCTTGTACCTAAACAAAAAATAGTCTTTGATTATGTTATTGGTATTATATTCTACCAACAGACTTAAATCTACACACACATGTACAATATGTATTACATATATAATATAAACGCAATTGCTTCTGCAATATCATTTCAGAAAATGACACAACTGTGAATCTATTTCCTGTTCACATTCAACAAAGAGAACTGTATTTACACAAACACAGATATTTGCAATAATTTGGTTACTTCATAGAGGCAACACAAATCTGCTTAGTGGTACTAGAAACAAACTTCACATAGTGCAGCTCGTCCTAGATTCATAGTGCTTTTTAACAAAAAACAAGACACTTTCAAAGATTCTTTGAGTCTTTTTCACAAACAGGACTTTCCTTACTCACAGCTGTCTCTAAAATGTTCCTTGCCCCACTGCCTGCAGAATCTGAGGGTTGACCACTTCCCTCTGCTTTCATCTTAGCCTTTTTCTCATCTTCTTGCTTTACAAACTTGTCCCACTTCTCTAAGCGAGCTTTCTTTTGTTCCTCGGTTTCTGCAACCCTACAGAAAAAAAGGTAATAAGGGCTTGAAGTAAGCAGTTTTCATGAAAATATGGAAACATAAATATTAGGGATGGACCAATATATAATTTACTCATACTGATTACAGATATTCTACCCATCCAATATAAAATTCCGAACACTTCTTGAAGAGAGTGAATAGTTCACTGAATGAATGCCTTAATAAATGGATGACTACAATGCAAAAGAAGCTGCATGTTTACACATTTACCTTTTGAAAAAGTAGGGAATGAAGATTATATGTTTATATCCATAAAAACATAACAAAATGGCAGAATATTGCAATTACGAGATACTATGGAACCAAGATTTTACATTCCCGGATTTTATACAGGGTGGCGCATGAAATGATACCCCATTTACTTTTTGAATGAAATTAATATTTATGTATTAATTTTAAAATATTCTTTCCTAGGAAACCTTAATCCATGGAGATTTACTGCCAGAGGCTGTAGTTCACTGAATCTTCACCGTGGCGCTAGCAGTCCAGTGTAGCGGCATGGCTGACAAAGGAAGGCTCACGCCAGAACATCGTGCAGCAATAGTGTTGTTGTTCGCGGAAACCAAAAGCATTGTTGGTGCACAGAGACGTTTACGCGCCCAATTCAACACACGTTGGGCTCCAAGCAAGAGAACAATTCACAAACTCGATGAACAATTGCAGGTTCAAGGGACATTACTGGAACCGAAACGGCCACAAGTGAATAGTGTCCGTACGCCGGAAAACATCGAAAGTGTACGGGTCGCTATGCAAAGAAGCCCCAGTAAGTCCTGTAGAAAAGCAGCTACCCAACTGGGTATATAGAGATGCTCCCTGCAAAGAATTCTCAAAAGTGATCTTCACCTGTACCCCTATAAAATAACAGTTGTGCAGAAACTGACACCAGAAAAGATTCAGCGGAGACTGGTATTCGCTGAATGGGCCGAGGGACATATGGATGTTATCAACAATACGTGGTTTTCGGATGAGGCTCACTTTCACTTGGACAGAGTGGTGAATAGACAAAATATGCGATTTTAGGCTACCGACAATCTGCAAGTGCTCCATCAAAAGGAAAGCCATTTTCCCGGGATTACAGTGTGGGCTGCTATTTCAACGCATGGACTCATTGGACCATTCTTTTTCGATGAAAATGTTAACAGTGAGCGTTACCTGGAGAGGCTTCGTAATCAATTTATTTCTCAGCTTCTTGTGAAGGATTTGCCATTTAACAGACCATGATTTATGCAGGATGGTGCAAGACCGCATACTGCCAACGTGGTCTTGGATTTCTTGCACGAGATCTTCAACTTCCGCATCATTTCAAACAGGTTTCCAGAACGCTTTAATGGTGGGCAGTATTGGCCTCCCAATAGTCCAGACCTTAATCCCTGTGACTATTTCCTGTGGAGATTCCTGAAGGAAAGGATTTTTCCAAAACATCCAGAAAATCTCATGGATTTGAGAACATTAATTACATAAGCTTTCACTGAAATTACTGAAGACATGTGTCGGAGGGTGATCATGATCAATAACCTAACTGTTCGTTTGACTACAGTTGTGCAGTGCAATGGTATTGAGCATGTTTTGCATTGAAACATTTTTCCACATTGCTATGTTCATTGCAATGTATGTTTTTTTGACAAATGTTGCTTACTGAAGATTTTACACTAAAAACAAATGGGGTATCATTTCGTGCGCCACCCTGTATTTTCCTGCATTATACATTCAATCTTGATGGTCCCGAAATAATAATAATCCGTTGCGCAACAGCCCATGAAGGGGCTAGGCATACCTACCGACTGCCGGTCTCCCTTCCCACGCTTTCCTTCGTCACCTCTAAGCGTGGAGATCTTCGACCAGTATTGGAATAGTCGGGGCGTCAGCCAGAAGTATCCCCAGCCGTTATAGTAGGTCTCCGTGACCAGATTACGCTCACTCACTCGGAGCTCCCCAATTTCCTCACGATGGTGGGTTGCCACCGGCCCTATATGTAGGCCGAATAAATTCCGACCAGAGCCGGATTCGAACCTACGCCGTCCCGCAGCGAACGATCTCAAGATGAGTGAATGCCTTAACCCGCTCGGCTACGGAGGAGGACTGTCCCGAAATAGCAAAGTGTTATAAAATTTTCCTCGGTTTTACATATTCCAGCATTATAAGTTTTTCAGCTTGGCACCATCAAAAATGTAAAATCGACGTTCCATTGTATTTGTAGATATAATGGATAGGTAAAATTATCGGCGATTTTATGTATAAACTGATTGCCCATATTGGTCAAAGCCAATAGAGTACAGATTAATTTATACCATCCCTAATAAACATTCAATTTGACAAATTCTACAGGTGGAGCACTGGAAATAATAATACAGTAATTTTTATGACTTTGTGGATTCTTGTAAAACATGACTTCTACATTAAACTTAAGCTTAAATTTAACATATAATATTGCATAAAACATTGCTTTGCGAATAAATATGCTAATAAAAAAAAGTAAAGCTGAGCTGATACCAGTGGTATTGGTATCAGAAAGTATTGGTTGGAATTTATCACAAACGCTGGCTGATACTTTCTGTGAGTCCGAGAGCCTCACAGAGTCTAAATATCCTGGAATTTTGGAAAATGCATATTTTCATTATTTTTGCAACAACATTGTGTGGAGACTTTATAATAAAATGATTATCTCATGTGATATTTTGAATAGATATGGTATACTTCCAATGGAAAATTTATACATTAAAATATATAAACACTCTGAACTGCTTTGAATTCAAAATGGTATTAGCTCGCTTCTAAAAGAAGTATATTGGACTTTCATAGTGTCACCACATTGTGGATTAAAAAGGATCTTGGAAGGCTAAGGGAGCAGAAACATGTAGGGAAGAGTATCTAGGAATCTATAAATGGCAAAAAAAAAAAAAAAAAAAAAAAAAAAAAAAAAAAAAAAAAAAACTGGCATGGTTATGAAATGGGTCACTGAATACTGAAACATCAACCTGAATGGGTTCAATGCAAAAGTTGAGAATGATATAAAATTTTATGAACAAGAGAGAGGGGGGGGGGGGTGTGAAGGGAAAAGAATGCTACAAACATGTGAAGAAAAAAAAAGATTGGTGACAAGCAATACATAGTGCAATCAAGTCACAAGATATGAAGGTTCGTCAAGGCAAATCTGGTCGTTCAAAATAACCAAACACATCTACAGAAGACATTACTTAATGAGGAACAAGTGCCACTATTAACATGATGCCATGGGCAATGGAGTCACTTGTTAAACAAGATGGTGGGCAAACCTGAGAGTGCGAACATGTAACAGCATGTTGTGATGGAGTTTCTAGTGAATGAAGGTGTAAAACTGAGTGAAATTCATTGAAGGCTTCAAGCACAGTATGGTGATTGAACTCCTAGCCACAGTAAAACATTTGAATGGTGCATACAGTTTAAAGAAGGCCATATATAAGTGCAAGACAATTCCGATTGATGTGGATTGGAGTCGAGTGCAGTCATTCCCATGAACATCCAGTGAGTGGAATGTGTGATTGTTGTAAATACTTGGTGCGTACTGAAAGTCGTGATCAACTTTTTATTTCAGACGTAAATGTTTACGTAGAGCGATGCGCTGTATAAGACAGTTAGAACCATCTATTGTGACAACATACACTTGAAAGTGGGGTGATCGGCGCAGTACGATGCGCATTAGCGAGTAGCGAGTAATGGCTCCGTTTGACACGTTGTTTCGCCAGCGTGCAGTAATTGAATTTCTGTTGAAGGAAGGTGCATCGGCATCAGATATCCACCGCCGATTGCAGGAAGTGTATGGTGATCAGTGTATGGCTACCAGTAGCATCAGGCGATGGATAAAACATTTTAGAAGTGGAAACACAGACATCAGTAATCTCCCTCGCACAGGCTGCCCGAGAACTGCCTCGAACAACAGGAACGTGGCTCGCGTCCAGGAAATCATCCAGGGGAACAGGCGTGTTTTGGTTAGGGAACTTTCACACATTGTTGGAGTAGGGCACAGTGCTATCCAGGAGATGATTGGTGTACTGGGTTACCGGAAAGTGTGTTGCAGATGGGTGCCAAGGGATTTGAATGCGGCACAAAAACGAAACAGAAAAGATGTTTGTATGGAACTTTTGGTGCGGTACCGAGCAGAGGATGGAGGCGAGGGTTTCTTGAAGTGTTTGGTTACTGGAGACGAAACCATTTTCCACCTCTACGAGCCTGAGAGTAAACGTCAAAGCCTGGAGTGGCGACATCAAACATCACCAAGAAAGAAGAAACCGAGGACAATGTCATCAGCTGGCAAAGTAATGGGAACTGTCTTCTGGGATTCGGAGGGTCTTCTTTTCGTGGACTTTCTCACTCCAGGGGAAACAATCAATGCTGCTCACTATGTGCGCACTTTGAGAAAACTTCGTCGTGCTATTTGTGAAAAACGTCCTGGCAGGGATAGTGTTATCCTCCAACACGACAATGCCAAGCCGCACACAGCACAGCTAACGAGGGATGAAGTTGCCAGATTTGGGTGGGAACTCCGACATCCTCCCTACAGTCCAGATCTGGCTCCTGACTTTCACTTGTTTTCTTTTCTGAAAGAACACATGCGGGAAAACAGATATGACACCAACAAGGAAGTGGAACTTGCCGTTAGGAGAATACTCAGACGTGCCCGAACGGAGTTCTACAACAGAGGAATTTTCAAACTTCCAGAACGTTGGCAAAAATGTGTCGATTTAGATGGTGATTATGTTGAAGACTAATAAAGGTATGTACTTTAACAGGCATATATTAGATTCTTTTTTGTACAGTTTACTTCCTTCTTGTAACATGTTGATCACGACTTTCAGTACGTACGATAGATGGATAACATGTTGCCAAGTTGCGGAACGGCAGGTATTTTGAGTTAGTTACGGTGAAAACTGTGATTGCTACTTGACAATCGCAGTTCTTTTAAAGTGTGATTTTGTGTGTTTGCTGTTTCTAGAGTTGCAAGAGCAAGTTCTAATTTTAGACACATTGTAAGTTCACAAAAAAGATATGCCACATTCTTTAGCTGGGTGGTGTTATATAGAAGTATAATAGAAAAATAAAAGAAACAAAGAAAAGAAAAAAAATCATTAAAAAACGACAAGATATGTACTGAGGAGATGAAGAAAAATGGTGGAAGATAAAAATTAGTAGACAGGTAGAGTGAGGTAGTACAGACATACAAGGAGGGTGGAGGAGAGACATATGAAATAAAGACATATGGCAACCTGTCAGATGACTTTATTGTGCGTTGATATTACAACAACGTTAATTTTTGTACATTTTGAAGGTGAACTGCAAGATGTGTAAACTGTTTGTAGCATTTAAAAAGCCTTAAAGCTTTTAAACTTAAGGAGTTTTCTTTAATTAAGAAAGCATTTGTAGGAAGAATTGTATGTGCTTTTTATTTTATTTACTTACATTTATATTAGAACATTGTAAACAAACTGAAACTTTTCGGCATAATTATAAACATTGGAATATATGGATTGCATCACATCAATGTTTTGTCAAAATAAATATTCACTCATGAGATAATCAGAATATCAAATAGCCGTTAATTACCCATTAAATCTAATTTTTATGCAGAATTAATGAAAATGTATATTTTGCTCATTTTGCATGATAAAGGGTGGAGCAGAAAAGAACTTGCAAATATTCACTAGTCAATAAACCTTACACTGACTTTTACTTAAAGTATTATAATTATGTGAAAGATGTAAGTTTGCCATTATGAATGTAATTTTACTAGGTGTCATCCACTGAGACTGATGCATTCCTGCATTTGAATCATGATGCACAGTAGCATGATGGAAGAATTTAATGATTTCTTTCCACAATCCTATTGCACTATTTCAATTTTATATGGATGGTAATTCATGTATGCACGAAATATCCAATGAATGAGATCTGCTGGATATGTTAAGAGCAACAGCTTGTCAACGTGCAGATTGTCTGGGATTGCGGCTGACAGCAACACAAACTCCTTTAATATTTTCCGGTGTCCACACAGTTCAATTTCTTCCCGTAAGTTTGTTACCTCTTGACGGCACTATTCTCACCAAGGTCCCATTTTTTAAAAACATTTCAACAGTTAATATGTAATATTCACAAGGACATGTTGGATATAGCTTATCTCCTCCCTACTGAAGGCTGAGTACTGCGAAGTAAATACCAGCCAAATAACGAATTTGTCTGTCTCACCTTACATATAGATAATGAAAGCATCAGTTGGCATCTGTAAAATTAATTTCAAATATTACTTTCCAATATCTGATAAATTAACATAAGGTTAATCGGGACTAGACCTACAGTTTAAAGTGGGATCCAAACCACTATCTGCCTCCACCTGGTATCGAACCAGAGACCCCATGAGTGATTCTTTTGATTATTAGTAAACTCAATAACTAACTAACTAACTCTCTAGCCTTCTTGAATCTGAAGGTTCATGGCTGCAGCAACACAGGCCTTCCATCTATCCCTATCCTGAGCAAGATCTATATACTCTTTTCCATCCCTACCAATTCTCAACATTATCCCCCCATATTCGTCTTGGTCTTCCTACTTGTCTCTTACCATCACGTTGCCAAACAAGAATCCTGTAAACTCCTCTTTCCTCTCCCATTCATGCTACAAGGCCTACCCACCTAAGTCTTCTTGATTTAATCATTCTAATAATATCTGGACATGAATACAAATTATGTAGTTCTAAATTATGTAACCTTCTTTACTCACCTGTCTCCTCATCCCTTTTAGGTACAAATATTTTCCTAAGGATCTTATTTTCAAATACTCTCAATTTATGTTCCTCTTTCAATGTAAGGGACCAAGTTTCGCATCCATATAATATTACAGGCAAAATTTCTGTTTTGTATATTTTAACTTTTAGTTTCTTAGATATTAAACGAGAAGACAAAAGTTTATGAAGACAAAAGTAACATGCATTTCCTATATTAAGCAGACTTTTTATTTCGTCTTTAATATCATTTTCATTTGTTAGTATTACTCCCAAATACTTGAATTTGGAAACTGGTTCAAACGAGTTGTTATCAATAATTAGATTTTGATTATTATCTAACACTTGGCTTCGGCCTGTAAGCATATATTTGGTTCTCCTTCTAACTTCCAAACCAATATCTTTAGCTGCTTTGAAAAATATTTTAGCATTTTTCTAAATTGTATTTACATCATCCCCCAGTAAGTATACATCAGCTGCATATGCTAACAGCTGAGTAGAGGCATGCATGTTTCGTTTTTGACGAAAATACAAAATGTGAAATAACAAGCTGTAATGTTCACTTTTCATGTTTCTGAAAGGTGTGAGGTGGATTTTGCTACCCTGTTTTGTCACAAAAAGATGTGAAATGAACTGCTAAATGCAAAACAGACTCTTAAACACAAAATTTAGAGTTTATTTACTGACGCGACACTTTCTGAAGTTTGAATTATCCTGTGAATATCAGGATTCATGGAAAATTGATTAATTCTGCTGTAAATACTTGAGAATAAACTTAATATTCTGGTAACAACATAAATGTGTATCAAAAGGGATATGTTTATTTTGTGTAATAAGTGCAGTTTCTAAATCAAATTTAGGATTATATTCACAATTTTAAAACCAAAATGTCATTTTATATACTGCCTTTCATCTAATTTTTCACTGCTATAACAGGAAAATTTTATTTTATTTCCTGCTTTTGAACCTGGAATGCTTTTGCACTAAAATTTGTTTATTTATTTACCAAAAATATGTGACACTAATTATTAGCTTTACATTCATTTCATGCAGAGTTGTGCTAGGTACCAAATGGTAATGTTACAACAAATTTGGACCTTCAGCTGCAATTAGCAGCTACTCTTCTCAGTGATGGCAATGAAAACAAATTTTTAAGGCTGCATCAGTTCACAAAACAAAGCTTACTTGTATTTCGTCTTCCCATCCCAGGTCTCGGCAGTAATCTTCCTCTGGCCAAACCATCTTCCATTCAGCAGCTGAATACACTGATCAGCTTCTGCCGGTTCTCGGAATGTTATCTGAGCCACTCCCTCTGGATGCCTCTGAAATATTTATCACAATAACATTTTCATTAGCTTGAATACAATTAGGTGTAAACATAGGGACCCCAGAAAACAGTATTTAAAATATAGTTATTACTTTTAAATATAAATAAGACTACAATCGCTATCAGGGTGTGTGATCTGCAAGTTTGACACATATCACTGTAGCACCTGTAAATTATAAAGATGCAAGCTGAAAGTAAGTTAGAAAAGTTTCACCTATGCAGTATATGCAAACCATGGAAAGCATAATGTACACCACAATTTTTTAAAAAAAAGTAGTTATTGTGCTTTCTATGGAATAATTGTTTTAGGAACAAGAAACCTAATCAAAAGTAAGGAAAAATATATACATACATCATGAATAACAACTTTGCGAACACTTCCACATTTTGAGCATTCTTCCTGCAAGTCTTGTCTGTACTCCAAAATAAGTGCAACATTATCATCAAATATCTTTGGATCAAAAAGGTTCTTAACAATCACCACTCTCTCATTCTTCGGACGTTGACCACGCAATAAATCAGGTCTCCAATCGAACAGTCTGTAACAATAAACATACAGACAATGCAATTATAAACAATCAACAAGAAAAAAAAACTAAACCAGATTTAACAAACTTCATGGATAAAAAAGAAAAATAAAGTATTCGAGAAACTTGCATTAAACTTCCAAGAAAATCAACAAACATACAGACATTTGTAACACAACCACAAAAATTTTAACCAATCACTATCCTTTAGCAGAGCCCCCATGTCTCAATAATTTTAGCATCATCACTGAAAATTCAAATTTAATTATTTAAAAACTGATGAAATTGATACTATAATTATATTTTGTAACAACTTGTACAGAATGGTTGGATCCAATGAAGTGAAAAGATTTTCTCATTGTCTTAATATAGAGTTCTAACTAATTTTGTGAAACCAAATTTCCTGATTTTTCCGGGTCTTCAGGCATTTTGAAATAAATTTCTGGACCAATTAAAAATGCTACAACATACTAATATATATAAATATTAATCTTTAGCAGACGGTGCCTCATGTGCCTGGAAAGCCTCGGTGGACAGGACATTTTCAAGCGCACGCTTTTCAAACTTGTCGCAAAGTACATCAAAAATCTTGGCTCAAAGACTAATTGTCATAGAGAGATGAAATCAGTTGTGTTTTCTTAAAGACAGGGCTTTTAGTGGAGGTAAAATTTATACATCATGCCTTACAATAATGAGTGTTAAAGGAAGAAGAAAATTGATTTTTTGAAGAAAAAAAATTGGGCCTTAAAATAGACTGAAGTGGATAAAAAAATGTATGTAGCAGTGGTAAATTCCTTCAACCACACAAAGTTTCATTGAAAACAGAATGATACTTCTTGGCTAAAAAAAACAACAATGTATAAGAGTGTCAGAGTTGCCATCTTAAAGAATCAATATCCAGAATTTTGGCCCTATGAATGCTGGAAAGACCAAATTTGGAGGGAAGCACAAGAAAATACCACTCCTTGAGGATATGTAATGCTCATGCACCAACTTTGGAAGAAAAGAAAAAAGAAAAGGAAATTACGGCAAATTTTGGGCCTTTGCCCCTGAGTCACCACTGGACCATTAATTCTTGCACATTGTTAAAATGTTCCTTTGTTCTCATTATTACATGTAAAAGTGAAATATGTCAGAAAAAATGGTGGTTGAGGAGTTATAACCTTTTCTTCTAAAACCTGTCCACAATACCAAGAGGAAAACAAAGGACTTTTTTAATCTCCGCTTGTTAATAATAGTGACAGGGGATACATTGTTTTGTAAATCAAGTATGTCATACATGATATGTATACTAATGAACAAAAGAGACAGAACTGAAATATCGTGTGTAGTTTTCAAGTAATGGCATGTTAATTCCTAGTCACGTTGTACTGGGAAAACCTTTTCCCATGTGTCCGCAATGGGTATCCAGCCGGTCGGAAGAGTTTTTCCCATCCGGCCACTATAGGTTAAATCTTCAACTCTGGATGCTAATGAAATGAATGAAGTTTATTCAACACAGTTGAAAATAGTGTGATGTAATTTTTTCTTAGAGAGCAAAGCATCCTATTTTGAGAGAATTGCCCATGCATGAAGAAAAGTTTCATTTTTGAGTCATATTAAAAACAAAAGAAAATGAAGGGGCTTTTACTAATAATGTGAGTGGTAAAACGTGCATGTTTAATAAAATGGAAAGGTAGGAAAAAAAAAAAACCATGGAACAAAATACAGCTTATACAATGTGTTTCAAAAGTCCCACAACTCTTAACTTTGAACATTTATAACAAGAAACTCATAAGAGATATTTACATCTGGTTCATCTTCATCTCTTCCACACATATCATTTAATATTCATTGTAAAATTAATTAATACAATAAATTCTATAAATTAATTAGTGGCTCAAAGCAGCAACAATTTCTTCTTCCATAATGCTAATTTTCGAGAAGATTATACAAAAGGCTGATCGGGCTATATCCGAAAGATTTGACAACGCTGCTGCCACATGTGTAGTTGCGCCAGAACATTGAAACCAGTGTTGTGTCTGAGCTTGCAGTTGCCGGAGCGTTGTCTTCGTGCTAGTGAAATTCTGCCGAAAATTAACCATTATTGGGAAGGGTACATCATGGATATTTTCCACACACATTTTTCGTACAACCAAAGAGCGAAACAGTGTCGGGAAAATGGTTTAACCATCAGACTGACCACAGCTAAAGATATCGTGGCCTGGCAAACACAAATGGTGCTCATGCAGAAACATTCACCAACAAAAAGGGCCCGTTCGATGTTGCCAGCGAAAGTGTGGCCTGAAATGCTTCATGGAATTTGGTTCAATGTGGTGCAGTCCACTGTCAGCGATGTCATTCGTTGCCATCTTGGCCTGCAGTGCATATGTAAGGACCGGGTTCACAACCTTCTCTCACACACACCACATTGCAGAATGTAAGACCAACTGCCGCAAACTGTAAGAAAGACACTTGGTGGAGTCAAAATGGAAGACAGTTATCACATTGGATGAGACCTACATTTATCTCACGCGTAATGGTAACATTAGGGAAATTACGTACTGTGACACCTATGGCAAGGGACGTACAGAGTTTTACCACCAGTGGCGATAAAGTTTCCTGCAAGGAATCATGATTGTCGCCAGATACAGTTACAAGGGGAAGTTGGAGATTTTAAGGTAGAGAAAAACGTAAAGGTGAATGCTGCCTACTTCCAGGAATCCATTATGGTCCTAATCTATTGGACAGACATCCTCCCTCATTTGTACAGAGCCAACAAGAACCAGGTGCAGATCCACATGGATGAAGCATCAAGCCCCACCACTAGATCATCCCTCCCGGTTTTATTAGGACATGGAGCAGGAAACAGAAATCTGTGTTATTCCCTTTCATGACATTCCTGTCAAAAGCTCTGATGCCAGTCCAATTGAATTCTGCGCATTTGGACTGTTAAACAGAACGTCTACAACATTGCTGCCCCCGCACCCTCACTGGCCTATGGAAAGCCTGTAAGGAGAAATGGGATGGAATTCCTATGAATGTGCTCCAACGTAGTTTGTTGAAGTGGAAATTGCGGTCGGGCGATAGCCCATAATGCTGGTGGTCCCATAGAACACAACCGGTGGTGGCAGCATGGCTTTTCATAGGGTAAGTACACTTTACATATCGGTCGGATATAACCCGATCAACCTCTGAACTAAACTCCGTAGCTCAACAGCCACTTGAGGGGCAAGTTCTGCCATCTGGCTGGTCAGCACATCGAGTCCGATTATCAATATCTTTTGGTTTACAAGGCTAAAGTCCACTACAATTGCTTTCGAGTAGATTCCAATGCTGGGTCACCACAAAAATTTTGGAATTCACACCAGAGATTGCATGCAGGAATGCTTACGCTAAAGATGAAAGAAAGATACTGAAGAAATTATTGAAGGCCTATCTGTATTTTGAAGTTCTGTGACTGCTATTATGTAAATCTGTTGTTTGTGTCAACAGGGAACATGTGCAGCACTTGGAATTTGTGATGGTAACTGTACGGATGAAGAGAAAAAGAGACACTGTAGTGGTCTATAACCTTGGTTTCAGGTAGGGAAATTAGTTCCCTCACCAAAATCAAGCTCCATGATGAAGAGGAAGCAAATATCTACAAGATTTATTTCACCTTTCAGTGAGTGGCATTTAGCCCAGGAATAATAGGAAAATATATGCAGGACAACAGCTATGTTTTTGAAAATATACTTTTTCAACTTCTAATACAAATACATTTTATACTATTCTGAATGTGGTATTTGTAATCTTTATGAAATTCTGAGTAAGTATGGAGAACTCGAAAAATTTGCTGTTAAATGGTCACGAAAAATGCAAGTTAAGGTCAAGGATATCATTTCACACACACAGCTGAAAAAAGGCAGGAGTTGGCATTCCAAAAATAAATTAAAATTAAAGTGTGTGGAAGTAAGAGCCCTCCCAAGCCCTAAAATTCATGGGATCACACATCTCTGAAATTGAATCTTGGTCTTGTTGGATCATCATGGTGTGGCACATTAACAATCTCTCTTCATTAAAGGTTGATTGTTAGTTTTAGGCACTGACTCCAGGTGATCATTTAATGTTAGACAGGGATGCGCAGGATGGAAAGTTTTTCATTTTGAATGGAAATAAAAAAAAATCCTGGCATTTTGGACTGGAAATGTTCACCATTTGCAGACAAATGTAAGTGCTTTTTAGGATGGATTTTCAAAGATGGGAAAAATCTTCACATGCTATTTCTTGCAGAAGTGATTGTTTTCATATTTCTTGAATGAAAACTGCCATTTCCAAGAAACTGCTGGCACTTAGTGAAAAAAATTCGACAATTGTAATACACAACTACTTGAAATTTCCCTTCTGTTTGTGAATCTGAAAAATGAAAATCATTTCCTGAAGTCAGAATCTGAACTGATTTATATATATATATATTATATATATATATATATATATATATATATATATATATATATATATATATATATATATATATATCGATCCCAGTACTGATATTTCATGATATTGCACCTCTGGTGTTAAGAGGGGTGGAGAATCACCATTCAGTATTGATTAATAGATTGTGACATGTAGCAAAAGGATATCACTTAACTTTTAGATATGAAAAGACATGATCCCCTCTTTTTAAGACATTTCAGTGGGGGAGACAATTCAATTGCTCCTTCCAGAATCCTCCTTAATGTTAGGAGAATGGTGATTTCCTTGCGATAACTTCTGTGTTTCTTTCTTTCTTTTTTTTAACATAATTATAACCACACACAGCGATGTCCACGAAAACTGCGGGCTGTCACTGTGAGTCAGTGTTGCCACGTTCCATGTACATCTTTACTCCAATGAATAAAAATCTGTATAAAATCAGTTTCACAATGTGAATTGACAATGATACTGTATTTGCAGTACTGCCCGATACTAAGAAAAAGTTGTTTCACAAAATTGATAAGCAATTTTAGAAATCTGAATATTAATTGTGTTTAAAACTTTTCTGTCTGCAAGATCGGACCACCAATTTTTTTATTGACAGAATTTCAAAGAGAGCAATTATATGCAAAAGTCCAAAAATCAACACTTTTTTGGTTCTCACACTGATGAAAAATAGAAGGCATACTTGAAACAAAATTTGGTTAACACAGAATTGAATAATCTAAATTTTGTAACTCATTTTTGTATAGTTCTATTGGTTAGACTCGAATATCCATGATTTTGAATCTGACAGTAGTACTGTTGCTTCTTTATCATTGTCATGCAAGTGTGTATGTGTATGATACAGGCTACAAACATGCTGTGCCTGAAAATGTCTCTTCAATGATGTAAACTCTAATTACAATTATAACTTGAAAGTAATTACTTTTCTTGCATTTTCTTCAGTTTCTCCTTTTCTTTCTTATGCTTCTTCTTTGGTTTCAGCGAAGGATTGTACTCTCCTTTCATCTGAAACTTGGCTCTTTCAACATGAAGTTTGTGTCCCCTCAGATCATACCCATCCAACAACTTCAGGGCTAGGTCCACTGATTCAATCTGCAAAAGAAAGGGTCGCTTTTACTCCTTTCCATCAAAGCAATGATATTCACAAAAATCACCATAAACACCCACCTTAAATGCTGAGCACAATGACGACTTCACACAGTTCATCATCATACCTTTCTTGTCAGAGTAACTTCTGTTAGAATTTAAATATTTTCATTTGTTATGTTAGTTTTTTTTATATATATCTTTAGGCTGATCATGATGATGAGGATGAATAAAGATTAGATAAAAAAATTAAAGAAAAAACATTGACAATGTGTTGGTTCAAAAAACTGTAGATGCATATGATTTTATATATATATTATATATTTTATATAATATCATTCACAGCAGTAATTATAATAGTATTTATTATCTGGAAAGGTATAGCAAGTGCCCAACCCACATTATTTAATATACAACAAACATCATCAATCAAATGATACAAGCAGCTCCACCTTCTGAACATACATATTCAGAACTTCCTATATTATTAACCAATTTTTAAGGTGGCAGAAAAGTGCATTAAATTTAACCTTCAAATATAAGGATATCCTTTCTTAAAAATGGCAACCTGAAACCAAATTGGATTACAAGATAGATCATCCCCATTAAAAGAACAAACAATATTCTTCCATGATCATACGATACTAATTTTAATTATAATTACAATGCTAGTAGGATATTTATTAATATCCCTATTTAATAACAAATTAACTAATCAAATATTATTAGAAGGGCAAACCCTAGAAACAACATGCACAATTATACCAGCAATCACTTTAATTTTTATTGCACTACCATCACTACGATTATTATATTTACTAGATGAAATTAATCAACCCTCACTAACAATAAAAACAACTGGGCATCAGTGATACTGAAGTTATGAATGAATATATATATATATATATATATATATATATATATATATATATATATATATATATATAATTAATTGGTGAGGTATATATAGGGTAGGCAAAAATTCATACAACTGAGATTTTGAACATACGTAACCTTTGTACAAAAAACAATAGAGACATGAAACTCGTACTGGGTATTAATTTTGTCTGTGTGGATATTTTTGTAAACATTAAACAAGAAAATCATGCTTTACATGAACGTCCAGTCTGTGGGAAAAGTTACTAAGGTGTAAAAACAAACATGGATAAAAGACAGCTGTGGAGATATTTTTTAATCACAATGTCACATCACTTCAAAATCATAAAAGGTGAATGAAAAAGAGCTCCCACCCATCCACCAACAAATTTTTGTCCATTCAAACACTATAGTATGGCGAGATAGCCCAGGTTTTGAACAAAGTATATGCTACCCAGAGGTAAAGTAAGGGGTGTGTGACTACCAGTGCCTTGCATGCCATGGAACTTATTGTAAAAAAGTGTAATAAATAGAAGTGAGGAAAATGGATCAAAAGGGCTAACATTTCAGATTATTAAACAAAATGAGATTCACAATTATCCTCTAAGTTCTGAAATTCAAATTGAACAAATTGAACAAAATAAGTAACAAAGTCAAATGGCTATATTAAAAAAGTCAAATTAGCTAAGCCCAGTTTACAATGTTCATGTTCAGTTTCAATATTTACTTTCTTTAAGTTTGAAGCTTGTTATTTTAAACTCTGCATTATTTTGTAAAGGTCAATAAGAGTTGGCAACTCTAGCGGCATGGTGGATTCTAGTTGCAGACTACTTTGTCTTGCTTTGGAACACGATTTACATCATGTTTGACACATGGATTTCATACATTCGATGTCTGTTCTTTTAACTGTGCACATTTTAAATGACATAACTTAATACACTCGCAACACTGCACTTTTATTTCCTGTCTTGAAACAGCTTTAACACATTCCACACAGGAGATCATTGGGATATATTGAATGGCTAGCCATTTGCTCTGAATAACACCTTGCAGTGGTTGGCAATACTGTTTGTTTACATTCCAGAGAATGACATCAACCCATCTCCAACTCTTCAGAAGTCGTGAGCCAATTCAGCTCCAGGAAAACCAGAGAACGCATTTTTAAGGTGAATGAAATTATTAAATATAATTATAATCATTAATTATTATTTTTAATTAAGTTTCATAATATTTTTGCACACATATTCCTGAAGATTTTGTATCAATTTACATTGAGATTTCAAATTTAAAGAATTGGGCCTCTAATTCTAATCTTGCCCAGGGCCCCGCAATATGTTGCTACACCAATGATGCCACTGATATACAGCGTGTCCACAATGAGACTCCAACATTTTGAAAGTCTATAACTTTTTCATTTTAAATTGTACAGCTGTGATTCCGGAAGCAGCAGAAGCAGAAACTCAAAAAGTTTATGTGGTAACGTTTTAGTGCGTGCAATAGCCGTAGTGGCGCTGCAGCACTCGATTGTTTGAAAATGGAGATTCTAAACGAGAGTGCACAGTTTCATTCGAAAGGAGTCCACAGATGTCAGTAAGACAAGCAGTGAAGAACTGTGTGAACTGTCGACCGTTTCATACCAAGTTCTCTCGCTGCTTGTCTTACTGGCGTCTGTGGACTCTTTTCAAATGACCTCCGCACACTTTCTACAACCTGTTCCTGGATTCTGGGTTTACCACCACAGTGTCCTTTCAAAACATTGCCGGTCGCCAAAAACTGATCACACCACTTCTTTATAGTCATGAATGTCGGAGGATCCTTATTGTACACACGACGAAAGTTTCGTTGCACTTGAATAAGTGATTTCGTTTCTGCACACCACCACACAACCTGTGCACGCTCGTTTGGAATCTCAATTTTCAAACAATCGATTGCTGCAGCACCATTACGGCTATTGCACGCACTAAAACGTTACCACATAAACTTTTTGAGTTTCTGCTTCTGCTGCTGTACAATTTAAAATGAAAAAGTTATAGACTTTCAAAATGTTGGAGTCTCATTGTGGACACGCTGTATATATATATTTTTACATGGAACTTCATCACATCTCTGGATATAACCATTAGTTCATTCTTGTCAGATTATTTCATACCAGTATCAATTTTTTTGCAACATTGTGAGTCTTCCTTCTACTCAGTGGAGACCCAAACCAGGAGTGCCCCAATCTCCAAGCCCTTCTCCTTAAATATGGGAATGACTGGTAATACTGAACAACCACTACAATCTAAAACACTTAAATGTATTACTAGTTCTATGTACTGAAACCATGAAAAATAAATCTAATGGCTAACTATCCTTCATTATCTGCATAGAGCAACGGAATGAAAGGATATAATTGGAGACTGGAATGAACAACTCATGTGAATATATAGTACTAATTCCCAATTAATTTCATACATAACTGCACAGTACTTTATAGATAATGTTCTTAGATGGATCCATGTATGTGTTTTAAATTTATTTCAGTTAGCTAGAAATCCTGAGGAGTAGTATTCTAAAATGTTAACTGGGTTGACAATTATATGCTTCCAGTTAAATATTATCTGTATTCAAATTGGCTCCCTCAGCCTCTTATCAATGGGTACCTGGGGGTTAAAGTGGCTGAAGAATCATCTCCATAATGGCTGGGATGAAGAATGTGTGCCTCTTTGGTACAGTGTAATGTACAGGGGAATACATACAATACAAAACAGTACATACAAATATGACAAACTTTTTCAAGTTAAATATAAGATGTAAAGGAAAAAATAATCCCCAAAATGAATGAACCATAACACCACTACTATTATGATGCATGAAGCTAAGGCTCAAAGCTGCCTCTAATGGGGTGATATAATTACTTGAAACCTCACTCATTAGTTCAGTAAACAAATTTTATTGTTTTGGGGCCATTTCATCTCAAATCAGGCATAGAGTGCCCCTTGACCATCACAGATTTCTTTGATTTTTTGTTTGTTTTGAGTCCACTTTATGCACAGAAAGGCTGAGACTGGCTCTTTAGTCATACATTAAATATTTATATGAACTTAATGAAAAAGTCACAGGTCTGCTGAAGGGAACATGTGTTCTCTTGAAACGTTATGTCAAAAAAACATGTTTAAAATGCTTGTAACAAACATAAACTACAATGGGAATAATTTTAATGAATAGTTTGTACAAGTTAAAAATTAAAGCTGAACACTAACAACATGCAATTTTGTGACGTTCCTTTCTGGTGTTCGCCACTGGATCACGGATTACTACGTCACGGTAGCTACCCAATCTCCTTGTGCGGCGGAGTTATGAGACTCTCCTTAATGTTATGCTACAATGAGCATTCTCAGGACGAAACGGTTTGAACAAAAAAAATAGCTTCTTGCTATTTTACAAATTTAATAACACATTTTGCCTTTAAATAATCACTGCAAAATAACAATAATATTCACAAACGCAATCACATTTGAATTAAGTTGCGGCTTTACCTATAAAACAGTGTTTTTCACTAAATAAACATCATCTCACGCAACTCAACTTACTTTTTCCATTTCACGCACTGTTGTCCTGGCAACCGAATCAATAAAAGATTGGACAGTTCAACAAATGTTTATAAACCGGAAATGACTTCCGCTTCCAATATTGCGTGTAACAAATATACAGCAAAAATTATAAATTTAAATCAACACAAACAACAGCATTGAAACTAACATATAAATCAAACAGATTTCTGTGAAATTAACAGAAAACAAATAACATATTACATATCACCAAAATAGACAAGGCGTATCAAGTTCTCCTCCCATACAAACAAAGAAAATTGACGTAATGTACATGAAGGAAATTTTCTTTATAGAATAAACTTCTTCGAGCTTACGTCAGAACTCTTCACTCTTCATGCAAACTCGCTCTAAGAAAATTCATATGATCCTACATTTTTTAATCATAAAAACAAATCTTCAAACTATCTGTTCTCTTGCTTTGTGTAGAACTTCTTTTCTTTCTTTAACCATCCTTTCCACATCTTCTAAGAGCTTTTTAACATTAACAGCTTGTTCTTCATCCAACTATACATGTCCTAAACATTTGTATTTCCAAACGTTTAACTTCTGAAATTGTTCTGGGCTTTAACGTAATTATTGACATTGAAGTGTCACATAAAATTATACATTTGTTCCCTATTGGACCTTTATCATTTTCAACTATGGCTGTCCTTTCCCTTCGACTTCGCCATTCATTCTCAGATTGGTCTCCTGGAACTAAATTATCAACATTGTGAACTTCTAATTCTTCTGGGAATTATACCTAACGTCAGCCCTCTTTCGGTTTAATAATAATCATTACAGGAAATGAAATTCAAGTTGTATCCAAATCGTGTACACAAGGCAAGCATTATCTGAATAATTATATGGCTTTGTAAACTCTTCTTTATCCATTTTCTTCAAAGAATGTGCAGGACTCTCAACGATTACTTTCTATGATGGAATATATTTTTCAACCTTCACAATGCAAACAAAAGATAGATTTTCATATAAATTTGATAACACTTACTTCACATCTTCACGTGCAAGCTTATTTGTTAGAGTGTTTTACAAGCGGTTTCTTTTTGTTTTCTGAACTGTTTTCTTCTTCCTTCTTTTTCTCCATAGATCAAACATTTCTTTCTTCTCTTGCCACTTCAATAATTCTCCTTCCAACTTTTTCCTCTTGGACAACGGAACCGGATAAGGATTGGAGAAAACAGGTTCTTCACTGGTCAAATTTACTTCACAGATAGAATTCCTAGATAATCCTGGTTTGTCGGCGAATATTCTTCTATATTTCAACAATAAATTAAATAGCTGCTCCTTTTCCTCAACTCTCAAAACATCTGAAGCAAAGGCTTTATCTCTTATGTCTGATTCTGTTGCAGTCCACTCATCAGCGTTAGCTTCTTCCTCCGCTTTCGTACACTGTATGAAGGCTGTCTTCTCCCGCGACTCGCCCTTCTCTGAATCTCCAGCGTTAGGAAGTAAATGTTGCTCTAGTGTGTGTCCATCATTGATCAGATACAATTTTTCTGCGCCTGCATCCAGAGTGGCTTTGTATCTTCGAAGGAAAGGATAACCAAATAATAAGTCAGCTTCTAAGCACTTGACCACATATACCAAATCTTCAAATATAAAACCGCCAATTTCAAAATTTATTCGCCTGCAACCAGCTATCCGTGATCTTTCTTTTCCAGCAAAATATTTTAATATTACGCCTGGACACTTCTGCAATTTAAGACCTGGTAATCGCTCTCGTACTTGAAGCCAAATATTATAATTCATAAGGGTACATTCGCTACCCGTGTCCAGAGTGCATTTTATTTGGAATCCTAATACCTCGACTGAAATTTCAGGTTTCTTCACATTATCCCTATCTTCTTCCATTATCGTCTTTCTAATTTTTAAATAATTTAGAGGAGTGGCTTCGATATTCAAGTACAATACTTCTAACGGATCTTCTGTTAGGAATGGGTCTTCACTTTCGTCGCTTTCTTTTACTTGCATGCCCTTCATTGCAAGCGTAAGAGTACCGCTTACAACGGGCGCTGGGCTAAACCCAGAACTTCATTGCAGTTAATTTCCCATGGCGACGCTGTAACTCTAAGATTACTGGAAGGTAGCTCTTCCGTCTGTATTGCACACTCTTTTCGTTCTGGAGCTCTTTGATCTCTTCTCCAACTATTTGTGTACGGCGTAGTCCTTCTATAAAGTCTGTTACTTGTCCAGTTTCTATTCTTCCACCTACCACCCGGGAATCGCTGTCCTTCTCTGCTGATTGGTTCCTTCCCATTTCCGCTCTCTGCGCTGCGGGATCCTCCAGGATTATTAGTAGAAGTTGTCATCTGTACTCTGCGAACTCGAGGTTGGTTAGGTCTCCTTTCTTCTGCTTTATTACCGTCGCCTCTCCACCCATCTATCTGTTCTGAGGCTTCGTACTTCCCCAAGAAGTTGGTCAACTGGTCAATGTTTCGAGGATCTCTTGTTAATACTAGCTGCCGTATTCTGTATGGGAGCTGATGAATAATTAAACTTAACACTTCTGTTTGGTCCACACGTTCGACCAAGTTACAGTATGACCCGTAGACGTCCCAACAATAATCCTCCATAGAAAGACCTGAGGATTTGGAATATCTTCTGTTTCTTAAAATCTGGATCTCTCTCTGCTTCGCTTCTGCAGAGGCATACTGTTTTTTAAACGCGGCACAAAACTGTTCAAAAGACTTCCACCTTCTCTCGTTGGCAATAAACCAGGCTTTAGCTTTCCCTTTCATTACAGAAGGAAGCACCTTTAATCTATAGTGCATAGGCATTTTCATTATGTCCATGGACGTTTTCAGTTCTTCCAAATAACGCTCCGCTGATATGGAATTTATTTCTCCGGTAAATTTGCTCAGAGAGTTAATATCAGACATTCTAAAAAAATGTCCAGTGTGAGATGGACTATGAGAGACATCAGGAGATTTATCAATATCTTCTCTGGGTATCCCTTTTGTACTTTGGATACGTCTTCTCCTCTTACGGTTCCTTTTAGTCAACAATTCAGCAGAAGATACAGATTCTGTTGAAGATATACCGGAAATCAAAGGGTCATTATCATCTCTCACCCATCGAACATTTTCCACAGATCTGTCAGTATTTCCAGCAGTCATTCCTGGATTTCCTTGCACAGATTCTAAATGTAATCTCTCCAACTTCCCTAAAAGGAATTCCTCCATAAAATAGAACTTCTGGTTAATTTCTTTATTCATCTTCTCACTGTCCTGCATATACAAATTCCTTGAAGTACTTTGCTGATCCACGACGGATTCTATCCTTGCTTTTACGGTGTCCAATTCATTCATTACTTTTCGTCTGTCTACTTCCCTGACTTCTTCTATGTTATTTAGTGCATCTCTCCCTTCATCAATCTGTTTTAACAAATCACATCGCACAACTTCCAATTCTTCTTTGTTTTCTTGTCTTCTGTCTTCTATTACTCTCATCATTTCATTTTTATCTTCTTTCCGCTCATCCTCAATCTTCTTCATCAATTCTTCTCGGTCTGCTTTCATTCTCGTCATCATTTCCTCCTTATCATTCCTAAATACCTCCTCCAAGTTTCTGAAAGCTACCTTAGTTTCGTTTCTTCCGTCTTCAATAATCTTCATCAACTCCTTCTTATCCTCTTTCCGTCCTTCTTCAATCATCTTCCTCAATTCATTCTTATCTTCTAGCCTTCCTTCTTCCATTTTCTCAAACCTCTTTATCATTTCATTCTGATCTTCTTTCCTTCCTTCTTCAATGATCTTCCTTAATTCATTCTTATCTTCTAGCCTTCCTTCTTCAATTCTCTTTAACCATCCACAAAGTACCTCCATATTTAAAGTAGCACTATGCGATTTGCAATTTTTACAAACTAAGTCATCATCAGGAATAAATTCTCTGGATATTGGCAAATTTGCACACCCTAAATGGAAATACGCCTCGCATTTCCTGCACTGAAATATTTCGTCCAAAGGCTTATCTTTATCATCACAACAACTCAATTTATCCATTTTCTTCTTGCTCTGGCTTCGCAAAATTCTCCTGCTCATACCTTGATATCTCTGCAAAATCGATCACATGACTTACATCTATGAGTTATCAGACTTTGTAACGCTCGACAATTTCGTCATGACTTCACACGGCACAAAACACACGTTTTTTTCACACGATATTACAGTTACAATTTATCCTTTTACATCATCGATGCCTTCACGTTGAGCGCCAAATTTACCTGTGACGTTCCTTTCTGGTGTTCGCCACTGGATCACGGATTACTACGTCACGGTAGCTACCCAATCTCCTTGTGCGGCGGAGTTATGAGACTCTCCTTAATGTTATGCTACAATGAGCATTCTCAGGACGAAACGGTTTGAACAAAAAAAATAGCTTCTTGCTATTTTACAAATTTAATAACACATTTTGCCTTTAAACAATCACTGCAAAATAACAATAATATTCACAAACGCAATCACATTTGAATTAAGTTGCGGCTTTACCTATAAAACAGTGTTTTTCACTAAATAAACATCATCTCACGCAACTCAACTTACTTTTTCCATTTCACGCACTGTTGTCCTGGCAACCGAATCAATAAAAGATTGGACAGTTCAACAAATGTTTATAAACCGGAAATGACTTCCGCTTCCAATATTGCGTGTAACAAATATACAGCAAAAATTATAAATTTAAATCAACACAAACAACAGCATTGAAACTAACATATAAATCAAACAGATTTCTGTGAAATTAACAGAAAACAAATAACATATTACATATCACCAAAATAGACAAGGCGTATCAAGTTCTCCTCCCATACAAACAAAGAAAATTGACGTAATGTACATGAAGGAAATTTTCTTTATAGAATAAACTTCTTCGAGCTTACGTCAGAACTCTTCACTCTTCATGCAAACTCGCTCTAAGAAAATTCATATGATCCTACATTTTTTAATCATAAAAACAAATCTTCAAACTATCTGTTCTCTTGCTTTGTGTAGAACTTCTTTTCTTTCTTTAACCATCCTTTCCACATCTTCTAAGAGCTTTTTAACATTAACAGCTTGTTCTTCATCCAACTATACATGTCCTAAACATTTGTATTTCCAAACGTTTAACTTCTGAAATTGTTCTGGGCTTTAAGGTAATTATTGACATTGAAGTGTCACATAAAATTATACATTTGTTCCCTATTGGACCTTTATCATTTTCAACTATGGCTGTCCTTTCCCTTCGACTTCGCCATTCATTCTCAGATTGGTCTCCTGGAACTAAATTATCAACATTGTGAACTTCTAATTCTTCTGGGAATTATACCTAACGTCAGCCCTCTTTCGGTTTAATAATAATCATTACAGGAAATGAAATTCAAGTTGTATCCAAATCGTGTACACAAGGCAAGCATTATCTGAATAATTATATGGCTTTGTAAACTCTTCTTTATCCATTTTCTTCAAAGAATGTGCAGGACTCTCAACGATTACTTTCTATGATGGAATATATTTTTCAACCTTCACAATGCAAACAAAAGATAGATTTTCATATAAATTTGATAACACTTACTTCACATCTTCACGTGCAAGCTTATTTGTTAGAGTGTTTTACAAGCGGTTTCTTTTTGTTTTCTGAACTGTTTTCTTCTTCCTTCTTTTTCTCCATAGATCAAACATTTCTTTCTTCTCTTGCCACTTCAATAATTCTCCTTCCAACTTTTTCCTCTTGGACAACGGAACCGGATAAGGATTGGAGAAAACAGGTTCTTCACTGGTCAAATTTACTTCACAGATAGAATTCCTAGATAATCCTGGTTTGTCGGCGAATATTCTTCTATATTTCAACAATAAATTAAATAGCTGCTCCTTTTCCTCAACTCTCAAAACATCTGAAGCAAAGGCTTTATCTCTTATGTCTGATTCTGTTGCAGTCCACTCATCAGCGTTAGCTTCTTCCTCCGCTTTCGTACACTGTATGAAGGCTGTCTTCTCCCGCGACTCGCCCTTCTCTGAATCTCCAGCGTTAGGAAGTAAATGTTGCTCTAGTGTGTGTCCATCATTGATCAGATACAATTTTTCTGCGCCTGCATCCAGAGTGGCTTTGTATCTTCGAAGGAAAGGATAACCAAATAATAAGTCAGCTTCTAAGCACTTGACCACATATACCAAATCTTCAAATATAAAACCGCCAATTTCAAAATTTATTCGCCTGCAACCAGCTATCCGTGATCTTTCTTTTCCAGCAAAATATTTTAATATTACGCCTGGACACTTCTGCAATTTAAGACCTGGTAATCGCTCTCGTACTTGAAGCCAAATATTATAATTCATAAGGGTACATTCGCTACCCGTGTCCAGAGTGCATTTTATTTGGAATCCTAATACCTCGACTGAAATTTCAGGTTTCTTCACATTATCCCTATCTTCTTCCATTATCGTCTTTCTAATTTTTAAATAATTTAGAGGAGTGGCTTCGATATTCAAGTACAATACTTCTAACGGATCTTCTGTTAGGAATGGGTCTTCACTTTCGTCGCTTTCTTTTACTTGCATGCCCTTCATTGCAAGCGTAAGAGTACCGCTTACAACGGGCGCTGGGCTAAACCCAGAACTTCATTGCAGTTAATTTCCCATGGCGACGCTGTAACTCTAAGATTACTGGAAGGTAGCTCTTCCGTCTGTATTGCACACTCTTTTCGTTCTGGAGCTCTTTGATCTCTTCTCCAACTATTTGTGTACGGCGTAGTCCTTCTATAAAGTCTGTTACTTGTCCAGTTTCTATTCTTCCACCTACCACCCGGGAATCGCTGTCCTTCTCTGCTGATTGGTTCCTTCCCATTTCCGCTCTCTGCGCTGCGGGATCCTCCAGGATTATTAGTAGAAGTTGTCATCTGTACTCTGCGAACTCGAGGTTGGTTAGGTCTCCTTTCTTCTGCTTTATTACCGTCGCCTCTCCACCCATCTATCTGTTCTGAGGCTTCGTACTTCCCCAAGAAGTTGGTCAACTGGTCAATGTTTCGAGGATCTCTTGTTAATACTAGCTGCCGTATTCTGTATGGGAGCTGATGAATAATTAAACTTAACACTTCTGTTTGGTCCACACGTTCGACCAAGTTACAGTATGACCCGTAGACGTCCCAACAATAATCCTCCATAGAAAGACCTGAGGATTTGGAATATCTTCTGTTTCTTAAAATCTGGATCTCTCTCTGCTTCGCTTCTGCAGAGGCATACTGTTTTTTAAACGCGGCACAAAACTGTTCAAAAGACTTCCACCTTCTCTCGTTGGCAATAAACCAGGCTTTAGCTTTCCCTTTCATTACAGAAGGAAGCACCTTTAATCTATAGTGCATAGGCATTTTCATTATGTCCATGGACGTTTTCAGTTCTTCCAAATAACGCTCCGCTGATATGGAATTTATTTCTCCGGTAAATTTGCTCAGAGAGTTAATATCAGACATTCTAAAAAAATGTCCAGTGTGAGATGGACTATGAGAGACATCAGGAGATTTATCAATATCTTCTCTGGGTATCCCTTTTGTACTTTGGATACGTCTTCTCCTCTTACGGTTCCTTTTAGTCAACAATTCAGCAGAAGATACAGATTCTGTTGAAGATATACCGGAAATCAAAGGGTCATTATCATCTCTCACCCATCGAACATTTTCCACAGATCTGTCAGTATTTCCAGCAGTCATTCCTGGATTTCCTTGCACAGATTCTAAATGTAATCTCTCCAACTTCCCTAAAAGGAATTCCTCCATAAAATAGAACTTCTGGTTAATTTCTTTATTCATCTTCTCACTGTCCTGCATATACAAATTCCTTGAAGTACTTTGCTGATCCACGACGGATTCTATCCTTGCTTTTACGGTGTCCAATTCATTCATTACTTTTCGTCTGTCTACTTCCCTGACTTCTTCTATGTTATTTAGTGCATCTCTCCCTTCATCAATCTGTTTTAACAAATCACATCGCACAACTTCCAATTCTTCTTTGTTTTCTTGTCTTCTGTCTTCTATTACTCTCATCATTTCATTTTTATCTTCTTTCCGCTCATCCTCAATCTTCTTCATCAATTCTTCTCGGTCTGCTTTCATTCTCGTCATCATTTCCTCCTTATCATTCCTAAATACCTCCTCCAAGTTTCTGAAAGCTACCTTAGTTTCGTTTCTTCCGTCTTCAATAATCTTCATCAACTCCTTCTTATCCTCTTTCCGTCCTTCTTCAATCATCTTCCTCAATTCATTCTTATCTTCTAGCCTTCCTTCTTCCATTTTCTCAAACCTCTTTATCATTTCATTCTGATCTTCTTTCCTTCCTTCTTCAATGATCTTCCTTAATTCATTCTTATCTTCTAGCCTTCCTTCTTCAATTCTCTTTAACCATCCACAAAGTACCTCCATATTTAAAGTAGCACTATGCGATTTGCAATTTTTACAAACTAAGTCATCATCAGGAATAAATTCTCTGGATATTGGCAAATTTGCACACCCTAAATGGAAATACGCCTCGCATTTCCTGCACTGAAATATTTCGTCCAAAGGCTTATCTTTATCATCACAACAACTCAATTTATCCATTTTCTTCTTGCTCTGGCTTCGCAAAATTCTCCTGCTCATACCTTGATATCTCTGCAAAATCGATCACATGACTTACATCTATGAGTTATCAGACTTTGTAACGCTCGACAATTTCGTCATGACTTCACACGGCACAAAACACACGTTTTTTTCACACGATATTACAGTTACAATTTATCCTTTTACATCATCGATGCCTTCACGTTGAGCGCCAAATTTACCTGTGACGTTCCTTTCTGGTGTTCGCCACTGGATCACGGATTACTACGTCACGGTAGCTACCCAATCTCCTTGTGCGGCGGAGTTATGAGACTCTCCTTAATGTTATGCTACAATGAGCATTCTCAGGACGAAACGGTTTGAACAAAAAAAATAGCTTCTTGCTATTTTACAAATTTAATAACACATTTTGCCTTTAAACAATCACTGCAAAATAACAATAATATTCACAAACGCAATCACATTTGAATTAAGTTGCGGCTTTACCTATAAAACAGTGTTTTTCACTAAATAAACATCATCTCACGCAACTCAACTTACTTTTTCCATTTCACGCACTGTTGTCCTGGCAACCGAATCAATAAAAGATTGGACAGTTCAACAAATGTTTATAAACCGGAAATGACTTCCGCTTCCGATATTGCGTGTAACAAATATACAGCAAAAATTATAAATTTAAATCAACACAAACAACAGCATTGAAACTAACATATAAATCAAACAGATTTCTGTGAAATTAACAGAAAACAAATAACATATTACATATCACCAAAATAGACAAGGCGTATCAATTTAAACAAGAATATTGTTATGATTAGGTACTTAATGAACATCAAGTCAATATTTATATTCAAATTGTTTGGAATGAATATTTTAATGGTTAATTGACAAGGGTCTCTACAATAACAAACACTATTAAAAAGTTTTATTATCCTTAGGATTCTGAAAATCGAACCCCTCCATGGTATTAATCCTCAATTTCCACACTATAATAGACTGTTATGAATATGTACTATTCTCCACCTTTCGTAATTTAAAGGTTACTTACAAGTATTCATTTTAAATCAGCTAGCTATAAGGCAGAGACACTGAATTTACATGTCAATTTTGGGATAATCTGGGAATCAAAGCACAGCAACAAATGTGAAAGGTGAAAGACAAATGTTTTGCAGTCAGAACAAGATTTTTTCAACAATTGCACTATAGAAAACAGACTTCATGGAAAAAAGACAAAAATATCTTCCTGCTTTTCCAGATATTTTTCAATAACTTTCCAGTCCACATTACAATGATGTAATAAATAACTGCTATGTATGTATCTTAATAAAATGAATCAAGTTTTTCAACATTGTTGAAAATAAATAATGAAAAAATAACATGAAGGAACACTTTTATATGAAATATTCGGAGAAGAAAAACAATTAGATGGAAAAAGTGAAAAGTGTTTTTAGTTTACGATCTTGGCAAGCCAAAAATTAAAAATTCGTGACTTTTCAAGGTTTTCCAGGATATACAGGCCAATGAAAATCCTGGAAAACGAAACACTACAGGCAAAGGGATTGGAGCATGGTGCTAACTACATCACTTCCATCTACAGAGGCTGAAAATGTTTTTAAGTCTTGTTTCCACGTTCTTTACATTGCTTTTATGTGTAAAGCTAAGTGTCTATTATTATCAAATAAGATAAAAAAACTGCACTTGAAAAAATTAATTAATGTCAAGGAAAATGCAACCAAAATTCCAGCACCTTTGAATAATCAGAATATCTTTGAAGAGCATCATAGCTGTTGTACTTAGCCATGACCCAGTGCAAGCAAAAAAGGACTGAAAAATGCATCTTATCTTACATCAAATCTTCTCACATCAGAAGAAACATCTGCTCATGTATCTGACCCACATTCCTTGCCTACCAGAAGATCTGCATGAGAAGAAAGAAAAAAAAGAGAGAGGAAAAAGAGCCTCACAAAAACTGCTGCTGTCAGACATCCAAATCTCTGGCAGCAATCACAGAGCATCTATTGTATGACCTGCCTCTAGACAAAACAAAGCTTCTCCTGTCTCTCAAAATAACTTGGCTCAGCTTCTGACTCATCCCACTGGAAGTGCCTCACTCTCTCTCTCTCACTGAATGAACAGCCTGTGCCTTACTACAGAGCACATGATCACTAGAATGGACCTGGCTCAACCTCTCAGATAGGAGACTGTATGGTTGCACTTCAAACCTGACCACTTCTCAGTTATCTGTTTACTCTGCCCACAGCTGATATTCACACACACACAAATAAACGACCAGAGGCTACAAAAAAAGGGTGTTTCTGTCATGTACTTGTGGGTTTTGCTGCTGCTTGGAACGTTTTCTTATACTGGTAAGTACTATATTCCTGAAATTTCTTTCACTTCTATCATCATACAGGTAGATGATACATGTATACATATACATGTATTTGAAATTTCCTGTTTCTTTATTTTCTTCCCAGGGTGGGAGATCTATGGTTGGAATTTTCCAACCTTGTCCCTGCATAAAGTGACTATGGGATTCATTCAGATTCTACTAAATGGTTACTTAGGGCCTCTCTGATGGCACAGTAGTAGCGTCATCACCTTGTAATCAAGGGGTACTGGGTTCGATACCTGGTGGAGGCACATAGTGGTTCGGATTCCACTTTAAGCTGTAGGTCCAGTCTCAATTAGCCTTACTGTGCATAAAGTGGACTTAAAACACCAAATCAATCAATAAATTGTTACTTAGGGGCAACCCTGGAAGGTAAAGGTGGGCATGGTGCTGACCACATCACCTTAAAAATGTCACAGAGACTGTGAATGTTGAACTTTAGGTAAATGATTGCAAGCCAATGTTCCCACTGGAATTAAATCATAAGTAAGTTGATTAAAAGGCTACAACCTTAACTAATAAGATGCTGTAAGATTTCATTTTCATCAGAGGACATCAAATATCCTATAATGTACAACGATGGAGAAATCTAACATTTAAGTTCTGCTGTCTTTATATTAAAGACAATTCTACACCCACTTTTCCCCTCCTCAAATCCATTATTCATTCCTAGATTAGTGCCCTAACTCACCACTTACAGTTACTGTTCCTATATTACTCCACATTGTTTCCCCTGTTTTGCTGTTATCACTCTTTCTGCCATTATCTTTACTCTAGTGACTGGTAATCAGGAAGATCTAAGTTTGCCCCCGACTATTATTGACTTGCAAGGTTTGGGGTAAAAAAATTTAGTACAAGATGCAGGAAAAAGTTTTTTACTCAAATTACATGGTGAAGGCATATAGAGGGATGTGGAAGTAGGGTTTCACACATTCACAATCTCGGCTATTTGTAGAGATGATGTAATCAGCACCATGTTCTATCCATCCTTATCCTCCCAGAAATCACCCACTCCAGGAATCGAAAATGGGTCTCCTGCATGGCAGTCAGCTGCCCTACCAACCAGACCACATCAGCTCTTCTCAAATTGGATATCTGACATAACCGTAAGGATGTGTTGAAGTAAATTTGAAGACTGGAAAATGCCAGTGTTGATCAAGGTTTGGGGTAACAAAATTTATACCAAACTGCACCCTCTGCAACCTCCTCTCTGACCACGAAGTATATTAATTCCACTGTGCACAATGCCATAAAAAATGTATAATAACGTGTGTATTGATTGCATGAATGATCAATTATGTCAGTGTGTCAATGCCACATATTGGAAAGGTCAAGTGAGCAGGGGCACTGGGCAGAATCCGCAAGATATAAGGCCACCCACAGGATTCATTTCTCCAGATTGGGGGGGCAGCACTGATCAAAGTGGGGGGACATGGGGTGAGGCTATCTCTCAGAAAATTCTCATAAAGCATCCCCTACTACAATAATTTGCACCCACTGTATTTCCTCCATGTCAATCCATACAAGCATCTCAATCTTTCTTCAAAGTGGGCAAATCATCTCCCCTATCTCAGCTAGAAATTTCCACTTCAAACACTGGGCGCCAGAGTTAGATTTAATATCTTGCACTTCAGTAATAAAAACTCATACTATTACTGTTGTTTTAAAATCATAAAACTAAAATTGAATTGAAAATACTGTGGCATTGTTGTCAAGTTCAGAGTCAACTATTTAAATAGAAACTTGCTTCCTTTCCATAAACATCTATCACTTTGTTGATAAACTTTTACGATGCACATAAAACAAGAGATCACTTAATCTGCTGTCTCTCATGACATGAATGATTTAATGTTACAGTTTCACCATTCAAATTATATGAAGTTTCTCCAGACATCTCAGGGGGAACGGTGGGGTTGGTAGTGATTAAATTTGAACTGATACTTTCAAATACATGGGTATCTACTCAGTCAATGAATGTTATTTCCCAAAGCAGATGAAAGTCACACAATAACTGTGCCTGGTGATGGCTTGGTGCATTTGTGAAAAGGATAAGAGAAACTCATTCACTAAAAATAAGAGCAACAGCTATATTCTGCTAGCTGATGGATTAATCATCCATTGCAGTGAAATGTGCAGTGTAGTTAGCAGTTAATTGATTTAATTATCACATATAAAAAATAGACACATCGATATTTTGATCTGCAGTTATGTAGTGCGTCTAATTAGGAAGACATACTTGATCAGTAAGTACACTACCACTGTCTCCCCAATGGCGGAGTGGTAGCGTCGTCGCCTTGTAATCAAGGGGTCCCGGGTTCGATTCCTGGTGGAGGCACATAGTGGTTCGGATCCCACTTTAAACTGTAGGCCCAGTCCCGATTAGCCTTACTGTGCATAAAGTGGACTTCAAACACCAACTCAATCAATCAGCAAGTACACTACCAAGCATCAGCAGAAGCAAATTTTACATTTTTTTTTATCAGCATCCACATAAATCCATTCCATGAATAAATACGGATAATCAATTTTAAGAAATGTTCAATTTTCGAATTGCAAATAACAGTAAGAAATGCATACATACGAGGCAGCACTTCGAACCCCCCAGCCGTTATAGGAGAGTTCCGAGACCAGATTATGTTACTCACTCGTAGCTCCCCAATTTCCTCACCATGTTGGGTTGCCACCAGTCAGTGACGTGCAGTGACGTCGACACTTGGGGTAGCAATGAGTGGCGTGCCCAACGGGTCATAATCCCCCCCCCCCCACTTTAGGGCCCAGTATTCCTAAAAGAAGAACGTCAATTACAGGAAAAAATGCAAAGTTAGGAATGACTACAAAAAATTGTACACATAACTTCCACCCACTTTCGAAAATCAAAAACGATTTGATTTGACTACTGAGCCAGAGATGCCGGATTTGAATCTCGGCTTGGTAATGGGTGATCTTTGTGTGTCCCTTCATCAATTCTATCGTATCGTCTTCGCGATTAGCCAAAAATGGCGGAAAGCGAAGTAAAATAAACCAAATCAAACAGTCAATCAATGAATGATTTGATTTGATTCGCTTTTTTGACACATTTGGTTAATCTCGAAGATGATACGACAAAATTAATGAAGGGACAAACACAAAGAACACCCACATCCAGGTAGGAGTTCGAACCCGGAACTCCTGGTGTTGTAGCGCGTTGTGGTAACCACTCCCCCCCCCCCCGGTTGGTTGATTTGATGGTTGATTTGACATTTTAAGTCCATTTTATACACAGAAAGGCTAATCGGGACTAGACCTATAGTTTAATGTGGGATCCGAACCACTATATACGTCCACCGGGTACAGATCCGGGACCACTTGCACTCCCCTACAGAGGTCGGCCGACAACAAACATGTGAGGAAGGCGCTAACCATTCGGATATGTGGGTATCGGTAAAGCAAACTGCATTTTTCCTGAGTAGTAATTTTGAATTGAATTTTTGAAATACCATCTTTATATATGATTAACGTTTTTTTCAACAATTTTGCATTGCTTCATTTCCATAATTTCCCCATCTCACGATCTCGTTACTGAAGGATCCGGGGCTTAAGCCCTGGCCTTTGCATGAGTGTTTCTTTGAAACCAATCTTCACCAGTTTAATTTAATCAACGTTCATCGTCATGGCAGAAATTAGGTAAAGCGATGGATGGGAGAAGAAAATACAAATAATTTGCCCCCAGTGCATCTGCAGTGCACTGTGAAATCAGGAGCCTAGAATTCTCTGTTCATGATTGTCCCTTACGACTTTCCAAGCTCTTAGCTACTTATTCCGATTAAAGCTATACAGCTAGAAAAAGTGATGGGTAACAAAACAAACCTTTAAACAAACCTTTTTTCTACTTTCTTCAATGATATTCATTTGGCTTTTTGAGTTCTGGGATACATTTTTCATTTCTAATTTTTTCATTATTCACTGCAGGCAGAGTACAACACATAAGAACAAGAATTCACGCTCGTCATGAATTCCGGCCTGAATTGTTCTTTGTGAGGTCCGTTCATCAGTTTCATCATACCATCACTCACCCTCATTTTCGCGATAACCAAATGTGGCAGAAAAGCGAAGTAAAATAAACTAAACCAACAACAAGAATTAGAACGCGCGTTCACTTGCCCAAATAAGTACATCCGTATTTATGATTGTTTAGCTTATCCATTTTTTTTATTGGAGGCCAAGAGATTAGTATATTTAAATAAAACACTACTAAAACGAGAACAAGAGAGAGCGTGAGCAAATATTTGTTAATTAATCATTATACAAAGTATATTCCATATTTTAAAAAAAGCATAGCCTAACATTTTTGTCTACACATAAGACGTTCCAATTGCATAAATAATAAAAGTACATCCCATATTATACATACATATTGTACAACGTGTAAAAAGTAGTGTAAATACAGAGAACATAAGTATTGCAGAAAAATTTCCCCTTAGTTCTTTAGAGGATTTACAAAGGAAGGGAAGGGAAACCAATCCCCTATCTGTGCTATAGGAGATAGACTGAAGGACCTGAAGGCATGGGCTTTCAACCATTGGAGCGGGGACGAGGGGGCAAGGGAGGTAGAGGCAGAAATCTTCCCTTTCCCTTCGAAAACCCGTTTCTACCTGGAACTGTGAGGTGGAGAAAGAGCGAGCTAGGCCGCTGAACGCACCGAGGGACGAGAATCGCATGAAAAAAAGTGTTGCATATGAACTGTGGCTTCAACAAAACAATAAAAATTGTGATTTGAAAATAATTAGAGATTTGAGATTGATTGATCTATCTCTGCTAGAATAGCTACTCCTCAGTGCACGTCACTGCCACCAGTCCTATACACAGGCTGAGAACCCAGAGACTGAACCCATGCCGTCCCACAGTCAGAGTCCATAGTACAGTGCCCTAGATCGCATGGCCACGGAGGAGGACAATTTGATAATTTTGCCACCTGCAGAAGACAGCTCCCAGTGCAGTAGCTCCGCTTACACCACCCAAGGGCAAAGTTAAAGTTTCGGTCAAAGTAGGCAGCGTTTTTAGGATGATGAAAATGCAAATTGGAGTTTTGGTAATATTACTGGGAAAAGTGTTGGCAACAGCAAAATTACCGATACATCTTCGATCGTGTCTTGAATCACTTTCAACTTCAACTGGTGAAATACCTTCAAAGTCCTCTACACTGGCATCAGAATGACTTTTATGAATGGCATCATCAAGTTTAGATTATTTACTACCTTGTCTAACTAAAATAATCGGATACACTATCTCGTTTACTTAACGTATTAAGTTCTCTTTATCTGCTTGCACTACGAGAGGCGGCAACTTAAAATAAATTTTATATATATATATATATATATATATATATATATATATATATCTGTCCCTCTACTTGAATTTTTGGGAAGGGGCAGAAGTCCTCCGAAGTCGGCGCCTGTGACTATACCAGACTAAACTTTCATCTTCACACAGACGCAGTCAGAAAAGAGATTTGGTTTACACACCATTTTTCTCCAAATAAAAGGGAAAATATGTATGGGGGTATAATATGTAAACACACCACCACCATGCCACAAACTCCACCAACTGCTCACGCACACAAGAAAGAAACGTTGCGAATGAACCACGGCTGTTAAAATAGATTTGTTTAATTGTAAATGAAGTCCAGCAACGAAAAACAAATGATCAAAGATGCTGCTGCTCCAAGAAACACAAGAGAACAATGCAACAATCGTCAAGAATGGAAACCAATTTCCAAAAAGCACTGCGCCATCTCCTAACCACGGAAACAATAATGTTTTGTTTAGATGTTTATATTTCGGACGTTAATGAAAGGAAAACAACTGCTAGAAACGTTCTTCATTTTTGAAGTTTAACTGAGTTATGTTAGTCAATTGTTAAGGCTGCTTTGTGTTTATTATATTATAATTCTTTACTAGCTTGTTACTTGGAATTATATAAATAATATATATCATGTATTTATTCTATTTGGGTGGTCAGACAGGTGGGCTGAGACTATTTTAGGGAGGGCCAGAGCCCCCACTCTCCCACCCTCAGCTCTGACTGTAATACACACTTTATTTGCCTATTTGTAAAAAGTACTAATATCTAACTGCAGCATGATTTCATTACAGGTGGTTCAGTCAGAAGACGTTATATCTGTCCAGCAGATTTTGTTCGTCTAGGAAACAGCTGCTACTACTTCAGTTCTCACATAGATACATGGCACAATGCTTTCTTCTCGTGCAGAGATTTCAACAGCACACTTTCTGCACTGCAGACAGGATGGGAAGACAGGAACATGAGAAGCTACCTCAACAGACCAGAACTAGGTAAAATGAATCATTTTTAACTAAAAATTTCATAAGGAGACGTGAGTTACTAATAATTTCCGCGAAACTTACTTGTAAATGTTCTATTAATTTTGGTGGCCTGTGCCACTATACACTTGGGAAACTCGATGCTTCACTATTGCGTTGACTTCCAGTTCCTGTTGTTTCCTTGCTTACCGCTAGAAGCGCTGTTGTAGCCAGTTTGTCTGTTGTGTGATAGGTTTGAGTTGTTGCAAAAGTGGGAGATTATTTTAGTAACTCACTTACATCTCCTTATTATCAACCGCGTTTCTTATTCCCCTAACATGAATAAAAGTTTCAGTTATACAATGAAAACTTAACAATAAGTTACAGGAATATAATTTGTAACACATCATCATCAAAGAGATTCTGTGTATCTTTCACAGACCTGTTCTGTCTTGCTGCGTTTTCTCTTTATTCACTTGTGTTCCAACTCTGCTTCTTACTACATCCTTTTTGTATTGTCTCAATTCACTCATTTCCCTGGGTAGTCACTCTCTTTATACGTTCACATTATTTAAAACTATACTTTTCAATTCTTATTAGGGTTCAATTGATATGATATTTTTCCTGATACCAATAAAGCAGCAATATAAAACTTCACGATACTGATAGCCAATATTTTACCAATTTGATGTAAAAACGTGAATTTTCTGTAAAGAAATTGAATGGTTCATTCCCCTCCTTAACCTTTTCACTGCTGAATATATATTCCTGTGACAAGGTGCTCTGTGCTGAATAAATTTTGCAATTATTGGGTTTAATATAATTCTTAACTTAGATAATGTGTGAAGATCAAACAATTTCTAAATGTCTTGCAAATCATCATATCTCACACAAAAATTTATTAAAACAGCCATGTCCACTAAGGAGCGACATTTATACATCAGTATCATCTAAATATTCACTGTCAGAATTCAGAATTCATTAATCAAAAACAGAATGTTCAGCACCCAATTAGTCTGTAGTTCATAATTTAATTTCTGCTTCCATAACATAGGGTGGCTAATGAAAGTTACAGGTAGATATTGTCTTCGATGTGTAGTCACTTGGTTAGCGATGTGAAATGGCAATGAAACTTGCACCGCTTCATTTTTTTCCTCTAGATGCCACTCAATAATAGGAACCAGTGTAAAATTAATTCCATTTAGTTCCTGAGAGCTGACTTTACATGCTTGCAGAGTTTAAATATTCAAAGCATTTTCAATAAGAAAAATCAACTTATTACACTGGTCGGCAATTGTTAAGGAATAAACACGTTTTGACCAATAACTTTTGACTACGTGATCAGGGTGCAACAAGTGAACAATATATAAGTACAGATATCAGTTAAGGTTTATTGAGAAAAGATGATGGGGATTCCCCATCAACCAAAGAAACAGGACGTCATAAAGCAAACCCACCCTAAGCAAAAAAAAGTGAGGAAAGCACACGAATCACAATTTGGCATGTGTAGAGTGAGTCCAGAGGAATCAGTATGGCGTGTAGCCACCTTGGACTGCACAGTAAGCTGCTCACATGTTAGGCATGCTGTCGATGAGAGCGTTCGTGAGCGTGAGGGGTATATTGTCCCATTCTTCCTGAAGTGCAGGTTTCAGCTCCTGGAGGGTCCGGGGTGGGAGATTCATTTGTGCAACCTGCCTTCTGAGAGCATCCCACGCATGTTCGATGGGATTGAGATCCAGTGAATATGCAGGACAGTCCGTGCAGGTGATGTTTTCTCTTTCCAGTGTCTCTGTCACTTGGAGAGTTCTGTGTGGACGTGCATTATCATCCATGTAAAGAAAGTCAGGGCCCACTGCACCCCCCCCCCAAAAAAACGAGCATAACCTTCCAGGATCTCGGTAGAATACAGTGCTCCAGTAACGTATCCTGTGGCGAAGATGTGCTGTGATGTTTTCCCATTTTTCATTATGCCCCCCATACCATGACTCCGGGTCCCCCATACCTGTCATGTTCACAGATGTGCTGTGCATAACATTGTGTTCCACGTTCTCTCCACACCATTTGATGTCCACAATCACTTGTCACACAGTACCGCGATTCATCGGAGAACATCATATTTGCCCATCTGTCTTGGTCGCAATTACGATGCTGCACACACCAGTGTAATCTGGCACGACGGTGAACTGGTTTTAATGGCACACACTTAACTGGCTTCCAGGCATACAACTCACCACTATTCAGTAGTCGTGTAATGGTTTTTGGGGACACACGGACACCAGAAGCACCGACAAGGTCTTTAGCAATTTGGGCTGGAGTGGCAGATCAATTCTTTTTGCCACCTCGACGATGTACCGACCCTGGCGAGCAGTTGTACACCTTCCACAACCTCCACCATGCATATGCAAAGCTGTTCCTCTGGTACGAGTAGCTTTCTGAAGTCGGGGAAATGACACTTTTCGATACCCCCCATAATACGTGCCACTTCAGTGACACTTCGCCTTGACTCCAGCTGACCAACCACTCTGCCCTGTTTGTAATCACTTAAATGTACTCTTCTCGCCATCTTCCAACATGCTTCTTCTGTTGCACACCAGTATTGCACTGCCAACGGCCTCTATCGTGTTTGACTGTCTCCCGTGGGTACCACCTCCTGCCACAGCACTGCAGTCTTTTCCTGATAACGATGCTCCAAGTGCACACGTTCCTTTCTGAATGGGTGCAACGATTCCTTCCTGCCCTCTACTGGTCTCTTTCTGGCAACAAACTGACACGGAGTTGTGTATGAAAAAGATATGGGCCAATATGTGTTTGTTCCTTAGCAATTGTTGACCAGTGTATAATCATACAGTTTGTGCTACGTGGACTTTACAGGCTCAGCATGACACCCTTCTTTCAGCATGGAATTCACACTTGGGCACAATACGAGGGTCACAATTTATATTTTGAGCCTTGGCAACACTGATTGAAGTTAGGCACGATTTGACGTTTGCACGGAATCGTCTGGCATTATTGACCATAACGTACTTCAAATGTTTTGTCAATAGCTTCATTTGTGTTGTTTATGTTGCCTTGGAGATTGCGCGACAACAATAAAATGGAAATAACTCGTGAACATTTTCGTGCGATGATTTTTTACGATTTTCGACGAGGATTATCAAGACAAGAGTGCATCGATCAACTTACTTCCACATTTGGCGATGAAGCCCCATCCTTTGCCACTGTGAAACGCTGGTATAACGAATTTAATCGTGGCCGCCATTCGCTCACAGACGAGATTCGCAAAGGTCGTCCAAAATCAGTTGTTGTTCAAGAAAACATTGAAGCTGTGCAAAACCTAATACTGCAAGATCGTCAAGTGACATACTGTGAGATTGAGGCAACCATAGGCATTAGTTCCACCAGCATATATAAAATATTACATGATCATTTAGCTGTGAGAAAGGTATGTTCTCGTTGGATCCCACACAATTTGACAAAAACTCAAAAAGACGCTCGCGTCAATTGGTGCAAACAAATGCTCAATAAATACAGTCGTGGTGCTTCAAAAGACGTATATAAGATTGTAACAGGTGACGAATCATGGATATATGCATATGAGCCGGAACGTAAACAGCAGTCCACTGTATGGGTGTTTCAAGTTGAACCCAATCCAACAAAAGTTGTTCGCGCTCGAAGCACATCGAAACAAATGGTCGCCTGTTTTTTCTGGAAAACTGGTCATGTGGCAACTGTGCTTTTAGAGGAACGTAGAACGGTCAACTCTGAATGGTACACAACAATTTGTTTGCCAGAGGTCTTCGGTCAAATACGGAAAACAAACAAACGCCCTCGGATCATTCTTCATCAAGACAATGCCAGCTGTCACACATCTCGTCTAACAACCGACTTTATGAACAGTCAAAAAATCGAATTGATGGGTCATCCGCCGTACAGTCCTGATTTGGCACCCAATGACTTCTTCTTGTTCCCGAATGTCAAGAATAAATTGCGTGGACAACGATTTTCGTCGGCGGAAGACGCCGTTGATGCGTTCAAAAACCATATTATGGAGGTGTCTCAAGAAGATTGGAAAAACTGCTTTGACAAATGGTTCGAACGAATGCAAAAGTGTATTGACCATAAAGGAGAATAGTTCGAAAAACAATAAAGCAGTTTTCAATGCCAAATTCCTGTTTTTTCATTGTTAGGTTCAAAATATAAATAGTGACCCTCGTATTGGTGGAAAAGACTTGATGTCAGGTGTGTGTATTGGGAGGGATGCAACTATGTATGTACTGTATGCATATGAAGTAATAATATATTCTTGTTTCAATGTAGCTCGTCTTGAACGTTGGATTGGAGGTATATACGACTGGGAGCAACAGAAATGGGTATGGGCTGCATCGGGGAGACCCCTCACATATCAAGGATTCACTCGAAGATCACCAAATGAAGATCTTAACTGGCACTGCATCTTCATGGACCCTATGGTGCATTACAGATGGGGCCATCGAAGCTGCATTGAACAAAAGCATTACATCTGTGAAACAAGGCTCCTACGAGTGGTTCCAGTTGACACCACACACGAACCCACCAACATATCGACTTGAGCTAGTGCAGTAACTCTTGTTGTTATATTTATGAATGTCAATTTCTTTTTCAAACATAACAAGTTAACTAATGTGGGCTAACCGGGGCAGTATTTTGATATTTTTTTTAACAGTAGTACAAGCTGTAGGGTTCTAAACAAAGATCCAACATAGTGTGACTTCATGTAAAAACGTTAATTGCTCTCAAACAAATAACCTAGGAAAAACTTGTTCAAAAATTCTTGTAACTCAGGATCTAAACTACATGTACTTTTTCACAAAATAAAAATAATATATTTTTAATATCCGTGATTTTGTTCAAACATGTCCATAAGTACATCATGTCAGATACTTTTTCAATACAAATCTAAACATTTGGTATTATTCTCCTGTTTCTTTACTTTATGTTGCTTTTCTGCTCCTTCTAGGCTAATCAAGACATTGAGGATAAATAATGAATGTATGGAATTGATGAAGGAACTAACTCAATATGGAACATCCTCAATTCTCTACACATTCACAACACTCCTTTAAAATTTTTCACAAAGGCTCAATTTATGGTCATTTTCACACTAAATTTAGCCTCACACTTCCCCTAAATACAAACTTACATTTTCCCCGATGATAAATTCTGGACAAACCAGGATACATCATCATTCTGAATTCTGAATCCTTAATAAAATCATTAGAAGGAATAAACCAGGATTCATCCATCAGGTTAAATAAATCTAGTTCCGAAAGTCAAATCACACCTACTAATAGTCTTATGAGATTGCGGGTCCAAGTTACAGCTGATCTACTTTTTGCTACATAGCTCAATCTGCCCACCCATCGTCTTCAGGGGTGTGTGGCTTGAGTGTCAACACCCTCAGTTGCAGAGAAAAAGCTTTAGGGGTAATATCGCTCTCCCATTACAACGTTGACAAGCGTACGTCTGTTTTTGTCAGTTGTTTTTATTAGATTGTTTGTACAGTGTTTAAGAGTTTTGTGCACTATTATTCTGTACTTTTTGTATTTGGTCTAGGAATTAATTCGTGTGGTTGTTACGCACACATTGAAGCTGAAGTTCAAACACAAAATACATAAATACCTTAAGAAAAATATTGTCCATCGCGAGCCACCACTTTCGCCCATCTGTCAGGCAAGTTACGGATTCCGTGGCGAAAGAAGTCCTCATCCTTTGAAGCGATCCAGTCAGAGACCCATTTTTCCCATCCGACATTTTCTAAATAGGTTTTGACCGGTTTAGCGACATGTTGAAAAATAAGTTTATCATGTCTGTTCTCCCATTCTGGTCGTTTCCTGGCCAGAGCTTGCTTCAAACGCATTAATTGTCATCGATAACGTTCTCCATTAATGTTGCAGCAGCTCATAGTACACCACACCTTTCATATCACACCATATGCACAGCATAACCTTTGCACAGTGAATATCTCCTTTCGGTTGTGAAGGACCTGGTTCACCTGGCTTCACCCAGGCCTTTTTTCGTTTCGGGTTCTCGTAATGGATCCACTTCTCATCGCCAGTAATAATGCGATGCAAAAACCCCTTTCTTTTCTGTCTTTGAAGCAGCAATTCGCAAATGGTTTTTCGTCTTTCAACGTTTCTGTCTTTCAATTCATGTGGAACCCAATGTGACAATAATAAAATATATTAAAAACTTACGTTTTGCGAGAATCTATACTGCTTCTGCTACGTTTCGGGACGCCACTGCTCCCTTCTTCAGGCTGTTCACTTTTAGGTTATACTCAATTCATAACCTCGTCGACCTTTTATTAGGTATAGGATATGGGATTGGTTAAGTGTGTGTGGTTAAACAGTACATACTTAACACCCATAACAGGTGTGCGTCAATTTTACCATGCTGTTTTCCTGATTAAAACTGCCCCTTGTAACGTTAAAACTTTAAAACTAAATAGCCACGGCCCGCGTGTGTTGCAATTGCATAATTGTGAGTAATTTGCACAACTTTCATCATGAATCATTTCAATGGGTTTGAGGCGTTTGGAAACTGTTGTTTGATCAACGCCTAATGCTTCTGCAAGTTCTTCCTGCGTTTGACACGAATCCTGATCGAGCAATGCTCTCAATTCTTCGTCTTCAATTTTTTTTGGCTGTCCAGGTCGCTCTTGGTCTTCCAGGCCGAAATCACCACTTCACTCACTCAGCTAGCGCATGGTCACCATACACTTCCACCAAAATACGATGACTTTCGGCAGCACTTTTCTGCATGTTAAAGTAATGAAGCAGAACACTCCGCAAAAATACTTTATCTGTCACGAACTGCGCCATGTTCAGTTGACTACAAAATGCTGTTGTTGACGCGTCAATCAACTGCCCTATACTACGAACGATGCGCGCTGACAGGAGTTTTCAACGCATGTGTGGATACACGGAACTGTGGGACGATACGCTCGTTACGCCATCTCTTGTCCAGGCGCACGAATTAATTCCTAGACCAAATACTATTGTACAACTTTTATCCAGTAACGGAGCTGATCAACTTTCTCTCTGTCCCCCGTTTCACAGTACGTTTGGCAACATGCTGTGTATTCGACGGTCGTTTGTTTCATCCCGGCAGCAACTTTGGGTGCCTTGCGACACGAAAATGCCCGATGTCAGCTATATATATGCTGGAATTACAATTGGTATTCTCCATTTGTTTGTCAGAATTATTTACTTTTGAGACAGGAATAGGAGAACACATTGTTTTACATAAGTTCATAGAATTTAGAGAAGTATTTAACACATCAATGGCACTGTCCAGACCAACTGGTGTCGCAGTTGGGTTGCTTCCAATAACATTCTTGAGATGTTTCGAGTCCTTTCAAGATGTTTAAAGTCCTTTTGAGATGTAACAGGGATAGTTTTTGAGAGATGGTTGGCCACCTCTTAAACTAGCTTAGCATTTTCTTGTCGTATGTCCTCAAAAATGTTTCATTGGTCCTCCATAAGTACACACTGTTGGGTTTCTTGAGTGGATAATGAAGACTCCAACTTAAGGGTTTCTTGAGTGGATAATGAAGACTCCAGACTTAAAAGATTCTCTGTAGACCTTGGTTTTCCTTAACCTTAACATGATGGTGCCCCATCATCTTATCATTAAAAAAAAAAAAAAATCAATCCTCTCAGCTTCATCTACCAGGCCTCCTGAAAATTTCAACCAACTCTGGTAGGAATTCTGGAAATCTCATAGCATTTTTGTTCAGATTTGGCATATTCTAGCAAGTTCAACTGAATTTTAAGAGGTCTAATTACCTATCATTCATTAGTCGAGTTCATAGAACTTCACTCACTTAATTTTGATTCATAGTAGCTAGTAAATGAGGACTAAAAGTGGTAAACGTTGTAAGTGCCAAAAGCGAAAGTGTTGGGAAATCGTATCGTTCAGCACATCAGCCCGTACGAACATTCACACTAGTGCCTTTTTACATGCCCTCTGAACTACTTACTTAGAGGGCTACCAGCCACTTTTCACGTTTACCACATTATCAAGCATGGCACATTTCGCAGTTTAACGTGGAAAACGGTGTTCGAATTCTTGTGGCACTTACAGCGTTTACCAATTTTATACTTCAAATCTTCTAAATTGTTTGCAGTTTTCCTTGCTCTGCCCCATGGTCGCCATTTCTGTCACATATCTTCACATTAAACATTTGAGTCTTAATCAGACCACTAGGTTTTTCAATAAACTCTTGTCACTCGAGGAGGCCAGAATAAATCAATATCTAATTGAGCCAACTATATTCAAGTAACCTAAATCAATATTAACTTGTAAGCTGACAACTTCCTCATGATGACAATTTTATGCTTATGCTTCCAAAGAATTTACTGGAATCTCCCCTTCAGACTTGGAAATATTTTAAATACTAGTAATACAGTATTTTATTTTAATCTGCCCCTAGTAATAATGCATTAGGTGATGTAATATGTAGTAAAAATAAATGCATGTGGATATGGAATTATGAATCACCACCACCTGATCTTAATACCTATCAAGACACTTTTCAAATTTTGGGTCCCTCTGATAGCGAAGTGGCTAATGCTGTTGTCTTGTAGTCAAGATCACTGTACTAAATACAAGAGGAGCCAAATTGCACACTGATTCATATCTCAATTTACACTGTAGGCCCAATCTCAATTACACTATCTGAGCATGAAGTAACCAGCATTCTGCAAAATCTTGCGAATTTAGCTTTATATATTCAGAGTTTGTCTTCTTATCCTTGTAATTTTTAAAATTTCCATCACTTTTATACTTCAAGGGCTGTTTTTTTTTTTTTTGTTTTAAGCCCACTTCATGGACAGATAAGCTAATCAGGACTGGACGTACAGTTTAAACTATGATATAATTCATTATGTATTTTCACTGGGTATCAAACCCAAGACCCCTTATTTAGCTACTTCTGTAGGCTAATTTTGATAAGGATGAATAAATGAAATTAACAACAACAAAAAAACAACAAAAAAAAACTGGCCTTTGTGGTAGACTAGTTGTGTAACAGACTTTGAAGCTAGGGGCCTTCTATTTAGACCCTAGTAAGAAGTCCTGTTCAGTGCCACTCCTGAAGTGGCAAGCTGTCCAGCCTTATAAAATGCACCACTTTGTATGAACACGAGTGTACCATTGTGTTTGTTCCATCACATTTTATCATATCATTTATCCATTTCACTGCAATTGACAGATAGCATATTACAGCAAGGTAAGACAACCAAGTAAGAAATAGTGAAACAAATAAAATACAGTTGCCCAAGCAGGAACTCAAAGTCTGATCATCTCATGGTAGGCTTTAAATTTGTGGTGCAAATTTGTTTCTTCTTTTACCAAGAAATCATGAAAATAGATCACCATGGCAAGAAAGTGAAATGTCCCTTACAATAATCTAAGATATACTAGGTTCTTGCAAAAGACAGGAGCACCTTATTTTTCTTAGGTTATTTTACATCAATTTTCTGTACTTTTGGCTGTGATGATGACGAGTGATGACTAGATAAAATCGATTAAGGGACATTTACAAAGAACACCCATGTCCAGGTCAGATCAATACTTGAAGCTGAGAACTTTGGTGAAGAGATCGAAAGTCAGCCATCTAACATGCTTGGCCACCAATGATAACTTTTATCTATTACATTACAAGCAATCGAAAAAGTAACCACACAAATACAAGAAGTAGTGCAAACAACTGGACTGTTTATAAACCAGCAAAAGACTAAATACATGAGAGTCACAAAAAGTACCCCAAGGAGACAAGACATTGAACGTAAATTATATGCAGTTTGAAGAGGATAATACTAGGTCATTGAAATATGGCTTGGAATGATTTTTTTTTAAAAAACCTGCCATGCACAGCAGTTGTGCATCCTTGGGAGAATAGAGCCACAACCCCCACCCTCCCTCCCATGCAAGTTAGAACCTGCTCAGTCGTGTCTGAGTGTTGCTAGAATGCCACGGAGCATGGAACAACGCATTGTGATCAAATTTCTCGTTGGAGAAAACGTCCAGCCATCTGAAATTTTGCAGATACTCAAACAACAGTATGGGGAAGAGGGTCTCTCACGAACCTGTGTGTTTGAGTGGTGTAAGTACTTCAGAGAGGGAAGAGAGCACATGGAGAATGAACTGCATGATCGTCGGCCGCAAACATCCATCACCCAGACCCAAGAAAGGCCGAAGGACCTGTTCAGTAGGAAAAAGTGATGGCAACGTTTCTTTGGGACTGGCTACAGATGCCAGAACAGTCACTGCAGCTTATTACTCAGAACTCCTGACAACAGAAGTGAAGGAAAAGATCCAAACGAAAGAGAGGTGGAAAGCGGGTAGCCTTCCTTCAAGACAATGCACGACGAAGACAACTATGACAACCCTCAGCAAATTGAAATGGGATCTTCTGACACACCTGTCATACAGTCCCGATTTGACCCCAAAGTGATTTCTACCTGTTTGGAAGGCTTAAATCAGACTTGGAAGGCATGTAGTTTGCAGATAACAACGCCGTCATCGGCAGTGTTTGGGAGTGGATATGAGGCCAACTGAAAAACTTTTATGAAAAGGGCATTAAGATGCTTCCAGAACGTTGGAAAAAATGTATAGACTCTGGAGGGTGACATGTGCAAATAAGTATTTGGCAATAAAGGATTTGGTAAGAAAGAAAAAATCAGGCCCGGTCATATTTGAATGCCCTAGTAGCATCAAATACTTGGGCTCTTGATAACAGTAAAAAATTAAATAAAAGAAGAAATCAAAACTTTGGGTGCCTTGCGACACGAAAATGCCCGATGTCAGCTATATATATGCTGGAATTACAATTGGTATTCTCCATTTGTTTGTCAGAATTATTTACTTTTGAGACAGGAATAGGAGAACACATTGTTTTACATAAGTTCATAGAATTTAGAGAAGTATTTAACACATCAATGGCACTGTCCAGACCAACTGGTGTCGCAGTTGGGTTGCTTCCAATAACATTCTTGAGATGTTTCGAGTCCTTTCAAGATGTTTAAAGTCCTTTTGAGATGTAACAGGGATAGTTTTTGAGAGATGGTTGGCCACCTCTTAAACTAGCTTAGCATTTTCTTGTCGTATGTCCTCAAAAATGTTTCATTGGTCCTCCATAAGTACACACTGTTGGGTTTCTTGAGTGGATAATGAAGACTCCAACTTAAGGGTTTCTTGAGTGGATAATGAAGACTCCAGACTTAAAAGATTCTCTGTAGACCTTGGTTTTCCTTAACCTTAACATGATGGTGCCCCATCATCTTATCATTAAAAAAAAAAAAAAATCAATCCTCTCAGCTTCATCTACCAGGCCTCCTGAAAATTTCAACCAACTCTGGTAGGAATTCTGGAAATCTCATAGCATTTTTGTTCAGATTTGGCATATTCTAGCAAGTTCAACTGAATTTTAAGAGGTCTAATTACCTATCATTCATTAGTAGAGTTCATAGAACTTCACTCACTTAATTTTGATTCATAGTAGCTAGTAAATGAGGACTAAAAGTGGTAAACGTTGTAAGTGCCAAAAGCGAAAGTGTTGGGAAATCGTATCGTTCAGCACATCAGCCCGTACGAACATTCACACTAGTGCCTTTTTACATGCCCTCTGAACTACTTACTTAGAGGGCTACCAGCCACTTTTCACGTTTACCACATTATCAAGCATGGCACATTTCGCAGTTTAACGTGGAAAACGGTGTTCGAATTCTTGTGGCACTTACAGCGTTTACCAATTTTATACTTCAAATCTTCTAAATTGTTTGCAGTTTTCCTTGCTCTGCCCCATGGTCGCCATTTCTGTCACATATCTTCACATTAAACATTTGAGTCTTAATCAGACCACTAGGTTTTTCAATAAACTCTTGTCACTCGAGGAGGCCAGAATAAATCAATATCTAATTGAGCCAACTATATTCAAGTAACCTAAATCAATATTAACTTGTAAGCTGACAACTTCCTCATGATGACAATTTTATGCTTATGCTTCCAAAGAATTTACTGGAATCTCCCCTTCAGACTTGGAAATATTTTAAATACTAGTAATACAGTATTTTATTTTAATCTGCCCCTAGTAATAATGCATTAGGTGATGTAATATGTAGTAAAAATAAATGCATGTGGATATGGAATTATGAATCACCACCACCTGATCTTAATACCTATCAAGACACTTTTCAAATTTTGGGTCCCTCTGATAGCGAAGTGGCTAATGCTGTTGTCTTGTAGTCAAGATCACTGTACTAAATACAAGAGGAGCCAAATTGCACACTGATTCATATCTCAATTTACACTGTAGGCCCAATCTCAATTACACTATCTGAGCATGAAGTAACCAGCATTCTGCAAAATCTTGCGAATTTAGCTTTATATATTCAGAGTTTGTCTTCTTATCCTTGTAATTTTTAAAATTTCCATCACTTTTATACTTCAAGGGCTGTTTTTTTTTTTTTTGTTTTAAGCCCACTTCATGGACAGATAAGCTAATCAGGACTGGACGTACAGTTTAAACTATGATATAATTCATTATGTATTTTCACTGGGTATCAAACCCAAGACCCCTTATTTAGCTACTTCTGTAGGCTAATTTTGATAAGGATGAATAAATGAAATTAACAACAACAAAAAAACAACAAAAAAAAACTGGCCTTTGTGGTAGACTAGTTGTGTAACAGACTTTGAAGCTAGGGGCCTTCTATTTAGACCCTAGTAAGAAGTCCTGTTCAGTGCCACTCCTGAAGTGGCAAGCTGTCCAGCCTTATAAAATGCACCACTTTGTATGAACACGAGTGTACCATTGTGTTTGTTCCATCACATTTTATCATATCATTTATCCATTTCACTGCAATTGACAGATAGCATATTACAGCAAGGTAAGACAACCAAGTAAGAAATAGTGAAACAAATAAAATACAGTTGCCCAAGCAGGAACTCAAAGTCTGATCATCTCATGGTAGGCTTTAAATTTGTGGTGCAAATTTGTTTCTTCTTTTACCAAGAAATCATGAAAATAGATCACCATGGCAAGAAAGTGAAATGTCCCTTACAATAATCTAAGATATACTAGGTTCTTGCAAAAGACAGGAGCACCTTATTTTTCTTAGGTTATTTTACATCAATTTTCTGTACTTTTGGCTGTGATGATGACGAGTGATGACTAGATAAAATCGATTAAGGGACATTTACAAAGAACACCCATGTCCAGGTCAGATCAATACTTGAAGCTGAGAACTTTGGTGAAGAGATCGAAAGTCAGCCATCTAACATGCTTGGCCACCAATGATAACTTTTATCTATTACATTACAAGCAATCGAAAAAGTAACCACACAAATACAAGAAGTAGTGCAAACAACTGGACTGTTTATAAACCAGCAAAAGACTAAATACATGAGAGTCACAAAAAGTACCCCAAGGAGACAAGACATTGAACGTAAATTATATGCAGTTTGAAGAGGATAATACTAGGTCATTGAAATATGGCTTGGAATGATTTTTTTTTTAAAAACCTGCCATGCACAGCAGTTGTGCATCCTTGGGAGAATAGAGCCACAACCCCCACCCTCCCTCCCATGCAAGTTAGAACCTGCTCAGTCGTGTCTGAGTGTTGCTAGAATGCCACGGAGCATGGAACAACGCATTGTGATCAAATTTCTCGTTGGAGAAAACGTCCAGCCATCTGAAATTTTGCAGATACTCAAACAACAGTATGGGGAAGAGGGTCTCTCACGAACCTGTGTGTTTGAGTGGTGTAAGTACTTCAGAGAGGGAAGAGAGCACATGGAGAATGAACTGCATGATCGTCGGCCGCAAACATCCATCACCCAGACCCAAGAAAGGCCGAAGGACCTGTTCAGTAGGAAAAAGTGATGGCAACGTTTCTTTGGGACTGGCTACAGATGCCAGAACAGTCACTGCAGCTTATTACTCAGAACTCCTGACAACAGAAGTGAAGGAAAAGATCCAAACGAAAGAGAGGTGGAAAGCGGGTAGCCTTCCTTCAAGACAATGCACGACGAAGACAACTATGACAACCCTCAGCAAATTGAAATGGGATCTTCTGACACACCTGTCATACAGTCCCGATTTGACCCCAAAGTGATTTCTACCTGTTTGGAAGGCTTAAATCAGACTTGGAAGGCATGTAGTTTGCAGATAACAACGCCGTCATCGGCAGTGTTTGGGAGTGGATATGAGGCCAACTGAAAAACGTTTATGAAAAGGGCATTAAGATGCTTCCAGAACGTTGGAAAAAATGTATAGACTCTGGAGGGTGACATGTGCAAATAAGTATTTGGCAATAAAGGATTTGGTAAGAAAGAAAAAATCAGGCCCGGTCATATTTGAATGCCCTAGTAGCATCAAATACTTGGGCTCTTGATAACAGTAAAAAATTAAATAAAAGAAGAAATCAAAACGAGACTTGTAGCAGGTAATAGATGCTACTACAGTCTAAAACACATTTTTATGTCTAGAGCAACAGCAAAAATTTTAAAAATGTATATAAGACTATGGTAGAGCCAATAGTGATGTATGCGAGTGAGACATGGTCCCTAACTGAAAGTGACATGATGATTTTAAATACATGGGAAAGGAAGATACAAGGGTTGGATAAAAAGTAATGGCAACACTGCTGTCCTGTGAAAGGGGCGAGTCACAGCGCCACAACCGTTTCGTGGTTGATAAAGGAATGTCAGACGAGGAAGTATAGTGAGTGGGAGCGATTGTATGTTATTCAGTCAAAAACAGCAGTGCTCTGAAGCAGAGGACGAGAGTGCAAGCGTCCTAACAATATGTTTAGGCAAGAAGAACAACGTCTCTTAGGCAGGCGGTAAACACAGCCTACTACTGCATCTTCTTGCAACACCAGCTTCGTCTCGCATTAAGAAGGAAGCGACGGCACGTTCTGGCATGGTGTCCCATCATCCTGCTTGACAATACAAAGTGTCACACTGCGAACACTGTGACGGCGCTCCTGCATAACCGGTAGTGGGAGGTACTGGAACATCTGCCGTATTCACCAGTATGAGACCGTGTGATTACGACCTTTTTGCCAAAATGAAGGAACCACAGGGCGGGAAGCACTGCGACACGCGCAAAGCCATCATAACGTGCTATAGGGCGGTCACTGCGGGACATCGACAGAGATGGACGTGCTGACGGTGTACGACGCCTTCCATACGTGTGGCAGAAGGTCGTAGGGATGGGGGGCGATTACATTGAAGGAATGTAACACGTGCTCCTCTGCCAATACAGTCAAGTAGCAATTATACCAGTGTTGCCATTACTTTTTATCCAACCCTTGTATTAAGACGAGTCTATCAATGGTAGAGAATGGATTCTGGAGAATAAGAACCAGGAACTGTATGATTTACACAAAGACTTGGACATAGTAGTAGATATACATTAGAACAAAAAAAGACTACAATGGTTAGGGCATATTATAAGGATGGATGAAGACAGATTGTTAAAACTATTGTTGGATGGTAGACCTGGAGGAAGGAGAAAAGCAGGAAGACCTAGACTGAGATGGTTGGAGGGATTTGAAGGAGCTGAAAGTTAGAAACTAGAGGAGAGCGGCATATAGAGAAGAATGGGCGGAGATCCTGAAGGAGGCCAAGGTTCTCAGAGGGTCGTAGAGCCAAGGAGTAAGTAAAAGTATTACATTACATGTTGATACATACATTTCGCAGGTCCACTTTGGCAAAACAAATTCTGTGATTATTTTCTTAAACACATTAATAACCAAGTTTTAAGTGTTGAACTGTAACTAATTTGAATCAGTTTCTAAATTCAACTACTTGGGAGTAATATTAACAAATGAAAATTATATTAAAGAGGAAATTAAAAGCAGACTCATCTGATATCACAGAATCTAAAGGTTAAAACACACAAGACACCAATTAAGCCTGAAGTTTTGTGTGGATGTGAAACACTAAAAGAGCAATATAAATTATGAGTTTTTGAAAATAAAATCTTAAGAAAGATATCTGCACAAAAAGGGAGGAAACAACAGGTCAGTGGAGAAGGTTACTTAATACTGAAGTGCACAATCTACAAGGTGATTCAAAAGAGTGGAAACAACCTGTATAATTTCTACGGATATTACTGGACATGAATAGAAATATATGCAATATCTACGAGACCAAATACTGCATCTTTGATGTATGTTACCCACCCTGCCTCCACTGATAATATTAGAATAATTAAATCAAGAAAACTCTGTTGGTTAAAGGCCATGCAGCATGCATACGAGTGGGTAGAAAAGTTCAAGGTATTCTTATTGGGAACCTTTGACCTCTAGGAAGGTCAAGACAAAGATTAAATGACAACAGTGACAGCGATTAGGGGAAGCAGTTGCCCCCTCCCCCCACACACACTTTTGCCCCACACTATGCTAAACCTTATGTACCAAGGGAAAGTAAACTGTCCTTGCCCCCTAGATTTGGAACCCAATATGAATGACAATTAAAATGAGCCAGAAGGAAATTGGTACAGATGTTCAAGAGTGTAATGATCTTGCACAGGATAGAGGCAAGCACAGAAACTTATGTTCTTACAGCAGTAAACCTTCAGGTTTAGGAATGTCAGCGAGCTAGTTAGTTATTCATGAAAGTATCTTGTAATTTTCATAAATGCTATCTCTTATAAAGAATATTAACAATTAATGAATATTAACAATAATTCCAAACTAGTGCATACGGTTCTTATCTTATACAGAATGTGTCCTGTGTTCAATCTCTGTTGAGGCACCAGTATCAATTAGCCCTCGTTAACTTCCAGAATACTTACACAGGTAAATTTTTGTTTTCTTCTAAGATAATCCAATAGGATTATTCATCCAAATTTCTACATAAAAGGTTTGAAGGAGAGAATATTAGTCACACAATTGAAATGCAAGGGTGGAAAATAGTCAAGTTGTCAACATTACTGATTTAACTGACGAAAATAACAAAAAACCTGACCAAATATTGAAAATTTACTGACCTATTTATTTACACCACATCAATAATTCATCATTCTAAAAGTGAAAGTAGGATTTCATTTGTCATAAGTTATTTTTTACTGATGATAAAACAATGTTTTCATTATAGTACACAATTATGTAAGGCAATAAAAGAATCCTTTTAAAAAAATAGTGTGTAACAGATATTTAAATGTGAGACATGTTTCTTTACTTTAAGTTTGGTTCTTACTGGAAAAAGATTATGTATTAATAAATTCTTGTTTCTCTATAGTTTTCTGCACTCATTAGCATGCATTCTTCTCTTCTTGTATTGTTGTCTCCATGTCAAATAACAGTAAGAAATATGGCCCTCAGGCAGTAACATTAGAACTTTTCGGTAGCGGAAAAAAGATAATACTCGAGAAATGCCTTCATCAGTGGTAGGAGAAATATGCCTTACCTTTAGTCAAATTATTAAAAAAAAACTCACTGGAAAGTTGTAAAGGAGCAACAAAAAATTTAAAAAAATTGCAGTCACTCAAACAAAAATTACTGACTTTACTGGCCATTTCTTAAAAAATACTGACTAAGTACAGGCAATGATGAAGAAACTGACTTTTACTGATTTCACTGGCAAATTTTCTACCCACGCAATGTCAAACTCCTTGGTATTGTTGGAGCCATGAGCTCAACTACACTATTGTTTCTCAGTGATTGATTTTTCACCTACAGCTTCATTAAATTGTTCATCAACCTTGAACACTGTAGTTAGCTTTCATAGAATAGCAATGAAATGTAAAATACCTATAATATATAGGGTAAGGCAGTCAAACAGGAAGATTTAAAAAATTCACAAAAAATAGAGAGAGCAAATATTAGTTAATTTTTGAACATGAATGTGTACATGAGTTGAAATTACTAGTGTACCTGAAAAATGTTCATTTCTTTAATATGGTGTCGGTAAGACGGCATCCTAGGTATTGCACACTGTTGAGTCTCAGAGTAACTCCGCCCATGACGCTTCCTAGCATCTCCAACGGAATGTTGTGGATCTCTTGCCGAATTCGCCACTTCAAATCATCCCTGGTTTTTGGAGGGTTGTCCTTGAATACTTTGGATTTGAGTTAACCCCAAAGGAAAAAGTCAGGAACTGTCAAAAAGGGTGAATGGGCAGGCCACGGAAAATATCGCCGAATGTGCCGATGTGACGACCATGAAATGCGAGTCTAAGCACATCCATAGACATTCTGGCAGTATAGCTAGTTGCACCATCTTGCTGGAAGAGTGTTTCTTCATCTGGGTCATAGTCATCGTGGACAGGCAGGAAAAAGGTTACCAATATGTCAGCATAACGTCATGGGCAGATTTACTCTGAGACCCCGACAATGTGAGCAAAACCAAGGATGCCATCTTACTGACAAATTTTTTTAAAAAATGAAAATTTTTCAGGTACGCTAGCAATTTCAACTCATGTACAGTACATTCATGTTCAAAAATTAACTAATATTTGCTTTCTCTATTTTTTGTGAATTTTTTAAATCTTCCCGTTTGACTGCGCAATACAAGTGCAATTTGGTTGATATACTTGTTACTTCATTTTTTTCTCCTTTAGATTCCTCCAACAAAAAAACAACCAAAGATAAGAGCAACCTGAACCACTATTCATAAAGAACTATTAAATCTTAAACATGTCTATGGGCCAAGTGACCAAAATCAAGAATTTGGTATAATTTGGGGGTACTAATTTTCCTTTATGCCACAGTTATATGGATGTGTAAGGATACCAAAAAACCATGATTGCCATTTCAAAGTGGTAGTTAATAGAAATGGTGGCCAATCCAAGATGGCAGATGTTGACTTTTGAAAAAAACTACTATATCTCTGAAACTAATGGTCCAATTTCAATTTTCTTTTATTTAAAGGAAAGTTTAAGATGTGTTCTACATTTAAGGTTATGTTAGATTTTTCGATATTAGCAACCAGTAATTAGTAAATTGTAGTGTAAACTCTTATCTTTAATTTGACATATTGCGCTTGTCCATTTTGATCTCAGTATTCATAAAAAACAAATTAATTATGTACAGTTTGCAGTGAATGCTTCTAGCCGGATGCCCCTTAATCGCACCTATTGTAACTGGTATTGACTATTGAACAACGTAATTTTATTTTTATTATTAATGCTATTATTATTATTTACAATAGTAGTAATTGCAGTACTAACTAACAATGAATAAATTTGTTTATTTCTTACCGGCGTGCATGGAGGAACGTTATTGATTGATTGAAATTAAAATTTTGGGTACGTCATCACTTAGGCTACTTGCACCTGTCACATTATAGGGAGCCAAGGCCCTTACCATAGATAAAATAATCAACATTTGTCTCCAAGGACAAAAATCTCCATACCCAGGTTAAAAACTGAGGCTGTATAGGAACACTCAGCACATATAAGGACAAAGCACAGGACAATGCAGCTCTACAGAAGGGCTCGAAAAATCCCGGTCGCCAGCAGACTAAAAATTTCAGCCTGGCGACTGTGATCTCTTGCTGTAATATTGCAGTTTTTTAAGTTTGCATGTACGAAATTTTGAACATCCTAAGTTCAAATTGCAGTACAGCTTAAGTTAGCAAATGATTTTTTTTTATCAACGTTGTGAACATTCCATAGCATTAGTAACTATTTCTTACTCTTTGTCTCCCCCCCCCCCCCCCACATTTCCCGCTTTCTCACATGATTTAGCGATGTTTTGAATAGGGTGATGATCAGCTTCTTATAGTATGCACGGTTGCTAGTAGGTGGGTTACCTGGCGCCTGATTTTCAGAGCTCGCACCTAGCTCTGAAGAAGATTTTTCGAGCACTGGTCATATTTGAAGATAGAAGAGGACCTTTTAGTTAAAGAAGAACCTATTCATGAAGCTACTGAACACATAATGACAGATATGTAAGGTACATAGAAAAATTCAAAGTCTCCTCATCTCAAGAGATTCATATAAATTACGTAGTCATACATCTTCCATATTGATATCCTATCTGAGGAACCTTATGAGATTCGTCACCTCGAATGCTTATGCTACATTGCAGAAAATATAATGTGATAGTTCCAAATTTAACGAAATATGTCGTCCAAGCCTAGACTGCATGGAAACATTTAGATAGTTTCAATTTTGTATCACCTAGGCCATGGATCTAGCCAGAGTTAACTTTTACAAATAGATACAGCTTCGTTTCGGAACAATTCTCCATAAAACCTTTCAAACTATATGTAATCTTGTGTACATGAAACTGACAAGCAATACTTCCTTGCTTGATCTGGATAACTTTAGTATTAGAACTGTGTGGCAAACATGTAGACCAAATTTTTTGGACAATAATTTAATTGACATGATGCAAAGTGCTAGCCTCATTTAATGTTTCCTCCTCTATATGTTCTGCATTGTCATATGCTACTACAGTAGGAATATTCACATGAATTCTGCTTGATAGAGGTATTGCACCCTCCCTGCTATTTTTCAATTTCTTCTCAAACAACCCTGTATGTATTTCTAACAATTTATAGTGGTTACATCCATGGGCTATGTGATTTAAAATTTTAACAGGCTGAACATTTCCGGTCAGTCTTCACAGTCATTGCTGGAAGGTATGTTTTTGGAAATAGCATATATTAGGTTTTGCGCAATGCATCATAGTAGTCTATAGACATTCGAGGTCGCAAATCTCCTAAGGTTCTGCAAGAAGGATATCAGTGAAAGCGGTATGACTACGTAATTCATGTGAAGCTTGTGAGATGATTATTTCATCCTTGTATAGTTTGCAAGTAGCAAATCCTATGTGAGATTACCTGCTGAAATAAATACCCTACCGTCAATACTGGAAAAATTTAAGGGTGAACCAATTCATTTGTATAAGATATAATGGATTTTTTTCTTGGCAAACTATTTTATTTCATGATCATCCTTTAAGTACTTAAAACTAGTTTTGAGAGAAAGTAAGTTTGAGGTTCAATCCTCGGATTCAAGAACATGTCTTCTCGCATAAATCGTTATGATCGTTTTATATGTCAATTTTCCTGCTTCACTATATTCATACATATTTTTTGGTTTGTATCTCGTACAGACCAAGTAGCAAGATTCATAACATGCTTCTGCAACTAGAATCTCTCTTAATGTGATTGTGATGATTTTTATCGCTTCTCTCAGTTGCAATCTTACACAATTTCTTACCGATTTAAGCATTTTGAGTGTTTCTCTTGTTCTTCATATTTTCTTGTATTTGCTTTCTTAGTCACAGAAAACACATTTCTTAATGTACACAGTGTGTTCATCTGTGAGTCCTTTTGAAGCGTTTCTCACAATGAGACTTGATGAAAAAGGACTTTCAGAAAACATATGGGGAGTAAAGCATCTACTTCAAGTCTTCTTAAGGCCTTGATATTAGGAAAATTGGCTTGATCCACGAGATGAAATTTTAGTCTCTAATAGTTTATGCGATATATAGTGCATTTTTTATTCATTCAAAAATTTAGGCTCACTACAGTTGTCAAAAAACTGTCTAAGAATGTATGTCTTTTGGTGGTTGTGCTTCATTCGGTAATGCTAACTCCCCTAATAAAAACATACCTACTTCTCTGGTCCATCTTCTGTTTTTATACATTTGACTTTTCTGAAAGCAGATGTTTCAAATGTAATAACTAATAAGCAGTACTAGCATGTTCTAATATTCCTCCTGGGTGTAAGGTGTGAGGGGTAACCATTTCTGAACACAAGTAAATGTTCACCTCACTTCCACACACTACACCCTGGAAACTGCAGTCTTGCAGGCCAACGAGGCTTTGGCATCGGGACCTACGCCAAGTAAAATCTTCTGTAGAGCTGCATTGTCCTGTGCTTTGTCCTTATATGTGCTGAGTGTTCCTATACAGCCTCAGTTTTTAACCTGGGTATGGAGATTTTTGTCCTTGGAGACACATGTTGATTATTTTATCTATGGTAAGGGCCTTGGCTCCCTATAATGTGACAGGTGCAAGTAGCCTAAGTGATGACGTACCCAAAATTTTAATTTCAATCAATCAATAACGTTCCTCCATGTACGCCGGTAAGAAATAAACAAATTTATTCATTGTTAGTTAGTACTGCAATTACTACTATTGTAAATAATAATAATAGCATTAATAATAAAAATAAAATTACGTTGTTCAATAGTCAATACCAGTTACAATAGGTGCGATTAAGGGGCATCCGGCTAGAAGCATTCACTGCAAACTGTACATAATTAATTTGTTTTTTATGAATACTGAGGTCAAAATGGACAAGCGCAATATGTCAAATTAAAGATAAGAGTTTACACTACAATTTACTAATTAACGGTTGCTAATATTGAAAAATCTAACATAACCTTTAATATAGAACACATCTTAAGCTTTCCTTTAAATAAAAGAAAATTGAAATTGGACCATTAGTTTCAGAGATATAGAAGTTCTTTTCAAAAGTCAACATCCGCCATCTTGGATTGGCCGCCATTTCTATTAGCTACCACTTTGAAATGGCAATCATGGTTTTTTGGTATCTTACACACCCATATAAGTGTGGCATAAAGGAAAATTAGTACCCCCAAATTATACCGAATTCTTGATTTTGGTCACTTGGTCCATAGACCATTGTGGGAACTGGGTCCACCTGGAGGAATCTAAAGGAGAAAAAAATGAAGTAAGAAGTATGGACATTGCAGGCATGGAAAATGGTCAGTGAAATCAGTAAAAGTAAGTTTTTCATTATAACATTTCTCCTACCACTGATAAAGGCATTTCTTGAGTATTCTTTTTTGAACTACCGAAAAGTTCTAATGGCCTGAGGGTCATATTTCTTACTGTTATTTGACATGGAGAAAACAATACAAGAAGAGAAGAATGCATGCTAATAAGTGCAGAAAACTATTGAGAAACAAGAATTTATTAATACATAATCCTTTTCCAGCAAGAACCAAAGACAACTTAAAGTAAAGAAACATGTTTCGCATTTAAATATCTGATACACACTATTTTTTTAAAAGGATTCTTTTATTGCCTTACATAATTGTGAACTATAATGAAAACATTATTTTATGATCAGTAAAAAATACTTATAACAAATGAAATCCTACTTTAACTTTTAGAATGATGAATTATTGATGTGGTGTAAATATATAGATCAGTAAGTGGTCAGTAAATTTTCAATATTTGGTTAGGTTTTTTGTTATTTTGGTCAGTTAAATCAGTAATTTTGACAACTTGACTAATTTCCACCCCTGCATTGCAATGGTGTGACTAATATTCTCTCCTTCAAAGCTTTTACGTAGAAATTTGGATGAATAATCCTATTGGATTATCTTAAAAGAAAACAAAAATTTACCTGTGTAAGTATTCTGGAAGTTAACGAGGGCTAATTGATACTGGTGCCTCAACAGAGATTGAACACAGGACACATTCTGTATAAGATGAGAACCTTATGCACTAGTTTGGAATTATTGTTAATATTTTTTATAAGAGATAGCATTTGTGAAAATTACAAAATGCTTTCATAAATAACTAACTTCACTCCCTGACATTCCTAAACCTGAAGGTTTGCTGCTGTAAGAACATAAGTTTCAGCGCCTGCTTTTATCCTGTGCAAGATCATTACTAGAGAGTGGAAGTTGATGACCTAAAAATATAGGTATATGACCCATAGAATGTCCTAAAAATGGGAAAAAATGATGTAAAAAATGCAAAAAATGACCATTAAATTTGATAGTTTCAGGTTAAAAATTGAAATGAAATGGAAATTAAACAAAATTCAATCTTGCTTTAAAAAAAAGCACAAAATGATACAACATGCACATTCAATTAAAATATGCAACAAGGATTTCCAATGGAAAACACCGAATAATTTTAAAACAATTTTATGAAAAAGTCATAGATATACACTTAATGAATTGGTGTAAAATGCATTAATCTCCCACATCTTTGCCTGGTGATGTAGTGTGGTGTGTTTCTGTGGCACTGTAAAGAAAAATAAATCCTGCGAAATATATATAGGACTATGTTTACCTTGGTGAAAAGACTCAAGAATATTACCAAAATGAAAGAAGTGACAAAATATGACGAAACAATACACCGAATATTGCGAAAAATGATGGGAAAATGCCGAAAATCGGGGAAAATGACCTAAAACCTGAAAATTGGCAAAAAATGCAAAATAATGCACTTTAAAATTACCTTTTTTGGGTTTTAGACGAAGTGTAGTATTGTCTATATTTAATGGGCATCGTGTCCGAGATGTCAGAAAAAATATGACATTTCATCAAATTCCACTCCCTAATCATTGCACTCTTGAACATACACACCAATTTCCTTTTGGCTCATTTTAATAGTCATTCAATCTTTGTCTTGACCTTCCCAGAGGTCAAAGGTTCCCAACAAGATTACCATGAACTTTTATATCCCCTCGTATGCATGCTGCATGGCCTTTAACCAATGGAGTTTTCTTGATTTAATTATTCTAATATTATCAGGGGAGGCAGGGTGTGTAACATGCATCAAAGATGCAGTATTTGGTCTCCTGGATATTGCATATTTTTCCATTCATGTCCAGTAATATCTGTAGAAATTATACGCATGATTCCATACTTTTGAATCACCTTGTAGATTGTGCACTTTGCAATATTCTTAACTTGGCGTCGACCAACTGTTAATACACCGGCTGTGCAGAGCCATTTACAACACTCTAAACACTTTAACAAAGTGGGCAGCATTGCTAAGTTTACCCATAATTGCTAGCATAAATAAACAGTCGAAGAACACAAGATTCTAAAATATCTCAGGGATTGCTGTGTGTGTAAATGACCAACAAGGTGACCAGGATGCAGGTAACTAGTTACACAGTGAAATATGGAAATTCCAAAAGATGAGATACATAGCACTTCTTTTTGCTATGGAGGTATCCGGGCTCTATACTAACCCGGTGACAAGAAAATACATTCTTTTATATAACATATCTATCTCGGTTAGGTGCTAAATAAAAAAACAACTTTATCTCAGATAGAAACAACTTCATTGCCAAATAACAACCTTAACTCAGTTAAACAAGCGGGATTTATCCTAACTAGATGATCCAATCTTAAATTTTTAAACCTGTTTATTTCAGTTAGATTTCTGACCCACTTGAGACATTTCCTTTTTAAATGAAAGATAAACCTTTCCCCCTCTCCTACCTTCAGAACATATACTTATTAGAGAAAAAAGAAAAGGAGGGGAAGAAAGAACAGACCGGGGGACTTCCCGGGCTTTGAACCTGGGAGTCGGTTCCTTAAACTAAAGGAAACTAAAAAGGGGGAGAGAAAGAACCGGACAGGGGCTACCTGGGTTTCAAACCTGGGAACCGGAACTTTACCGAGCACATCAATTACTGGTCTCTGGTCGGGGACTACCTGGGGTTTGAACCTGGGAACCAGAGTCTTTGGGGAGACCCAGCCAGGCTTCCCGAGGATTGCTTCTGGGAACCAGGTCGTTAAGGGCTTCATCTCTTAAGGAGGAACCTGGTCAGGGGCTTCCCGGGGTTTGAACCTGGGAACCAAGTCCTCCACTGCTGCTGCTGGGCTTCTCTAGCAGGTAGGCCTTTTCCCTGGATGTCTGCCAGTTGACATCTGGGAGCCAAAAAGAGACCGAGCTTTCAGCCCATGTGAGCTTCATATATAGCAAATGCAGGTGGCGCTGATATAACTTGCTATGTCACCGATTTACACATAGCAAACCCCATATATTTACATATTGCTAACTGAAAATATTTAGATTACCCATTTCCTTACTGTTAAAAACCCTAAACTATGAAAATGCAAAAAATATATGTCAGTGAAACACAGCTGATATAAAGCATTTACCAATTTTTTAAACAACAATGAGCAACGGGGGAGCGCAGAGCAGATAAGATAACATGACTATGGAAATAAAAGAACCAATAGGAAGCAGCACTTCAACAATTAGAAATCGGAGTTATCAATTCTCAGCTGACAAAACCAAACAGTGTATTGAATTAACATACCTTGTAAACCTTGTCAATGCAGGCATGTTACAACTTCAGTATTAAGTAACCTTCTCCACTGACCTGTTGTTTCATCCCTTTTTGGTCCAATTATCTTTCTTAAGATTTTATTTAAAAAAAACACTCTTAATTTATATTCCTCTTTTAGTGTTTCACATACATACAAAACTGCAGGCATAATTGTCGTCTTGCGTGTTTTAATCTTTAGATTCTGTGATATCAGATGAAAGGGTAAAAGTATATACATTACCTAAATGAAGTCTGCTCTTAATTTTAATACATTTGTTAATATTACTCCTAAGTAGTTGAATTTACAAACTAAATCAAATTATTTGCAGTTTAACACTTAAAACTTGGTTATTAATGTGTTTAAGAAAAGAATTTGTTTTGCCAAAGTGCACCTGCAAAATGTATGTATCAGCATGTAATGTAATACTTAATTACTCATTGGCTCTACGGCCGTTTGAGAGCCTTGGCCTTCTTGAGGATCTCTGTCTTCTATATTTGCTGCTCGCCTCCAGTTTCTAACTTTCAGCTCCTTCAAATCCCTCTCTACATCCTCCAACCATCTCAGTCTAGGTCTTCCTACTTTTCTTCTTTCTCCAGGTCTACCATCCAACAATAGTTTAACAATCTGTCTTCATCCATCCTTACAACATGTCCAAACTATTGTAGTCTTCTTCTAATATCTGCTAGTATGCCCAAGTCTTTGTATAAATTGTTCAGTTCCTGGTTTGTTCTTATTCTTCAGTATCCATTTTCTACCATTGGTAGACTCATCTTAATATCTTCCTTTCCCATGTATTCAAAATCATATGTCACTTTCAGTTGGGGACCATATCTCTCTCCCATACGTCACTATTGGCGTTACCTTAGTCTTATATATTTTTTAACATTTTTGCTGACTGCTCTACACATAAAAATGTGTCTTAGACTGTAGTAGCATCTATTACCTGCTACAAGTCTAATTCTAATTTATATTTTTATTTCATTCTTTACCGATATCAAGAGCCCTAGTATTTGAAGCTATTGTTTGTTTGTTTGTTTGAGTTGGTGTTTTAAGTCAACATTATGCACAGTAAGGCAAATTGTGACTGGACCTACAGTTTAAAGTGGGATCCGAACTGCAATGTGCCTCCACTGGGTATCGAACCTGGGACCCCTTGATTACAAGGCAACCATGCTACCACTGTGCCATCAGGGAGGCCCTATTTGAAGCTATTAACCTCTTCAAACAGCATATCATTTACATTCAATGTCTGTCTCCTTGGGGTACTTTTTGTGACTCTCATGTATTTAGTCTTTTGTTGGTTTATCAATAGTCTAGTTGTTTGCACTACTTCTTGTATTTGTGTGGTTACTTCTTCCATTGCTTGTAATGTAATACATAAAAGTTATCATTCACATTAGACCCTGAGCTAGCTTGGTGGCCAAGCATGTTAGATGGCCGACTTTCGATCTCTTCACCTAAGTTCTCAGCTTCAAGTATTGATCTGACCTGGAGATGGATGAATTTGAAAATGTCCATTAATCAATTTTATCTAGTCATCACTCATCCTCCTCATCACAGCCAAAAGTACAGAAATTGATGGAAAATAACCTTAAAAATAAAGTGATCCTGTCTTCTGCAAGAACCTAGTCTATCTTAGATTATTGTATGGGACAATTCACTTTCATGTCATGGTGATCTATTTTCACAATTTCTTGAAGGAAAAAAGAACAAACAATGTCTCATGCACCACAAATTCAAAGCGTGCCATGAAAGGTTCAGACTTCGAGTTCCTCCTTGGGCAGCTGTATTTCTTTGTTTCACTATTTCTCTTTTGGTTGTCTTACCTCGCTGTAATATGCTATCTGTCAATTTCAGGGAAATGGATAAATGATATGATAAAATAAATGATGGAACAAACACAAGGGTACACTCTTGTTCACATAAAGTGATGCATTTTATAAGGTTGTACAGTTGAAATGTGTGCCACTTCAGGAGTGGCACTGTACAGGACTTCTTACTAGGGTCTAACTCGAAGGCCGCTGGCTTCAAAGCCTGTTACACAACCACTACCACAAAGGTCAGGGTTTTTTTTATGTTTATTTATTTCAAAATTAGCCTACAGAAGTAGCTAAATAAGGGGAACTAGATATGATACCCAGAGATTGCACATAGTGGTTCATATCGCAGATTAAACTGTAGTTCCAGTTGTGATAAGACTATCTGTGCATGAAGTGGGCTTCAAACAAAAAACATCAACCCTAAAGAAGTATAAAAGGGATGGAAATTTAAAAAAATACAAAGAGAAGAAAAGGAACTGAATATGTAAAACTAAATTTGCAAGATTTTGCAGAATGTTGGTTACTTCATGCACAGATAGGGTAATTGAGATTGGACCTACAGTATAAATCTGGGTTCTGAACCACTGTGCAATTTGGTTCCTTTGGTATTTAGTCCACCGATCTTAATGGAAAATAAGAATCCACAGAATACTCGAAACGTACGTAAAAACTGAAGAGACCAAATATATGTACATCATTTCTATGTGACAGTTTACGGTCTGAAAAAAAGAAGTTATTTATTTGTGCATTATATTCAAAATATTACACTTGAGAAAATTTACTACAGTGTTGCAAAGTTGTGACCTACAAAATGTTCTTTATTTTCTTGTAGTTTACGGTTATTACAAGCATAAGAAAACAGTTTTTTCTTTGTGACGTTTCAGGAGAACACACGCTCCTTTCATCAGACATTTATTTTCATTTTGACTAAAGATACAGTTATAACAATGGTTAGTAATTTTTAAACAAAAAGAATCCGTTATATAATGGATCTTGTCAATGTTACATTGTTGTAATATAGCAACTTAACCGTGAAAGAAGCAGTCTCTTTTATTTTTATTTGAGATTTTTTAAATTATGAATCCCAAATATCATCAGGTAATTCAAATTCATCATTGTTTTCACAAAGTCTCTTGATGTTTTCTGTTACATTAAATTTTAAAGATGGTGGCTTACTCCATTTGTGAAAAAGAAAACTCCATACTGGATCTATGTTACCATTTTCATTATTTAATTTATTCCAGTGTTCTTCTGCAATGAACGAAGCTTCCCAGATATTCAACTCTGTGTTTCCCGTTAATCTTTTTAAAACCCTTCTCTTTTTAATCAAATGTTTCTCTTCGATGATATGAGTTGACAAACCTGTTCTTGGGTTTAGATTTATAATGTCCAAATCGTGTTCGTGCCATCTTATTGCCATTTTCCTTGCTGTTTGTCCCACATAATCCTTTGAACATGAACAACTTATTTATATATTCCTGTGGTTTCCACATCTGGTAGAGAGTTTCTCATTTTGAATTCATTAAATGTACATTCCAAACTTCTTGGTGATTTAAAAACAATTTTGAAATCAAAACTTCTAAAAATTTTTGCAATTTTATGTGAGAATCCCTTGTGGAATGGAATGCACACAAATTTCTTTTCAACAGATTTTTCATCTTTGTCTGTATTTCTCTTATCCTTTAGTTTTCTTGAGACTTGTTTTTTGATTTGGTTTATTCTGTTAGTGTGAAAGCCATTTTCTTTTGCTATATTAAAAAGCCTTTCTTCTTCATTTTTGATATCCTTATTATTAGAACATAGTCTTTGTGCTCTCAGGAAAAAAATTAAAAATATGTTATCCATTGCTATACGCGAATGTTCTGAATTGGCATGGATGTATTTTTCACCCGCTAATTTTTTTCTATGGACTGATGTTTGAATTGTTGAGTCAGTTGTCTTAATTTGCAGATCAAGGAAAGAAATTACATTGTTATTCATGGGTTCGCAAGTGAATTTTATGCGACGATGTGATTCATTTAACAATTTAAATACGTCCATGATGGTGTTATCATTTTTAGCAATAATTAGCACATCATCTACATATCTGATGTAGAGTTTGATATCCGCACCTATCGCATTAACAATTGGAGATTCTATGTAATGAAGGAAAATGCTGGAGATGATTCCGGATACTGGGTTTCCCATTGATAGACCATTACTTTGCTGATAGATTTTGCCATCAAATATAAAGTAATTGTAATTTGCACATACAGTAAACCATCGAACCATTTCCCATGATTCTACTGGGTTAACCTTCATCTCAATAAGCCATCTGTGTAATGCATCTCTGGCACCTTCTATTGGGACACTTGGATATAAATTTTCAACATCAAAACTTGCAATACGATACTCATTATTCCAAACAATATTTTTTAGTTTCTGTTTCACTTCATATGCATTTTTAACACTGAATGGTGTTTGTTGTTTAATTATAGCAAGTCTTTCAACTAAATATTTGGATAGTTTGTATGCAGGATGTGTGAAAGTTGCAATGATAGGTCTTATTGGAGTTCCCGGTTTGTGAGTTTTTGGTAGTCCAAAGGCAATCGGCAGGGTTGAATTTTTGACAATGAGTTTTTTCTTCATTTCTCTTGGTATCGTGATACTGCTTTCAATTACTTTCTTTACCTCATTTATTACTTTATTTATAGGGTTTCGAGAGGTTTCTGTGAAATTGTTTACTTTGAAACATTCTTCCATTTTTTCTTTATAGTCCTTAATTCGGATAAGAACAGGTTTATTTTCCTTGTCCGATTTTATTAAGAAAATGTTGTTTTCTTTCAACCAGATCTTGAAGCCATGAATTTTTTTCCTCAACCTTATATGCTCTATCTCCCGTTCTGTGTATTTTGGACCTCTGTTATTTCTTCTGTTGTATTCAAAACTTAACCGTTCATCAAGAGCATCATGTGTGAGACTTCGTAATTTTCTCTTTTCCTCCTCATCATCTAAGAAATTCAGTGCTTTTTCTATTGAAATCACAAAATCTTCCTTGTGTATATAAGCACTACCAACTGAAAATTTCATTCCGAATTGAAAAATTTGTATATACTCATCAGGTACCTCAATATCCGTAAGATTTATAAATAATCTGTTGTCAATGTTCTTAGTTTCTATTTTACCAGTAACATTAACTGCTTCTCTTCTTTCATTGTTGTTGTATATAACTTGTTCTTCTTGAATTAGCTGGTAGAATTTCCTATCAAGTCTCCTTTCTGAAACCTTGCTGTAGTGTTCTACAACTTGTTGTGTAGCTCTGTTTACTTTATCCCATATGAGTGGATGCAAAGAATTTGACAATGTGATGTGGAGATCATATGTCTTTCGAGAAAGGCTGTCCAATTCTGAGTACGAGTCCCTCATTAGTTGTCCTATCATTAACATTTGTAGCTTGCCTTTAAATTCACTGGTGTAGGTATTACGAGTTCTAACTTTCCACTTCAAAAAATTTGGCACTATATTGTTTAACTTGCATCTTCTCAAAAATCTGATTCTCTGAAGTGTTGTTTGAATCTTGATTTGATATTTCTGGAATGTACGTACCTCTCTCCCCGTAATAGATGAATAATAGTTTTTCTTGTATGTACGCATTGCTTGCATTATAGAATTATTTTCTTGTAGTTTACGGTTATTACAAGCATAAGAAAACAGTTTTTTCTTTGTGACGTTTCAGGAGAACACACGCTCCTTTCATCAGACATTTATTTTCATTTTGACTAAAGATACAGTTATAACAATGGTTAGTAATTTTTAAACAAAAAGAATCCGTTATATATTGGATGTTGTCAATGTTACATTGTTGTAATAACCGTAAACTACAAAAAAATAATTCTATAATGCAAGCAATGCGTACATACAAGAAACTAAAATGTTCTTTGTCTGATGATTCTGTGCTGCTATCATTGATTTTGTTATCTGGGTCACTTATGTAACAATTATCCAATGAATGGATATAAACCAAATTTTGGACTGAAAAAACAGGACACTAGGATGTTGTGATGACGGTTATGAGGTGAAACATGACAGTCACAAAAAAGAGGCAACCTGACTGTCTCAAATTACACCTTTTTCTTCAAGTTGTGAATGCTAATATAATACACTGTTACAAAGTAGTATAAAAAAGCATATATACACTTACCTTTATGTAGGTGCATAAGGCATCTCCTTTGAACTGACCACCATCTTCTTTGTATAATTTCACTTTCATCTTTCCAGTGTCAGGACTCTTCATTACTAATCCAAACTTTTGCATCAAATCTACAAATTCCTGTTCTGTGATATCAAGTGGAAGATTTGTCACATATACTTTCGTGTTATGAGCATCGTCCAGTTCAAACCAGGCTGAAATGAAGAAACATATCATAATGTATAAAAATTATATAAATTGGTTCAACTTGCACTATCCAAGCCAGTTGTTTTTGTACATGTCTCTATTTTACGAGGTGCATGTCAAAAAAAAAGGGCCAATATTTTTTTACGTGGGGTTGGCAACACTGATGAAGTTGAGCATGCCCTAGTATTTTGTGCTTGCAACAGAGATAGAATCGTCACAATTGGGTTGCGTACGCGCGAGTAGCAGTAAGGTGAAATGGCTGCCGTAATACAAAATCCCGCCAAATGTGAAGTGAGATCTGTCATACGATTTCTGGACGCCAAAGATCAGAATGCAGCTGACATCTATCGGGAATTGTGTGCCATTTATGGACCGACAGTGATGAGTGAAGGGAAGGTCAGGCAATGGTGCAGTGTGTTTCGGGAAGGGCATTCAAATGTCCATGACGATGAGCATAGCGGAAGGCCTAGTGTTCAGACGGACGATCTGGTGGAACGCGATAACGAGAAAGTGCGTTCCATTCGCTGGTTCACAATATCTGCACTCGCCAAAGAGTTTACAAAAGTGTCTGCAAAAACAGTGCATCGAATTGTGACTGACAACCTGGGGTGGTGTGTGCGAGGTGGGTACCAAAAATGCTGACAGACGCTCACAAAGAGCAAAGAAGGACAGCTGCACATTATGTTTTGGCCAGCTGGGGGGGGGGGGGATGGGGATGACCTCTTTTCGCACATAGTGGCAGGGGATGAAACGTGGATATCGTATGCCACTGGGGAGTCGAAGCAGCAGTCAATGCAATGGCAACACTCTGGTTCTCCTAAAGCGAAGAAATTCAAACAAACACCATCAGTTCACAAAATCATGGCAACTGTGTTTTGGGACCAAAAAGGTGTGATTTTTGTGGAATTCTTGCAACCAAGACGAACAATTACAGCAGAGGTGTATTGCGAAACACTGAATGATCTGCGACATGCCATCCAAAATCGGCAGAGAGGAATGCTACGCTCTGGAATTTTTCTGATCCATGACAACGCCTGCCCACACACAGCTGCTCGTACTGTTGAGACAATTCAAAGATTTCGATGGGAACTATTCAATCATACCCCTTACAGCCCTGACCTTGCCCCCAGCGATTTCTTTATTTTTCTTCACCTGAAAAAGTGGCTTGCATCGAAGTGTTTCAACGACAATGACGTGCTCAAGACATCAGTTCTGGACTGGCTGCACTTCAGGCGGCAGATTTTTACACAGAGAGTATACGGAAGCTTGTGTCACAGTATCAGAAATGTCTGGAGGTTAATGTTGGCTACGTCGAAAAATAGCCAAGGTATGTACTTGTTTATCAATCACAATAAATTTCTTCTCTTATCATTTTCTTGTTTCTTAAAAAATATCGGCCCTTTTTCTTGACATGTGACTCATTTTAGAGCTTTCACCAGCTTCATCAGAAGGCTGGACAAGATTTGGGCTTGAAACATGTTAAAATGTAAAGTCTAATCAGTTGAAAACAAGAAAGCAGTTGCAATATTACTCTTGTCTGGCCCTATTACTCTAAATGAATTTGGCTTCTTTGTATTTGGGTTTCCTGTGTTCAAATAAATGTTTCGATACATATGGGCTTTTGTTTATTTTATTTGATGTCTCAATTGTATTACTGGATTGCTGGCTTTAGTAAGCAGCATAGTCAGTTACTTGAAGACAATAATAGAGAATGACCAGTCCAGATTTTCTGTACATATAGACTGATTGATTGAATTATGTTATTTTACGTCGTTTTCTGCCACTTTTGGCTGATCGAGACAATGAGGATATGATGAGATGCAGTTGCTGAAGGGGCACTCACAAAGATTGATTTATTTTATTTTACTTCACGTTTTGTGCATCTTGGCCAATTTGCGAAGATGGGGATGAGTGATGAAACTGATGAATGGACATTCACAAACAACCAAGCCCGAGCGGGATTTAAACCCGGGACCCTTGGCATCGCAGCACGAAGTGCGAACCACTCGGCTACAGGGTTAGGCGACAGTCACAAAGAATACCTATGCCCAGGCCAAGATTTGATCTACCTAACCTACTTACTCTTTTTTTGTATGATAAATTTCAAATATTTTCTTTCATGTGGACATTAAGTAACATAGCTAGATATCGGGCACACCTGGTAATACCCCCTGACAGCACACCTCGTAATTTCGAAAAAACATACTTTTTTGTGAATATGCCACATTTAACCACATAAAATTGTCTGTAATGCACAACATGCATATAAAGTATTGTTCTTTTATCAATTCGATAAATACCCCCACAGACCATCGATACACATGGAAAACTTTTGCAAGCGACTCCACACCTGTCATCTATCCATGTTTGTTTTTACTTCATAACATTTTTACACCTTAGTAACTTATTCAGTGTACTGAATGTTAAGTATGATTTTCTTGTTTAATCTTTTAAAAATATCCACATAGACAAAATTACCTATTCACATTACACATTCTACAACATGAAGAATTATAATATTACAAGCTGTAATTTGTAGCAGGATGTTACTACATACAATTACATACTATTAATCAGAAACTTTGTTTCTTCAATAGCAGAAATTCTTGAATAATTTTACTAGCCCCTTAAAAAAAAAACATTTCTTTGTACTTTATTTGTTATAATATTTTAACTAGGGTGAGTACACCAGTAAACGACTATCTCCAGTGAATGACCATTTCCAAATACTACAAAGCCAAATAAGGCTTGGAACAAACTGAGCCATTAAGAAATGGCCTTGCATTCATTTACAATCCATATTCTCTTATGTAGGTTGCAGGAGCATGTGGTGCCCGCTACAGTATGGTAGGCTCTGAACCAGTGGCGGTGATTAGGGGAGCCAACTGCCCCCCAATTTTTGACACCTTTGCCCCTGCACTATGCTAAACCATACGTACAGTGGGATCCATGAGTATTACCATGCAAATTGTCCATCACCATGTTCGTGCACTTTATTTGACCCAATAAGAGCTTCAAGAATTAAAAGAAACTCAAAACAAGCTGTTGCAACAGCATACATAAAAACCCATTGCTGAAAAACACAGGATGCAAGAGAAAAATTAATGAAAATAATCATGGACAAATTGCTCGGTAATACTCATGGATCCTACTGTACCAAAGGAAAGTAAACTGTTCTTGCCCCAATGCAACTAGGTAGAGCATGTCCGTACACTCACTACAGGGCCAGTAGGTGCTGCATTCAATGAACCTACATGGCTCGCGAGCCGTTGGAAGGGAACACGAAGCGACAGGAAATCTTTTATTCACATCACTCGCCCGTGTTACAATCTCACATCCCCTTATCGTTATTTTACCTGCGTAGGCAGAGCTAACCTAGCCTACCCAGAATGCATGCCACTGGTAGGTTGTGATTGTTTGATCCAGGTCAAGAAACATTCAAGTTATGTAAAATTTGTGCTTATGTAATGGTTACATCATCAAATCAGAATAATAGGATATTCAAAAATCACATATTCTCTGTTGTACATGACATTGCAAAAGAGCAGGGGGGGAGGTCACACACTAGATACCAATTTGACATCATTTCTAGTAAATGACCACTGCAGTCAGAAAAGAAAGGAAGTTCCACCTGAAATTGTTAAGCCTTCCAATCATTTGCAACGCTGACATATGACCAACTAAGATTAGCATTTGGAATAACATCAAAGAAATGGAAAGAATATCATGAACTAAAACAACAAGGGCGAAAACAGCAACACGTGTCATTGGAATCTGAAGGAGATTTACATGAGTTGTCATTATCTGTTGTGCAAAACAACAGTGAATGCAGTGAAAATTGCATTATGCAGAATGTTGCTGATTATGTTATCAAGTGTTATGATGGTGAATATTTTCCAGGAATAGTCATTCGTAAATTTGAGCATGTATCTGAAATAAAAGTTATGCATAACTGTGAAGCTGACAAATGGAAATGGCCTAGCAAACCTGATCAGTCATTGTGACATCAAGGAGCTTATGCAAGCTCCACAAATATTCTGTCTGAAATGTTTTTATGGTGTTACTATACAGTACCTGAAGTGCTAAAATATACAAAAAAAAAAGGCCTGAAACTTTTTCAAATTTGTTTGTTCAAGAAACATTATTATTATTATTAAAAATCGTTTTGGTCATTTACTGGTATTGAGGTAATCATTCACTGAATTTTGCTGGTCATTCACTAGTGTTTTGGTTGCAATTCACCAATTTTTAACTATTAATTTCATATTGATATGTATTTACTTTAAAATAGTATTCAATGAAACCCAACATTATGATGAATTCAATCATGCAATTTGCTTGGATTCACTTTGTTTTTTCCTTTGACCTAGAAATAAAGTTGTGGTAAAATGGTCTTAACTGGTCATTTACTGGTACTATCTTTTGTAACTTGACATTTCTACTTATTGCATTATTGGCTCTTGAGAAAGCTGTATATGCAGTAATAATAATGTTGAAATATCATGTATATTAAAGGATTTCAGCCACTAACGAAACATTTCTTAATAATATTAATTAGGGTGAGTGCAACAGTAAATGACCGTCTCCAGTGATTGACCATTCTCAAATACTACAAAGCAAAATAAGGCTTGGAACAAACTGAGCCAATAAGAAATGGGCTTGCATTCATCTACAATCCATATTCTCTTATGTAGGTTGTGATTGGTTTGTCCAGGTCACAAGGTAGAGAGTTCAAGAGCACACTTGTTTGAGTTCAGCAGACGACACAAAGAAACTGGTATGTCTAATAAGGTAAGGATTACTACATTGTAATCATGTGCACAAGAAACATTCAAAATTTGTGAAATTTGTGCTTATGTAATGGTTACATGATGAAATCAGAATAATGGGCTATTCAAAAATCACACATTCTCTGTTGTGCATTTAATTGCAAGAAAGCAGGGGGGGAGGTCATGCACTAGATACCAATTTGGCATCATCTCTAGTAAATGACCACTGCAGTCGGAAAAGAAAGGGAAATTGTTAATGCCTTCCAATCATCTGCAACACTGACATATAACCAACTAGCTTACCTCTTATTGATCTTTGGGAAAAAAATCAAAGATAAAGCTTCTGGAAAAGAAACTTGTGATTTTCATTTTAATGAGGAAGGAAATCCTGATATGTCCTGCTCATTGCTACATGAAAGAAGTTAAGCTGAAATTTCAACACTGATATGAACATCAATACCTCAGTCTCCAAAAAATCATCTAGCCTTGTACATCTAAAGGAAGCCAGTTCTTGGTTACTGACAGTAAGAGGAAAGAATCATCTCCTGTGGTTGAGTGAGCTACTCACTTGCATTGGCCTAAAGTAAACGACAAAAACATAAACAGCCAACAAAAGAAGATCTGAAAGATTACCATTTGCAATAACATCGAAGAAATGGAAAGAACTAAAAAACGAAGGAGAAAACAGCAACAAGTGAAAGTGGATGTTAAGAAGAAATCAAAAGCTATCACATCAGAAGAAGATAGAATATAGTGAGACCAATAGATTCCGATTAGATGTCCTTGTCATCAGAATCTGAAGGAGATTTAGATGAGTTGTTATCATCTGTTGTCAAAACAAGAGTAAAAGCATGAAAATTGCATTGTGCACAATATTGGTGATTATGCTACAGTGTGTTATGATGGTGAATATTTTCCAGGAATTCATAATAAATTTAAGGATGCAGGAATAGTGATTCAAACTAAATTTAAGGATGAATCTGAAATAAAAGTTTTGAATAACTGTGAAGCTGACAAATGGAAATGGTCTAACAAAGTTGATTAAATTTGGTACAGTCATTGAGACATCAAGGAGTGTATTCAAGCTCCACAAATATCCTGTCTGAAAGGTCTTATGGTGTTTACTAAACAATACCTGAAATGCTAAAATATATATAAAAAAAAAACAGTCTAACTTTTTCAAATTTCTTTATTCAGGAAACATTATTATTATTATTATTAAAAATATTTGAGGTCATTCACTAGTGCTTTGATTGGAATTCACCAATCTTTACCTATTTCTTTCATAATGATATGTATTAATTTTAAAATAGTATTAAATGAACCCCAAAATTATGCCGAATTCATTCATGCAATTTGCTTGGATTCACTTTGTTTCTTCTTTGACCTAGAAATAAAGTTTTTCTTGTATGTACGCATTGCTTGCATACTAGAATTATTTCTCTTGTAGTCTACGGTTATTACAAGCATAAACACAGTTTTTCGTTGTGACGTTTCAGGAGAACACACGCTCCCTTCATCAGACATTTATTTTTAGTTTGACTAAACTAAACTAAAGTCAAAAGTGAGCGTGTTTTCTCCTGAGCGTGCGTTCTCCCGAAATGTCACAATGAAAAACTGTTTTTTTATGCTTGTAATACCCGTAGATTACAAGAGAAAAAATTCTAGAAATAAAGTTGTGGGAAAATGTTCTAAACTGGTCATTTACTGGTGCATTCACCCTATATGATGAATGTGGCTACAGACTAATTTCAAATATTTTATATGCTGTTACTACTATTTCGAAAGTGTGCCCTAATAAATATTATAGAAACTAACATAATATTCATACAATGTAACGTACTTGGTTCTTGGCTTGTGGCTTTCCTCTTCTGGTCATCATCAGACTTGATTTCTGAGTTCTGTTTATCACCTGACTCTGGTTCCGTTTTGTTGTCAATAAAGCCATAATTCATTTGATAATGAGCCAGGAAATCCTCATCAATCTGTAACAGATCAGAAGTAAGTACTATCTGCAATGATATTTTAATTCCAACAGGAAGGGCAAAATCCACATTATCAACAACTACAATAAAACACTTGTCTGCTCATACTTTTATATACACTTTTCAACAAAAGGAAATGTTCAAAATAAAATAAAACTTCTTGCACACTGTCATCAGCATCCAATTTGTTAGAAATTTTCGAACCCACCTGAGTTCTTTATCAGGGGAGAGACAGCAATGAACTCTGCATAAAGGTTAAAAATACAAGGTTTGGCTAGAAAAAAAACGGATTGATGTTGCTATTGGCAAACAACGAATGTGCGAAGGTTGAGCAATGCATGATTCTATACTACCATACCCTGCCTACAGAATGACTAATTGCCCTGGGTGCAGGCCTCTCAGTTTCGCTGTGGCACTTGGACAAAGCGGAACGTGCGTCTGTGCTACGTCGGAAAAATGCTGAGTATTAACCCTCGGATGCATGTCACTTTTTTTTTACAACTTTACATATGTGGGGTCAATTTGACCCCATTGCAATTATGCATTGAAATAAGTACGACAGAGTAAATAATTTAGCTAATATGGTTTATGGATCAATAATTTCTCTGAATATAACATAGGAAACAATTACCATTATATTATTATTATTATTTAAGCCCCCCCCAAAAAATAACAATGTATTGACAATTCACTGTTCTACATATTAATGGTAGTTACACTTCGCTCGCAATTATCAGAACTTCAGTTGACCTGAGAAACAGTATTTTAGAGATAACACAATACAGCACTAAATATTATTTTATCTAGAACAAATAAATTTAAAAAATAATAATAATAATAATAGAAAAGAAGAAAAAGACGAATGTGCCGGCCTCTCATGGCAATTAAATGCACCTCACTCGCATTCTGAGCACACCACAATCACACTGCTGTGGACCTTGCACACAGGTTTCCCACATCTTCTGCAACGTTCCGTCGTCTTCCTGCCCTCTTGCCTTGTGCAGACCTGGCATCTTACTCTTCTCTTTGAAGATCTATCCTACAGTCTCTGTGCCTGCCTTACTTTACTACGCCGCAAAGTTTCATTGCCTCGGTTACTGGTTTCTTCAGGTTCAAGCTTTGGCACTTCCCCGCATGTGAGGAAGAATAAACTCATTCGCACACTCGATAAGGAACATACGGCGTCTGTGACTGACGCCTCAATGGTAATCAGAATGCTGTGACAAGTAGCATGTGTATGCATTGAGAACGCTTACATTGATTACATTATAGAAGAGGGTCATTGGCCATCGACGTGTCTGTATTCTGCAGGTGTATGTTTGAACCAGTTTGTCCATGGCGTCCACTCCCTTCTTTGTTTGGTTGTAAAACTTTATGATTTCTGACTTCTTCTTACAATCATCATCATCAATGTGTATGTCATGATTTATGGTGCTGAGTAGAATAACATTCTTGTTTTCCTCCGGCACGTACCTTACCAGGGTCTCATTTTCATGGAAGGCGAATTGTGATGTGCAAGGCTGTCTTGTCTTGATATTGGTAAGTGCAGGTGGGATTTCACGTTTGTTTTTCTTTACTGTTCTAACAATGGTTACATTTTGTAACAGGAGACCGTTAGCCAAGTCATGACTTGTGAAGAATTGGTCACTTGTGATATTTCTTCCATAGCTCCGCAGTGTGTAGCACAGTTTCTTCACGACGTTGCTGACGAGGTTCTTTAGAACTGGCTCTCCTCGCTGTCGTCCCAAGTAGATTAGACTGTCTTTGGCGTAAAAGTTATCAGCATCGCACAACCAGAAGATCTTGATGCCGTATTTGGCCGGCTTGGTATGTATTGCACGAACTTGCATCTCCCACGGAAAGGCACTAACTGTTCATCAATCGTATGAAAGGCGCCGGGTACCATGAATCTGAGACAGTTTTTGATAAAAAGTGTTCAGATATATCGAAATGCAGCCATGTGATCAGTCTCCAGACATGCAGCGCCAGTATGTTTGTCATCAGATCAGAGCAGTCTTCTGATGTCTTCGAAACAATTTACTCCAAAAGTTACTTTGTACTTCGGGTTGGAGAATTTGTTGATAAAAAGCTCAGGAACAGAAACATCCCAACTTCTCTCAGTTGGCCCCGATCCGCGCCAAATACATCTGCGCATGCGCACTTTGCAGTGAGTCATGGCAGGGTATGTGGTTGACCTTGAGATGATTGCGTTTAGTTTGGGCATAATTGAACATAATATGTAGGATCAATTTCCCTTTATGAATGTTTTCCTGCTGTTTTCAGGCTGGGGTCAAAATGACCCCACACATGGAAAGGAAGTATATTGTTAAAAAAACGTTAAAAATATAATTTAAAATAAATTGTAAGAAATATATTTATACATGTTCCTATAGCTGAAGGAGTATGGTAAGATGTCACAGAAAATCAGAATTATTTATTTAGATTTTATTATAATACGAGGAAATAAACAGACAGTGGGGTCAAAATGACCCCACACATGCATCCGAGGGTTAAAATGGAACAGCGTGTCAATGTGAACTTCCTTTACAAACTGGGGAAATCCGCAACAGAAGCGTACGACATGTTAAAATCTGTGTACGGGGATGAGTGTTTATCACGCACACAAGTGTTTGAGTGGTTTAAACGGTTTAAAGAAGGACAGGAAATGATCCAAGACAACCCACGTTCAGGACGACCATGCACGTCGAAAATGGAAACGAACATTCAAAAAGTGAGTGATGTGATTCGAAAAGATCGTCGATTGACCATTAGAGCAGTTGCTGAATCACAGGAATAGACAAAGGAAGTGTTCGACAAATTTTACACGAGAATTTGAACATGAGTAAAGTGTGTTCAAAACTCGTGCCAAGGAACATGACATTGGAACAGAAGGAAGCTCGAGTGAACATTTGTACGGACACTTTGAAGAACATTGAAACAGACCCTACATTCTTAGAGAGAGTGATAACCTGTGAAGAATCGTGGTTTTTCACGTACGACCCTGCCACAAAGTGCCAATCAATGCATTGGAAGACCCTGAGTTCGCCACGTCACAAGAAAGCTCGCACGAGCAAGTCCAAATTCAAAGCCATGATGATTGTCTTTTTCGACATTCGAGGCATTGTGTACGTTCATTGGGTACCCGAGGGTCAAACTGTAAACCAACATCATTACATTAATGTGCTGAAAACCCTTCGTGAGCAAGTAAGAAGACGACGACCTGATTTGTGGCAACGGAAGTCATGGATTCTGCACCAAGACAATGCTCCTGTCCACACGGCCCTGTCAGTGAAGACATTTTTGGCTAAATATGGCATCCCAGTGTTAGAACATCTGCCATATTTGCCGGACCTTGCTCCCTGTGACTTCTTTTTATTCCCCAGAGTGAAGTCCGCCCTAAAAGGAACCAGATTTGAGACAGTAGAAGCTGTGCAAAGAAAAGCGACGGATGTAATGAACATGATCTCCAAAAATGACTGGCAACACTGCTTCCAGCAATGGAAAATTCGTATGGAGCGGTGTACAGATCGTGCAGGGGAGTACTTTGAAGGAGATAAAAGTTCCTGTTGTACAAAATGCCGAATAAAAGATTTCATAGCATCAGTCCGGTTTTTTTCTAGCCAAACCTCGTAAGTCAACCACTGAAACAGGTGAAGCTAGGGAAATAAAACCCATCGATAGTAGGAAGTTCTGGATAGCCATTACGTACACTACCACTTCTATTTGCCTATTTTATTCTTTTGTAGTAAAACATACGTAGACTTTAATGTTTTAAGTTCGTTTCATGTGTTTCTAGTCCAAAAAAAAAATCTAGTGTCTATAAATGCCTATTTTCCTTAATCATGCCTAAAAATGCCTATCCTGCATTTTTTGCTTAATTCAGCTTTTTATGTATCTTTGGCTTTCCCTACACTGAAGAAAGTAAGCCTTTGTTGATGTTGAATTGGCTGAAATCTGGTATTTGCCAGATTTGAGGGTTGAAAGGGATGTCAGATCTTTGGAAATACCAAATGTCGCTTAATCAGGGCAAGCAAACATGGCAACTTATTGGTGACTCATACTTGGACAAAATGACGCCAAGCCACCTCTTCTTTTTTTCCACCTGAAAGTTTGTAGGGGTCAATCAGCACTCATTTGCTTTGTTGTGTGTGTGAAAGGCATTAGATAGTTATCTGTGCACTTTTAGCTAATTGTGAGGGTGACAATCAATGGAGGTGATTGGGTTCTAAAACTTGGGGGGGGGACTTTCCCTTGGTAGATAAGGTTTAGCATAGTGAGGGGGCAAAAGTGGGGTGGGCACCCCCCTTAATCGACACCATTAGTGATGATAATATGATGAAATTTATGAAGGAACTCTCACAAAGAACACCCTTGCTGGGATTTGAACCCAGGACCTCTAGGATCGTAGCCAAGTTGTATAACCACTCCGCAAAGATCACCTACACTGACAGAAAATGGCTTTGTTCAAAACTCTCAGCTACTGACGATTCAGCACAATGGGTAACACAAGTTAATTTCTTCATAAAATTTTTTTTATTGGAACATCCTTTATTTTATTTATTGTTATTATTTTTTTTGTTAAAATGATGCAAATTTTTTCATCACTTGTGAACAATTGGGTACGTAACTGGGGTATTTGTTCAAGTTGGCACTATCGTCAGCACAAGCTCTTTCAGTGAGAATTACTTTAACTGAAATGTCAATTTTCGATCAAAATAAGAGTTAATAGTTTGTGAATTGTTAGTGCATTTTTATGCATAAACTGTAATGCTAATACAGTAAAACCAGTGACGTGCCCAGAATTTGTAGGGTTACATACATGCCTCCATTTTACCATCTTTTCCTGTGTTTCATGTTCCCTTTTTTAGGACTACTGCGTCAAAGGGGCATTATGACCCGCACCCCCCCTGACTATTTTAGTCTTTTTCATTTTGGGGTGCCTTTTCTTATTTTATAGTGCCTTTTTAAGTGCCTATTTTCATCATTTTTGGTGTCCTTTTGCATGCCTATTTGAGAGGTTTTTAGTGCCTATAAATCCTCACCCTAATCATCACCATCTCTCTGTGTTTGTAATTTGGTTATTTTATCATCACCTGTCTGCTACTTTTAGCTAATTGTGACGATGAGGATGACAGATGATTAGAAGAAACTGATGAAGGGATACTGACAAAAAACACCCATGTGCTGGCTAGGGCTCAAACCCAGGAACTGCAGCAGCAAAATCAAAAGTCAAACACTTAACATGTTCAAAAGATTCTCTTGGGCTATCGACCAGGTGCTGGGACCAGCTTGGCTAACGATAGTCGACCAGCAGCGCAGACGTAGCAGACAGCACCCGATTGGTCTGCCATCTTCATCAGCTACCGCTCCCCCCCCCCCCCCCCGGATGTATATACACCGGGTTGATGCTCAGGACTGCACTTCTACCCTGACAATGAGAGTGATGTTAGCTCTCGAAAGCTTGGAATATTTTCGGATACTCACCTGGTCGATAGCCCAAGAGAATTGCTAGGAAAGCTTGAAGAATTACTTAACATGTTGTTCTTCCTTTGGTTTATAACAGCATCTTTTATGTTTTGTTGGTGCAAACTTTGACTTATCTTCAAGCCTTTCAATTTTAACCTTCGTTTACATTTCATACCTTTCCCTCATCCTGCAAAATTTGAAACTAACATTATGTTATTGTATATATTGTGTGTGTGTGTGTATATCTATATATATATATATATATATATATATATATATATATATATAAATCAAATAAGGTAAAAGGAAACACTCACCGGACAGTAGGAAAATTCAAAATTTTCGCTAATTTATAGCATCATCGGTGTGAGAAGAAACAGAAGACGGAACACCGATGATGCTATAAATTAGCGAAAATTTTGAATTTTCCTACTGTCCGGTGAGTGTTTCCTTTTACCTTATTTGATTTTTACTTAGCCCTTTTGGCCCTCCTTGCTTTTATCCAATATATATATATATATATATATATAAACACTTACATGAGTGAGTATCATTAAAAAGTCCTATATACGATGTTTCACGGAGCTACACTCCGCTTCTTCAGGTAACTGTTATCAGCACGTAAAATACTTTGTCATGTTAAAAAGCAATCTAGGATTTGATAAAAAGGATTGGATTAAAAGTGTACAATTACATGACAGTTAAAAACTATAGATTACTTGGTAATGCCAAAAGTGGAGCTGAATTCCCATACCATCCAAACAGCTGAATGAACGCATAAGCAGACGTGTGTCACGTTCCTTCCAATGCAAACTCTTCCACCTTCTGGGCAGCGTGGGCGACTTCCGGCATAACGAGGAATTTCACAGACTCGTCCTTGTTTTTTCCCCATCTTTTGAACATCTTGATACATGTTTCATCCAAATTGCCATCATCTCTCTTCAATTTGTTCCCCCTATCTAGACAAATGTGAGCTGCATCATGAATGTTCCTATCGGGTTGTTTGTGAACTCTCTTTACAACTCCCCTATTTCTAATTTCATGTTTCAGTTCAATAACATGCTCAGATCACCCCGTTTTTGGTTCAAGTTCTTTCATGTTCGTCCCAACGTATTCCAATATTCCTACCAGTTTGTCCTATGTATGCTTTATTACACGTACATGTTATCCTATATACACCCTTCTCTTCCCGATCCCCTCTACGTCCTTTTCCATACTTTTTGTATTCTGTGAAATACTTCTCGATATTTCGGGGTGCTCTCATTCCTCCTTTTAATCTGAAATCTTTTAGGATTTTATCAACTTTATATTCTACATCTCTTTTCTCTTTAAAACTGCTTCTCTTCACCCCCCCCCCTCCATGTTTATCCAAAACATTCTGGGCCCCTTCTTTATTCTTCTCATTTCCTCTGTTTTGAAAGCATTTTTCACCCCCGATTTCATTATCCATTGTTGTTCTTTTTCCCTTTCTTCCCCACTGTTACAAAGTCTACCAGCACATATGTAAAAATTCATAAAGACATTATTCTTTATTCTATTTGCGTGTTCAGAATCTTTATGTATATAACTGTCCTCTGTTAATTCCTTGTGGTAAACCCCTGTATTAAGACCACATTCGCTTCGTTGAATCTTCAAATTCAAAAAGTTAATTACCCCTTCTTTCTCTTTCTCACTTGTGAATTTTATTCTGCTATCTTGTTCTCCCAATATTTCAAAAGTGCGATCTAAAGTTTCTTTCTTTCCGATTATCAGAATGTCATCCACGTACCTACGAAAGTATTTTACATCATTATTGACCTGTTCTAGTGCATCTTTCTCAATGAAATGTAGGAATATACTTGAAACTATTCCAGACACAGGGTTACCCATAGCTAGTCCTTCTTTCTGTCTATATATTGTCCCATTAAAACAGAAGTAGTTGTGCCCCGATACTAGTTGGAACCATCTTACATACTCCCAGGCCGTAACAACACCGATCCCCTTCCCCATGACCCAGCGTTGAAGGCAGTCCGCGGCTTTATCTCTGGGGACACTAGGGTATAAATTAATGACGTCAAAGCTACGAATTTCGTCCTCCTCGTTTATATTTATTTCATCTAATCCTTTCTTCACTTCCCAGGAGTTCTCTACACTATATTCAGTTTTCCCCCCGATCTATCTTAATCTCATTACTAAAGTTTTTGCCAGATTGTATCCTGGGTGAGTATACATGGGTATTATGGGTCTCATTGGGATCCCTTCCTTATGCGTTTTCGGAATGCAAAAAGCGATAGGTATTTCACCGTTTTTACATTCTTCTACAAGTATCTTTTTATCAGCTCTCGAGATGGTCAGGCTTGTTTCAATCCCTTTTTTGACTTCATTTCTCATTTTACTTAAGGTTGTTAAAACACTCCTCGAACTTCTCCCTATAAGTTATTTCCTCCATTAAAACAAAAATATACTTTGCTGAACTGTTTTGAGCATATAAGAAACACTGAAATAAGTGACAAAAATCCTCTGTGGAAGCTACAGGGTTTGTGCGAACATTGAAAGATCCTCAGTTCATTTACTGGCTAACGTTCTACCACAAAATTATGCCACACGTTGTATTCTTTTTTTGATTGTATTCAAAAGAGACATATCAATGCTGTTAAAATGAGCGAGCTTGTCAAACGTTTTGTTAGTGCAATAGGCAATGTTCAGAAGCTGTACAAAAATGAAGAAACCTCTTCAGATGAGCCCCAAGAAGAAACGACAGTGCTTTGAACATGACAACAATAGGTTGGCAGCTCTCAAAGTTTGTGATACAATTGTGTGCAGTATCAATGAAAGGTTTAAGTTTTCAAGTCATTTGTGTCCATTGAAGCTATTTTCTGTTAATAAGTTCCCCCAATACTGCAATGCATTCCCAGAGAGTGAATTTCAGATGACACTTAAATCATATCCCAAAATAAATGGCCCAAAATTGCGAACAGAGTCTTGAAGATTTGAGTTGTGTCTCCGGTGCAATACACCTTCTACAATTCTTCTGTGACAATAACATGTTGCGAACATTCTCCAAGTGTGTGATGATGTAAAATAATCGTGATCATTCCAATGACGACTGTAAAGCCCGAAAGAACCTTCTCTACCCTGAACAGAATAAAGACATTCTTACGGAACATCACGGGGAACGAGAGGCTAAATGCACTGGCGATGCTATCAATAGATAAGAAGATGATACATGCCATATCAGACTTCAACAAGCGCGTGATTGAGGAATTTGCTACAGCCAAAAATAGAACAGAACTGATATAGAACAAATAAAATAACACTATACGCTTTTAAAAAGTATTGCATGCTTTTAATTTGATATATATTAAATGCCACTTGTATGACTTTTAATACTTCTAAGATGTAGATCTTGAATGTGGCCTGCCCCTTGAAAACCCCATGAACCGCCACTGTTGTTGATATGCATGTTCTGACAGTTTGACATACATCAAGTAATTTTGTATGCACCATACAATCAGTGTTTTGATTCATTACAGTGACAACAAGAATGTACCAATTTCATTTAATCAATTTTTCTTAATTAAGTGTATAGCTTGTTGATTCACTCTGTTTTCATGAATGACTTAATAAATTCGTAATTGCTTCATTGTCAATATCAAGCTAAAGAAACAGCGCTACTATTTCCACTTAACAACCACACTGACAATCTACAACTTGTCTCAAAGTACTTGCTAAAGTGATAAAAATGCAATGAAACAGATTTATATGCTTGAAGCAAATGGATATTCATGGAGGTAAAAAAAACATACATTTAACAGTTGGGCTGAAAAGTTCGTAGGCTGACTCATAGGTGGCGTTACTAGAATTAAATCCATGTGATTTTTACTTAGTACTAACCTTCAAAAGATACGTGTATAAATTTCACAGCTGCCGGATAATTAGTTCGTGAGATATAGCATTGTGAGTGAAGCAGCTTTTGTTATTGTGAAAAAATTGATAAAAAAGAATTTCGTGTGTTAATAAAGCATTGCTTTTTGGCGAAAAAAAATACTGTTGAAGCCAAGGCTTGGCTTGATAAACATTATTCGGACTCTGCACCAGGAAAATCAACCGTTGAGAAGTGGTTTGCTAAATTTAAACGAGGCGAAATGAGCATCGAAGACGATGCACGCAGTGGACGCCCCAAAGAGGCTGTTACCGACGAAAACATCAAAAAAGTCCACAAAATAATTTTAAATGATCGTAAAGTGAAGTTGATCGAGATAGCTGAGACTTTAAAAATATCAAAGGAATGTGTTGGACATATTGTGCATGAATATTTGAACATGCGAAAGCTGTGTGCAAAATGGGTGCCGCGCGTGCTCACAATCGATCAAAAGCAACAACGTTTTGATGATTCGGAGCAATGTTTAGCGATATTCAACCGTAATAAACACGAATTTTTCCGTCGACATATTACAATGGATGAAACATGGCTCCATAACTACACTCCAGAGTCCAATCGACAGTCAGCCGAGTGGACTGCACGTGATGAACCGAATCCAAAGCGTGGAAAGACGCAACAGTCGGCTGGCAAGGTTATGGCATCAGTATTCTGGGATGCGCATGGTATTATATTCATCGATTACCTCAAAAAGGGCCAGACCATCAACAGCGATTATTACATAGTGTTGTTGGAGCGTTTAAAGGATGAAATCACGAAAAAACGGCCCCATTATTTAAAGAAAAAAGTGCTGTTTCATCAAGACAATGCACCGTGTCACAAATCAATGAAAACGATGGCAAAATTATATGAATTAGACTACGAATTGCTTCCCCATCCACCATATTCTCCAGATCTGGCCCCCAGTGACTTTTTCCTGTTTGCAGACCTTAAAAGAATGCTCGCTGGAAAGAAATTTAGCACTGATGAAGAGGTAATCGCCGAAACTGAGGCCTATTTTGAGGCTAAAGAGAAATCGTACTATAAAAATGGCATCGAAAAATTGTATGACCGCTATAATCGTTGTATCGCCCTCGAAGGCAACTATATTGAATAATAAAATCGAATTTTGTCAAAAAAATATTTTTTACTATGTTAGCCTACGAACTTTTCAGCCCAACTGTTATGTACCTACTAATTCCTCTGAACTTACCTTTGGAAACCAAGCACTCTTCTCATGGTCCCATTCATAAACTGTGCCATCCGAGGGATCTGTATAGGTATGTGTCTCTCCATCATAGTCGTAGTGTCCTGCAGTCATATCCTGAGAACGATACTTCTTCCTTCGTTTCTGCTCATCTTCATCATCATCATATTCTTCTTCTTCTTCCTCTTCCTCCTCTTCTACCCCATGTTTGTCGTTGTCCCCATTTTTCGACTTCTGATCAACTTTTGTCGAGACAAATTTCCAGCTGTTTTGTTCCTTGTCCCACCTGTACGTAACACCAGTCTCGTCATTAGTGTATGTATATGTTTCCCCATCAAACTTGTAATCCTTGATTACTGGGTCAGCACCCATATTGGGTGTTGGCATGTCTGTCTGTTCACTGGAATCACTGGAATTATTTTGCAATGAAGCACTTTCACTTTTTGTATCAGATTGTCTTGGTATCCATGTGTTCTTCTCGGAATCCCATGTGTACTGATATTTTGTATCAGGGTCTGTGTATATGCACTGATCACCTTCATAAGTGTAGCACGAAGGATCTCCAGAGCTTGCACTTTGCGGTGCTACAACTTCCTTAGGTTGGTCATCTGCTTTGTTCGATGATACTTCAGCTTGTGATTCACCAGTGGAAGTTTGATCCAAACATTTTTCTGTAGCTGCCACACTGTCATCAGTTTCCATCTGTTTCTCAGAATCCTTTGGGTCTGTTTCAAGATTTGCCATGCTGTCCACCTGTAAAGATGTAACCACATATAAGAGACAGAACAATAAATAATCACAGTGACTATGAAATCAACAGGGATTGATTTGATTTCATTTTTGTTATTTAGTGTTCAGGTTTTAATCATTAATCAGTGTATTTTAGTGGGACTTGCAGCACGCCAGTGAAGCGGCGTGAACAGTTGGCAACACTGCCTCAAGACAGTCTCAGTCGGCAGCAGTGGAACATTCTGCGAAGACGTGCGTGTGTGTTGCGGGAACACAATCTAGTTGTACTTCTTAGTTTGTGTATGTAATCATGTGTATTCATCAAATATAGCATTTATAAGCAATAACGTCTACTGCATCCGTACAAAAATCAGTATGGTGAAACAGTTACGGCAATCGCAAACATTTATGGTCCTCCGTGCGAACGGATGCCATTGTGGACGTTATCAAGTGCGTAGTTTGTGATGTGAAAAACAGTCATTGCAGTACAGTTATGTGCGTGTCGCATCAAGAACACACTCCGTACATTCGGTTAGTGTATTACACACAGTGAACAGCAGCATTATTGTGTATTACATACATTGAACATAGCAGCATACATATATTTCTCAGTACGGGAACTGAGAAGGTTACGTGAACATTTCGGGCGTGGCACATTTCGCGCGCAGTTCATTTCGTCGCGACCAGCAATTCTTCTCGTGTTGCAGCCACTATCAACAACGGAGCTCCGAGCAGCCTTGTTGACGTCTGGAGTCGGGAGCGGCAATCAGCTGTACAAAGGTCAGTCATTTCTGCTAACACAACACCCACACAAGCTCAATTCCTTCCCTCTTGTTTCTTTCCCTTCATTTTACGATGAATCAAGAAGCACGAAAGAAATTAACACGACAGCGCGGGGTTGTAAAGGGGCAACTTACACGTTTGTTAGAATTCATTCAGAACTTTGAGGAAACTCAAAATATTGAGGAGGTGAAATGCCGTGCTCTGTATTTCTCAGATGTTTGGGTAAAATTCAATGAAGTGCAAACACAGCTAGAACTCGAAGACGACGAGTCAGAAGAACATGAAACTTACCGCATTGAAGTTGAAGAGTTGTACTTTCAAATAAAGGTTCAAATGAAAAACATAATTTCTAAGCATGCTGCAATCAATAATCAGGGTCAAGAATCATCTAATCAGAAATTTACAAATAAAGACAACCAGCTCAAGCTACCTTCGATTTCTCTTCCTACTTTTGATGGTAGTTACGACAAATGGTTAGGATTTTCGGATACATTTGTAGCTTTAGTGCACAATAATAACACCTTATCTGCAATTCAGAAATTCCATTATTTGAAATCAGCTGTTAAGGGTCAGGCACTACGCTTAATCCAGAATTTGCCAATCACTGAAGGCAACTACACAGTAGCTTGGGAACAGCTAGTTCAGCGCTATGAACACAAGAAGTTCATAGCGGCAACACACATAAAGGAACTCTTGCACATTCACTCAGTTAGTAGGGAAAATGCGTCAGATTTGCGTCACTTCGCAAATACCATTACAAGCAATCTTTCGGCATTAAAGGCATTACAGTTGTCGCAACCTTTAGAGGATGTAGTATTATTGCAGCACTTCCTATCTCAATTAGACATGCAAACAAGACGTGATTGGGAATTAACTCACACTGAGCAAGACTTCCCACCACTCTCAGAATTCTTTACATTTCTCGAGCATAAATGTCAAGCTCTAGAAACTATCAAACCGCAAATCAGCCAGATACCAAGGGATAATAAATTCAATGAGGCAAGGACCAAACAAAACAAAACTACACAACAGTCACATTCATATTTGGCTTCTTCATCAAATGCATGTTTGTATTGTAAACAACAGCCTTCTCATTTTCTGTATGCATGCCCAGGTTTTCTCAGTGCAAATGTACATCAAAGGAGACAGTGTGTGCGTGAAAACAAGTTGTGTTGGAACTGTTTGAAGCCACATCGAAGCAGGGACTGTAAATCAGGCAATTGCAGAGCATGTTCACAGAAACACAACACTTTGCTGCACGATGATCAACGGAAGCTCGGTGCTTTTCGAAGGGAAACACAGAACAGACACACCGACACCCAAGGCTCAGTGGCGGAGAGTGAGACTCACAATCGGAAAAATACGCAAGCATCATACTGCAGTTTCAAGACCAGACACACATCGCATGTTCTACTTTCAACTGCTTTGGTACAAGTGAAGGATAAGGACGGAAGATTGGTCACATGTCGTGCCTTACCAGATAATGGAAGTCAATCAAACATCGTAACGGAGGAAACCGTACAAAGACTGCGTCTCAAGAAACAAAGGGCCTACATTCCAATTCATGGGATAAATAACTCAACGTCGGAAACTCGCTTCAGTGTGAATGTGAACATTTCATCACTCGCGAATGACTTCTCAACTACAATATCTTGTTCAGTTCTGCCAAAAATCACTGGAGATATGCCTGCAGAGCACATAAACTACGATACATGGGATATTCCAACGGACATCGCACTGGCAGACCCCACATTCAGCAAACCTGGCAAGATAGACATTCTTTTGGGCGCAGGGCTTTTCTACTCCATACTGAAACCAGAACGTCTAAGTAGAGAAGGCAATTACCCTGTTCTGCAAGAGTCGCAACTTGGATGGATACTGGGTGGATCCATGCCTCAAGAATGCAACTCATCAATCACTGCATGTTTTGCAAGAACAGATGACAGTTTGGAAAAACAACTTGCACGCTTCTGGGAGTTGGAAGGAATAGAGTCACCACACAGATCTAAGGAAGAAGAGCTATGTGAAGAGCACTTTAAATTAAATACAACGCGATCCGAATCAGGTCGTTTCATAGTACGTCTACCTAAATGCCCAAATCATCCACAATTAGGAGATTCAAGTCAGCAAGCCATGAGTAGATTGGAACAACTGGAGAGAAGATTGAAGAGGCAGCCAGCTCTGAAAGAAGATTACAATAACTTCATGAAGGAATACGAGAATTTAGGACACATGAGAAAGTTAGAATTAGACACAGTCAAGGATGACACACAAGTATTCTACATGCCTCATCATCCAGTATTCAAGCCAGACAGCAGCACAACTAAGACCAGAGTTGTCTATGATGCCAGCACCAAAACTACATCTGGAAACTCACTTAACGACATTTTACTAGCAGGTCCAATTCTGCAACAAGATCTGTACTCCATCATTCTACGATTTCGCACACACAGCATAGCATTTACGGCAGACACGGAGAAAATGTTCCGCCAAATTATGGTGCATGAAGATGACTTACCATTGCAGAGAATATTCTGGAGATACTCATCAGACAGCCCAGTAGACACTTATGAACTTTTAACGGTGACTTATGGCACAAAACCAGCTTCATTCCTCGCAACAGCGTGTACACAAATGCTAGCCGAACAGCAACAACACGTGTATCAGAATGGAGCAAGAGCTGTAAGGGAAGATATGTACATGGATGATTGTTTACCAGGCAGTGACAGAGTAGAGCATGCACTGAAATTACAACAAGAATTAATCCATCTTCTACGAAGTGGCGGTTTCAATCTTCGAAAATGGTGTTCTAACCATCCCACACTTTTAGAGGCAGTACCTCATAGCCAGAGAGAAGTGCAGTTACCACTTCAGTTAGATAAGGATAAAGGTGTCAAAACTCTTGGTCTACTCTGGGATCCATGCACAGACAAATTCTTAATCGCCAACAAGGCAGCATCAACATCTGCACACGCAGCAGAAATAAGCAAAAGAAGAGTAACGTCAATAATTGCTTCAATATTCGATCCTCTTGGATTGGTCAGTCCTGTAGTCATCAGTTTCAAAGCATTTCTACAACAGTTGTGGTTTCAACGCATCGATTGGGACGAGAGCTTACCACCGACGTTATTGCAACAATGGTTGCAGTTGTATAGAAACCTACCACGCATCAATGATATACGAGTCAGTAGATTCATCTTGATTGAAGGAAAATCAATGACGTACAGCTTCATGGGTTCTGCGATGCCAGTACAAAGGCTTACGGTGCAGCAATCTACGTTAGGTCAACAAACAGAAGTGGTGATGTTGCAGTTAAACTTCTTTGTGCCAAATCAAGAGTGGCTCCAGTAAAACAGGTTACACTTCCACGCCTGGAACTATGTGGAGCAGTTTTACTTGCCAAATTAATGAAGAAAGTATTAGCGGTACTCAATCTTGCAATCAGTCAAGTATATTTTTGGACAGATTCGAAGATAGTCCTAGCATGGCTGTCATCGCCACCAAACAAGTGGAAAACTTTTATCGCCAACAGGGTGGCACAAGTTCAAGATTCAACAAGTCCTTCACAATGGAGACACGTGTCATCACATGACAATCCTGCGGACCTTGTATCTCGAGGTGTAGAACCGGCCGCATTGCAAGACAATACACTGTGGTGGAATGGACCCACATTCTTGAGTGAAGAATCTTCTTCATGGCCAAATTCTTCGTCACACGCAGAGAAAGAAGAAGTTACAGAAGAAAGAAAGGGGGTCACATCACTAGTCATTCAAGTTCCATCGACGACCTTCATCCACAAATTTTCGTCATTATCGAAACTAGTTAGAGTCATTGCCTATTGCCAGCGTTTCATTCACAACACAAAGAATCGTGAAAACAAGAAAACAGAGCAGCTAACAGCAAACGATTTGAGACTCAGCCTGGCAGCAATAATCAAGGCAACACAACAAGATGTTTTCAGAGAAGCATTCCAGGAGCTTCAACGCAATAGACAAGTGGCAAAGGATAGTCCATTAAGAAGTCTCTATCCATTCATAGACGAAAACAACATGCTTAGAGTAGGTGGGAGACTACAAAATGCTCAAATACCGTATGAGAGCAAACACCAACTCATATTGCCATCAGAGCATCATTTAACAAGGCTCATTATACTAGCAGAGCATCAGAGATTACTTCACGCGGGCTCTCAGTTACTGTTGGCCTCACTTCGCCAAAAATACTGGATTCCGAGAGCAAGACAAGTCATCAGGAAGATTATACATAATTGTTTACCTTGCTTCAAGCTAAACTCATCTGCGTCAGAGCAACTAATGGGTCAACTACCATCAACAAGACTTCAACGAGGTAGAGCATTCCGCAATGCAGGAGTGGATTATGCTGGTCCATTTAATGTGAAATCAGGAAATGCAAGAAGCAAGATTTCGAGAAAATGTTATGTAGCAGTCTTCGTCTGTCTCACTACAAAGGCTATACATCTAGAATTAGTCTCAGATCTAACATCATCTGCCTTTATCGCAGCTCTAAGGAGATTTACTTCAAGAAGGGGAAAATGTAGAAATTTATACAGCGATAATGGAACAAACTTCGTTGGAGCTTACAGAGAACTACAACAATTGCGTCAGCTTTTTGAGTCTCAAGAATTCAAGACTGAAATACACAAGTATGCAGCATCAGAAGAATTCATATGGCATTTCATACCTCCACATGCGCCCCATTTCAATGGCCTGCAGGAAGCAGCGGTAAAATCAATGAAATACCACTTAAGAAGAGCAGCTGGAAATCAGCACTTCACATTTGAAGAACTTTCAACTTTGCTTTGTCAAATCGAAGCCTGTTTAAATTCACGTCCTATCACTGCAATGTCCAATGACCCTACTGACAATAGTTATCTGACCCCAGGTCATTTCCTAATAGGTAGTCCTCTAACATCCTTTCCCGAGCTTGATGTAACACATATAGCAGAAAATCGTCTGGATCGGTGGCAACGGATTCAACGGATCTATCAACACATCTGGCAGCGGTGGTCCAGGGACTATCTCAACAACCTGCAGCAGAGAACCAAATGGACAACAACCAAACCCAATCTCCGACCAGGAATGTTGGTGCTAATGAAGGAAGACCATGTTCCACCCCTCACATGGAGGACTGGAGTCATCGAAGAGGTCTACACAGGATCTGATAAACTTGTGAGAGTAGTGAACGTTCGCACTGCTCAGGGTACATTTAAAAGACCAATTCATAAACTCATCCCTTTTCCAACAGAGAAATAATTTGTTGTAGTGTTTTATGTTGATTTAGTAAATCAAGGAGGGGGGAGAATGTTCAGGTTTTAATCATTAATCAGTGTATTTTAGTGGGACTTGCAGCACGCCAGTGAAGCGGCATAAACAGTTGGCAACACTGCCTCAAGACAGTCTCAGTCGGCAGCAGTGGAACATTCTGCGAAGACGTGCGTGTGTGTTGCGGGAACACAATCTAGTTGTACTTCTTAGTTTGTGTATGTAATCATGTGTATTCATCAAATATAGCATTTATAAGCAATAACGTCTACTGCATTCGTACAAAAATCAGTATGGTGAAACAGTTACGGCAATCGCAAACATTTAGTGTTGCTTTTCTGATACTTTTGGCTAATCTTGACAATGAGGAGTAGTGATGATTTGATGAAGGGATGCTCACAAAGAATACACCATGCCCAGGCCAGAATCTGAACCACAGACTCCTGGCATGGTAGCATGTTTTGCTAACCACACTGCAATGGAATGAGCTCCACGGGGCATGAATTAGTGCACATTCTGAACGTGTACTCCTGATGAGCACATCTGACCATGGAATGGACTTAAAACATGCTTTTACATGCTTATGTGTAAATTTAAATGTTGATGTCATAAAATATGAAAAAAATGTTAATATCATTCTTTACTGTTCACAACACATATGCAGAAGTATACGTATTACGTGAATGTGTGTATATATCCTGTTTAAGGGAACTTTGAGATGAAAATGACATGCGGCTCTTGGATACCAACCCTTAGAAGTAAATGCAACATTTAAGCTGCAAGTGTCGCTTGTCACTTGGCCTGTACCGTTTTCTCAGGGAACTTTCACACCAAGGCAACAAGTGACATGTGTCACTTGGTAGCAGACCCTCAGTAATCCATTCAAACCTTTTGAACCAAAGTTCGACAATGAGCTAAACATGTTTCTTGCATGTTACTCGGACTTAACTGTTTTCTCAATGGTGTGTATCGTGTCACTTCGCTTCGTTGTTCTTGCATGCACGGTGAATACTTTGCTTTATACTGAAGAAGACTGTGTCATTTGTCCCTTCAATGTGACACTGTCATGTGTTGCTTTGGTCTGAATGTTCTCTATACTTAACAAGATTGTTAGTTACTTTATCAGAGATTAAGATTTGATTTAGGGTGTAAATCACAGAGAACAAATTGCAAGTACTGTTGTTGGAAAAAGGCTGGCTTTTTGATAGAAGGTTCCTCTTATAATCATGAAAGGGCCTCTGGAATGGAATAAAATAATGCTGTTGCCTTTTAATAAGAAGGGGTCTGAGGTTAAATCCTCAGTAGAGGCAGGATGCTTCGGATCTCATTTCAAACTGTAGGTCCAGTCCAGTCCAGATTTCTTAAATAGATTTTTTTTTTTTTGCCATTGCAGCCAGTCTTATTTGCTTTTGCTTCAGTTTTAGTGCCAGTATTTTTTAACCACTGGGCTGCAAAAGGTCTGTTGCACCCAGGGATTGATGACTAATTTAAATCTAATTTTATATTTGACAGCAAGTCTATACATAATTGAACTAAGATTATACCATAGTTGATATATTAATATTAATTAAGGGTGCATATTAATTTCCACATAAACTTTAAATAACAGAAATGTATTTATGAGTGAAATTTTTGGAATCAGGGCATAGACTTGGTAAGAAATAAATTTACTGGACTGTGGTCTCGCAAAGGTTGAGAACCACTGCAACAAGCAGCCAAAATACATCACTAGTTGCTCCGTGACCAGGTTTAGCGGCCATTTAACCAAATTATACATGATGTACTTACTGGAAAGCTAGAATACAAATATACTTTACTGAACACAAAATTTAACATAGCTAAAGAGATTTAATACTAGATTTTCAAAGGTTGAGCAGTATTTTCTTTTTTGCTTCATGTACGTGTTCGTATGACAAATTTAAACATTGGAAATCATATCTTACCATTAGGTTCTATTAAAAACACATACAAAACTACTCTAGTTATGTTTATACTACATAGATATATTTAATAAGCCTACCGAAATATGAAGAAAGCACCCAGAATTAACCGCCCAATCAAAAAAGCACTGTTCATGCCTAGCTACGAATTTCATATTGTAAATTGTATTTTATATTTAGAAATGAGTGTCTGTTTTACAGTAGGGAGATAACCAAAAACCATGGAACAGGAAAAATACTGCTGTATTTTCACTGATTTCAGGCACTTTTGTGGTATGAATTTGACCTACTGATCACGAATCTGCAGTTAAAAATTGGCGGACACATCTAGAAATTGCAAAATAACCTTGGTAAAAATCTGATATTCCCCGGACACCTATAACTTTTTCGTTTTGTCAATTTTTGACATTTGTACTTACCTACCTGCTTCGCGAAACATTCTTTAAGGTGTATTCACATTTTTCATCCCGGAATTGGTGGCAAATTTAAACTAAAAAAATATTTTTTTTAAATTTTTGAGTCCAAATTTTCCACCGATTCCAGGCTTCGCCCCTGGGGTAATTGACCTACCACCCCGGGAATATCAGATTAGTACCATAACCTTGTCAATTACCGCTATGATTCTCCATACTCAAACATGTAAACGATATGAAGGCATCTTCCTTTCAGCACAACGGTCTTGCTCCCAACGTTGCTCAAGTGTTGTGCATTAAGTGAGAGCGTTGATTTGCATGTGAGAAAATGGCATCTTGCATAAAGGTGGAAAATATGTTTGCCCCACGAACCATTTACTAAGGTTAGGTTAGGTTAGGCAAGCATAGTTAAAATTAAGGGTCATCATAAACATAGTTTCGAAATGCTATTCATTGCAAAAAATAGTTGTTTTCTTCATAAACCAAGGGTGTTTACTCCGTTCACGGACCCACTTTTTTCGACTTATTTTGCAATTTCTAGACATGACCACCAAATTTTAACTGCAGATTCGTGATTACGAGGCCAAAATTAGTGAGTATGCCGAATTTGAGAGCAATTGAAGATACTTCCGGTATTGTAAATTCGCTCCACTTTTGTGAAAAAAAACCTGGGTTTCTCTCGACCATTTCCAACTCTAATGAGAACATTTGTGTGTGTTTACGCCATCACCAAAAGGGATTTAGCAAACATCTGACAGCAGGAATATTATCATCACTCATGTTACATACAAATACATATAGACATTATCGTTTTTTCTCACCCATGGTTTTTTTTAAAAATATATCCATACAAAAATTATGCACTGAGGTTTTACAGTATTTGATCCTCATCTTGAACACAATTCTAGATACTGACATACGCAGGGGGAGCTGTTGGGGTTGTAGCCCCTCCTAAAATTTTGAGTCGAAGGACTTGGGGATAAAACAGATTTGTAAATTCAAACCTCACTTAAAATTACACTATATTACCATTTGGATCATTACATGTCAAATCAACAAGGTCCTGAACCTTACAATTTTTGATTCACTTGAAATTTGGTATACTGGAAAGGCCACTTGAGGTATGAAAATATGCAAGTTAAGATCCATATCTCTTGTATTTCCAAAATTACTGGGGTGAAAAATGTGTGATTATGACAATTTTCCCCAACATCTTGTTAATTTTAAATTTCAATATTTTGGAAACCAGGGCATCTATAGAAGATATTGGAAACGTCTTGAAGGAGTCTTTCACACGAGATATAGCATGCCAATATGAGGGTAAAAGAAGATTGAAGGTGACATAGCAATTTTCTATTTTAATTATTTTCAAAAAATTATGTCATACATACACTATTTCTTAATAACTGTACAGAATTTTAAAATGGGACGCCAATGGGATACCGAGCTATGTTAGATTTAGCTTAGGTTAGGGTAGGGACTATAATGGACTATAACATATTTTGATAGACAATTCAAAAGGAAAAATCTAACAGAACAAGTAAAAGCCTAACCCCTCCCTCTTAAGAAGTCTGATTTTATGTTGTTTTTTCTGACCATCTGCTAAAGGCCACTCTTCAGGTTGAAGATTTTGACAAGGCTACAGGAGGAAATGGAATGTATTTAGAATCTTGCAATGGTCATGGAACAGTTATTTTGTGACAATAGTATGGTATGATTTTACAATACCGGACACTTCCCCAATTTCTTTCATATTTCGCATAGCCTACTCAATAATTTAGGCCTCCTAATCACGAATCTGAAGTTAAAATTTGGCGCTCACGTGTAGAACTTTCAAAATAAGCAGGTCCGTGATTGCAACCAACACCCTCGATTTCTCAAGACAACCAATGTTTATCGCAAGATTTTGATGGTCCTTGGTCGCAATTAACCTAACACCCCTCGAACAATGCACGGGTAGCCCCACAAACCATTCATGGATAGCCCCACGCACCATGCATGGTTAGGTTAGGCTGGTTAGGTTAGGCTAACATAGTTAAAAATTTATGGTCGTAGTAATATCAGGAATATATATTTCGTTATTTAGGTATTCGAAACACAAAATCTTGCGATAAACATTGGTTTTCTTGAGAAACCAAGGGTGTCGGTTCCAATCACGGACCCGCTTATTTTGCAAGTTCTACACGTTGAGTACCAAATTTTAACGGCAGATTCGTGATTAGGCCTAAATTATTGAGTATGCGAAATATGAAAGAAGTTGGGGAAGTGTCTGGTATTGTAAAATTGCTCCCAATAGTATTAATGTCACGAGTCAGTCACGAAAGAAAACCAAAATGCATAAGGTATAATATATAAGTAGACATAAAGACTTTCGTTCAACATCAGAAAATGCATAGAATTTGGTCTGCATAGAAAACTCGGTACGGTATATTGGAAACACATTAAAATTATTTTGTGTTTCGCATGGTTCGTACTTACCAATTGTGTATTGCGGAACATAGTTCAAGGTGCCATTATGTTCTTACACGAAAACAAACACAATTTTTCACATACAGAGTGATTTTTTTATTCCTTTCTTCGCTTCCGTAACACACATAATGGCGGCCACATCTTGACTCACGTTGTAGGTATGCAGTGTTTCCAACCTTCTTCACCGAAAAATACCTACTATCGTGTTCGTCACCAGTGGAAATTGTACATTATGCACGGGTAGCTGACGGATAGCCCTACGAACCATTATGCACGGTAGCTTACGGATAGCCCCACGAACCATTTCCGATAAGGTTAGGTTAGGTATGGTTAGGTTAGGCAAGCATAGTGGAAAAAAAAGGGGTTGGAAACACTGACAGGGGCTTACGTCATCAAACATACGCAGCATGCAGTTCACGTAGCGAAAGCAATGGCAATTGTGCGTCTGTGAGATATTTCTCTTGAAAAATACATGATTTCAGGGTCAAATATATTCCAAGATGAAAGAAAATACCTCGACGAACGTTGGAAAGCTTGCAGAAACTCATTTCCGTAAATAGTTTCTTGTGTAAAAATGAAGAAATGATTTCCGATATACCGAATTGTAACCGAAAACTCTTGTGAATAATGAGAGAGATCCTGCACCTTTTAAAAGTATGATTTTATGAATGATAGTGTAGTTTATTTTATGGGTAAGAATTTACAATAGAGATACTGCGTGATTAGTTTACTAGTTGTTATACTCACTAAATATGCAGTCGTACTTACGTATATGCACATAATAACTGCACATTGAGTTGTAGAACTTGTAAAATAACGTTGTTAATTATCGCGATGAATCGCTATAAAGAAAGATATGAACTATGTTTGATGATGTGAAGAAAAGACGATCAACGTCCGTTCCGCTGTCTAGAGCATTGCGACACACTTCAGAGCGATTCTCTTTGGTTCACAGCATTGGTCGTGGAAGAATAGCGGAGAGGAATAAAAGATTGTTAATGTGCTACAGTTATATAAGTGGAGTGTAGAAGAGGATGGTCGTGGTTTGGTTAACAAATTGATGGAATTTGGTGTTCTGCCGAAGGAGAGTAGTTACACGTGTCCACACGGGCACGCTTTGAAGTTGTACAGAAACCGTGCGTGTATTGATAACTACGCGTGGAAGTGTTTGACAATTGTTGTGTGCAACGATCCTGCTAGATCGTTATAAAGTTACGCATTTGTTCTTTTTATTGTCATTGTTGAATAGCATTGTACAATCTTATCGGTTTTGTTATCGCTTCTGCATAGGATGTCACTGCTATGCTTGGTAGAGAACGTAGTTCTACCATATCTCACTAGGGACCGTTATTGTTCAAATAGTTCATTGTTAATCTGTATAGATGGCACCTCATGTTAAGCAGTGCTCTCGTAGTTCACGAGAATCCACTAGAGGCGCTGGCGCTGCACGCAGAATTGTATATAAGCAGCGACGTGGCCCCGGCCAGTTAGTTCTGTGTTGACTCTTCGACGACTCATGGTCGAGCTCAGCTCCCGCAAATAGCTCAGCATTGCAAGCACACGGGTGCTTAGGGATACAAGAGGGCTTTTAACAGTGTGGCCTACTCTGGTAGATTATACAAGAGATAGCAATATTTCTCGGCCTACCAGGTAGAACATACGCATTGTTCTAAGCTACGGTTTAGCTCGTGAATATAATTACTGTTGGGAGACGGCCTATTAGTAGATTATACGAAGGGTATCCGCATTCTTTGGCCTACTAGTAGATTTATACATTTCACAACAGTCGATGCAGAAATGACGTCATCTTTTGGCCTACTCTGGTAGATTATACGAGCGATAGCAATATTTCTTGGCCTACCAGGTAGATTATACGAAGGGTGATGTTCATCGTTAGTTAATTTTTCATTAAGGGAAAAATAAGCTTTGTTTAATTACTGTCTTCAGCTTAGCATTATTCAAGTAATTAATTAGAGTAAATAACGTTAACAAAGCTTTATCTATTATAAGCTTATAGTAAATTTATTTTTGCTTGTTGATATTACTCTTTACTAGAAAAGCAGAATTAAATGTTCCTTGAGTCCTTTAATTAATGCTCTATTGTCCCCATGTCAGCACAGCGGCGACCCAATGCCCTAAAAGAAAAATAAGGTCCCTTATTCCCCACTGGAGTAAAAATTGAATGGTCCCTGTCCTCCCTCTTCAAGATGTCTGCAGAGGAGATTCGAACCTGAAACTTCAGGAACGACAAAGTGCAGTGAAATCTTATCAGGAGATATTGTGACTTTGTGTTTGTGCGGATATCTAATTTCACCCCAGTGTAATAAACTTGTCAAGTCGACGCTAACTTTCATTATACATATACCCGAACCCTGAGTGTATAAGAACATCATATCTCCGGCTAGAGAAGAGCTAACATCATGGGTAAAACTGAATAATGTTCCCCGTCACAACGTCGAACCCGGTATGTTGCAGTCAAGTACTATTCTGAGATACCGCAACTGCAACGTTGTGCCGAGGGCGTACGTGTGGTCGAACCTGGGGCGTTTCATGTGAAGATATTGAACGTGAGAACCTGGAAGGACAAGAGCATGTGGAATGCAAATTTTAATTAGAGGTAAGTTTGAAAACACTGATTCAGTTCCTTTCATTAAAAATGTATCTTCATCAGTTATGTGGGTAAATATGCAATATCGCCCGAACAGATTCCTTTACAGGGGAAACTACTTACTGAAATCAGTTTCTGTAGCATTGTCGAAGTTCTTTGAGGTATTTTCTTTCGTGTAAACTGAAAACTTCACCATAGAATGCTGCAGAACAAGAAATAATAACTTTTTATGTAAGGAACTTGCATTCTCTGACATTATGCCGTTGTTTCCATTATGTACCTGCAGACGGTGCCAGCGTCGAAAGTCATGCAGTCTCGCCAGTGTTTCCAAACATGCCTTTTTCTTACGAGAATTTTTTTCTTTTTTTTAATTATGCTTACCTAACCTAACCTTGCTGGAAATGGTCTGTGGGGCTATCGTGAATGGTTTTTGGGGCTATCCGTCAATGGTTCGTGGGCTATCGTGAATAATTTTTGGGGGTATCCGTCAATGGTTTGTGGGGCTATCGTGAATGTTTTTTGGGGGCTATTCATCAATGGTTTGTGATGACATAATGAACACGAAACTATGTATTTTTTTTTTGGTGAAGAAGGTTGAAACACTGCATACCCACTCCAAATTCGACAAAACACAAACACGACGTGCGATGATCCATGACGAGTGCACGCCATATTGTCTGTTATCCAAGCGGAACAAGAAAGACAAATAATGACTCGTAATATGAAAAGTTGACACTTTTTTTTATGGAAAAAGACATAACTTAACCTTAGGGAACCTTCTGCAATGCAGAATAGGTAAGTATCAATGATAAAATTAACGAAATAAACGAGCGAGAGGTGTTTGGGCGATATCGCATAATTACCATTATGTGCTACAAAAGTGGAGACCATGGACATATAGGTCATGCACCATTAGCGAATAGCCCCACGCACCATTCACAGGAAGATTAGGTTAGGTTAGGCAGACATAGTTAAAATTTGGGGTCGTAGAACCATGCATGCATAAGTCACGCACCATTGGCGAATAGCCCCATGCACCATTCACAGGAAGGATAGATTGGGCAAGGCAAACATAGTTAAAATTTGTGTAGTATATCAGAATATGTATATTTTGTTGTGAAACGATAGATCTTGCGATAAATAATGAGCAATTCTACATTGTTGGTTGAGATCATGGACCCCCTTATTTTCCGATTTCTAGACGTGACCCCCAAATTTTAAGTTCAGATTCGTGATTGTGAGGGCTAAATTAGTGAGTACGCGAAATATTAACAAAATTGGAGGGTAACATTATCGTATGAGGGAAACGGATTCCTTCAAATTTACAGCAGAAAGTACTTACGGAAAACATTTTTTTTAGCATTGTGGAAGTTCCTGAATGTAGATTTGATCCATTTTAATGTGAATGCGTGTTGTTTTCTGTGAAAATCTCTGTCCGACACGCTGTTTCTGCTCCCGCCATTTGCTTTCTGCACGAGAGTGCAATATTCCATGTGTTAAGATGATCCAACCCCGTAGCCAGTGTTTCAGCCTCGCCGTTTTTTCACTAGAGCATGACGTGTCGAGTATTTTTAATTATTTCTTTAACTATGCTTGCCTAACCTAACTTAACCTTACGGAAAATGGTTTTTGGGGCTAACGTGAATGGTTTTTGGGGCTAACATGAATGGTTTTTGGGGCTAACGTCAATGGTGTGTGGGGCTAACGTCAATGGTTTGTGAGGCTAACGTCAATGGTTTGTGAGGCTAACGTCAATGGTTTGCAACGTATTAGCATAATTTCAAATCCGGGCACGAAAGCAGATGTTTTCCGGTGAACGAGGTTGCAACACTGCATACATCGACAAAACACTCTCAGAACGCCACCTAAACCAGTACGCTATCACGACCATAATGTGTTACAGATTCGAAACAACAAGTAACAGTAAGTACTCGTAAATCTAAGAAATAGACATTGATATGCATTATTTCACTTTAGGAAATGTTCCACATTCGAAAATAAAACGTTAGCAATGTAAAGAAGTCCGAAATATATGATTCGTAGGTGTTTCCCCTCATACAATAATAGTACCAATTGGAGAATATCTCTATATTGTAAATTCGCTACATTTTATGCCATAAAAATATTCTCAGAGTAAACATTTGAAGTGTTATTTGTGTATATTAGAATTTTCTTGGAAACGTTTCGTCAACAGTAAAACAAGAAAACTGAAATGAAACGCACGTGATACCTTTCTAAAAACAGATTCACACGTAACGTAGCACTTTACTAAAGTAGTAACACACTATACATTATTCTGTCTTTGTCGAATAGTCACCAATCACTTATCATTTGTACATAAATTTTAATAAATTACCAACGATACTTCAATGCAAGAAACAGAACTTTGGCACAGAATATTTTACATTTTGTCTGCATCACAGACTATCTTACGTACTTCTTTTTCTTTATTGTACTCAATCCAACTTAAAAAAAAAAAAAGAGGATTTTGCATTTTGACTTTATTTTATTTTATTTATCGGCAAAACTGTACGATGCAGCAATGAAAGTAAAAACTAGCCAAGAAAGAATTGAATAGTTTCAGGTTTTTCAGAAAAAAAAAAGTCTCGTAATTATAAACAAAAGTGCATCGCTTAGCGCGTTCCTCGTCTGGCCGAGTAGAAGGTCAAGAAGAGGTTGTCGTTTCCTACAAAATTCGAATCCAATAATACCGGTAAAATTATTTTCCAGGATGAATATTATAAGAACATAGATGATACTTCAATTCCGAAAACAAATAAATGCCAAGATCTCATCGATTTAGTTATGAGTGACAATTGCGGGGTGTGATACCGCTGTAAGCTTAAAAAAAGTGATTTCATGATTTGAATCTAACTACTATAAGAATCGTAATGTAAAATACATAGCATATATTTCTTGTGCACGGTGACTTGTTCTTCAACGTACTTTATAAGTTTGTCAGAAATTTAAGGAAATATTTGTTTCCCGTGTGTCATGAATGTATCTATATGCTCCAATGAGCGGACAAATCTCGCAGTAATTGTCAAAAGTTAGTGATGTACCTATATCAGCAAAAGTTAGTATAGCAGTAATTTTTGTTCGGGAACACTACACTTCAACATGCGTATCACTCCAACTCGTTTGTTGTCAGCTTTATGTGTATCTTTGGTTGTGTTACTAATGTGGACAGTCCTCAACCAGAGACACAGAGAACAGTATACACATACGTGCAATAATTCTGAAGGGTTTCAAGAGGATTTGCACCGATTAGCACACAGGGCCCATCATGTTCTAGATACTCTTCATTTAACTCATTTCTTATGTTATGGAAGTCTGTGGGGACAAATTCGTCTTTCTAGAAGTCTTCCATGGGAATCAGATGTCGAATTTTGTTTGTTAAATGAAGAAGTATCATCGTATGACGAAGTATATCTCATCCGAATATTCAAGCAACATGGACTCATACTTGCATATGATTCCAGTGAGGGTATGTACATAATTACTGATCCGAATGTGCCCAATGCAAAAATTCAGCTTTTTATTTTTGAAGAAGATCAGATGCTCGGAATGCTAAGACGTATAGGTTGGAAACGCCGACTGTTACCACCTGACTGTGAGATTTCAACATCTCTAGAATGTTTTCCATCACGATTGGCAGCCCGGCCTCTGCCACGAAAACACTTTGGTCAGTTTGAACTTCCAGTTCCAAGAGAAGGAATTGAAATACAAAAGTATCATTTCCAGGATAATTGGTGGAAGGAAATACTTCCAAAAAATTGCTAACTTTTTCAGGCCATTGTACATATGTTTTGTAAATGTTGATGTATAAATTTACATACTACCATATGAAATGGAGAAGATAATAGCAAATCAGATAGGAATATTATTTTTGGGCTAAGTAAAAGGAATTTTTAATCAGTTTAACAACCATGCTAAGTCATTAGAATCAATAGGAAATAGTTGCCTGGTACTTGATCAACTATCAAGTTGATTTTGTTTTGAATATTAAATGTATATATGCAAATAGTTTGTAAATATCCTTTATTTTCCTAAATGTATTTTACTGCTTTACATTTTATCACTGCCATTGATTATTATATTAGAGCTTCCAGAATTTGCTGTTTCATGCATTTTAGTGATTTAAGATTTTTTTAATGAAGGACAAGGCAATTATATGTGATACCTATGGAATAGGAACATCTACTTAAAGTTTCAGATGTTTTTATGTAGATGAACAAGTATAATTCTGAGAAAGTGCTCATGTTTAGTGATTTCTTTAATACATATAGTTGGTGATAGTAATATGACTATTAATTCTGTAAATTATTTCATCTGGATAACTTGGTGTACTAAATACTAGGGGAACGAAATACATAACCTAATCAGTCTGCCATATACTATTGTACGATTAAAAATCAATTTTAAAACTGGAAGAAAAAGTAAATAGGCCTACTACAAATAAAATAAAAGTTTCTATAGTTTAGAAAACTAACCAGCTGTAGAATTTTTATGTAGCTTGTACAAAAAAGTAGACAGGAAATAAATTGCATTATAGAGTGTAGAATACATGAGGAATTAATACCAGTCATGTAATTTCTGCTTAAGTACTAATTTCATAAATGACTGATTAGGAATGATAAATGTGCATTTATCTGCCCGTTGCTTCAAACTAAAGACTGCCCATTGTATTTTACTTTTCAATTTTGTGATACTACAAAGTATTTTGGTAACAGTTCGGAATATCGGAGACACATTTCTTCATTTTTACACAAGAAACTACTTATGAAAATGAGTTTCTCTAAGGTTTCTAACGTTCGTCGATGTATTTTCTTTCATTGTGGAATGTATTTTGCAAGAGAAATATCTCACCGACGTACAATTGCCATTGCTTTCCTATGTGAACCGGAAGCTCCATACATTTGATGAGTAAGTCCCTCTCAGTGTTTCCAACCCCTTTTTTTTTCACTATGCTTGCCTAACCTAACCTTATCAGAAATGATTTGTGGGGCTATCCGTGAATGGTTTGTATGGCTATCCCTCAGCTACCCGTGCATAATGTACAATTTTCACATGTGACGAACACGGTAGTAGGTATTTTTCGATGAAGAATGTTGGAAACACTGCATACCCACAACGGTAGTAAACTTGTGTCCGCCATATTGTGTGTTAGGGAAGCCAAAACTACTCTCTATGTGAAATATTGTGTTTGTTTTTGTGTATAAAGCATAATGGCACCTTGAACTATGTTTTGCAATACACAATTGGTAAGTACGAACCATGCGAAACACAAAATTTCTGATTTTAATGTGTGTCCGATATAATGAACTGGAACCAGTATTTTTGTTAATGTTGTCTATTTCCTTAGTCAATTGTTCATAATTTCATCCTTTCGTTTTTTAAATAGATGGTAGTATAGAGCTATAAGAATTATGTCATTTTAACCATGAACTTTTGTGTTTTATACACTTACTGCTATTGAAGGCTGCATAGCATTCTATTTTATTATTGTTGTTACATTTTAATTCCCAGAATGACCCTGTGAAAGAACAATTTGCTTAGCTGTGCACTAGCGGCTGCTGTTGCCTTTGAGAACACCTCTTGTGAAAGTATGCACCACTGCTGGAAACAATCTTGAAAACAGTTTTCCAAAATACATCAAATTGTTTGGTTGTCAGGGATCTCAGGAAATCTTTGTCCCTTTTATCTTATCACCATCCTCATCTTCACGATTAGCCAAAAGTGGCGGAAAAGCGAAGTGAAATCAATCAGTCTTCAGGGTCTTTTTTATTTTTATTTTGGAAAGAACCAAAAATCACAGGGGGCTAAATCAGGTGAATAAGGTGGATGTTCCATTTTTGTGATTTCTTAAGCTAGGAACTCTTAACACATCATGTGGAGGGGCATTGTCATGGTGAAGAATCCACCTGTTGGGTTAGAGTTTGCTTCTTTTACCTCTGAACAGATTCCTGTAGACTTTTTATCAGCAATTCCAAATAACACTTGATTCAGTTGTTTTATGCTAGAATTGTATTATCAAATACTGTAAAACCTCCGTGCATAGTTTCTTTGCGGATACCTTAAAAAACACATGGTTGTGTCTATATGTATCATCAGCGATGATATTCCTGCTGTCAAGTCCAGTTTGCATAACTGAAAATAAGTCAATTTTGGTGATAGTGTGAGCGGACATAAATGGTCTCGTAGACTAAAATAAGCAGTGTACTTTTGGAAACTATGCACTGCTTTGACTTAGTCTGCAATCACTATGACCATAATGTACGAATCCTCCATGTGACGTAATACTCCTGGTCCACAGACTCACAGGTATCAAAGTTCAGGCTATCAGTGCACCCTTCTGAACCTATCTTGGAGACCAAAGTGGCAAGTGACGCATGACATGTTGCCTGGCATTTAGGTGGTATGTCACTTGTGAGTAAACCTCAAGAAATAAATGCACATTGGAAAGGTTGATTGATTGAGTTGGTGTTTTAAAGTCCACTTTATGCACAGTAAGGTTAATCGGGACTAGACCTACAATTTAAAGTGGGATCCAAACCACTATGTGCCTCCACCGGGTATCGATGATGACAAGGTGACAACCCTACCACTGCACCATCTGGGAGGCCACTGCATTGGAAAGGAGCTACACACTCAAGTATTTTCAATTAAATTTCAATTATGATTTGTAAAAGAATATAATAATAAAAGGTGAAATATGAGTTTTTATAAAAAGTGGAAGAAAATAAATCTTACTCTGCCCCCAGTGCTTGAAGTGGGAACTAGCTTGGGGAGGGGAGTGCTTTGTCCAGTTTTGTGAAAGGTGCTTGTATGGATCAAATTGAGCAAAATGCAGTGGGTGGGGGAATACCTATGCAAACTATCCTAGTGGAGGGGAAATCCTTTAGGTGCCCTTGATAGGCTGTAAATCACCTTCAACATCATGTAGTTTAAATTACATTTTGACATGGAGATGACAACTTTGTTCACTTGAGTTTCAATATCATTGTGTCTTTCACTTCACGATCTGTGTTTAAAGGGTCAATACTACAGAAAAATGGACCTCCTGATGGCACAGTGGTATCGTCATCGTCTTGTAATCAAGCAGTCCCAGGTTCGATACCTGGTGGAAGCACATAGTGCTTCGGAAGTCACTTTAAGCTGTAGGTCCAGTCCCGATTAGCCTTACTTTGCATAAAGTGGACTTAAAACACCAAATAAATCAAATCAAATAGTACAGAAAAATTACTGTTACACGTGAACCACTGGGTTTCGAGTGTATAAGTACTGATCATTTGAATGTTCAAGCATTATTCGCTCGAGCGAAGAAACTGTCCATTCCATAAGCCATCTAGCGCCATCCATGCGAACTATTAGACGATCAAGCAAAAAAGCCTGGATGCAGAGCTCTACTGCTTATACTTGACAATCTTCACTTGGAGACACTAGAGTCAACATGAATGTGTTATTCAGGCTGCATTAGCACTTAACTTCCTTGTTTTATCCACACAATTGAAGGTTCCATTTATATAACAAATGAAATGACAGGTAAAATTATATCAAATATATATTTGAATGGACATTAACTAATAAGTTCCAAAACAAGATTTAATGTAACTGTCACCCAATCCTACTTCCTCTGGTTTTTTTTTTTTTTGTGCTCCCAAAACATCATTATTAATTCTAATCATCATGCATGGTGAAAATTGATTCCTATTTTTATGGAACGTTATTAATTTTCATTGAAGACTGACTACCAATAGAATAAATAAAATTTGTAAATAGAATGAAAGACATTTAATGTTCGTTGGTTTCTGTGTGTATGTGTGTGTGCACAGTTGGAGATGTAAATTATCACAAACCAATTAGTTAGTTTGTGAAAAACTTATTATGTACATGTTTGAGAGATTTTATTTAACTCATGTTTGATACACAATTCTGAACAAATGTACAGAAACAATATGTAAATAAATACTGTATAACTAATCTGGATTCAGTTTTTGGCCTCAACCCATTGTTTTAACAGTGGCAAAGTACACTAGGTAGATACTTTTAAGGGTGAGAAGTATAGTTTCATTCATGAAGGTTGACGAACCAAGCTAGAAGAAGATTACGCACCCCTCTGGCTGGATATTTATGTGGGTGCTTATGGAAGAATTCTTTTTTGAGTACTAGAGGAACATGTTGATGAATAAGAAGTGCATGAAACGCATGAACGGAAAGAAGAAAGGTTGAAAAACTAGTTGTTATGACGTTGCTCTGATAAGTGAAAACATTCAGTTGAAGAGTGAATGTTTCATTCCTCGTAAGAAATGTAAGGGAGTCTGAACACATTTATTAATGATATTATTAATAACACCTAGCATAATACAAGACTTACAATAACTGCAATATGAGAAATACAACCTAGAATGCAGTGTTCTCTTTTTACTAATATTCTCAAGCATTCTGACACAATGTGCATTTTATTCGAAATGGTGCTTCATGCCCTTAACATAGCTTGCCAACAAGTTAATCCTAATGAAGAAAAAAAATGAAGGGATTGGAAATTTGTTTACTCTGTGGGAATTCACTTGACCACAACGCAGCAGAGACAGACAGAAACATCAACAGAGCATTTGAACTTGACACAGAAAATGAATGAACCATGCAGTGATAGTTAAAACTTCTGATCTGGTAATATGCCCCTTGAAAGTGAACTGAATGGACATGCATTAGCAGCCTTACCTCTGTCTCGGGTAATTTAGAATGCATTACAGAAAATAATCATATTGGGATCAGAGGGCTGCATATCTGTCTGAATCGCTTACTAGGCCCGCCTGGCTGGTCGGGCGGGCGAGTAAAACTATATACCTGGGTTTTGACCCGTCAAGCATCGAAAGCCCACGGGTAACTGGAAAGCCTTGCAAGACGAAGCTCGCTTATCTTCAGCGAACGCTCATTCCTGTCTTGCACCGTCTCCAGATACATGAGTCACGCAGTCACCGTTGCCAACTTTTAGATTCTAAACTGTTCTAGGAGCACTTAAAATGTTCATCACTTTTATCAATTTGAAGTTGCAGACATTTATTCCTTGGTAGAAAACATTTGTATCACTCAAACCCAGTTGCGGGGATTGGGTTCCAAAACTAAGGGGCCAAGGTGCAAAAGTGGGGGGTGAGCAAGGACAGTTTAATTTCCCTTGATACATGAGGTAAGCGTGGTGCAAAAGTTTCAAAAAGTCGGGGGGGGAGGGTCAACTGCACTTTCTCGGCCCCGCCCCTAATTACCGCCACTGCTGACACCTGTCAAGGAGTATGAACCAAGTTTCGCAAAAAGTGCCATCGTAAATATTTTGGAACTTTGTGTGACTGGTGGTTGTTCTACATTATACTTTGGGGGGGGGGGGGGGTTCTCCCCTATGGCGCAGTGGTAGTGTCGTCACCTTGTAATCAAGGGATACCGGGTTCGATACCCGGTGGAGGCACATGGTGGTTCGAATCGCACTTTAAACTATAGTCCAGTCCCGATTAGCCTTATTGTGCATAAATTGACCAAATAAATCAATCAATCAATCAAACAGATTTTCTCTCTGGTGTAATTTTGCCAATTCAATATCCGAATTAGTTGCTCAAGATCCCTCCCCCCTGAACACTAAGGCACGATGGTCCATAAAATGGAACATGAAATCAGAATTTGCATTATAAAAGGTTTTTGAATATTGTCATCTCTTTCAACAAATCGTCATTCGCTCATGTCGTTGTAACACCAGTTAGCCTTCTTTCCATGATATGAAAAACTCGATATGCTGACCAACGCAGAAATTTATTTTATTTTAAAACATAAACTAAATGTAACGTTTTAACCTTCTAGCAAGGTTTTCTTCAGACTCTGTACCCAGTACAAGAAAATATTGTTGTTGCTAGTTATCTAGTTCTACAGACTGCATTGATAGTAATACGATGCAAAATATAATTATTGTTAGCTTGTATCTTCATACGGGTGCAAATAGCAGGCAATGCTGCTTACACATTCCAACAAACGAACAACGTAAAAATGAAACCGAGAGGAGATTTACGATTTCAAGACCAGAAAAGTGACATAAAATGAACAAGACACACAAACCAATTTGAAGACCTTCGAAACAAATTTGGAAAATGTGTGGTAGTTGGTTTGACATAATAATGAAACTAATTTTAGAAGTTACAAAAATCTTAGGTACAGTGGCGTAGCAACATATCGCGAGGCCCTGGGCGAGATTAGAATGCAAGGCTCCATCCGTTCTTTAAGTTTGAAATATCAATGTGAATCGATATACAGTCATCAAGGAAACGTCAGCAAATTATTATATTTATATAATAGCCTATAATAATAATTAATTTCTGACGAAAATTATATATAATAGTATGCGACAGAGCTACATTAACACGCTGCTGGAATTTTCATTAACCAAGGCAGTAGTAATAGTATGTTTTTTAAGATGTTCTTTAGACAGTAAGACAACTGAAATATCCTTAAATAAGAACCTTTAAATATAACCTATATATTATTTAATGAGCCGTTCTTTTTTTCCTCATTTCAAAATTTGTAGGATGTAAATGTCACAAACCATGACTTAAGTAGAAAATATCGAAGGATGCACATAAAATGTCTGTGCTTGATAGAGCGGGGGGGGGGGGGATGGGGCTGCGCTAAACCACAATCCTGTCTAGGGGACCAAAGTATCTACCTTCAAGGTCTTCGACACAATCGGTTTCAACATCAACAAATCTTAAAACAATAGTCATTTGCACCATAAGTGTGAAATCTTTGGTGTAATCAATTCATACAGCTAATTTTACTTTTTTAATTAGCAATTTTGCCTTTGTTGCACATTAATTGTACCAGTTTACTTTGAATTTTAGGGCTTAGATGATAATAATTATGAATCTCATTTTGTTGTTACGTCTTAATGTTCTTGTAATATTAAATATTTGACGCAGTGGCGTAACAAAATCATAAAGTACGCGTCCGCAAGAAACAAATTTGGGTCCCTCAAGTACAGTCAGATTCTTCCAGAAAATGTATGTAATTACTTAGAATGGCTGGTTGTGGCTACACTTACATTAATAATTATACAAATCGATGCTCTTCCTCTGAATTTTCACATATTACAACATATCTTTCTTTGACATGTATGTATTCAAAAGAAGAAAATACCAATACTTACTTATCCCCTTCCCCGCCCCTCTTAACAGCTGGGTGGATAAAAATAATGTTTTTTTTATTATTTTTTAATTTTTTTATTTAAATCGATCTTTTCTTTGGCATCATACACATAGACATATTTTTTAAATAGAAAGGCTTTTTCTGATAAACAGCCCTGTGAAATATTTGAACAGTTTGATTAAAGAAAATAACAAATTTCATGTAAATATGCATTTCTCTGTTTCTGGGACTGAACATAATGAACCTAATATGAAAATGTTTGTTAAGTGTGTTAATGAAACTATTATAATTTCTGTACCGTTTCTTACAGTGCAAATATAAATTCTGGATGTACTTTATAATTTTAACTTAAAATAATATTTACAGTCTTTGTAGCCGAATTTTGAGGTTTTAATGATAGTTAGCCAAATATCAGCTGCCATATTTATTTACAGTTTAATGAAAATGACACTATTTACGGTTTAACATGATTAGTATTTTGTATATTATTCTATTTAAAAAAATATGCTATTTTTGCTTATAAAAATTATTGAATTTTAAATCAAGGGAAATTTAGGTGTTTTTTTTCAGATGACATATTACATTTATTTTTGTATGAGCTTCACCCCATCAGGACATATTTTTTCCCCCTTTATTTCCTTTCTTAGAGCATAATAAACACCATTAAATGAATACGAGATTAATATACTTTCACAAAAAGTGATTCTGATATCTACAAATTTCTTGTGTACATTATTCTATAATTTTCTTTGGGCTGAATCATACCATTCGACACTACCCTCCAGAATTTTTTCCTAAGTTTCAATTTTGAGAAAGATAGTTCTTTTTTCGTGGTTGTTACTTGAAGAGTAGGAAACAAACAGAAGGCAGTACAGGATACAGAGAACACTGGAAGCTAGTGTAGAGCTATCAAGGAGTAGAAACTTTGCCAAAGCACTTGATTTCAGATTTAAGCACATTCCTGAAACATAAAACTTTATCAGGATATTCTGAAGATAAATCATCTTCGTTCCCGTTACAGAGGACAATAGCTGCATCTGAAGTTGGAACGAAGGAAGAACTGCTAATATTATCCATACCCTTCTTCAGTTTAAAACACCGGAAGCATTTAAATGCCCCATACTTTGCTCCGTGGCAGTTTGAGGTGCTTTATCATTAACATATTAAAATCGTGTAGGCTATGCAAGGTCACGAGACAGAAGAAAAGCCAAGAAAAAGCACTTTTTATTCAAGAAAATAATAATTGGATAAAATTGTCCAAGCAATTTTTGCGTTAATGTTTCACATGAGAATTGTTTTGACTTTTTGGTGCCCCTTAGGCTTAGAGTTCCCGCCTCTGATTATACGTATTTGTTCAAATTAAAACGTTAAACTAGAATATAAAGCCAGATAAAGAAATGTTTTAATTTTATTGCCCACAAAAATTAGTCTTTTCTATCTTTCTCACTTCCATTTATTACGTTTTTCGTATCAACCTCATGGGAGGCGAGGCCCCTACATGCCACGAGGCCCAGGGTGGTTGCCCACTTCACCCACCCCTTGCTACGCCAATGGTTATACAACCTCAAGGCACCTGCGCCTAGCAGAAATTCAAATATTTCCATGCGTAGTGAAATATAATGGCCGTTTGCAACACTGACAGCAGTGCTCGCATCTACTTGCAAGAACTACATCGAGTCTCACGGGTCTTCTTAAGACCCGGGTAATAGAAAAGTCTGGCAGGCATCGATGCCTGTGCACAACTGTAACGTGAAGCTCGCTTGCGCGATGTTGAACACCTGGGCTTGATGTGCATGTTGCATATTATTGTAGGCACGCCTCCGTGCAGACGGGGTTTTTCCGGGTCTTGTGCAGGTCTCTGATTGGGATCGAAGCGAGCAGGAAAATCTTTAGAACCAAATATTTACAAACTGAAAACAATATTTATTTAATAGGGTGCAAAAAATTTCATGGGGCGCCATGGCATTCTCTTTAAGATTTTTTTCTTTCATTTAGATCGTTTTGGCTCCCAGGGATGACTCCTGCCGCCCCCTAGCTATGGCTCTGAACATGGACTATAAGAATAAGAATATTTTACAAAATGGACTTTTATTTGTATAAAATTTTAAATCGAGGGGGCAATTGCCCCTCTGTGCTCCTTGCAAGTGCCCTTAGCCGTCTGGAAGAAAAATGCAAGATTAGGGGGGGACAATGCCCCTGCCCCCTGTGGTTGCAGCACTGTTTATGAGTGTCTCTTCATCAATTTCACATCATCACTCATTTTCACGATTAGCTAGATGTGGCAGAAAAGCAATGCTAAGTAACAAAACTCAAATATCCACTCCCTCTCTCTATCACATGAATTACTATTACCAAAAGGTAGACTTGGGAAACAAAAAATTATGCAGTTCAAACTTCATAGCAACACATCCAAATACATTAGGCACCTTTAATACAAGACTACTCAAAATGTCACAACTGTTCTAGATACTGAAAATTGCAAAATCATTTCCCGAAGTTTGAATCTGGACGATATTTTTTTCCCCCAATCCTGATCAGACATTATACGGAATCCCACACACCTTCATAAATCACAAAATCAATAAATGTCTTTGTTATGTTGGTAGAGTAATACAGGATATAATTGTAAAGATTAGTGAGAATTCCAGATAGAAATGTATTCTGTATTTTTTTACAGGGGGGGCAAAGCAGGCTCTAGCTACGGGCCTGACTAGTGGAGTCTGATCCTTGGCAAACTGCAAGGGACATAGCAGTCACATTAATAATAATAAACCATGGTGCAACAGCCCATGAGGACCAGGACCTATCTACATAATGACTGCCAGTCGGACTCCCACCTACGAAGATTGAAGATCACCCAACCAGTTATGGGGTTACGTGTGGTCAGCACGACGAACCCCCAGTCATTGTAGGTTTCGATGATCGGTTACGCTACTCATTTACAGCTCACCAATTTCTTCACGATGGGGTGGTAGCCACCAGTCCCATACACAGGTCGATATCTCAGGAGAAAAGTTGTTAGCTTCCCCCTGCATGTAGCCAGTGCCCGAAGCATGACATAAAATTTAATTAATTCTTTTGTTTAATATTATCCACTTCATAAACATTTACTGGAGTAAAAATGCACAAAATTTGTCGCAACTAAATCTCTTGTAATGTCATGTAAATTCAATTCCGAAATTTGGAAATCTCCCTTAAATTCATGGCCAAAAGTTGGTCACCCTAGCCCACTATGATGCCAAGGGGTCCCAGGTTTGAATACCAGTTTTTGGCATGGGCGTTCTCTGTGAGTGTCTGTTCATCAATTTTATCAATTCACTCATCCTTGTTGTTGCGAATATCCAAAAGTGACAAAAGTGCAAATTACAAATCAAAAATAAATCAAACATCTGTTCCATGTAGTACAGCCTGGCCTGCATTTTTGGAGGCTAACAAGGCTCTGACACCTGGATCAACAACCAGGATAATCCTCTGTTGAGCTCCGTGTCAAGTGGCCCATATTTTATCACACCAATGCCAAAACCATGAATATGCTAAATCTTTCGCTCCAGGATGGTGTTTGTTATGCAGGATAAATTTCAAGTTGTTCCCAAGCCTGGTCCAGGAATCATGAAACAGTCATAAAACGCATGAATTTCAAAACCACCACCATTGTTGAAATGTTAGGAATTTACTAGTAAGTTATCGAAAATACAGTATGCACAATGCAGTTATAAAAAAAATGTACACTACAGGATTCATGTACATACAGTGCATCTCATTAATTCTGATTTTGGCTTTGGACACTGATTGGTTTTCCTTTTAGTGCATTTATAACAATATTTTTTACGTGAATTGATCCAGGTCGCTGCTTGTGTATCAAGTACAGTACCCCACGTCCCTGCTCGTGTAAGCATGCTTGCTGAGGGGTTATTCATGTGTGACAATATTTGCACGATGTTCATTGTGCAAGGCGATCATTAGGCAAGAGACCATTGTAATTCATTTGCTGATGGTCAGAGGCATGGGGTGCTAATAAAATGACACCATTGTTAAATACGTTAACCAACAGTGTTGCCGTTGAGTAGATATTGCAGAGAACATTTTTTTTCTCCAGCTGACAAGCGAAGAGGAAGGCTGGTTCCGCTACCCTGAAGAGGGCACCAATACAAGGGAAGAGGAGGGGGGGAGACTTTGGAGCAAAGTGTGCCACTGGGTTATACATATGCCTGTTAAGGGACCCAGTTACCGATCAGGCCTGTCGGTATATGCCAGTGTTGTCATGTCGGTATATGCCAGTGTTGTCACATCGGATTGGAAGAAAAGAGCTAAATCCTGCCTAAAATGGAGATACTATTTCTGTGAAGCAACTAGAGGTAGACTGCAAAGCCAAGGCTGGATTTCACTACAACTGACACCAGTGAAGTAATAGACGAAGATAGTTCCTTGTTGCGATTAGTGTTTTCGACAAACGTTGTTCCAAAATACTAAGTTGGCAACAGTAGTATGTACAGCTGGACTTCCCTTCCTCCACTGTCGCTGGAGGAGCGGAATTTTGTCGTCTGCTCACACAAACATCAAACTGACCCGAGAAAAGTGTGGTTCTTTTTCCCCTTTGCACCTCACTGCAAAGAAACAGAGACAGTTTAAGAATTGACAGGGGTCAACCACTATTCATTGGATTTTCGTGGTAACTTCCTCATGAGCGGTAGCACAGACTAATGTAAATACTTTGGTGGTAGTTCTTTCTAGGAGTGTTTGTGGCTAAATCACTGAGTGGATTGCACAGAAAAAAAATCTAGATCGAAGATGTTTTTCTTTCAGGGGGATGATAACGTCTAGCAGGCAAAATTGTTGTACTGATGGCCGATAACACTTTTGAAAAAGTCACGCCACGCCACTGCTCATGGTGTATTTTTTTTACTTTTTTATTATTATTTTTCAATAATGGAAGTGTCATGGAATACCTGTCAAAATAACTTCTTGAAGGGAGTACCTCCCAAATGACGTAGTGGTAATGCTGTCACCTTGTAATACAAGAGCTACAGGTTTAATCCCTGGTTGCAACATATTGCACAATGATTTGGAACTCACTTTAAACTATAGGTTCAGTCTTAATTAGCCTATCTAAGCATAAAATAGGCAAACCATAGTTTGACCTTCAAAGGAAGAAAAAAGGCAGGAAAAATCAATGGAGCACGTCTTTGTTTAAAAGATTGTATTCTTTATTGTAGGATACAGGGACGGCAACAGGGGTGGGCAAGTGCCCACCCAATCAAATTCTCTAAGTACATATACTTGGGGATATGTGAATGTTTCAATAAATAATTGTATTCTGGTATTCATTACATGTATATTTTACTCATGAATATTATCTATACTAGAAATGTTCACATATCATGATCCCATAAAAAGCTATCTTAACTTTGTCATTAGAAACCAAAAAGAATTACTGGAGAACTTGAAACAAAATAAACTTTCATCAATTGAATACTTCTATGATTAGAAGCAGCTAGTAGGCTTAGGTGGTGCAAAATTATGCAGGGTATGGTCAGGATGAGATCAGGATTTAGGGTGACCTTGAGGGCTGCAGCTCTGGGCCTTCACTGGAGAAAACTGCTTGATAAAGTACTGCATAAAGAAAGAAATGAGGTACTTCGGTTGTGATGAAAAATGTAGAAATACGTATAACTAACCACTTCATGTAGCTTAGCGAAAAGTTATAACTGAAACTGTGGAGGGAATTGGGTTGGGGTCTTGCTCTTGGAAGCTCCGGGCCTTCACATATATGCCCGGCCTGCACGTGGTTAAAATAATCTCTACATAAACAAATAAAAACCCCATCATAGTGTTTCTTCCTCCAGCAACACAATAAATTATTTGGACTTTTTAATTAGATCTACATTGAAATTCCAGAAGTGTCTTTCTTTATTCCATTACAACGTTTACATACATGTCATCTTCAAATATCTATGTGGTATACACACAACAATTGTGTATTCGTCCTACTAATAAATATTAATAACAAGTAATCACAATATTCACTACAATACCGAGGTGTATAAATTTTGATGTAACAGTCATGTGGGTTTGGAAGAAGCTACAGAATTATTCAGAGTAATTTATTTCTTCACCATTGTCTACCACAGTGGCGACTCGTGGCTTTTTTGGAGTGTAGGAAGTAGTTATGGTAAACTGAGGAAGGTTTGAAAAATGAGTTCAATTACAGTTGCACAAATCGCTCGTACTATCCATTGCATTTAGAATGTAAGCTGCAGGCCCACGCACAAGGTAGGGCAAGGGGCCCTTGCCCTCTTGAACTATGATTTTTTTTAATGTGAATCTATAAAAAAAAAAAAACGAAAATAGTATTGACGATATTTCAGATTTTGCAAGAATTTCTATTTTGTCTATTTTAAGTGCTGCTTAAACTCTGAAAATATGCTAAATGCTTCTAAATTGTGCTATGATTTATTATTAATTACTTTTTTCGGATAACTGCAGTTTTAAGTTTAATTATGCATATACTTTTTCCAGCTAAGAACTTGCATGACTTATTATTTACTACACAAAATTGTGTAGAATGGCTCAACAAACAAAATGGGTTCAGCATAGAAGTTGAAACTGTTTGGGAAAATTGTTTGTTTACACCCAACCTTCTATCGATTTACTGCAGTAAAATCTCAGGAAGAAAATCGACAGGACAGGATAAAGAAAAGATAGAGGATGGATCGTCGCTTGGTTGTAAAAACAAGCGTGTCGCTGTGTATGCATACTCCCTTTTATTTGAAACAAGACCTCTGGTGAAGTATAAATGAGACTTGGACGTAATTTTATTTCTATTTTCTGAAAACTTATTCCTTTGAATTCGATTCCCCTCTCCCAGGGACTCGCGTTTGCAGATTATGCTAGATTATGTCAAAAGCAGGATGCTAGGGGCCAACGAAAATCAAACTGCTATGTTTAGTACCATTTCGATCGGGTTGGCACCACTGATTGAGGAACCCCTCGGTGCTTCCTAGCTGTATCTTTAAAAACCGCAACCTTTCTCCCTGCCCCTTTTCCACTCGTCACCAGAGGCCAGCATAGTCTGCATTTTACCTACCCACTGCCCGCTTGCCCGTGAGGACAGGTATACCTGCTAGCCTGCCCACGGCAACGAGTCGACTTGCGTCTTTACCCGGGTTCTTCGTCTTCCAGGCGCTCTGCGCTTACAAGGTAACTGGGCATTCAACAAGACCCGGGCGCCTGCAAAACCTGCTGGAAGGAAACAGCCCTCCGTCAGCGTGTCGCTCCAGGTGTTTCATCACCACGTGGACAGCTTCAGCCAGTGTTGCCTACTTACGTAGCTCGTAAATCCTACGAGGTCCTAGGAGGAGCTCTCTCCTCCAAGGAGAATTTATATACTTAGCGATTTCAGTTCAGCGTAAGCAGTTTTTATCTTATTGCCAGGAAATGCACGCAGTATTACAGCTTCATTTATTTAAATGAATGATCGAGCAAACAAAAATCTCCTCACTGAAAACTAATTGCTTTTCATTGCATGGTGCCTTAACCAGGCACGCAGTGGCGCAACCAGAGGGGGTAGGGTGCATTGCTCACAAGCTTGGACGGAAATTAAGTCTAGCGGAAGGGTCAGGGTGGGGGTCAAACATTAAAGTACAAGAAAAAACAGACTAGCAGAATTTAAGAGTAGCAGGGCTAAAGGGTACTCAAGATGGAATTAATTTTCATATTTTTCTTGCATTTTCCTTCCAGACGGCCAAGGGCACCTGCAGAGGGGGAATGGAGGGGTAATTGCAACCCCTTGATTTCAAATTTTATGAAAGTAGAAATATATTATAAAATATTATCCAGTCTCATCAAGTTCAATGCCGTAGCAAAGGGGTAGCGGGAGTCGGCCCTGAGCGCCGAACGATCTAAGTGAGAAAAGTTTTAAAACAGAGAATGCTATGGCGGCCCGTGATATTATTTGCTATTAATGTTGGTTTGTTACGAGTTGGATGAATTGATTATGTAATACGTCGCTCCATGTGAAAAGAAAATATTGTAGATGGAAATTTTACATGCCATATGTCTGTACATTCGGAATGCATTTATCATGCACTTTCTTTCTTTCAAAAACAGTTTGTGTGCTTGTTTTCCATTATTAGCTAATGTGAAATTGACGTGTTGAAAAAAAATATTTCTAATCCTCTGTTTCAACACAAATGCGCGTGAGAACCGACTTCTACCCCCTTTTTGCGTGATTTATGAGGATTATAATGCCTTTCATGCTACTTTATTACTATTATTGTGATTGTTCTTGTTGGCACGTTTATCCAAGTACTTGGCCCTACCCCCCAAACGAGGGTAACGGCAATGGCCCTGGCTGGCTACGGCCCTGGTGTTCGCAGTAGAACAGTGTGTTGTTCGACTCGCGACCTCAGCGTCGAACGTGACATGTTTCAGTCCTGTCATATATCACTATATATACGTATATTGGTTGTTTACGACATATACTTATGGATCCTGTGCCACGGAAAACCTATTTCAATGTGTGTGGGGGGGGGGGGGTAGCAACATTCGTAAATCTCATTTCATTGGTGATGTGGCTTACGAAGCTTCGAGTTCCCTTTTTTAAGTAGTGAAAATCTATTGCAGTTGGCAACACTGCAGAACGGTGTGGGCCAGGTGCAGTTTCTACTCGAAGCAACTACGTCATGCAGAGGGAGGGGTCTGCAGTTGATGGAAAGAACGAACTGAGACCTACTAAGCCAAGCTTCAGGTTAACCTTGCAGCAGGTTTTATGTATCAATCCGCGCGAGAACTGAGCTCAGAATCTTCCGTGCCAGTCTTTCCTCAACCGCCGAGCTGCTTACATCGGAGACACTGAGAAAATCTACAGTATTGCCAACCGCACAACACATCAAAACCCGCATGCATGTCAAGTGGATTGTATTTTTGCTTCTCTTTGTCTCCTGAAACATAACATTTTAAAAGTACTTTCTGCGCATATATTATTTAATAAATGTGTCATTAATATAAGAGCGAAACAACTTCTAAACATGAGAGCATGTGTGTATATTTCGAGCACGCAAAAATAAAAATAAACAAAGATAAAAGTAAACAACGATAGGCCCCTCTTGAATTTAATGACAAATTATTGTTTTTGGTTTAGAAAGAAATAGATTTATGAAAAACTTGGTTGCTTCGTTCGCAATACATCCGTTACTGTAAGACACACGCACTTCAAGTTGTACCACCAAAAAAGCATGATTTGTTATTGGTGATATATACAATCAGGTGCATTGTCTGTCGCTATTACTCTGGTTTCAATTTATGAATCACTTCACTAAACCAGGATTCAAATCTTGGTCTGTCTATTTGTTTCTGATAATCACCCTTCCCTTTCTTTGCGCTGAAAAGTAAATATGCGCCTTCAACAAAGCTTTCATTGCCGCCAGTGGGTGAAACAATAAGCCTCCCCCTTCCCCTCATCGTCGGTTTCTTCAGCCCTGGCGGTGGTTTTGCATGGTGGTATCCTTCCATGGTTTATTCCCCCTTCCCCCACTCACCGAGTTGAAGGATGTCTCGTCCAAATAATAAACATGTTTCTTCTCACTGCGATATATTTTAATACCGCGGAGATTCTTTTGTCGTCAAACAACAAACAATCGTTTCCTCTTGCTAAACTCAAACCGCAAATCATTCAACACCCGTGATACAATTCGTGTGCACATTGACGGCAAATCACCTCACGCCCTGTTTTACTTTGATCTTGTTGCCGCAAGGAGGATTATGCATTTAAAACAACTTGCTTGACTTTGAAGAACATTTCCTTTCGGATGAAGCCCAAAATAACATTCGGGTAAAACCGCGCGCTGAACAGGAGATTCAGCCATTCTCGCCGCTCTACAATAAACATAGGGTTAAAATAGTGGGATGTGCAACACTGGTATCAGCGATTTCACGCGCTCTGCAACGCATTCAGTCTCGCTCGACTCGCTCTAAAGTTTCAATGTCTCTTCAACGCAATACAGATTCGAGTTGGCGAATCTGCGGTTCTAAGTTCGTCTGCACAGTGATTGCAACCAATTAAGTCCATACCTGCTAATCAATGTATTATTTTGTCTGTATATTACAAATTAAATAACTGTTTTCTTGCAAGTATGCAGTTGTGTCGGAATAGAACCCGTCTCAGTGGAACTATATTCTTGCGCGCACGTTTGGATCTACATATGCTAAAACCTGCTGCAAGGTTGACCTGACGCTTAGCTTAGGTATCGTAAGACTGCGGGTACCCGGCGGGTCTACAATGCCTGCCAGGAACGATCTGTGCAGGTGGGCATACAAGCTGCTCAAGCGAGGGTGTTGCGCAGGTTGCATGGCATTTCAGGAGCGATGTCTCGCGAACGGGTCTGCTCCAGGTCTTGTGCAGGCCTTTACTCGTCACCCATCTGTCTGTATGATGACCGCCGATGTACTTCAGCGAGCGGTAGCAAACCTTGTGTGTCTATCGTGTTTGGGTTGCGGCTGGAAGGAGCGGCACCAGTCGATTCTTAACAGTAGCTAACCCAGTCAATTGTACGTACATTGTGCTCATAATTTTATAACGCACACTATTATTAAACTCCTAGAAAATAGAGAACTGGAAGCAAGTATAAATGAACTGTAGGAAGCAGTGGCGTGCCCAGGATTTTCGAAAGGGAGGGGTTATGTACACTTTTTTCTGGTAGTCATCCCCCATTCCGCCATCTTTTCCTATCTTTGACGTTCTTTTTTTTAGGAATACTGGGCCAAAGGTGGGGGTTGCAACCCTACCCCCCCCCCGCTTGGGCACGCCACTGGTAGGAAGTTCCTCATTTCCTACATGGAGGAATCGCCCCTTGTCTACCATCACACGTTCTATCACTGTCAGTGGCGTCGCTAGGCCCTTTTTGGGGGGGCTTCAGCCCCCCCAATCCCTCGATAAGCCCCCCCAACTTTTAGCTATTATTACATAGAGTATTTCGAGAAAACATATTTGAACAATTGTTAATGCAGGAACATACCTATAGATACAAAAAAATACCTGAAGAACTTGACATATACCATCACATCCATAGTACATTTAATGAACGCCATTCCCAAAGACATGTTTCCGAACTTATGCAGAATGTTGCAAATTGCAGTGACAATTCCTGTGACATCAGCATCGTGTGAGAGGAGTTTTAGCTGTTTGAAGAGAATCAAGACATTTTTGCGTAATAGTATGGGCCAAGACAGACTTTCCTCACTTGCAATACTGGCCATAGAAAAGGAAGAGTGTCATGAATTGTGTGTGGATTGTGTTATTGATAATTTTGCAAGAAATTCGAACCGCAGAGTACAGCTGATACATAAAGACATAGTTCACCAGCATTAGAAAAACAGGACAAAAATATCCATCTGTTTTCATAAAAATTAATGCAGTAAGTCTATGTTAGTTTTAATTCCTTATGCTTGTTATATATTATTGTCTTATTAATCACTTTGCTATTTTCAAACATTAAAAATATTTACAATAGTAATAAGTCATGTATCTGGTTGCAGCCCCCCCAAAGCAGATGGCCTAGCGACGCCACTGATCACTGTCGCCGGATATATAAAATTGATTATGGGCCTTGTATTTCTTGCACTTGAAGGACAAAATGTGATGCAACCGATTCACATTTATTTCACTACATTGGCATGAAGGAAAGAATGTGATTAGAATGTATGGCTGCGCAGACACAAATACGTACTTCCTTGAAAAAATTATGTCCATCGGATACAAAGAAGTGGAACAAGATGCGAGAATATATTAGAAAAGGAAGAGGAAAGACACCCAAACACACACACGTGTGTGTGTGTGCCAGTTAAGAGAAACGTTTGAAGAATGGAACGAGAGAAAGTGAAAGGGAGAAAGAGATAACAAGTTAAGAAAGAAAGAGATAAGAAGGCATTAAAGAGTAATCTGAATTTAAAATTTTGGGTGCGTCAGCACTAAGGCTATTTTGCACCCGTCACATTATACGGGGTCCAGCCCCTTATCGTTACACATAACTCGAACGTTGCAGAACTAAAATCATAAAATATTAAAATCTTCTGACTTTCGTTAAAAGCTGCGGCTGTAAAGGAGCACTCAGCACAACGAAGGACAAAACACAGGACAACACAAACAAAGTTATACTGGCCATGGATCCAGTCGCCAGAGCCTCGTTAGTCTGCCGTCCAGGGTGTACTACGTGGAAGTGAGGTTGACTATTGGGTGCACTACGTGGAAGGAGCACCCCTTACACCCCGCATTAAAGAGTAAAAAAGAAAAGATGAAAAGTAAAGGGAAAAGAAGTGTAGGGAAATCGAGAGTGTAAGAGAGGAGGGGATACATATATACATACATATATGTCATACATATACGTATATGGCCTTATACCAGGTGGTTATAATTAAAGTGACGGTGTTCAGAGTGGTACAACACGGGCTGTAATGAGAGTAGCAGTCTGAAACTTCGTAGATATGCTAATGAAGCAATGCGCTCGCGAATTATGCCAAAAAAATAGTTCCAATTCTCGCCACCAGGGTAAAAAACGGCGCTGTAAGCAGTCAAAACGTGGAATTTTCCATAACTCTGACGTCAAAGTCGGTGAAATTGCCTAACCATTGTGTGAGCTCCCTGGTTGTTGTTGGTGACGCTTGTTGCTTTTTCCTTTAGTAATGTTCATGTAATTCGAATAGTGAAATTGTAGCGATATTTTATTACAAAGAGTATTGTTTTCTGCGATTTATAGTGTTTTTCCTGTAACTATACCAAGTTTTGACTGCTTACAGCGCCATTTTTTACCCTGGTGGCGAGAATTGGAACTATTTTTTTTTTTTTTCATAATTCGCGAGCGCATTGCTTCATTAGCATATCTACGAAGTTTCAGACTGCTACTCTCATTACAGCCCGTGCTGTACCACTCTGAACACCGTCACTTTAATTATAACCACCTGATATTTATACCTGACCACCCTAATCTATCAATATACAGCTTCTGCCCACCGGTGAAAAATTTCTGGCGCCGCCCCTGTTCTCTTTTGCGTCTCTTTTCAAGGGAAAAGTTTTGCCGGCAAAGGAAGACCGGCTTTGTTGTTCTAAAGCAATGCTTCTCACTCCCGCCTGCTAACTGCAGTCGAAGGAAGCTTGTTTATCAGTATCCGATTTCAAAATTAAAGTTTTCCGTGCCGGCGCAATCAGGGGGAGGGGGAGGGGGAGGACTGGTTGTTGAATCTGCGTTGTGATAATGGAATTTCGAGGCACCTTGAAGGAAACCTAAGTTTTTGAGCACAAGTGTTCCACAAGTTGCAACACAAGTTACCCTGCATTGTCTAAAAATAGAATTTCAAGCAGCTGCAAGAATCGGCCCTCATTTTTCACTGCGTTCTAGCTTTTCGTCCATGAAAGTTGTGCGTAGGTGTGTCGTTTTGTGCCCAAGTGCAAGGATATTTTTTGAGTGAAGTGACAGACTTCCAAGGACTTTTTTGTCATCTACGTGTTTTTGGGGGGTTTCCTCCCTCCCCCTCCATATATACGCCGAATTTGCATAAATTTTGCATTTTGTGCATTTCAACATCCTTCTTTTCGGGGGGCGGGGGGAAACCCCATTTTTTTTAAAAAAAAGTATTTTTCAGGGGATTTCCTGCCTTTCCCCCTCCATATGTACGCCGAATGTGCATAAATTATATATCGTCTGAATCTGTGATTCATTTTGCGTACAACGGTATATCTTTCATATCTCTAGGGCATTTAGTTTCTGAGCTATAGTCATTTGAATGTAACTCTGCATTTCGCTCAATTCTGAAGCTTGAGACAGTGGCGTACAAGCCTTTCGTTTCAGGGGTTACAACTCGCATTACATTGGTCATATGACAATGTTGCAAATATTTTTCTGTTTCTTACATGCCAGCGATAATTTCTATGTTGTGCATTTTAAACTTTTTATAACCTTTTTCCGGGGGGCGGGGGGGAGAAACCGCATTTTTTTAAAAAAAAAAGTATTTTTAGAGGATTTCCCCCTCCATATGTACGTCGAATGTGCATAAATTATATATCGTCTGTATCTGTGATTCATTCTGCGTACAACGGTATATCGTTCATATCTCCAGGGCAAATAGTTTCTGAACTAAAGTCATTTCAAGGTACCACTGCATTTTGAAGCTTGAATCAGTGGCGTGCCGACCATTCCTTTTGGGGGTACAACTCACGTTACATTGGTCATAAGATAATAATGCAAATATTTTTGTGTTCCTTACATGTCAGCGATCATTTCCATGTGCATGAGTCACTGTCATGTACTTTTTTCTTTGGGAGGAGGGGAAAGGACCCCATTTTCCCCCCGAAATTTTGGAATTTTGAGAGTTAGTCCCCTCCCCCACCTCATATACGTCGAATTTGCATAAATTCCATATAGTCTGAATCTCTGGTTCATTCCGCGTACAACGGTATATCACTCATCTCTCTAGGGGAATTAGCCTCCGAGCTACACTCATTTAATTGAAACTGCAATTTCCTCAAAATCGGCACGGGACCAAGGGGGTTAGATGTGAAAATGGCCTTGGGACTCAAAAGGGGGAAGTTATTGAAAGAGACCACCTGAAAAGTATCTGTGAGCAAAATGTTGGTAAGATTTGTTTTATATTGATTAAATTATGAGTAATGCCATTTTTTGCGTTGTCCTCTTTTTCATGACTTTGTCCTCCTTTTTCGCCATGCTCTGTCCTCTTTTTTGAATGTATGTGTCTGGTCACCCTACATGTATGTGTGTGTTAGGGGTCTTTCCTCTTTCTTTTCTAATCTATTCTCGCATCTTGTTCCACATCTTTGCCTCAGATGGACATAATTATTTCAAGGAAGTGTTTGTGTGTGCGCAGCCATACATTCTAATCACATTCCTTCTTTCCTTCATGTCAATGTAGTGAAACAAATGTGAATTGGTTGTGTCACATTTTGTCCTACAAGTGCAAAAATATAAGGAACATACTTACAGGGTGGCTCAATAAGTCACTTAACACACTCAGTACAAGGCCACTGCGGCATGGAATTTGAAATTGGCGATGACCAATCGTTATCTGGACAAGGGGGAACCACATTGACGCCACCCACACGGTCGGCGGCCATCTTGATGTCCGCCATCTTGAATTCAACTTCAGAATTTTAAATGGGAAGGGGGTCGTGCGACATATCAAAATGGGCTAGAATTTCACGAGAAATGCAATGGTGAAGGTTTTTGCGGCGTATCTTTAACCAGTAAAAAGTTATGACTGAATTCTTGTACCAATTTGCTCCTTTTCGAGGTGTTAGAAAAATGCCTTAAAATTTGTTTAGCGCTTCGGTAATGCATCGAGATCAAAGTGACGTCTATGGAGAGACGTTCGCATGCCATTGCACATTATTTTAATCGGATACATCCATGAAGAGCTGTGCATTATGAATGGTTGTCGCGAACAATTTACAATGTGACGCTTCCATTGAATTAAAAGTCCTTCACAGTGACAAGGCTAATGTTTATGTTCATAAGGAAGTTTATGTCAATGTGTTTCCCCCTTGGCCTGATAACGATTGGTCATCACCATTTCCATGTTGCGCGCTGCAGTGGCCTTGTACTGCGGGTGTTAAGTGACTTATTGAGCCACCCTGTACTCCACTTTATATATTAGGCGACAGTGATAGAAATTGTGATGGTAGACAAAGGTGAAGGATTAAATTACTTTTTCGTAAGTTAAATGCATGTTCCTATTATTTTATTTTCATCATATGAGTTTTTGACTGAAACTTGGCTTACAAGGTTATCTATCACAACTGACAAATGTATCTGAATGTTTGCAATAACGGCTATCGGGTGCCAAAACTTGGGGGCAAGGACTTCTTTGGTAGAAAAGTCTTAGCATTAAGAGGCCATAGTGCGGGTGCAACAAGTGGCAAAATGTGGCCAGGGAAACTCCCCTCCCCACCGTTCCTCCGAATCGCCAACACTGGAGATTTGGATTAAAATTAATGCCTTATTGGGAATGTAAACACACACACACACACACACGGAAAAAACAATTATTTGTTCATTCTGAATAAAGTTTTCAATTTGAATTTGAATTTAAAATTTTTGAGTGCATCAGCACTTAGGCTATTTTGCACCAGTCGCATTATACGGGGGCCAGCCCCTTACCATTACATATAGCAACTCTAACGTTGCATAACTAAAAATCTTAAAATATTCTGACTTCTGTTAAAAGCTGAGGCTGTAAAGAGGCACTCAGCACACACAAGGACGAAAAACAGGACAACACACACAAAATTATACTGGCCATAGGACCAGTCGCCAGAGCATTGTTCTTCTGCAAAATGCAGTCCAGGGAAGTGAGGTTGACTTTTGTGCACCTATGAGGAAGGTACCCCTTACACCCCCATTTTGAATAAAGTATCCCCAGGCTTATGAAAGGCTATTTTGACAAAATATCGCCCAAAGTAATAATCAAGTAACATTGAAAAATCTGTTAGCTAAGCTGTTATTCGTTTCCTGAAGTAAGTCTTCATTACTCATGCGGGAGAAGTGATACATGTATTGTTAGATGAACACATGCACTGAGGTAACAAATAATTTACATTTTGTAGGACACAAGGAATTCATCGAAATTGATCACTATACCCAGTAATTCATCTTCTCTTTCAGAGTCGACTTGGGTTGTATGGCGTGACCTTTTCGAAAGCGCTGAAATGTCAACCTCTATCCTGCGCAGTATACCGTGGAAACTTTAATCTTGCAGGCGAACAAGTCTCTGGCGCCTGGAAGCACAGTCAAAATAATAGTTTGCGGGAGGTTGTATATTCAATGTCTGCGTATATTTGTTTTCCCCCCTTCGTCACTTTTCATCTAATCACCATTGAACCTCATTCTCGTCATTAGCCAAAATGACTTCACATAGAACAAATCAGTCGAATGAGCAACAACTTACTCTTCCAAAAGTGGAGTTTCATTAGTTCATACCACTTTGAAAGTTGAGGTGGTAATTACAATTACACAGTGTTTCATTGTTGGATCAAGGCAGCTAACTCCGTGAACAATAACGTTGTTTTTCGAAAGTCTCAAATATTTGTCTCTGGCAATATACCCTGTTAAATGAACGCACCTTTTATGGTAATAATAGATGAGAGGAGGGTATTATGGAATACCATTTACATTTCTAAAAATAACTGCACTAGTTTTTTAATAAAATACCCAAAATCATCATGAGTACATACTATAACTAATTGTAATGAAGTGTCACTTGTAAGAAAAATACTATTTATTTTGCTGTTATAAAAAAAAAAACATATTTTAAAAAAAAGTTACAAATGGAGGCTAATATGAAATAGTCGGGTAATATGGAATAGGTGGTTTAAACCATTGAAAAACTAATGAGACTTCATAAAACATAGTTATTTTGAACTATAAAAACCATATTTCTAAGATTATGTGCAACTCATTTCTGCTTCGAGTCTATTTACAAAAGTCACAGATATAATCTTCTTTCTCTGCTCCGGTACAGTCAAGGAGAGCCCACAGAGAACAGCTGAAGCATTGAATCCAAATTTCCCCGCGTTGATCTTCGGAGAATGTTCCGTTACAGAAGATACATTCAGCATCTTTGTTTTCCGGTTCTTTAGTTGAGGGCATGAAGTCCATTACAGATGATACATCAGAATGGATCGATGCATCGCTGCTAACACTGGAGTCATCTCTTTTAGGTTTAGGTCTAGAAGGTCGGTCTAAGTTTAATTTCTGAACGGGGGGGGGGGGGGGGGTCTTTGAATGCTCGGTTTGTTTTGTTGTTTTGAAGCTTCTGGTTCCTTCTTTTTGTCCTTTTCTTTCAGTTCATCCTCTAACTGTGTTTTATATGGGGAGTAGGTTATTATAGAAGAAGATCCAGCTTTCCTGCCTCTATTTGACTTTTGCTTTTTTGGAGGTGGTGGTGATATCTCTATGGGTAGGACAAAATTTGTTGACTTAGACGTACCAGGGACAACCACATCAGGACTCTTGGGAGAACAGGGTTGAGGTGAATCAGAGCTGGTAGACGAACATGGAAGAGGGTCAGTTGTGGGTGTCATAGTCTGAGACCTAGGAACAGTGAGTGTAGAAGCAATAAAATCTTCACTGCTGAAAACATTTCTATTGACAGGATAAATACCAGTCACTTTGAAGCCGTTTACTGCTATGTCCCCACGTTGTACTTTAAGGTAGGCCCTGCCAAACAGTTCCATCATATCAAAAATACTCAAGGGCCTTGAGCTATGCCTTAAAAAAGATCTCACTTCCTCACTATAGTGAGACTTTAATGGACTCATAAAGGTTTTATCCAATGGTTGGATTTTATGCGAACAGTGGGGAGGTAGACATACAATCGTAACATGACTTTCCCTTTCTAAACTAATTACGTCAATGTTACGCTTGTGGGTTGTGTGGCCGTCAAGGAGAAGCAGGACAGGTGACTCAGCTGAGGGTTTTGTTACATCAATGAAATGTTTAAACCATTTAGTAAAAATGTTTGTCTGTATCCAACCAGACGGGTGGCACGATGCGATGGTCCCTGGTGGAGCACCTCTAAGAAGTTGTTCATTCATGTTCTTCCTCGGGAATATCACAAGAGGCGGGACAAAGTCACCTCCTGCACTCATACAGGGAATGATGGTTACGAGAGAACCTCTTTCGGCTGAAGTAAGGGACCCAATTTGTCTCTTTCCTTTTAGGCCTACTACATGAGGAACTTTACTTTGCACCACAGACAAACCAGTTTCGTCTACATTAAATATCCTGTTAGGAGGATAGTTGTGTTTTTTGAAAACAACATTGATCAGGTCAAAAAACTTGTCTACTTCTTCTTTATTAAATCTCCTGGCCCTGGCAAAAGATGTACCCATGGGTTTACGAACTGTAAGTTTCGGGTTCCTTTTCATAAAAGCGTAGAACCAGTCTTTGCCAGCAGTTTCGTCCTTAAATGGATGGGGTATGTTATTGCGAACCGCAAGTTGATAGGCAAGACTGCAGACATCCCTTTTTGTGAGCCCATAGAACATGGCCTCCATCTCAACTAAATATGTTTGTAACTTGTCTTCTAGTTGTTTAGGAAAAACTGGCTTACGGCCAAGAGTAGTTGAGGCTGCTACCTTTGCATTTTTCTCCTTACTGTTGACAAGGCGGAAGAGAGACGCTCTGGGAACCTGGAATTCCTTGGACGCCTTAAGGTACCCCATCTTCTTCTCACGAACAGCTTCTATAGCCTTAGCCATCTGCGTCTCACACCAAAGCTTTCGCTTCTTTCCCTCATCTTCCTTCTTTCTAGGCATATCTGAAAAAAAAAAAACCAGACTATTTAGAACTCTTGCAACTAAGGGGGGGGGGGGTAGGTTTAAATAGATAAAACACATCTTAAAACAAATTATTTGTAGGTCTAGACTGTAGACTAATTTTCAAATAACAGAAAAATTGTGTTTTGTTTTCATTCAAATGAGGGCCTTCCCCATGGCGTAGTGGTGGCGTCATTGTCTTGTAATCAAGGGGTCCCGGGTTCGATACCCGGTGGAGGCACAAGCGGTTTGGATCCCACTTTAAACTGTAGGTCCAGTCCCGATTAGCCTTACTGTGCATAAAGTGGACTTAAAACACCAACTCAAACTCAACTCATTCAAATGGATTTAGCTTTTAAAAAAATGTACTTTGGTTTTAAATTAGGCTATATTACTATTTATGTAAGTAGTAATAATTATTGTTTAGCTATCAATATTATACGCAAAACTCATTTTTTAACTAAATTTTTATTCAGTATATTTTGTCGGGTTATATGGAATACTATACTTTTACGTCGGGTATTATGAAATACCTAGTATTCTATAATACCCGACACGCCATCTTGGAAAATGAACCTTTAAACGGATGGACAAAACATTGTCAGCTAAAAAACGACCACAGTATAACAAACTACAATTCTTTTAGTGTATATTATGCTTAACATCAATGTTCCAGTCACATGTGTACTAGTAGGTTAAAATGTTTGAAAACTTACCTGCAAAAACTCTTGAAAATCACGAAACACACTTTGTTCTGTAGCGAATGGTAACACAACAACAAGCGGTCAGCTCTCACTGCACTGCATCATGGGAGTCTTTCTTGAGTAGTTCATGGTATTCTCATGTGATAGCAGCACCGAATAGAGCCAAAACCTTGGTATTCCATATTTCCCGACTATTCCATAATACCCTCCTCTCCTCTATAACATGTTCTCTGTGAGTTCTTCTGATTTTTTTTTTCTCCAATGGCATAACGTTGTCACCTTATAATGAAGAGATTCGGTTTCTACTGCCCTCTCCCCTGGTGGAAGCACAATGCACACAGTTTAGTCCCGATTAGCCTATCTGAGCATAAAATTCGACTTAAAAACAAATAAACAAAATTTTCTTTTGGATACTTCGTGACATACCTTTTCTTCTTTACTTCATCTGCATCTACAGATTCTGTTGACCTTTTCGGCTAAACCTCTGATGCTTCTAACGTTTAAACCATTGATTAGTACTCTGACGCCCTCAAAACAAAGCTTTCCTTCCACCCCTTCTTCTTTTACGAGTAATTCTACGTAAATTAATCACAAGAAAACATCGCATGATTACGTAACTGATAGGCAAAATTTATGTGTGGAACTAGGATTTCTAAATAGAATTAGCTACCCATTATCAATTCAATAATTCTGTTGCTTTTTCCAAACCCACATAACTGTCACATCAAAATTAATATACCTCGGTATTGTAGTGGTTATTTTGATTGCTTCGTATTAGTATTTATTAGTATAGTACAAAGTTGTTATTTTGTATAACATGTAGATATTTGAAAATGACAGCCTATGTAAAATTTAAAAATGGTAATGAAATAAAGAAAGAGACACCTCTGGAATTTCAATGTAGACCTAATTAAAAAGTCGAAATAATGTATTGTGTTGCTGGAGGAAGCAACACTGAGGTTTTTATTTGTTTATTTAGAGATTATTTAAATCATACACAAGCCGGGATTTATATATGTGAATGTTGAGTTGAGTTGAGTTGGTGTTTTAAGTCCACTTTATGCACAGTAAGGCTAATCGGGACTGGACCGACAGTTTAAAGTGGGATCCGAACAACTTGTGCCTCCACCGGGTATCGAACCCGGGACCCCTTGATTACAAGGCGACGATGCTACCACTGCACCATCGGGGAGGCCTTTATATATGTGAAAACCCGGAGCTTACAACACCAAGACCCCACCCCCAATCCCCTCCACACTTTTATAACTTTTTGCCAAGCTACATGAGGTGGTTAGTTATACATATTTCTAAATTTTTTCGTCACATGCGAAGTACCTATTTTTTTTATTTATGTGGTACTTTTCAAAGCAGTGAAGGCCTGAAGCTGCAGCCCTCAAGCTCACCCTAAATCCTGATTTCATATTGACCATGCACTGCATAATTTTGTGCCTCCTAAGCCCACTAGCTGCTTCTAACCATAGAAGTATTCAATTGATCACAGTTTTCTTGTTTCAAGATCTCTAGTAATTCCTTTTGCTTTCTAATGACAAATTTAAATAAGCTTTTTATGGAATGATGGATATGAGAACATTTCTAGAGTCGTTTTCACGTTCAGAAGACACAACGGTGCTTATGGAGAAACCGCACAGTGTTGCCAATACAGCGCTAGCTCATGTCGCCGGGAAATGATGACCTTCCTTCACAATGAAGGTGTTACATATTTTGTATATATAATGATAATTATATGTAATTATTAATATTAATATTATACTGTGAACGTTACAGTTACCCTTTTTACTATGATCCATTGCGATCACTACACACGCGAGTGTAATGCACGAATATGACACTTCAGAAATCACTTAAAAAAGTAAAAATCACTGAGAGCTCACACAACTGAAAACACCTTTTCGGGAGAGGGAAAAAGTCTAAACAGACCAAAATAGATCTCTCACTCAAGTAAGGGGAACCTGGCACATGGGTTAAATTCAAGTTGCAACCCAAACAAACAAATGAGTTATGGCCCACGTGAACTGATAAGACGTGAATGACTCAAGCAAGGCATGTCATATTTCTATCTTGAAGCCCCATATTTTGTCACGTGTTGGAAAGCCTTTCAAAGGTTAATATGGTGTCTACGAATTTATGTGTACGTTGGAAACTGAAAGGTGATCTTCATTTCAGTATTAATGTCGACAGTAATGTAAACGAAAACAACGTGTATTTGCGACAGCACTAATGTTGCTCACAACAGCAGAATTGGAAATAATTGTCAATTATTAAATTTTTAGTAATTTCAATTCTATTATAACAAACTGCATGAAGTTCATATTTTTACTGAATGGAAATAAAATAACAACTCGAAAACTTGGTGGTGATAGCCGGAATGCTGCGGTGAGTCGGCTCAAGATGGCCAGACAACGTCTCCTTACTTCGCGCGCGGTTCGGGTTAAAAAGAAACTCCAAATGCATGGAAGTAATATTTCTGGGAACCTTTGAGTGGTTATAAAAAATAATTTCATTATTTTCTCCACAACTTTGTCGCTGGAAGTTTTTACTTGGAATTACAGAACAAAAAATGGCCAGCGACGACATTTTCTACTGCACGAATATAAAAAATCTCCACATACTTTATTTGAATATTTTTTAATGCGAATATGCTTTAAAGTATTGATAAATTCTGAGTACCACCATCACCTATGACAATTAAAAAACAGTGTCAATTTTTTTAATAATGAATGCTTCAATTTTACGGTATGTTTCAACGTTAGGAATGAAAACAATGAAAAAATTGTGTTTCCACGGAAAATTTGCGTTTTTAATTTATCTAAAATTATGTAAGCAAGTTACCAGTTTTTTGTGTTCACCATCGTATTCTCTACAAAATTTCCTGCAAAACTGCAGGAACCGATTTTACTTAAGCTAAATTTGTAAATCCAGAAATTTCACAACAGCGTGCTCGTATTTCCCATAAGAAAAGCATTGCCCATAAGAGCCCATTGTGTCTTCTGAACGTGAAAACGACTCTAGTACAGATAATATTCATTATTAGTAAAATATACTTGTAATGAACACCAGAATACACTAATTTATTGCAACATTCACATATCTCTAAGTATATGTACTTAGTGAATTTGATTGGGTGGGCAATCGGGTGGGCGTTTGCCCACCCCTGTCACCGTCCCTGTAGGATATGCTCTCTAAGTTATGTTCTTATCTACAATCAGCATCAAAATAGTTCCCACTGTGAATGTGATCAAATATGACTTGTTCCTTTTTCAACTCCTTCACTTTAATGTTTTTCAATATCAAAGTAACAACTGTAACATATAACCCATCTGCAAAATCTGGGAAGAAGTAATATGATCACTGTTTATGGGTTGTAGAACATATGACTGGCTTAATACTGTTTTGTCGTATCTCCACTTTTTGTTACAGATAACTATGTTATTGTGTTCCTTACAGATTAATGCATCATGTTCTGAAGCGATGTGCCTGGCTGTCAAGTGGCGTAAATTATTAACATTAATAAAATGTTTGCACAATTCTTGTAGTATACTCAAAATCCACATGTGGCAAATTTCAAAATGAGCTTTCCTCTAAAGCATTGCAGTCCACCATGAAGCACAGAAACAAACTCATGTTGCTAAAAAAAAATAATTAAATGCACACCTGCACGGTCACAATTCCCTGGTGGAAGGAAGAGTACTTCTTTATTATTATATTTCTACCAAGTATTTTTATTATTATTGTCTAACAACAAGTTATGTTCCAACTATGTAAAAGAAAACTAAAAATGCGCTTAAACTTAAATATGGTAATTTTTCATGTCTGTGAAGAAAATTCATGCAGAACACCTGGTGACAAAAATTTCATCTACATAGTTTCTGAGGCTTCCCTGATGGCATAGTGGTAACGTCGACGCCTTGTAATCAAGGGGTCCTGGGTTAGACACCTGGTGGAGGCACATAGCACAGTGGTCCAGTCCCGATTAGCCGATCAATAGTTTCTGCAGTTTGATAAGAATTTCTTTCCAAATTTCTGATACAAACACAAAGATTGTGAAATGGCAGACCATGTTTTAAATAAATGTTCTGTGGATCATGAAGAAATGACAATTGATTGCAACTGTTAATCTACATAAATTTATGAATATAAAGAAAACAAATTCTGCACATAATTTTCTCTTGAATCTCTTCTACCTTTCCTTCTGTGCCACTACCTTAGCCAAGATCAAATTGTTTAATGTGGAAGGAAGTAATTGTTTATTTTAAAAAAAGAACAGCATTATTGTAAATAAAATTATTTTATTTCAAAATAAATCCTTGATAGCTCAAGTATATATGTGTGTTTAAATAATAAAAGACAAACTAATCTCCATCATGAAATTTCATCATATAAGTATTGCTACAGAACCAAATCTCATGTATACGCTAATGCACAACTATTCTTTTAAAGTCCATGCTTTTTCCTCTTGATGGTAATTTTGATGTGCAGTAATCTGAGCAATGGTAAAATGTATGGCTGGCTACCCCCAGAACCCTTTCTTTTTTATAGTAATGCCAGTACTTGTGCATGCTAATGCTTACACATTATAGACATTTAAAATTCTTTAATTTCAAGGGTTGTAAATAAAAGCCTTTGTCAAAAATACAAATGAAAGGTAGCCCTTACACATTACAGAAACTTAAAATTTGTTAATTTTAAGAGTTGTAAAGAAGACCTTTGTCAAAAATACAAATGAAAGGAAGCACTTTATTTCTTTGTTGGTGTGCAATTCCCCCCCCCCTCTTGTTATTTGCACACACACACTGCAAACTTATAATTTATTTTTGAGTTTTGTGCAGGTGTGAAATACTGATAAAGACTTGTACACAATAACAATGACATAAAACGTATTGATTCGCACACATATAAATATTACACATCCAGGAAACAACATTTATGAGTACAAAAAAATTGGTACAGTAAGATTTCAAATTTTGAATTTGTCATCACACACATTTTATCATAGTTCTAGTAATTCAGTTCCATGGCTTTTGTCAGCAACATTTTGATTGTCTAGTGTAGCTGAAAAACAAAGGTCACATTCTTATGAAAAGTTGTCAAATGCCGGTGTTTGCTAATAATGAACTGTTCACACTTGTATGTATGTTTTATTCCTGATGACCAACATTTCTTCCTAGTTTTCAAAGACTGTTTCAGGCTAACAAAATATATCAAGGTACACACATTTACATTGCTACTTGACAAACAAGCACAACATTATTACTTTGTAATTTGGAAACTATTGCATCCACTCTGCTCCACTAACATGCCTTTTCTCTCCTGCTGATGCATCCTTAGTACAAGAATAACAAACACCAGGTGATGTACTTGCACCACCAACATTAAGAATTCTGAATAAAGTCTTATCCACTTTAATATTTTTTGGACCCAGAGTTAGTCCTAAGAAATGTCAGATATAAGCAATGAAAACAGCAAAAGAAGATTGTAATGATGAAAAGTAAACAAATGTATATTTCTATTCTATGAATGAGCATTTTTCGTATTTAACAGCATCCAAACAATATCACAATGTGAAATTTCTGCTTGGCATATTACACACACACAAGAAATTTAAATACATGACACTATGTATCCTCTCGACTGATACTCCATGAACAGCTATTATGAAGACTAGGCATTGTGTGGAAGTAAATGAACTCCTGTCAATAACTGCAACTACGTAAGAATATGTTTTGGCAGTACATTTATTTTTTGTGACACAATGGTTATGAGGTCAGGTACAAGAGACAATAACTTTGCCTCAAAACTACACAATTCAAAAGCTGGTGAAAGCAAGGTGAAATGTAAGAAATATAGAAAAGGAGAGTTGATGGGACAGTAGCTTCCCAACTACATAGGCGAGTATAATCATGATTATTGTTGACCTGTAAACTTCTGCTATCAAACTGCAGACCATATCCACGGAGTACAGAATATACTCCCGCTACTGATGAAAATGTATTTGTTGGAAACACTGCATTTACTGCCACTTTATTTTTTAAATATAATCTATGCATAAATAAAATATTAGTTGGTGTAGTTACACATTGGAAATAACCAGAATTAATTTCATTTTTTGATTTGAAAAGCAAATTAGCAACAAAATGCTTGTAATTTGATACCTTTAAAAATGTTCATATTTATGCCCATAACACACTTTTTTTTTCTCAAATTTGGCACAATATACCAATATGCTTTGAACACCAGGAAGTTCTAAATGGTTTGTTAATCTGCATAAATGCTTTAGATCACCTGATCAAATTCAGTTTTCTGCTAAAACCATAGTTATTCATGTAACGAGCAACCTTTGCAAAATGAGAGAAAAAATTGATATAAACTGGCCTTGTGTTGGCCAAAAGTCCAGCCGAGTCTTAAGGAATAGTATGTTAATGTATGTTACATTCCCTGTGCATAGGTGTGTCTTAACCAGATAAGGTAATATTTTGTTCTGGTAGCATAGCTATAGTGAATTAACCTTCCTTGATGCACATCTAAATATATTTAGGTTTTGTTCGATAGATGCAGCTTGCAGGCTATATTCCCACCTTCAATGTTCATTTGTTTCGGATAACATTTGCTAGGCATATGACTCACTTGAATAACATAAAAAAAAAAAAAACTTGCAAAGAATGATCCTTCGATACCATGAAAGTTATTCATCATTTATCATCGTGGAGGTAAGTTTGAAATCAGTTTTCAAAAAGACCAGCACAAAATAGCATTTGTATACATAAATGCAACATAATATTTACTAGAAAATTAAATAATTCTTAAGATTGAACAATAATATCTTCACAGCAACTATTCATTCACTGTCAACATTTCTTCATATACTGATATGCTATAAAAATCTGACATAAACAATGACTATACATATAAAAACATGAATAAATATGTTGTACAACTGAATGGAAAATCCAAGCTCTTTGCTATAATCTAGTTTGCATCTCTGTATACACAAGTACTTAAAAAAATTAATGATAATAAAAAAGGTAGAAATATTAAGAGCAAAACTGTTATAACACCCCATGTAGGTATTAAATGCAATTTTAGTGTAACAATGGAAGTGTACTAATTACACAACCACACCCAAAATACCTACCAAGAATGTGTGGAGCCGAACTTTATTTCAATGCTGTACAAAGAGTGAAAGATATAATTGACTATGGTAAATCCATCATGCATGGCATCAATGGCAAGAAGGAAATTTACTACCTGCACAGCAATAAAAATAATGAAAGGACAAAGGTTTCACAAGCCAAAAACATTGTACGTTAATGAAAATAAGCAGAACTGAACAAAACAGCTAAGATATTGAAAAAAGGAGGGTACATAATATTTTACCAATTTTGATGCATTTTCAATTGCATTTCTTTACATATTTAGTTTGTATTATTTTATCAGGTATTTGAACAAAAACATAATCACAGTTCACGTCATCCATAAAAATGTTACAGCGCTGAGAAGCAGGGGGAAAAAGAACATGAAATACTATATTTTGTAGTAATTCTTGAAGCTTTCCTGGCAGCGAATGATGAAGAAGTTCTCTCGGGATATCAGCCAGGGTGATTTCTGGATAGGTTTCTGAGCTTTCGAGAGCTAACGTAATCTAGTCACGGGACTAGAACTGGACCCACCCTAGTTAGCGATAGTTAGGGACATTGAATTTTCGCGATGCGCGAAATCACGAAATGTGAAAAAAAGATGCAATTTTGAACATTCTGCACGTAACTACACCCCCAATGATGAAATATGCATGAGTTTTATTCGTGAAGTAATGCGAAATGTGTGCTTTTCCACGAAATGAATGAAAACCGTGAAATATCATCAAATTAAGTAGAAAACACGCAAAAACCGGCAATCGAGGTTGTGCGCGCAAACTGTCGATTTGTAACGAAACGTTTGCCTAAAGTTTCCTACCACTTCCAGCTGAAGAACGTTTTATCTTCGATCACATCAAGAAGACGATGCAAATTGGGATTTCCCATACACATAATCTCAGTTCGAAAACTTCGCTCCCTGTCAAGCTGCATTCCTTTCTTCGCCCGAATATGCATTTTAGAAATGAAGTGATTTTGTGTTGATGTTTTCTTTTTGGTTGGACAGCTAAGTACTTGTGTATGTGTACAGTATATAAAAATGAAGAAATAGTTTATCAATTTATAGCTCTTTTGTATGTTGTTTCCTCTCATGATGAAAAAGTGTGTGCCAATTTTTTTTTCCCACCGCTGGTATATACCGCTGATCTAACATTTTATTTACAGCTCTCCTCAGTTTTTATTCACCATAAATTTGTGTCCCTAGCGATAGTCGACTGGGAGCGTGGACGTCGTAGAGACGGCACCTGATTGGCCCGCCACCTGCACCGTACCCCTCCCACATCAAATACATAAAACCGTATTCCAACTTTTCTCTGCACTTCAATCCCTGAAGATGAGTGTGACGTTCGCTATCAAAAGCTCAGAAGCCTATCCAGAAATCATCCTGGCTGATATCCCGAGAGAACTTCTTCAGTATATTTTGTGTTGCTCAATTTACCTTGAATATGGTTCAGAGAATGCTATTCCTCTTTCTCACTCCAATATATAGAACGTTACAAACAAGATGTTTGTGAAACAACGCCAGTTTTAGTATCTCTTTGTGTCTAATGCATTTTCAAACATAAGATGTAAGGTATCAACTGTTTGAAAATTTTAAAATATCGACTCAGAGGGAGAGAGAGAAACCAGCATTTTCCAAAGAACACAATCTTCCTTCGCAACTTACTAACATGGCAGATACATATAATAAAAATATTGGAACTACTAAAAAGAAACTAATACCAGAATAACAAACTGCTTTGCTTTTCCATTCAAACTAACAATACTGTTTTGTATAGTTCTCTCTTTATTCCACATGCTGCACAGAATATCATCTAATCTGTCGTAAATTACGAGAAACCTAATGCAACAGCACAAAAAACACTTTCTTACATTTTGAAAGAAGTTAAATCTTGTGTTAAAGGTACAGTCATGGTCACTTCCAGGTTGTAACGATCAAATTGAAAGCTAATGGGATTGTTACAACCCAGAAGAGTTCATGACCGTACACAGATCTACCACCTCCAAGATAAAGAACAATCTCCTGTTGTGATTTAGAATGATTCAATCATTGTTTTTATTAGGGATGAGCCCACATGAAATTTTTGCCGAAACAAATAAAGTGTCGATGTGAAATTTACTGATTACCAATATGCTACATTTCCAATATAAAGTTATAAATGTTACTTGAAGAACTTTAATTCATTCATCTTCTTAATTAATTAATTGTTGCATAAGTAGCAAGTTCACTGCAATGTATTTTGCATTAAAAAGAAACGGCATAAAACTTAGGGGTGAACCAATATGAAATTTTAGCCAATAACAATAAAGTTAATTATTTAATTAATCAAGTGTTGGCGCAACCTACTGACTGCCGCCTTACTCCCACCTACTGAGGTTGGCGATCATGTAAACAGTCACGGGGTGACGTGTGGTCAGCATGACAAACCCCCAGTTGTTGTAAGTTTCCATGATCTCTATTCATTCATAGTTCCCCAATTTCCTCATGATGCCAAGTGGCCACCGGTCCCATACAGAGGCCAAAATCTCACGAGGAAAGCTGTTACACTTTCCCCAGGAAACTCAAACCTGTGCACGTCCCATAGCCAGACCCCCAAGTCGATACCAATAAAGTACAGATAAAAAATTTACCGAAAACCAATATTCTACCAATCCGATATAAAATTCCAAATGGCCCTTGAAGGACCTGAACCTCTTTAATAAATATATGTTACCAGGTGACTGCAATGCAAAAGGAACTGCGTATTTAGACATTTACTTTTAAAAAAGTAGGAAATTGACATTATATGTTTATATCTACAACAAAATGGCAGAATATTGCACTAAATTATAAGATATTTATGGATATATCGAATCAGTAAAATTATTAGCTGATATCAATAGAGTACATATTAATTTGTCCCATCTCTAATAAAATATGACAGTGGAAGCATTTTTTACTCAATTACATGCCATTAGTAGATACATTGCACAGTTTGGTATTATTATCAGTAATTTTGTTGATAAACCAATATGTCTATCAATTGATACCAATAGAGTACAAACTGATCTGTCCCTTCCCTAGATTCTAACTTTCTCCATTTTTACTTTGATGGTACTAGCACAACATGGGACATAAAAAGTTTCTTTTTTAAATTTTGCTGTTTTTTTCCATTCTGTTCCTAGTAATCTACGACAGGAAAAAAAACAAAAAAAAATATTTCATTCAAAAATTGGCGATATAAAATCTACATGGCACAGAAATAATAGCTGTACAGTTTGTATAATAATGCCCTCAGGTTATATGACTACATATATATCACAAAAGTATAATTATAAAAAACAACCATGAAAATACAAAAAATATAATAACAACTGCAATTTTTAAAGTAAGAACATATCACAAACTAAAAGAGGGTATTGTTTTAGGGAGAATAACTTCACACATAATGTGTAAAGAAATATAGTGTTAAAATCAAACCTTATGTTTTTATTATGCAAATAAACAACTAAAATACTTGTTCGATTTGGATTATCTACTCTTAGTGTTTCAATTTTCAAGTATCGCTTGCATTCTTATAATAAGTACAGTGTGGTGATAGTGTTAGTGAGAGCATTTAGGATGCCTTGTATAAGTGTTTTATTTGGTATGTTCTTGTTTCACTTGCTTCTTAAACACTGAATTTTTCTATCAAGCTCTCTCCAATCACACACACCCTCCTCTTTTGAGTTCAAAAAGTCAGTGACTACTAAGCCCAAGCCTCTGTTCCGTGTTGCGACGGGTGTTTTAGTAATATGTGTCTTTCCAGTTCATTATTAGATTGAAATATTTTGTGGCAAATGCTACATGAATATGATGTTCCATTTCTCGTGTGTTCCACCAAGTGTTCCTTCAAGAAAGCATTTGATGGAAATTTTATCATACAAATATGACATAGTAATCCATTTTTCCTGATTACTTCAATAAAATTATCAATGTCCTCTTGATTACTAACCGTATGTTCCTTCTGCAAATGAATTTGCATATCACCTCTATCCGAAGTTTTCTTCCTACACATAGCACACTTGTACAATACACCTTGGCTCAGTAACACTGGCAAATTAGATCCTTCATTGTAGATTGGTCGATCAAATCTATGTGGAGAGGTTTCAACACCCAAATTTGATACTATTTTTCCCAAGTCATGTGAATGTGAAGACATGCTATTTTCTGGATAATTTTTTACAACTGGGATGCACGAACTTGAAGTGGATGTATGTTCTTGAATCATGCTCTGATGTTCGATTTCCTGGTTCGCATTACAATTTGCTGCAGTTTCGTAATGTAATCTAGCCCTTTTTGTGTGTGGTATATCTGCAATATATAAGTTGTGTTGCTCTGTAATATGTTCCATCAACATACCCCTACTCTCAAATTGTAAATTACATAAAGCACATTCATTTTCACCAACTGCAACTTCTTGCTTAAAAATTGCAGCTTCTGCACTCGTAGCATTGGTCGGGTTATTATATACCAAGGTTCTACAAATGGGTGATGGCAGAGATGAATTAGAGGATGACACGGCAGACATGTGGGGTTGGTGACTTGAGTTGATACGTGAAGTTTTCTCCTGATTGTTCTCCACAGGAAAATAGTCACTATTCTGTACGTTGGACATCATGCCATTGGCTACATTGCTGCTGGCTTCACAACTGAAAACAGAATGATGAAAAAGGAATATTGGCTTCCATATACAACTTGACTTAACTGGGAACAATTTTACAGAAATAATAAGTTTGCTTTATATTCCTTAACTAGGACTCAGGATAATAATATTTCTTAATGGTGTATCAACGAAATGAATAATTCTAAAAACATCAAGGGAGATATGTTTATTGTTGCACAAATACTTCAAAACAATAAAATCACGTTACATAAACAAGCACTATATTTCTCACGTAACATTTATAACATTGTCAATTCCAGAAAAGTAGTGCTTCTTTATGCAACACATACGAGATTATTGATTCGAAAAATAGGGCTCAAACTGAAAACCTTTAAAAATATTGATCCAATGATGAATATAAATATTGAGGAATTCAATATGAAAAATAAAATAGTACTTGAGCTGATATGTGATAGGGTTCTTGCTATAAAACCATAATGTTTAGGCATCATTTCAAGTCCTCAGATTTCGCAAGGAGTTTAAAACATTAAAAGGGTTAAAAGCAAAAATGTTTAAAAAGGTTAAAATAGCAAGGTTGGAAATTGGCAGAAAACAGCAAACTGCTGCCAATCTCCATCTTTCCTCTTCGCTTTTTAAATATTTCACCACATATTTAGTGAGTCAGGAAAACCTGGGCAAATATGGCAGAAATGTTAATTTTTGAACAAGAATCACTCGTAAGTACTTTTATTTTTTGTATTGAGAAACAGTGGGTATGCAAACATTCCAGAAAGTGACCCATAAAGTTCAATTAGATATTAAACTGTAAGCTCCAATTTTCATAAATGACAAATGAGGCATGGTACTTGAAAAGTACTTAAGAAAGGTGTGTGTGTGTGTGTGGGGGGGGATGCAATTAAGTGCTCTTTTTCTTTCTATTCGCAGGTACCTGCAATGGCAGCAAGTCTTCTATTCTTTCTTATCTCTGTCGCTACCTCTGAAAAAATGTCTGCTTTCTTCCTTTCTACCTGACCCAAAGTAAAAGATTAATTTTTTGTTGTACACTTTTGAGAAATTAAATGACAAAAGGCACAAAATTACAACAAATGAGCAAAATGCAATAATGAACTCCTAAAAAAAAAAGGTTTCCTGTATCTAACTCAAGAGAAACTGGCCATGGATGTCAGTAGGTTATTTTCACAAAGAGGGGAGGGGAGGAGGGATGTGTTGGTATTGGAAAGTATTGATTGGATTTTATTTAACCAATACTGACCAATACCTTTCCGGCATTTTCATTGTTTGCGGGGCTCTGCATAAATGTCACATGACACATTCACGGAGTCTAATTATCCTGCAAGTTATGCAAAATCAGTCTCCACTGATTTAATACGATATTATATGAAAAAAACTGTATATTTTGAAAAACTCAACAGGTATTTTTATTCTGATGTAATTTGTAAACATTTTAAAGCAAAACTCTGGTAAATTAATGCTTATAATTGCAGTAGAATACTCACCCACTAATATTAATCACTATTTTGAACGCTTTCGGTGGAAATCAGAAAGAGTATTGGTATCAGTTCAAAGCAGTATCGGCTCAGCTTTAATATGTATGGAAAAGAGAGAGAGGGAGTGAGAGTGAGTGAATGCTTGCATGTGTGTCTTGTTGTTTACACACTTATGCAACAATCAATAAAAATTCTCCAAAGCAAAAGGTTAATTTGCACATTACCACACAGATTGTACTATGATTGATTGATTTCTTTTTGCTTTATTTTACTTCACTTTTGTGCCACTTTTGGCTCATTTTCGAAGATGGGGATGAGTGATGACATGATGAAATTGATGATGGACACTCACAAACATCCATGCCCAAGCCAGGATTCGAACCCGGGATCCCTGGCATTGTAGCACGATGTGCTAACCACTCCCCCACGGGAGCCAGCATATTGTTTGCTTGAGTGAGGAAAGTTTTTCTTCTACATGAATTATTAACATTTACACAAAATACATTATGTTCACCTACGTCTCATAAAAATCTTACTCTCCCAGTGATTGATCAACAAAAGAATACCACAGATATTTCTAATTACAGTGGAACCTCGATTATGCATTTTTCAGGGGACAAGCTCAAAATACTTAAAATGCAGGAAAATGTAAAACTGAGGAATGTTTTGTAATGTTTTTCTATGTTGGGACCATCAAGATTGAATGTATAATGTGGGAAAATGTACAACCAGGGAATGTAAATTATGCAATTTACAGCATCCCATGCAGTTACAATTTCTCAAACTTGACTTGGTTTCTGTATCTACTGAATATGCTGGGCACATTGAGCTTGAACCCTGTGTTTAGGCACACACAGAAGATGTGCAAGGGTCAGTCAAATGAAAGTGAGACAATATTCCCCCTTGGTCGAATTGTCTTGTCCAGCAACTTGGGATATCTGGTGAATCAAGCAATAACCTGCAAGGCTGCATGCTGCGCTGCAAAAGTACTCCATGATAAACAAAGGTCTCAATCGCAATTGACACTTCGTGGCCATTGCAGGGTGGTTAATTTAGTAGTTGCAGGACAATGCTAGGCAACATACAGCTAATATGCAAACTCTCACGAGGTTCTGTTGGGAAACCCTGCAACACCTTCTATAAAGTTCGGACGTTTCGAGATGTGACTTTCAAGTATTTGGTGAACTAAAAAGGAAGCTGAAAGGGTGCTTATTTGTTTTGGATCCTGACGTACGGGTGGCATAAATTATAACCCAGCTACCAAAGGACTTCTATGAGGATGGTACCACTAGGTTAACACCACTTGGGACAAGTGTCTTAATAGTGGGATTCAAATTTCTTGCTTGTTTTCCATTTAAACATAGTTTCTCTTACTTTCAGTTGCCTCGCCCTTTACTATGTGGAAATGTAAGAGGAAGACGCAGGCTCAACCTGGACATGGTGTGCCAGAGACCCAGGTTCGAGTCCTGGTTCAGCCTGCCATACTTGGCTTAATTTTCTAAACAGTAATGTGTTGAATTCCCATGAAAATAAAAGACCTTGAATGGGTACATTTATAACCATAAAAGAACTGTTACGTTGGATTGGTTATGTAAGGGGCGTGGCTATGGAGTACGAAAAGGTGAAAGGAGAGCAAGCCTCTAGAAGGAAGGTCACTTTCTACTGATTAGCAGAGGGTAGCACACTTAAAGTTGAGTTTCTCGTAAGTGTAAAAAAGGGACGACTTGAAATCGAACAAAGCAATGATGTCATTGTAGTAGTTTAATATATATATATATTATTTTTGCCTCACCGATGGCACAGTGGTAGCACCTTGTAATCAAGGGTCCCGAGTTCGATACCCGGTGGAGGCACATAGTGGTTCGGATCCTGCTTTAAACTGTAATTGATTAAATTTTGTTAATTCACACACTATTTGTTCTGTTTTAAGCTAGTTCCTCTGACATATTAAATACAAAAAAACAGAATCATTATCAGGGTTGCTACTATTTTTTGATTATGAAATTCCATGATATTTGAAGGTTTTCCAGTCAAAAAATGAAATTTTTCCAGACATGTATATCATCAGGATTTTTGCTTTTGAACCTTGTGTTTTTTCAATTAAATATATAATTATTATATAATATTCGTTAATTATTATGAATATTCACTTTCACAACTTTGTTTAAGCAAATTTCATTCTACACACACACAAGAACATGTAAAAATTTGAAGAGTAAAATGTAAAATTACAATCTGCATCAAAGGTATTGGGTGCTTGCTACAATCATGTGCATCTAGCCTCCAGGCTAAGGTAACAGAGGTACATTATTTCACCATAACAGATCTCCACAATATAAAAACAACAGAAAAAGTTCACAAATCATACACAAGTTTTAATTTTATTACAGATTTATAGTGTTGTAGAAAATACTGCTTTTTTGCTTACATTTATAAGTACACAGCATCTGGAGAAATTTTGTTGCATATAGGAATTTTATAGGAAATGTCAACAAGACTAAGATCTACAAAATAATAGATGATAACCTCATCTTCACCAACCTTTCCGATAATTATGATCATATTGTCAATGTACTTTTGTTATAAATCAGATATCTGGACTGCAAGTTCTACTTTGATATTTTTTCTAATATCTAGTATTATAAAAGTGAAAATTTATTACAGAAATTCGAAGGAACCATAATTTTGCACAAGACTGAGAATCATAAGAATGAAGGAAACAAGTTTCTAAACTGAATATTTTTTGGGAGTGGAATCAAAAGAACTGAATCCAAAAGTGGAAATGAACTGATTGTTCATTTTGCAACTTTTTCTCTTGCAGACTCCAAAATGCACGTAAATTCCAGACGATCTGCAAAATTCCCTGACATTTCCCTGATTTTTACCTGACATGCCAAATTCCCTTACATTTCCCTGTTTTCCAGGTTTTCCAGATGCATAGGAACCCTGATTATGTAAAGATTTAATTGTATCATTTGGTTTCTATAATTTTGTTTGTGGAATAAGTCAGTAAGTCATTTGCAGTTTAAATTCTTTATTCACACTGTGTATGTTGTCTAAAGCCCATCAGGCAAAATGTCAAATAAACCTCATATTAATTTAGCCTTTCTGCAAACTTACAATTTTACAGCTTAAATCTCAAACCTTTTATTACTAGTCTTCTTCCACTATCATAGTTCAGTTAATTTCTCTGCTTCGCTATTGGACTGACTTCAGCTGTATTCCTTGTACCCTCCTTTAAAGAGGAATATTGCTAAAATTAAATAACACTAAAGGTCATACAATTAGAAGCTGGTCATACATTGCATCATGATATGCCAGATTAAGTAAATAAATGTTGGCAGCAATTACCTACCCATTTACTTCCGACGTAGTAAAGTTTGGAAAGTCTATACCAACTGGTTCTGCTTTCACATTAAAAAGTGATGGATTTCTGTTTCTTCCGAATGACATCATTGCCCTAAGGGTAGCAGGTTTTTCACTTTCTTCTGGTTCGATAATGCAGCAGTCATCATCATCCGACTCATTTTCACTTTCACCATGTATCGACACCTGTAAAGTAGAAGCATTGGTTTTAGAACTAAATATAGAATTTCTATACATCTAGTGTTATGTTCAAAACTTATATTGCAACAACATTTTGAGGGCCAGGTTCTACATTAGGAGAAGCAACTCTCATTACTGCAGTCATCTGGCATTCTTCTGCTTCTTTCAACATTTTTACCAAACCTTTCTGAAATCTACAAAACGTTCTCTTTCCTCAGATATATGTTATATTTTATATATATTTTCTCACAATTATGAATGTTTTTCTATAACAATTGTCTGCAAGAAAAACAATTACAACATTCATCATAATAGAAGTTACTGAAGGTGTCTTTTCAACAATGAAGAAGAACAAACATTTTAAATATACAATTTCATCTTCAGAATTGAAATCATCACCAACTTCAAAATTCAAAGTGGAATGCTCATGAAGAATTTTCACAATGTGACCTGCATCTAAAGTTCATAAGTTTTTAGCTACGTGTGCTGTCGATCAATGTGTTAATTATGATGAACTGAAAAAATCATCCATTTTGCTTGAGTGGGAAGACATTGTTTGTTTGACAACACGAGTATTTCCACGCTATTAAAAAGTATCGGCATGAGAAGAAACATGTCTACATCTCGACCAAAATAGTTTAATAGAATTATGTAATTGCAAAACTATTGAAAATATATATAACAGTGAAAGCAAACAAAAATTCACATCAATTCTCTAGAAGGAATTCTAAACTCATGTAATTTTTCCGATTTTGGAAAATGTATCACAGCTGTTTTTCGAAAGATGAAAACTTGAAAAAATCTGCCCCGACGGCAGCCAAAGGTCAAACCAAGTCTTATGTTTTGCTATATGTTTTCTTTTCTTGATGTCAGGAAAACTGGTCAAAAAGGCAAAGAAGAGGGGGATACTAACCCCCAAGAATATATGAGGGATGTTCAAGTCAAACTGGGGCTTCTGATTCTTCAAATGAGCAGAAAACACTCCCACGTATATAAAATACTTTACTTATGAGCGGAAAATGTCTATCACTGCATGGAGCACTAACATCACAGGCAATTCATAATTGGGAAAAGACACACACGGTAGTATATAAATACGGAGAAACTAGTACTCACTTATCCGCGAAATTGTTTCTTCTTCGTTCTACCAATTTCAGTGGCCACTGCCATCATCTTCGTTGGAACTTGCTGTACTGTAACAGGAAGATAGAACGAAGAAAAAACAGTTTTGCGGATAAGTGAGTCCTAGTTTCTCTGTATTTATCACAGGCAACATGTTAACCCTTAGATGCCAAGGCTGATTTTCCAGGTATTTGCACTAACGTCGAGCATGTTTTCAGCGGGAAATTTTAAATTCTGCATGCTTCTAAATAGAGTTGTTTTTTCCCCCCATGGCTTTTTTGGTTGGGCTATTTTCAGCATTTTTCACAAGTGTGTCTCAAATCAATGAGAATACATGAGATGACAGTATTTTTCCTGTTCCAGAGTTTTCGTTTATCTCTTTACTGTAAAACAGACAAAAATTTCTAAATATAAAATACAATTTACAATATGAAATTCGTAGCTAGACATAAACAGTGTTTTCAAAAAAGAATGGCCAGTTCTTTCCAAGTGTTATCTTCATTTTTCAGTAGGCTTATTAAGTATATTTATGTACTAGTATAAACATATTCACATAACTAGAGTAGTTTTGTATGTGTTTTTAATAGAACCTAATGGTATATGATTTACAATGTTTCAATTTGTTATACAAACATATACATGAAGCAAAAACCAAAATACTGCTCTACCTTTTGAAAATCTAGTACAATATCAAATCTCATTGTATTAAATTTTGTGTTCAGTAAAATATATTTGTATTCAGGTTTTCCAGTACACAGTCCAGTGTTCATAGATGAATTATGTAGAGACTTGCTGTCAAATATAAAATTAGATTTAAATTAGTCATCAATCCCTGTGTGCAACAGACCTTTTGTGGCCTGAAAATCTAGTACAATATCAAATCTCATTGTATTAAATTTTGTGTTCAGTAAAATATATTTGTATTCAGGTTTTCCAGTACATCACGTTTAATTTGGTTAAATGACCGCTAAAGCTAGTCACGGAGCAACTAGTGATGTATTTTGACTGCTTGTTGCAGTGGTTTTCAACCTTTGAGAGGCCACAGCCCAGTAAATTTATTTCTTACAAGTCGATTCCCTGATCCCAACAATTTCACTCATAAATACATTTCTGATCTTTTAAGTTTATATGGAAATTAATATTCACCCTCAACTAATATTAACATATCAACTATGGTATAATCATAGTTCAATTATGTAGAGACTTGCTGTCAAATATAAAATTAGATTTAAATTAGTCATCAATCCCTGTGTGCAACAGACCTTTTGTGGCCCGGTGGTTCAAAAACACTGGCACTAAAACTGAAGCAGAAGCATAAGATTGGCTGCAAATGACAAAAAAAAATCTATATAAAAATCGGGCTAATTTGGACTGGACCTACAGTTTGAAATGAGATCTGAAGCACTCTGCCTCCACTGAGGATTAAACCGTAGGCCCCTTCATTATTACAAGGCAACAGCATACTTTATTCCACTCCAGAGGCCCATTCATGATTATAAAAGGAACCTTCCGTCAAAAAGCCGGCCTTTTTCCAACAACAGTACCTGCAATTTGTTCTCTGTGATTTACAGGCTAAATTAAATCTTAATCTCTGATGAAGTAGCTAACAATTTTGTTAAGTATAGAGAACATTCAGACCGAAGCAACACATGACAGTGGGGGTGTCACATTGAAGTGACAAGTGACAGGGGTCCCTTCAGTCTGTAAGCAAGCATCCACCATGCATGCACAAACAAGACCGAAGCAACATGATGCGTGCAATTGAAGGAGCTTTCAGACTGAAGTCATAGATGACAAGCAACACAGTCCCCTTCAGTATAAAGCAAAACTTTCACCGTGCATGCAACAACAGTCTGAAAGTTCCATGAGAAAAAAAGTACAGGCTAAGTGACATGCGACACTTGCAGCTTATGTTGCTTCAGTTCGAAAGGTTGGTTTCCAAGAGTCAGTGTCTCTTCAGTCTCAAATCTCTGTTAAACAGGATATATACACACATTCACTTTATATACTTTCGGCATATGTGTTGTGAACAGTAAGAATTTTGAATTGTACAGAAATATAGAATATTTTGATATTAGGAATTGTATCATATTTTATGACATCAACATTTAAATTGACACACAAACATGTAAAAGCTTGTTTAAGTCCATTCCATGGTCAGATGTGCTCATCAGGACTACACATTTAGTTTTAACCCTAGATTACCCATGCCGTACAAGAAACTTACATACCGGGGGCGGTTCACAGGCCCACACTTTTATTTTATCACCATAATTCAAGAAACCATTTTATTATTGAATCACTGCTTCCATTGCTGATTATACATGTGCAGTTATTTATTAATTATAATAAATACAAAAATTACTATCACCAGTAAAAAATAATAACCAATTATTGTATGAGTGTCTCACATATATTGTATCATTAACTAAAACTCACAAAATCCATTATAATTTTTTATTAATGCTTTTTCGTTTGTAGAAGTGGTTGTTTTTTAAATATAATAATTATAATAATTACAGTCATTATCAACCAATTGTACACTATCACTGGCATGAGTGTCTCAAATGAGATGTATTCAAAGATGGCACCTGATATGCCCACCAAGTGCATTTTGCCTCCTAATTACATTACATTTATGTTTTTATGAACAAAAGTAATACAGAAATATTTGGAACATACTAGAGAACAATGTAATTTATTTTCAAACAGTCAAAAAATCTTAAAGCAATCAACCTGACCACACTAACTGAGCGTTGCAAGTGTTACATAGGCCTACATTGTGACTTGGGCTCCACGGAAAGATCTTGAAACACTAAGGGTGATGTGGAAGAAAAAAAAATGGAAACCCCTGAGATATATAATAATGCTCATTTGGCTGGTTCTGTTTATACCCTGCTATCCATTATCATCTGTCATTTGCTGCAGTGTCGGTATTGGCCAGCAGTCACACAAAAGATTTACATAGAAGGATAGGAATCCACAACCCTCCCAACCCCACAGTGACATCTTCCCTTTCCCAAGAACTCTGGAATCAGCCCACCATGATAACAATGCTGGTTTTGAAAACGTCCATGTTCTTACCCCACGAGTTTGGGAGCAAGAATTGAAATAAATGGTTTCTTTCATTTCCATATAGTGTTGACCACCAGGCAGTTACAAGTCTTGAACGTCACATTTGGATGCAGCACTTAAGTCTTGCCTTTGATTTCGTCATCTCCTTCCCAGAAGGATACAGCATTTCTTGGAAATCTACATGAAACTTCCTCTGTTGGACCCCCAAGTCACAAGGAAGGGTGAACAAACCTTTGAAAAGGTCAAATTTTGACAAATGATTTGTGTCTCTTGGCCACTCTTCTAGCCATTTAAGATCATTGGTATCGGCGAAGAAAATTCAACCGATAGTTACTGATACCGATGTATCAGTATCAGCTCAGCCCTAGTTTCTTTACATCTTAGACTCCTCAAAAACATACAATAGAGGTCCCACCGTACCTATGTATAATAGTTCAGGAGGCAACAAAGCAAACACTAATCAACATATTAAAATTTAAAAATGATTTGAAAAGAAAAAAATATCTGAATGTGTGCCAATATCACCCTTTGACCTAGATAGGGTTAGGTTAATCTACCCGATCATACTGAACTCATAAATTAAAAATGTTCATTAAAGTCATATGTTTTCTATATGTCATGTTCACCACAGATAAGTAACTACATGATTTATTCAACATGTGACACCACCTTACCTGCTGGTCAGTATTTTGATCTATCATAGGGGTTTCATCAGTGGATGACACATCTGGTATCGACTGACGATCATCTGGTATTGACTGAAGATCTTCTGATGAAAAAGATGCTTTACGAGAATTCCTTCTGCCTCTCCCTCTCGCTCGACGAACTTGTGGTCCAATCTCCAGTTCCTCTTTTGGCATTTTCTTTATTCTGTTTTTGAAAATTCTTTCCACTACTTTGGCCATCTTCACTACATCTGATGTTTCTGCATTATATGTGTAACAATTTTTAAAGACCAAGTCAAAGTCCTCAATGCACTCCTTGGCACTCCAGTAGTAATTCCTTTCTAATCTCATACTGATAGTGCCAAAATCCATGGGTTCTTTGATGATATAATGATAATCCTATGCAGAAACAGTAATAGTAAAATTAATATTAAAAATGTAAGAATAAGAAAAATGTAAAAAAGTACTTACAAACAGGTCTGTTTGATTCTTTTAACTACTTAACAATTTGAATTTTTAAAATGTTTTAATGTTTTTGGAAAGCCTGAAGAAGGTCTAGGACATGGAGTCAAGACAGTTTGTAAGTCAGGTTAAACTTTGATAGTTCCAGTTAGAGATGGGACAGATTAATCGGTACGCTATCGGTATCGGCCGATATAGGCATATTGGTGCATCAGTAAAATTACAGATTATTTTACAGATCTGATATATCTATGAATATTTTATAATTTAATGCAAAATACTGTCATTTTGTTATATTTTTTATGGATAATCTCCATGCCCTACTTTTTTAAAAAAGTAAATGTCTAAATATGCAACTTCTTTTGTACTGCAGTCACCTTGAAACACATTTATTAAGGAGGTCAATGAACCTTTAAGGTTCTTCAAGGACCATTTGGAATTTTATATTGGACAGGTAGAATATCGGTTATCGGTATTGGTAAATTTTATATCGGCATTTTATCTCTAGTTCCAGTAAAATGTAATTACATGGCAAATTTTTTTAACTTTCTTAGTTCAACTTGGATCAAAAGGATTCAAGTTCTACTTATTACACTGTAACACTTCAGCAGCAGGCGACACATGGAGAATTTCGAATCTGCCCGTGTAGCCTTAAGAATTTGGCTTGTAGAATTGCTCACCCAGCATGCTCTGTGCCTAGTGATTAGTGGTCTCTAGCCCAAATGAAAACTATCTGGGCAACGAGCAGAATTATGCTAATTAGATAACAGGGCATTGCCTCAGAAAGGAAGTATAAAAGACTCAGGAAGCAAAAACATATGTCACACACACACACACACTTGTCTCATCCTCAGCACAAGTGATTCAGTCAAAGCCCTTACCTTCCCTCTGTGCAATCAAGGGCAAGGTTACAGACAAGGTAACCTACAAGAAATAGTGGTGGCTTACTGTAAGCAAGGCCAGAACCTTGGCCCTGAGTATCATGTGATATCAACATCCAAGATATCATCTAACAGGGTGTCTACCAAAATAAATCCAAAATTCATGACTTTTTCTTCACCTCTTTCTTAGCATTTATTTAATTGCCCCCTACTTGGGGGAAAAGTTGGAAATTAAGAAAGTATATATTTTTATTCAAAGATAAACCCCTACCATACCATATCTGTATTTGGATTTTCTCTGTCAGGGATAGTTTACGAGTAATCTTGATTTTTTTCTTTTTTATAATATTCTTGCAATTTTAACGAGAACGAGTGGACTCATGTAATAATTTTATCATTCTTTCTCTGTACCTAGTATATTATGTTTCAAATTTATAAATGACACAATATTCACAAAGAGAATTGTTATACAATACTAATTTCACAAAAATATTATAAAATTATTGCATGTAACATTATATCTATGGTCTTTCTTCTTTGTTAGACATGCTTCGAACTCTGGATTTTGCTGAAGTTCTCTAATTTAAGGTCCCACAAAATGCCTTCCTTTCCCTTTGCTGGTGAAAGATGGGGTGGGGCAATTTGTTTGAAACACACTTAAATCTTCTTCCAGTTGTGTCCCTAGCCTTTACAAATTGTTTCGTAAGGCTTAGCTTGGTGTGAAGAGGTGAAGAGGAACATCATATCTGTACATTTTTTCTCACACTTGCCAATTTTGTTCAGCCCAATTCCTTTTTGCGTAGAAGTTCTTTCTGTCACGGCAATACCACTCACAGAGAAAGCAGGTGTCGTACTTTGTGTAGCCCTGCTGCATCCTCAATATCATTGCAACTATCTTGAAGTTGCCAAATATCTTCCACTCATGCTAATTATATTTAATGGATTTCTTCTAATATCCCATAGGTTTCCTTGAGATATTAGAAGAACATATGAGATTGATTGCAGTCAGTCAGTATGTCATCAGTTTCAAAACAGGCAATAAAAACTCTTACACTTTGCCTAAATTTAGTAGCGTTTGTGCTTGGGTGGAGAAGATATTAATATACCCTGAAACCCAGCAGTTCTGCCTCTTGTTTACTTAAGCCTAAGTCAAGGTTCCGCTTGAGTTAAAAAGTATTAGATTTGTGCACTTGCTGCCTGATGCAGAGGGTTATTTTATGTGGATATTATGACAGATCCTCATTGCTACTTTTTTCACTCTCCTTGACGATCTCATTTCTTTGTCTCTATGGTACTGGAAGACTTTCAGTGTGTCACACTGGTCTTATTGCAGAGTAAACTATGCATTAATTAGATTTCCTGTTTCTAAATCCCTGTGTATTCGTTAAGCAAAAATAACAATCGGTGACACGGGCATTTTTAACTTTCCATCATTTAATCATGCTGCACAACAGATATGTGGTGCCCACTCCTTATCCTGGTCTCCAATGTCCTGTTATGATGTAGTGAATCCTCTTCTTAAACCTTGAAAATGCAAACTCTCCACAGATGTAGCAGAAGCTATCTGCTGAACTTCGACAGGCAAAATATGACAACTTAAACACAATCTGCAAACATCTGCTTAGTATTTTGACAATAACTTGCAGGTACATCATGTAACTTAGTAGCAGAACTGCCAAAATTGGAAACATAAGCTCAGAAGCAGATGTTGCCAACTGCTAGACTGATAATTCCCTGCATTTATCACTAACTGTGAATGAGTAAAATGAGACTTATTTCTTTATAACTAAAATAACTGTGATTGATAGCGAAATTCTAATTACAGATTTGAATTTCCCACACCAAAGTGCTTCAGAAAAACTGATTTCCACATAAGGAAAAACCTTCGTAGAACAGTGTTATTAATGCATGTCAAAATTAATGTTTCAAACTTCATCCTGGATGAGGAATGGCCACATTACTTTCATATTTTTACAAAACTTCACGCACATAAGAATGAAGAAACAAAGTGAAAAAGTCTTAACCACAACTCACTACAATTTTAGATTTCCAAATATTCAATTTTATCAAATCCCAGTAAAGGTATATAGCAATGTAAATTTCTAAACTAAAAAAAAATTGCAAAAATTCTTGACCACAAGCATAATTACTTGACTTTCTTGACCTACCTGTTGATTTCTTGACTGGCAGACAACCTGTCTAAGCTTTAAATAAAGGTCTACTGACCACAAAACCTTTGCCATGGTCTGCAAGGCTTCCCCAGAATGGACAATTCACAAAAGTAACCACAAGGTTGGAAGCTCTCTCAGCTGAGCTGAGGATGATAACAAGGTCAATCCCAGTATAAATACGCCTGAGAATAGGATTCTAGAGTTCTCTAGTTCTGGTGCATCCTGAGATGATGTGAGGCTGCCCTGCTGTTCAGCTGCTCCTGTCTTAGAAGGTTAGAAGGTAAGCCCTCAATTCTCGAAGTACAAGTTATTTGGAAATTCTCTATTATTATACAGGGTGATATAAAAGTCCTTTAAGGTGAGGAGTTACAGTTACTCATGTGTGCATTTATATCAATATCATCAGAATGCTACTAAAACCAAACCTGGGCGTATGCAAGAGTATGAATTTCTCCCCATGTTGCAAGTGGAAGTGTTTTTTATGTTGATTATTAAGACAGACACGATACTTGAAAAATATGGCAAGTGAGAATTTTCAGATACCATGTATTCCTTATGGAGAAAAAGCTCAACAACTTACACTTCAAGTTGCAGCTAAGCAAATGGAAGTTTTGACTTTTCCGCTGGTCAAAAGCTTCATCAAACTGCCCTCTTTCCGTTAACAGGGTGGCTACGCTAGAACATTGATAAAATTGAAGTATCATTCCCAGTTTTCAAGGCAAACTTTCCAAAAATTCAAGGGTACAAGCACATGGTTTCTCTGTTTCAGCCTTACGTATTACCTCCTCTCACAGCCCACGTACACACACAAATATATTAGCAATATAAAGGGTCTGTGCGATTCCAAATTATCCAAAAATTCTAATTCAATTCAATTAAACGGTACATATATTTAAAATATTTAATTTAAGGTGCGGATTTTACATTTGCCATTTCACATACCCAGACTCTAAATACATCTACAAACACAAGTCACAAATGTTATGGGATATACTAATCTATGAAAAATTGTTAACTGTATAAGAATTTTAAATTCAAATTTACCTATCAACTTCAAGACATCTTGCAATAATATTCCATCTGTGACATAGATTGTTCTACAAAGGAAACTAACGAAGTAAAGGAATTGAGAGAATTCTGTTTTATTTTTCACGCAGTTTTCTTTTATTTTCCTTCCTTGGTAAAAAAATAAACCTCTGAAAAACCTGCCTCAGGGCATTAATAAATATGTATAAATTCAATGGGATTTGGATTAATAAAATTTGCAATTTTTCACGTCTACGGAGAAAAATTCATGTAGAAATCACGCATAATTCTTCTCCTTCTTTTTTGTCGCCTTCTGCTATTAAGCGTCGGGTTCGCATAATTCCCAGAGGCAATAATTCATGCATAGTTCCTGGAATTCAAAGAATTCCCAGTGAGTAGCCATCCTCGTTAATATCTTTTTCTATGCCATCGGAAGTTTGATATTCCCAAGAAAACAAATAAAATAATACTCTCATAAGTGCAATGCATTTCTCCTTACCTCCTACAGCCATCCTGGCAGTGTTGCCAAACCTGATGCGCATAAAAGAGCTAAATTTCTAAACTGACTTACAAGAAGCTAGATTTATGAAGGATGGATAAATTGTTTGCTAGGGTAATATAAATTTTAGGTGTGAAAGGGGTTGGGGTGCTGCTATTACCTTTAACTTTAAAGTAATGACAATTTATTTTCCGGCACCCATCTCAATAATCCACTGATGGTCACATGAAATCAAAAATAAAGGATTCCCGGATAACAATATTATGTCATCTCATACGGCCATAAAATAGTAGTTGGGAAGGTAAGAGGGGGTAGGTGACACAGCCAATATAACAATATCATAAGAATATGGAAAAGTTTATGTGCACACATGTTAAAAAAATTACCACATAAAGACAGGATGATTAAATATGTACAGCTATACCACAAGAGAAATTATGTACAAAATCACACTATACTTACAGGTATGCATAATTCCTCAGCATTAACAGGTTTTGCGAATGGCCATGCATTTTTGCTCTTTAGAACTGCCGTCATAACAGTATTCTGAAGGTATTGTAGCTGGTTTGTTGCTCTACCTGGAGTATGTGGGTCCGGAGAGACTGGAGGCTGGACAATACCATTTACTGGTTCTTGATGAACAACATTACTTATTGTTGATACTACTGGTTCCTGGGAAGGGCAGGAAAATTCATCTTAGCTTGAGAAATTAAGGTTAATTATTATGTTTACTATAAATTAGGAACAGGCATTTAAAACTACATGCACAGCCATTAAAATAGGTGGCTGGACAGAATTGCGTTGGTGCTCCACATGGAAAAAGCAAAGCGAGAGCAGGACAAAAGTTGCTGGTTCCCTCACACTGTGTGGCAACATCAACCAGGCTGCATTGCCTAGTTCAAGTGTCAGACCAACCTTTCTCTAGGGCATACAGTTTTCATTCCTGACCTTTCAAGCAAATACTGTCAGTTTGTATCATGTGGATTACAAAGCCCAACTCTACAACGAGATTTTTCATTCTCTTAAACCTCAGAAAACATGGAATTGAGCTCCGACATGGCAACAGCGTGAACTTCTGCCACCCACCTAATTTCTCGGCTGTATGTTTAAGAATGTTTATCAATATTAAGGGGAGCACAAGTAGTGATCCCTGTTAGTATGAAATAAAGTGACCATGCTCTCGAGACAAGGTACCACAGTAGTAATATGTAATATACACCTTCATCAAGCTAGTGTATAACAGCTAGAAAAATATACCCAAAATACCCAACCTATCACTAAAATCAAAGAATTACACTAACTCATTCTGTGACACAACAAGGGTCTTGCCCAGTGGCATGCCCAACAGAGGCACCTTGCATTTAGCCCAGAATTCCGAAAAAAAACCATCAAATGCAGGAAATTATGTCAAAATGAGGACTATTTGCAAAAAGCATACATAACCCCACCCTTTCCAAATTCCTTGGCATGCCACTGGTCTTACAGCTCTCCCTCCCACACAATTTGCAGAAATGCTAATCATGATAATTTTCACCCTACATTAACCATCAAACCTCCCTGAAAAATAATTACCCTATCCCCCCAGGCCCGTACCAGAATTTTACTTCCTGAGGGGCTTATCATTTATCAGTAGCCGCTATCTAAAGGTGAAAAAGTCAGGAGGGGGTGGGTAGGAGCTCTGAAGATGAATTTCTCAGTATATCACAATTTATTAAGCAAGATCCTCCTAAGGAATTAAAATTCATCACCACTATACACTATTTAAATTAGATATTTGTAGAATTTTGGAGGGGGACTTCAGCCCCCTGAGCCCTCCTCCTGCCTATGTGCCTGTACTTCAAAAATTCTGGAGACATGCTTGCACTCAGCAAATTTCAGATGGAAAGAAAGGGAAAATGAAGAATGTTGCACTTTACTCTGTCTGGGATGGGCAGACGATTGCAGATGCATACAACTGCTCCTGCTAGCCATGTCACAAATTTCACACATGCCTATAGTCGAAGTCAAGTTTCAAGTCCATTCTACGCATAGATAGGCTAATCAGAACTGGACCTACAGTTTGAAGTGGGATCAAACCCAGGACCTCTTGTTTTCAAGGTGACAGCATTACCACATGGCCACTGGGAAGGTCCACGTGCCTACGGTAGGTAAGAAAAAGTGCACAGATGTGAACCCATCATTGTGGAAGAATTTCCCTTTCAATGATTCTTTCATCTTGGCAAACATATTGTAGTTCTGTGGGCTTCATATCTTCCACTTGCAGTGACAATGATTCTTAACAGAGGCACCCTACAACAACTTACATTTTCACCCATAAACATTGCTGCAAATTACTATTTGGGGGGGGGGTCAACTTTCTTCCTGCACTCTGAGGCAATACTCACTGTTACATAAACACAAAGTCACCACTATATTTGCTCACATATCTCATAGTTCAATGTCGGATAATGTACACCTGAAAGTCATTTAACCCTTTTGGTGTGATGCACAGATATGGAAATATCACAGCCAATGTACCATTTAGGACCCTTTGTTTTTTTAAAAAAATCATTACTGTTATTATGTACTATACACACCTCAAATTTTGTGTACAAATACAAAATGCTAGTTTAGAACATAACTTAGGTACTTTATGTAATTTTCTTCAAGCCTCAATGTTGCAATTCCACTCAAATTACAAAACAATATATCCAGTGTTACAAGGGAGTATACAGGGGGTCTGGACCCCCCCAAATTTATTTCATCTTTTTGAAAATATTGTGGTAAATTCAGCATACTTCCCGATGAGACACTATGTAAATGTGCCGATTCTGACAATAACAACTACTAAAGTTTCACACTTAGTAGCAGGAACAGGGAGCTGAAGTCCCTCGAAACCTTGCATATGTCTAACTTAAATAGAGTATAAGGCTAATTAATTTTACTTCCTTACCAGGATTAAACATCTTGTATAATAAGCTGTAATATACTGAGAAATTCATCTTCAGAACTTTTACCCCCCACTTTTTCAACTTTAGATGGCAGCTCCTGATAAGGGATGAGCCCCTCATGAACGTATGTTATGAGGCTTTGAGCCTGCTGGGTAGTGATATGTCAGCTGAAAATCTGACTTCAGTTCTTCTTGAAGAGTGTCACAAACTTGGTCTCGTCATGAAAAAATGCATATGTGGTCAGGGTTACGATGGTGCAAGTAATAGGAGTTGCAGATTTAATGGTATACATTCACGAATAAAACAACAGTACTCAAAAGGAATGTTTACGCACTGTGCCAGTCATACGATAAAATGAGCCCTGGCTTCAGCCATGTCTAACTTCACTGTAAGGAACTGTTGTGGTACAGTAAGTGAAGTCAGTGAGTGTGTATGTGTGTTGTTTTTTTTTCAGAATGATACATACAGTGGTGAAATACTAAAAACAATATATTGCATTATGTATCAAATATTAAAAATCTATTGCCAGTGTGTGAAACACGATTTCTATAAAAACATGATTAACTTTGAATTTTTGTTAATTTCTTAAACCTTATTAATTATGTGGAGCTGTCCAAGTGAATCATCACAAGCAAGTTATCTTTTAGCTGTAGTTGAAAAGGGGACTTTCTTAATTGCAGTATTTATCTGTGAAAAGCTTTTCTGTCTTACTATACAGTTGTCAAAGTATTTAGAGACCTCATCACGATATAGCCTCTGCTCTTATGCATTAGATATCACAGAACAGCTTCAGGGACATCTGGAGATTTCAGATGAAGAGTTCTGCTAAATATTTCAAACTGCTTCTGAAAGGTGTCATCAGACATTCAATTCTGCAATTGCAATTCCAAAAATAACAAAACACCATCCTCGTACTATTTTAGGGGAATATTTCCACATGAATTTTTTCATGTTTTCATTCCTTCTGCCAATGGCTAGTGAGTAATCTGACAAATAGAATTCTCAATACTAACGATGTTTTGTCATCATTCGAAGTTCTGCCAAAAAATACTTCTCCACAGCAAGTGAAGCATTCAGTACAGCTTTAAAAAAGTATAGTAGAAGACATGTTGTTGTAATTAAATACTTTATGGGGCTTATGACATGATCGAGGGAGGGGGAGGGCATGCCATTGGCCTTGGAGAAGGCACTCCTGGTTGGACCCCCTATTTTATTTCTAGATATGCCCCTGCAGTGTTACTATTATTAACAAATGGAGATGGAAAAAGTCCTTTGTTACTTCTCGTAATATCATGGGTTAGATTTTTTTAAAAAGAGCTAAACCACTGCTTTTTCTAATATATTTCACTTTCAGATGTAAGGATGAGAAGAAAAAAAAACATTAATAACATGTGACAATTGGGATCTGAGAGGGATGTGGGGGCAAAGACACAATTTTCGAAATTTGACCAGCATCATGTAACATGCCACTTCTTGAAAACTACACGATATGTCAGAGGTGTCTCTTTGGTTAATTAGAATACATAAAAAGATATGACACACTTGACTTACAAAACAACATATGTTGTTATTATTTTTTCTACAAGAAGTATCAGACTTTTTCAACGAAACTTTGTATGTTTGAATGAATACCACTGCTACATACTATTTTTTCATTCAATTCTGTCTACTATGCAGGCTAGAGGGGCATGTTGCATGCAGTCTTTTTTTAAACTATTTTCTTCTTCTTCATTTAACACTCATTATTGGGAGTAAATTATAGCTCCCGCAAAAGCCCAGTCTTTAAGAAAGAAAATAAAACTGATTTAATATCTCTACAACAATTAATTCTCGTGCTACGTGCCACTTTGTAGCAAGTTTGGAAGGTACAAGCTTGAAAAGGTCCCTTGCACCTTTACCTTCGGATGAGGCTCCATCCGCTAAATGATAACATTTCAATTTCTCTGATTCTATTGCTCCATGATTCACATTCACTTGCCTCTACAGATGGAGTTATGTAAGAAAAATTATATTTCTTCACATTACTGCTCTTTTCAAAATTTACTGTTTTCTGAAGTCAAGTATTTGATGAAGATATGTCACTTTGCAAATAAGCTCAAGTGTGGGTGGATAAATTCATCATGCTGCCTAGAACATGTAGTTCCTGCAGCACACTAGATATAACTAGTACTACACACTAGAATAATAACACATTAGTAAAACATCAACATACAGGGTGTCCACGATTTTGTAAAAATAAAATTCCTTGACTTTCCAGGTATTCCAGACCAATAACCAAAATTTTCCAGACTAAAGCCATTAGGGCAATAAATGTATTTAAAGACGAGTGCAAGAAGGCCACAATATTTTAGCTAACATCACACTTAGAATGCCACCTAACCAAGTTTTTAAAATATTCACTTCACTTGTAAGTGATAAGAAGGGAAACTAGAATAGAAATTGACTATTGGAAAATGGTATAAGGGGTGAGCTTTTACGAAATACCTGACAAATACGGACTTATGGTTAATTTCAAAATAAAAAATCATAACAATTATAGCATAAGTAATAAATAATTACAGTAAAATTTATTAATAGTATCTACCAAACACAACCCAAAAATTGCAAAATTAAGTATCAAATTTCAATAGCCACTTACTGTAGTAGATTTCTACATGAAAATAGTTCAAAATATGACGTTTTCCAAGAGTATTTAATATACAATTTTTCTGTAACTACCGGTACCAACAATACTTAGTGTATCAAATTGAGGTATAGTTTGTCCACAACAAATTTTTAATATTTTGTTTGTCCTATTTTCTTTGCTAAAAAAAATATATATTTTAGTGTGCTAGTCCAAAAACCTCGATTTGTCCAGAAACAGTAAATTTCTATAATTTTTCCAGAAAAAGTAAAATTTCCTGACTTTTCCAGGTTTTCCAGACTGGCAGGCACCCTGACATATAAATAACCATTCCAATTCAAGAATAGAGTCTATTAAGTCTCAAATAATTACTGTGTGCATACTTGTTCACTGCTATAAAGCTATCTTGACTATACATAGCCTAAAAGTACTGTATGCAAGAAGAAATATTGTACATACTTCATTCCTCTTCTTTTGCCAATTTTTATCCAACTCCTGTGCAGTTCTTCTGAATTCCCAAAACTTCTCCAACCTATTTATACACTTAAAGCAGGCCCAAGATTTTTCCGATTCCAACACCTGCCAAATGGAAAGTGCAATAAATTGACTGTAAAATTTGAACTAAAGTACTTACATTTAACATAAATGATACCAAATGGTAGAAATACAAGTATGAAACACCAACATAAAAAAATGAACCTTTTGGGATTGATATTTTTTTATATTGATGCTTTGTAAAAATGGTTGAGACAATCTGCAAAGATCAGGATCTCAAGTCGCAATACATGTTCATGTTCTGCCTTCACACCTCTGTAGCGTGATGTGCTAACCACTCTGCCACAGGGGACGGCCAGCCTTTTGTGGCTTCTAGATCGTTTTTCAGTATTTTTTTTGCCATTTTTATTGTATTTTTCTCAATTTTTGACGGTTTTTTTTCCTCCTCCTTTGTTATTTCATGAATTTTAAATGCATTTACTAGCATAATGCACTTATTCAAATCTCCTGGCATGGTCCTTTTAGCAAAGATCGCAATTAATAGAAAATATGGTCAATGGAAAAGTACAATATTATTTTTACTGAAATGTTTGGCAATGCATTAAATAATTTATTGTAGTAAATTTATTTTTCCTCCAGCAAACTTAAAATGCACTGTGTGAATCCAACTTTGAGGTTCCCTACGTGGTCTCTATTATAGCTTTAATTTGGGGTTTTAAAGTAAAATTAGTCACAATATTATATATATATATATATAAAATCTGATGTACACATAACCCAACCGTATTTTCAGATGCTGGCTGACTACTGTATTGTGGAAGGCCCACTCTGAAAAGAATAATAAATTATACATTTTTTTTTCCTAAAAACGTTGCTGTGTATTTTATGTAACCTTGAAGTAAAAATAAAGAAAACTACATTAACACTACATTATCCCTTTGCTTCAATAGTATAAACCACCAAACAACAGGTTTTATTGAATTATTCAAATAGTGTATTTTAAAAAAATCAAGATTTCATTCTCAGACCGAAAATTAAATTTTTAAGAATTTTAAGATCATTCTATAGGTCATTTTCTGACATTTTAGGTCAACTTCTGAACCCTACTCATAATAATATTACATTTTAATTGAAAGAGTATTTGGTTTAATGCTGTAAGAATTTCCACCGTTTTATAGTCTAATGTCGGTGCCTATACAATGATATTTTGCTTTTAAAAAATAATGAAAGTAATCCAGGATACAACAAATTGGGTGAACACTGGCCACATGGATACTGATGCATTTAGGAATATCCTTCTTGCCCCTGCAGTAAAGTTGTGGGAAATATGAATTTTCAACGTAGCCTATGTATGTAAATTTCTTAACAATGGTTTTAGATGTGATTGGTTGTATTTGTTGAATTCATTTGGTTTATTTTACTTCCCTTTTTGTGCCACTTTTGGCTAATTTGCAAAGATGGGAACAAGTGATGATATGATGAAATTGATGAATGCAAATTCACAAACATCCATGCCTGGGCCAGGATTCGAACCCAGGACCCCTTTATTTGTTGAAGTGTGTTAGATTTAAGTTAAAATTTGTCAGAAACGTCTAGAAATTGCAAAATAAGCTAAAATAAGGCGTTAGTTTTCGGAATGGAAACTCTCGATTTTCGCGAATTTTTTTGTTTCACAACCACATATATATATTCCTGATACTACCACGACACAAAATTTTAACTATGTTTGCCTAACCTAACCACGTGCCAATGGTTCGTGAGGCTAGCATCAATGGTTCGCAATTTCTAGACGTGACTGACAAATTTTAACTTCAGATTCGTGATTAGGAGGCCTCCTCAATTAGTGAGTATGTCAAATATGAAGAAAATCGGAGAGGGGTCCAGTCATCTCAAGTCATACCGGCAGCACTTTTTGACTCTCTTTGCACCGAAGCATCTAGTTGGTTGCACGGTGCAATACCAAGTGGTCTAGTTCATTGATTTGGAGTCAAGTAGTGTATTTGGTTTCTGCATTGCCTTCCAGACTGGTGTATGGTCACATGGTGCGTGCTAACCAATCAAGTGACCGTTTAAAGCAGCAGGCAGACATTTGTTGAATATTCTGAACTTGAACACCGCTTTCCGTCTAGTTGGTTGAACGTCAGGCTCCGTGGTCTCACCCTACACCCTCGATTTCCCACACATTTCAAATATTTTCGTCACAAAAATTAGTTTTTTATAACAAAGGGTGTTTCAAAATAGCATGGATGGTATTTTTTTAGATCTACGTGCTACGAAACTTAAGTTTTCTTAACTTTTAAAATTCTTTACGTATGTAACGTCCATACGGTTTTTTAGGTCCATCATGGATTCATGTCACAGGCACACGTCTGCACATTTTATTTTTCATCTTATGATAGACTTGTGCAATGGGATAATTTGTGATTTCGATATGTTAATTGTGTGATGTATTGGCGGGGTGTGTAAATATGTTATCTTGTGGAACAACATGTACATTTCTTTTTGGCAACTGCAGGCCGTAAAGGGGAGGCTTGTATTTTCTGAATAACTTGTGGGATGGGATAATTTGCGACTTCTTATTTTTATGGTGGAAAGGAAGGAGAGGGTTGTATTCTGTGGAAAAGGACAAAAGACTTTTGACATATGACTTACTTCTCATTTGGACTTCCAAATTCAACTTCGACCTGCAATTCAGTGTCTGGCCTTGGACAAAAGAGGTAACTTACCTTCCGAGGTTAAATTTTAGCCTTCATTTTTTGGAACCTTCATGTGTCAGTGTGGAAAATAGTGTCGGGGGCAGATGGCTCGGCCAGTTTCTAACATGCCTTCCACAGGGACTCTATAGAGAAAGCCAGGTAGCCCCGATAACGGTTGGTTAATTACCCCAGGGGCGGAGCCCAGAATCGGCGTGAAATTTAGACAGCATTTTCATGACATTTCTTGGGGTATAGCCGTGAAAAACCAACATTTACATACATCCATCAGTACGTGTGCAACAAAACTAACATGGACGCAAGTAGAGTGCAGGTGCTACAAAACTAACATGGCCTCAAGTAGACTTCAACCTCGCAACTTTAAACGGCTGTACAGTCGTAAATACGTTTCTGTGCTCCAGAATTTTGTTCTTCACAATTGTAAACACACAATCTTCATTAAAAAAGTATTACTTAAGATGACTAGACCCCTCTCCAATTTTCTTCATGTTTGGCATACTCACTAATTGAGGCCTCCTAATAACGAATCTGAAGTTAAAAGTAGTCGGAAACGCCTAGAAATTGCAAAATAAGCTAAAATAAGGCATTAGTTTTCGGTATGGAAATAGTCGATTTTCGTAAAAATTTTTGTTTCACAAGCAAATACATATATTCCTGATACTACCACGACACCAAATTTTAACTATGTTTGCCTAACCTATCCCGAACTAACCTAACCACACGTCAATGGTTCGCAATTATTTTGCAATTTCTAGACGTTTCCGACAAATTTTAACTTCAGATTCGTCATTAGCAGGCCTCAATTAGTAAGTATGCCAAATATGAAGAAAATCGGAGAGGGATCTAGTCATCTTAAGTAGTTCCTAAAAAAAATAAAAATCCTTGCGAAATTGAGGGTGTGGAAAGCGACCAAGGACCCGAACATCATTTCCTTGCATTACCTTGACACTGGATACACCTGCACTGCACCGAGTGTCAAAAAGTGCAGCCAACTAGATGGTGCTAATGTTTCTCCACCGGGTATCAAACATGGGACCTCTTCATTACAAGGTGACGGCATTACCACTACGCCACCGGGGGAGGCCCATTGGAAAACATCATTCTATACAGAAGAAAAAATCATGCGGTAACAGTTTCATACATCGGACACACATTTCTTCATTTTTACAGAAGAAACTACTTACGGAAATGATTTTCTCTCAAGTTTCCAACGTTAGTCGAGGTATTTTCTTTCATCGTGGTATCTATTTGACCGGGAAATCAAGTCAGTGTTTCCAATACCTTTTTTTTAACTATGCTTGCCTAACCTAACCTTATCGCAAATAGTTTGGGGGCTATTCGTCAGCTACCCATGCATAATGTACAATTTACACACGTGACGAACATGATAGTAGGTATTTTTCAGTGAAGGAGGTTGGAAACAATGATATTCGAAAACAAAAAAAGCGATATCAATAACATTATAGTATAGGGGTGATGGATTTCTTCAAATTTACAGGAGAAAGTACTTACGGAAATCATTTTCTGTAGCGTTGTGGACGTTCGTGAATGTAGTTTTGATCCATTTTAATGCGAATACATGTTGTTTTCTGTGAAAATCTCTGCCCGACATGCTGTTTCTGCTGCCACCATTTGCTTTATGCACGAGAGCACAATGTTCCCCGTAGTCAGTGTTTCAAACTCGCCGTGTTTTCACTAGAACATGACGTGTCGAGTATTTTCAATTTTTGTTTATTTTTTTTAACTATGCTTGCCTAACCTAACTTAACCTAACCTTACAGAAAATGTTTTTTGGGGCTAATGTCAATGGTTTGCGAGGTATTAGCATAATTTCAAATCCGGGCACGAAAGTAGATATTTTCCGGTGAACGAGGTTGCAACACTGCACAAATCTACAAAACACTCGCACAACGTGCCCTGAACCAGTACGCTATCGCCCGCCATAATGTGTTACAGAATCGAAATAACAAGTAACAGTAAGTACTCGTAAATGTAAGAAATAGAGATTATCTTAGTTAAAAATGCATTATTTCACCTTAGGAAATGTTCCGCATTCCAAAATAGTATGTTAGCAATATAAAAAAGTGCGAAATATATGATTTATAGGTGTCACCCCCATACTATAATAGTACCGCGATATCATTCTCAAAGTAAGCAATATCGCACAGTTACATGCGTTGGATACCACTTAGAAAATGCGTTATTTTAGTAGAACAAGTGTTTCTTTTCGTGTAAAAAGCATAATGGCACCTTGAACTATGTTCCGCAATACACAATTGGTAAGTACGAACCATGCGATACACAAAATATATGAAACTGTTACAATCATTCTCCAGAAAATATGCAGTGCCTCAGGGTGTGTGTTACCAGGCATGAACAGAAATGAAACCATGTAAAAAATGCAAATGTACTATGAATAATTTCATATTAAACAATCGGAACTTGGACCTTCGCTTTTGTTGAGAAAGGTTTAATGCTGTTAATGTTTTTTCGGAATTATGTGTGTACAACAACAAATATTACAATGCTCACCTTAATGGCTATAGTCTCTTTAATTTTGTAACAAATCCTTTTCCTGGTGAATTCCTCGCCAAATAATGGGATTAATAGATGCTCAGAAGAATTGCAGAGCCTGCAAAATGATCTCTTCTCCTGTGAAGACTTTCCGTTCATCATTGTCCATTCACTAGAACACACCGCAAAAAAAAAAAGTCACGGTAACTTCATTTAAAAAACAGAGACATTTTTACTTTAATCTTTACTTGCACTATTCAAAATTCCCATACTGAAGATTATTTTGTTTCTCTCAACCGAGCTCCAAATGAACGTCCAGTGCACAGTTTGTAGAGTTTGTCTTGCGCGCAGTGTTGCCAATCTCCGAAGGCAGGATTTCCCTTTTACCAGTGTAAAAGGTCCCTTTTTTGACCTAAATTTCCCTCGATTTTCAAAACACATCTGAAGCTGGATCTTTGTATTACTATAACTGTTAATCTAGACCGTATATAAGGGGGTTAGTGGGTTCAAACCCACCATTGAAAAAAATACTAGAAACTGATCATAGTTTCATAATATAATTATCCTAAAATAAACATTTGAATTTTTAAATAAAACACTAATGTATTGAAAAAATCCTCAAACCAAAAAAAAATTTCGTCTGCGGTCTGATTGTCGGACTTTGAAACCCACCATTGTCAAAGCTTAGCTAGGGCCTGATGTTAAAATTTTTGCTTTGACGCCTGTTTTGTCTGAGGAACAAACTTTATTATTATTATTAAATATTTATGAAAATCATAAAAGTGTGAAGTAATGAGCAACCACTCAATACGAATTTTTTTCACATGTTTCCCAAGATATTTTTCATCCGCAGATAAATCGACACGACGTTTTCCAACCTTTTTGGGAGTTGCAGGTAGCTTCCTATCATCCACCTCTTCCATTCTCCTTGCAACGACACAGGACAGTGACACACAAAGTCACACACATAGCCACTAAGACACGTTCTGAAATGATGGATGGAACAAGGAAAGAAGTTGAAAATCGTGTCCCGAATTCTTTCCAGGTGCAGCGCGGCTCGTACAAAAAGTAATCACGACTATCCTCTTATATCGCCGATACATTGAAATCTGAAGTTGCGTATGGGTAAATAAATACAATTTTACGTATTAAATATTTCGCTACCACACCAATACTTATTATCCTTCATACCTTCAAATTTTCACAGATGTTTGTTATTAATAATTTGTTCATTATAATTTATATATCTAGTATACATAGGATGTCGCTGTCGCTGTTGTTATATGACGTCGCTTTTCTACGTATTTAGGGTAACCGAAACAACAAAAATGAATGATGAAATGATAAATTTGATGGGAGCGTAGGCTAGATGAGTGTGGCAAGCACTGGCGTACGCAGGGGGGGCTTAAGGGGCTGCAGCCCGCCGAAATTCTTAGAAAATAAAAAATCAAATGAAGACAGTAATGAAGTAAAAAAAAAACTTTAAAATGACCCCCAATAACGATTTTTGTGTTTGAATAACTTTTAAAACGAAGGATTAAAATGGTAATTGGAGCTCGTATCTAATGAAAATAGAACAGCGACAACGGGATATCAGCGAAATTGATTTTCGGCGATACATTCTATGAACCAATCTCATTCTGTTCAGTAAAGGTTAGATTCATGGCACTGAACCCGCGTACAATTTGAATTGAATTAACATAATCCTTGAGTGAGGTGGAAATGGGTTTTGGATATTTTTTTTAATTTTTTTTTTTTTTTTTTTTTTTTTTTTGTAGATGTGAAAATCTTTAACTAGTGATGCACACATGCTTTCGCTTACATTAAAGTTTACACTATGGTAAAATTGCAGAAATATTCTACCTAAACTGATTTGTGTTTAAAAAACCGTAACATCAAAATATGATTTTTAGAACTTAATAAATAAATAATAAATGGATAAAATGCAATGTCGTGGGAAAGCGTAATCCCTTAATAAATTCAAGGAAACTCGTGCCAGCTCGATGGCGAATCTGGTCAACCGCGTGTTCGACTTTGAATCCCATCACTGAAGTTCCCGACTTGGAGTCACATCGTGGGCATTGATGTTCTTTGTGCCTGCCCTTTCATCAATTTTATGTGATCAACACTCATCGCCGCGATTAACCAAAAGTGGTAAAAAGCGACGTCAAATAACAAATACATGAACAATAGGCCTGGCCTCTGTCTTGGTTTAGCAATGTGATTTGTTAATCACTATACGGTGGAGGCCGAGGCGGAAATAAATATCAGTAAGAATAAAAATTCATTACAACTTACCTTTCCTGGAGACTTATGATTTTGAAGACGATGCTACCCACTGTCGTCTTTTTCTCGCTGCACTTGCTTCCATGGACTTGAGTTTCATTAGTTTATTCAAATGTCGAATTCTAATTAAAGTTCTTGTTCTGACATACAGGGAAATAATCTTTTCGTTAATTTCAGGAAATTTTGACTGAAGTACTGTTTTTAGAGTGTCCATAACTTTTTGTTGCTTGGAAACAGTTGACCCATGGAAGGATGCAAACACAATCTCAAATTGAATAACTTTTCCATGTCCGAACCACTACGTGCCTCCACCGGGTACCGAACCGGAATCCCTCGATTATAAGGCGATGACGCCACCACTACGCCATCGGGGAGGCCCTCAAAATAGAAATATATTTGGTGCCAGATTCCTTAAAGCCCCAATTGGTACACTCTGCAACAGCACAAGAATGTTTACCTTTGGCACGCTTATTCATGGTACAGACACCGAATACACGTAATACGACCTAAAATTACTCGCTTTAATATTCAAGACAAACAGCACAAGCACTTCTGTAAACGAATACCTGATCGCTACTACTGGACCTGCAGATTTTTCTGACATCTGGGAGAAATCTGTGCCTCGAAGTTGGCTTATACCAAACAATGAAAGCCATGTCGCTTTCGGAAACTGGAAGTAATTACTTTCCATTTGAATGTTCCCAATTGCAGGTATGAACCCCCTCGGTGTACGTCAAATCGTCTATCGTATATCCCTTACCTGGAGGAATCGCTAGGGTAACGCTCTATGAACTCAGAAGCGAACCTTGGTTGAGGCATGGGTGTGTATCATTGTGTGTCTTATCTATTTCATCTTTCATTTTCATTTCATTGCCCTAGTTTGCTCAATATGTCAAAAAGCGACGTGAAATAATAAAACAGATTGATTGAATTGGCGTTTTAAGTCCAGTTTATGCACAGTAAGGCTAATCGGGACTAGACCTACAGTTTAAAGTGGGATCCGAACCACTACGTGCCTCCACCGGGTACCGAACCCGGGATCCCTCGATTATAAGGCGATGACGCCACCACTACGCCATCCGGGAGACCCTCAAAATAGAAATAGATGAGAACGTTAATTGGTTCAGTAACTATCTCGCTACCCAGCGAAGGTTTAAGGCTCGAGTCCCGCCTGGACATTGTGTCCCTCTATTTCATCTATTCATTACTCATCCTCGCCTTCCAATTAGGTAAAAGTTACAGGAAAGCAACCCAAAAATAAGAAAAAAATATTTGCCTCGTAATGACGCAATTTGACAAGGACGACCGCAAGATTCTTTCACAGGAGAGGCAGCAGTGCTCAAAGAGGGAAAGGTTTTGGAATGCTATCTCTCTAGTTAAGAATATCCTCTTAAAGAAAATTCCCCCACTAGGATAAATTGCATAGACATCCTCCACCCACTGCATTTTGTCTATGATTTTGCAATATACTCGTACTTATTATGTTATGCAGCAGGAACTTCAATTATTTCTTGTCAACAATAAGTCGCCCCTGCAAAGAAGTTGCTGAAATTCTACTGCTGGAAATTTTTAAAATACAACACTACCTGAATATATGTACAATATATTGACATAATTTGATGCATGTTTCTTCCGTATCAAAAAAACACTACGTGTTAAATAAAAATTAAATAAGAAGGATACTGTTATAGACATTCGTATTATTGAAACTGATGGCAATATTTGCATTCATACGTCTTAGACGTTTATTATTGCGTAACTGTAACTTCAGCTCGTGTAGAGAGGCAGTCTGCAGAAGTCTGCAGTCTGCGATATTGAGTACATTTAGTCCTATAACCACTTTTGCTCCCCTGCACTAAGGCCTCTTAATGCTAAGTCTTGTCTACCCAGACCCGGTTAAAATGTCTCTCTCTTTTGTTAATTCACACGCACACAACACCGACATTTTGGAGCTTCCCGTGGATGCAACTCGACAGGACTCATACCACTGCATTTTACATACTAGTGACTAGCGAGGCTCTGGCGTCTGGACTCGTGGCCATTATAATCCTTGGTGGGGCTCGTATTGTGTTGTCCTTACATGTTTATGATTGTCCCTTCATCCGCTTCATCTTATCACCATTCATCCTCATCCCAGAAGTAGCAGAAAAACGAAATAATAATAAATCAATACGTATGTATGTATCGTTCATTTAAAGACGAATTTCTACTGGGTTGATCGCTACTATGAGGATGAATGATGAACTAATGAGTGGAGAATGAGACAAACATTGCTATATGCCTTACTATGGTTCAAACTGGGGCCTCTGGCTTCCTAAAGCGTTATGCTGTCATGGAGACCCGTTATATACATGTAGAGGGACTTACTTAATCCTTTCCGTTCAATCTTACTCTCTCGATCCTGTTGCAGTTATGTCCATGTTATAATTAATTAAGTTAGTAAACTATTTGCATGAAATTTATGCGCACGAGACTCTACTCCCACCCCCCTCCAGCACACACAGGCATTTCAAATTGTTTCACTTTACGAGTTTTCGGGTGTTCTCTATTGTGCTCGTCTCAAGATGAGACTAATCTAATAATCATTTAACTTCATTGCTGTGTCTCGTAATCAAGGGGTCCCGGGGTCGATACCCGGTGAAGGCACATGGTGGTTCGGATTCCACTTTAACCTGTAGGTCCAGTCCCGATTAGCCTTACTGTGCATAAAGTGGACTTAAAACACCAAATCAACCAATCAACCAACCAACCAACTTTATTTGTTGCGTGTAGAAGTGTAGACAAATAGTGTTAAAGACCCAAAGACATTGATTCCCTTTTTGCTGAATTCATCAAGAATTTGTTCGTTTGCCAACCTCAGTTAACTTGAGAAGGTACGGGAAAGCAGCGAAGAAGAACTACATGTTATAAACATTGCTTCCCAAGAGTTATAATCGCCTCTATGAGGCGATAAACTTGTATGATTTTACATGTTATTAAGCGGCCCGCAGCTGAGGGATCCCCTTTTTGACGTCACTCTAGCAGAAGACCTTCACGTGCCGCCGTAGCGCGGGAAGCCGGAATAGCACCCCCTGAGACTGACCGGTCAAGGTCATCTATAACAGGGAGAAAGAAAGCTTACTGAAAAGTGTCACTGTTGCTAACTATTCATTTGGAAAAAGTACACGTTGAGAAATAATATTTTCGAACTTTTTTTTGACGCTTATTCTTACTGCTGACACGTGCGTGGCAGCAGACTCGGCCCTTTTTAAAAGAATGTGAGTTTAAATTTCCCTGTTTTTTTTAGCTATTTTCATTAAATTTCCCTTTTCCCTTTTCACCCTCAAATTTCCCTGTGCCGAGGGAAATTTCCCTGCTTTTGGCATCACTGCTTGCGCATCGATAAACTGTACAAAGAAGAAAAAAAGGTTCCGTGCAGTGTTGCCAGTTGTTACAATATAAGGATACAATTTCTATTTAAAATTTTCCCTTTTCGTCCGCTTCCCCGTCTAAAAAAAAAAAATGTCCGCGCGTTTATTATGTCCCCATCGGCAACCCTTTTATAAAACTTAACACTGACAACAATAGCAAACAATAGCCAAGCCGCTCCCGATAAGCGCGTGCACTCAGACGTTGTTGCCACATTGTCTTTACTTACATTTCTTGTTGCAAGGCGCCTCTCGTTATTTTTGCTCCATAACCACGTGCGGGGTTGAGTTGTGTTATGGTGCTGTTTTGTTGCTTTGTTATAGTGTTGTGCTTTTAGTTTCTTTCTTAGACTTTGCATAATGCAAGTTATCACTCACGGCTGCTAGTGAAAATCCTAAGTATGAAGACAAAACTGCAGAATATTATTTCCTTCATGGAGAGCACAGGTGCCCACCCCCCTCAAAGCCAATGGCGCATTCCATGTCATGCGTCCCCCCAGATTATATCATGTGCCCCCCCCAAAAATATCATTCGCGCCCTCAAACCATATCGTAATCCCCACAAAGTATTTAATTACGACAGTGTGTCTACCGAAAGTAACTTTTTCTTAGCTTTACAGAACGCTATACTTGATCTGCCCTTATTCCCTAAACAGGGGTGCCCATCACTCAAGACCACCCCTAAAATCGTTCATAAACCCCCGAAAATAGTTTGGATGAATGTGTAATTGTTGATATCTATTTGAATGAAATACCATGTTACATTGTCCATATTTTTTGATTGTTCGATTTTCGAAAAAACTTAAAGCTAGCACATTGATTGGTTAAATGTAGTAAATTAAAATATGTAAATATGCATATAAATAGTATTTTTGAGTGGGTTTATAAAACTCAATTTGAGTTTAATTCACAATCCCCCCAGAACACCGGTGGGACGTAACCTCCATGAGCCGAAGTACAAAACATGGCAACCCAGTAATAATTCGACAATCGAAGGATGTATTAAAAATTTGTTATATACAACTGAAAGAGTATCCATTATGGATGGTTACGTCACCAGCCCTTCCATTTTTACACACGGTGTCAATTAAGGCCTAATATGTAAGAGTTGGATATTTCTCCCCCCCCCCCTTCGATAATACCCTCAAACACTTCCTTTTTAATCTTTATCTGTATTTATTTTCTCTTTCCATATTCTTTAATCTTGTTTCTCTTTCTTTTTCTTTTTTCCTTACAATTTCCTTCTGCTTTTCCTCTTTATCTCTTCAATTTGGCAACATCGCTTTCCTACTCCAGTTTGTTGCTTCTACTTCAAAAGAAAACCGCCAGCTTCGGTGTTTCTTTTAACAAAGAGTACCGCTCCCTTTGTTAACCGCTGGGGATATAATGAACGCGCGGACTGTAGTTCGTTGCACTTTTTGACTCTCTTTGCACTGGGGTGGTTGAATAACCGCGAAAGAGATTAAGTGCGAAACGGATTAAGCGCGAAAGGGCAAAACCGCGAAACGCAACACAGGATTAAACGCGAAGGAACAAGAGCTATAGAGAGACGGAACAAGCACGAAAGGAATAAACGCGAAGGAACAAGCACGAAAAGTTTAAACGCGAAACGGAATAACCGCAAAATGGAATAAACGCGAAAGGAATTAATTCCGAAACCAAAATTGAATACAGGAATAACCGCGAAACCAGAAGCGTGCGGTAAAGAGAGGCGGGTCAAGTGCCGCTGCGTTGTTTTTTAAAACACTTTTGATATCTTCGTGTTTTTCAATGTCATTATACACCTTACAATGGAATTTATTTACTATAAGATATTTACATTGCAGAATTTTCATTTCCCCTATTTGTTAGGGTGACCAGACGTCCTCTTTTATCCGGACATGTCCTCCTTTTTAGGTGTCTGTCCGGCATCCGGGCGGATTTTATAGATATCAGTAAAATGTGCTCCACAGAGAATGTTTCCACACATAACGATCATCATATCACTTGGGGCGAATTAAGTATTCGAGCAATGCTCACCTAGCATAGGAGCTGAACACGATCACTTTCCCGACTGAGTCATTAGTAAGGGTGTGTGGGATCCAGAAAAGTCGGTACCGGGATAGGTTTAAAAAATCTGCCGTCCCGATTCCGACTTCTAGAAATGATTTCCAGACTTTTCGGGATTCCGAGCAGTCCGAACTTCCAAATGGTAATTTTTAAAAGTGGTTCATTCTTGAACACTTCCTTGGTGAACACCGCAATTTATCGGCAGCCATGACGACTTATTGTCTGAAACTAATGTGCATTGCTGTCTAGCTGCTAAGAATGATCGAGTCCAGTCAACAGCAGGTTGGGAGAAGTTGAAATAAGATGACAATTTTGCCAGCAGGATATCGTGGTCGTCGGTTTGGAAGGCTTTGCTGTAATCGAGGAGAACCAGCATTGTCAGATATCTCTTATCCATCGCTGACCTTACGTCATCCACCACTTTAATGAGTGCTGTGCTGGTGATGTGTTGTGGACGAAAACCGGACTGGAAGGGGTTTAACGGGATGGACTACGGCCGCCATCTTGAAAATTCATCCCATTCATTTACATGGTAAATTGTTACCATAATTGCGTTGCTCTGAAATGGAACTTCGACCATCTGCTTGTAGGGCCTTGTTCTTCGTAACCGTCCCCTGTGTTCTAATACTTCGAAGCATAAATTTTATAATTATATTGAGAGCAAAATAATAAAAACTGACAAAATGCAGCTGACATGCCTTTCCACTTAATTTTCTTATTTCACAAGAAGAATATTATAAATCCAACATAACAGTTCACTAGAGGAAACATTTATGCTGCGATTGATGTATACTTGTCACTGGGAACTTTGCGTATTATTATGCAATTACTATAATATTCGAAGTCTGCAGCGCCCACCCAGCGTCGAATAACATGGGTACCTGGGGGAAACCCTGGGGGGTAAAGGCGGTCAGGGGCGTGATGCTGATCACATCACCCTCACTCACAACCGGATCAAGAAAGTGTGGGGCGTTACCCCCACACCCCCTATACGCCTTCATGGCGTGGTGCTATGCACAGGGGAACACTTTACTTCTTTTTTTTTACTTTACTGCAGCGTATTTTTTTCGCAGCATATTGTGCTGCCACCTACCATTACTCCTGGAACTTCCAGGAGGCGGAGGGATATTTGAGTTGGGCAGCTTCACGTTCGTCGAGTGCTGTCAACCAACACAATCGCCAAAAATAGAGAAGATTGTCTCTATCAGGTCAGCGAAAAGAAAGACGAGGCGAGCAATTAACTTGAAAATTTGGCGAGAATAACAAAAACAATATAGATAAATGTGAATATGTATTTATATTACTTCCTGTAATGTAGATAATTTAAAACTGCGCAGTCGTCACGCGAACAATTTTGTCCGCAAATTCATGGGTCGTAGAAAACCTTGCTGGTCTGAAGCCTAGAAATTGCCTGAGGGAGGGATACCGCTATGGTTCTTCCGTCCCTCGGTAGGAGCGAGCTCCAAATGTTTGTCACTTCACTTGAGAGTGGTCAAGGTCAACTTTTCGGAATGACAGAACGGTGTGTTTATTTACGATACAACAGATCCCAGTGATTAGGCGATACAACCAGAAACATTTCCTCTTTTTGGAAACCGTTACGTCTTTCCCTTGGGAAAGGGTTTCTACAAAATGTGCGAATAATTATTGTTTTGATTGCACGATAAGCTGCATATTCTATTATTGTGTAAAAGTATTTTCTTTCACCTAGATGCTTCCCTTGAATAATTTAATAAATAATAGTTTACGTATTCTCACGAAATCCCTACTGCTTATGTACGGTATCCTACAAAAATAATTGTAGACAAAGGAGATACGAAATAGACTGACTGCAAGCATAGGTGGATGCATAAAATTTTCTTGGGAGGGTCACAAAATATGCCGTAAAGATACGACAGGATGTAATGTTGAGAAGATTATGGGCAGACACAAGATTCCAAGACAAGTGCAAGGATGAAACAACTGTTATTCTTGTACATCCACTTTTACATCTCACCAAATCCGAACCCGGGACCCTTGATTATACGGGAAAGGAAAGGCGCCAGCGTTAGAAGAATTTGATGAAGTAGAAGTTGTTCCACAATTACTTGCATTGACAGTGATTAAAAAAGAAATACTTTTGAGAATTTTCTTATTCAGACGAAACTCTATTTTTTCTTATTTAACGTCGCTTCTACGCCACTTTTGACTAATCGCGACAACGAGGATGAATGATAACACTGTTCGACAGTGAATTTTTTTTTTGGAGCTGCTGAAGACGAATCTGAACTTTGTTCTTGTCCTGCACCCTCAGATTTAGAATTAATGCCAGTTATAGTATCAACCTTTAGACCCCGGCCAAAATTTGAAGGAAATTGCAGAGCTTCATGTTGGCGGCCCTTGTACCCCTCTACTAATTAGCCCCGTCTACTTGGCTGCACTTTTTAACCCTCCGTGCAGTGTAGGTGTATCCGTGTCAGGGTGGTGCAAGGAAATGACGTTCAACCAACTAGACAGAAAGCGGTGGTCAAGTTCAAAAGATTCAACAAATGCCTGTCTGCTTCTTTAAACGGTCATTTGATTAGTTGGCACGCACCACGTCACCATACACCACACTTGCACCGGTCCGGAAGGTACTGCAGACGGTGCAGACACCAAATATACTACTTGACTCGAAATCAACGAACTAGAGGACTCGGTGTTGCACCGTTCAACCAACTAGATGCTTCGGTGCAAAGAGAGTCAAAGCGAGTCAAAAAGTGCAGCCAACTAGACGGGGCTATCATCCCAGAATCACAAATCATACCTCCTTTGGAAAGCTTATGTAACTCAGATTCCAACGAAGTACATTTAGGTTCCATCACGCCCAATTTGTAGAAGAAGGAGAAGAAAAGAAGAAAATTTGGGGAAAAGTTAATTTTTGGAGAACTTTGCAACACTTACAGTTGCGTTACGCAAACATAAACTCAGTAAGACACACCCTATACGTTAAGTTGGCTAACTGAAGTTGTCCTGTAGGACGAATTTCAATGAAGAAACATATGTAAAGTATACATATTGCAATATACAGGGTGAGTCAAAAGTCCGTGACCACCCCTTATAAAATGGAAGGGAGTGTAGATTGCAACAATTCAACACTTTTTCCAGTTCTTAAAACTGGTTAAAACTGAGATTATTTGCGAAAATTACAGGACATAAATGAATATCACCTATGCCCAGGTCGGCGCTGGAATCTTGAACGAAAGTCACACGCACATATATATACTAAAACAAAATTACTTTTTGTTATAGTGGTGTTGGTATTATAAGCAGGAAAAGTGATAGCATACAGAATACACCACTTAGAAAACTGTGAAAATTGTCATACTCTTAGAAATGAACTATCTTATTATTCGATATTTCATTAACTTCAGTTGGGGGTTAGGGGGTGGGTACCAGGGGACATCTGCCCCCCCCACCCCCGGCGTCGTCACTGAACCCCTGTTGCCGTAGCGCGCTGTTCTAACCACTCCGCCACGGAGGTTGACTCTCAGGCGAAACAATCAGAAACATTGGAAAGATCCGAGTTCCTATTCGCGAACCGTCTTGTAAACAAAAAGTAGGAAAGTAGCTACTCGTTACATAAACGACAGAATGAGTGAATCAGTGAAGTCAGATATATTCCACTTTCTGCGGTTGTATTATTTAATATTATTAGTATTATTTTACTGTTCTTGGTTCTTGAAATACCGTAATTTATTCTGTTGTTCGCAAAAAGAACAGTATTTCCTGGTGAGATATTTTGCTTTTGCCTTGACGTTGTATTTATGTGGGCCTTTAATATATTTTTATGTCAATTTTTTTCAGATTGAAACATAATTTTAATAACGATCTTTTATGTGTGAGCGAATTTATAATATTCATACCAATATTACGAAATGAATTATTAATTCATTTGCAGTCCCAGGTAGCCAAATGTTGCTTTCGGTGTGAACTGCCTGGTGTTGGCCAAGCATCGTGAGGATAATGGCGAGTTCATTGAAAAGGAAAGCCAATTAAGCTTCGCCTGGAAAGCCAAATAACAGCAACAATTGGTTTGATCGATTTATTTATTTGGTTTATATTTCTTCGTTTTCTGCCACTTTCGGCTAATCGCGAAGATGAGAATGAGTGATATGATATTATGAAATTGATGAAACGACGCTCACATGGAAGCCCATAACCAAGCCTGGATTCGAACCCGGGAACCCTGTCGTCGTAGCGCGCTGTGCCAACCATTCGGCGACGAAGGTCGGCACGATAAAAACAATTGGACTCGTTGCGCTGAGCAGGTGTACTCCAAAGATAAGCCATTCGGTAGGTATTGAACCTCAGACGAAATTTTCACCATGGAGTTTATTATTCCAAAGCTGCTACCTCGGTGGCGCAGAACTAACTGACTTCTGTTCTAAAGGCTCTAGGTTCGAATTATGGCCATGGTTTACATATTTTAGGGCATTTGTTCTTCGTAACCGTCCCCTGTGTTCTAATACTTCGAAGCATAAATTTTATAATTATATTGAGAGCAAAATAATAAAAACTGACAAAATGCAGCTGACATGCCTTTCCACTTAATTTTCTTATTTCACAAGAAGAATATTATAAATCCAACATAACAGTTCACTAGAGGAAACATTTATGCTGCGATTGATGTATACTTGTCACTGGGAACTTTGCGTATTATTATGCAATTACTATAATATTCGAAGTCTGCAGCGCCCACCCAGCGTCGAATAACATGGGTACCTGGGGGAAACCCTGGGGGGTAAAGGCGGTCAGGGGCGTGATGCTGATCACATCACCCTCACTCACAACCGGATCAAGAAAGTGTGGGGCGTTACCCCCACACCCCCTATACGCCTTCATGGCGTGGTGCTATGCACAGGGGAACACTTTACTTCTTTTTTTTTTACTTTACTGCAGCGTATTTTTTTCGCAGCATATTGTGCTGCCACCTACCATTACTCCTGGAACTTCCAGGAGGCGGAGGGATATTTGAGTTGGGCAGCTTCACGTTCGTCGAGTGCTGTCAACCAACACAATCGCCAAAAATAGAGAAGATTGTCTCTATCAGGTCAGCGAAAAGAAAGACGAGGCGAGCAATTAACTTGAAAATTTGGCGAGAATAACAAAAACAATATAGATAAATGTGAATATGTATTTATATTACTTCCTGTAATGTAGATAATTTAAAACTGCGCAGTCGTCACGCGAACAATTTTGTCCGCAAATTCATGGGTCGTAGAAAACCTTGCTGGTCTGAAGCCTAGAAATTGCCTGAGGGAGGGATACCGCTATGGTTCTTCCGTCCCTCGGTAGGAGCGAGCTCCAAATGTTTGTCACTTCACTTGAGAGTGGTCAAGGTCAACTTTTCGGAATGACAGAACGGTGTGTTTATTTACGATACAACAGATCCCAGTGATTAGGCGATACAACCAGAAACATTTCCTCTTTTTGGAAACCGTTACGTCTTTCCCTTGGGAAAGGGTTTCTACAAAATGTGCGAATAATTATTGTTTTGATTGCACGATAAGCTGCATATTCTATTATTGTGTAAAAGTATTTTCTTTCACCTAGATGCTTCCCTTGAATAATTTAATAAATAATAGTTTACGTATTCTCACGAAATCCCTACTGCTTATGTACGGTATCCTACAAAAATAATTGTAGACAAAGGAGATACGAAATAGACTGACTGCAAGCATAGGTGGATGCATAAAATTTTCTTGGGAGGGTCACAAAATATGCCGTAAAGATACGACAGGATGTAATGTTGAGAAGATTATGGGCAGACACAAGATTCCAAGACAAGTGCAAGGATGAAACAACTGTTATTCTTGTACATCCACTTTTACATCTCACCAAATCCGAACCCGGGACCCTTGATTATACGGGAAAGGAAAGGCGCCAGCGTTAGAAGAATTTGATGAAGTAGAAGTTGTTCCACAATTACTTGCATTGACAGTGATTAAAAAAGAAATACTTTTGAGAATTTTCTTATTCAGACGAAACTCTATTTTTTCTTATTTAACGTCGCTTCTACGCCACTTTTGACTAATCGCGACAACGAGGATGAATGATAACACTGTTCGACAGTGAATTTTTTTTTTGGAGCTGCTGAAGACGAATCTGAACTTTGTTCTTGTCCTGCACCCTCAGATTTAGAATTAATGCCAGTTATAGTATCAACCTTTAGACCCCGGCCAAAATTTGAAGGAAATTGCAGAGCTTCATGTTGGCGGCCCTTGTACCCCTCTACTAATTAGCCCCGTCTACTTGGCTGCACTTTTTAACCCTCCGTGCAGTGTAGGTGTATCCGTGTCAGGGTGGTGCAAGGAAATGACGTTCAACCAACTAGACAGAAAGCGGTGGTCAAGTTCAAAAGATTCAACAAATGCCTGTCTGCTTCTTTAAACGGTCATTTGATTAGTTGGCACGCACCACGTCACCATACACCACACTTGCACCGGTCCGGAAGGTACTGCAGACGGTGCAGACACCAAATATACTACTTGACTCGAAATCAACGAACTAGAGGACTCGGTGTTGCACCGTTCAACCAACTAGATGCTTCGGTGCAAAGAGAGTCAAAGCGAGTCAAAAAGTGCAGCCAACTAGACGGGGCTATCATCCCAGAATCACAAATCATACCTCCTTTGGAAAGCTTATGTAACTCAGATTCCAACGAAGTACATTTAGGTTCCATCACGCCCAATTTGTAGAAGAAGGAGAAGAAAAGAAGAAAATTTGGGGAAAAGTTAATTTTTGGAGAACTTTGCAACACTTACAGTTGCGTTACGCAAACATAAACTCAGTAAGACACACCCTATACGTTAAGTTGGCTAACTGAAGTTGTCCTGTAGGACGAATTTCAATGAAGAAACATATGTAAAGTATACATATTGCAATATACAGGGTGAGTCAAAAGTCCGTGACCACCCCTTATAAAATGGAAGGGAGTGTAGATTGCAACAATTCAACACTTTTTCCAGTTCTTAAAACTGGTTAAAACTGAGATTATTTGCGAAAATTACAGGACATAAATGAATATCACCTATGCCCAGGTCGGCGCTGGAATCTTGAACGAAAGTCACACGCACATATATATACTAAAACAAAATTACTTTTTGTTATAGTGGTGTTGGTATTATAAGCAGGAAAAGTGATAGCATACAGAATACACCACTTAGAAAACTGTGAAAATTGTCATACTCTTAGAAATGAACTATCTTATTATTCGATATTTCATTAACTTCAGTTGGGGGTTAGGGGGTGGGTACCAGGGGACATCTGCCCCCCCCACCCCCGGCGTCGTCACTGAACCCCTGTTGCCGTAGCGCGCTGTTCTAACCACTCCGCCACGGAGGTTGACTCTCAGGCGAAACAATCAGAAACATTGGAAAGATCCGAGTTCCTATTCGCGAACCGTCTTGTAAACAAAAAGTAGGAAAGTAGCTACTCGTTACATAAACGACAGAATGAGTGAATCAGTGAAGTCAGATATATTCCACTTTCTGCGGTTGTATTATTTAATATTATTAGTATTATTTTACTGTTCTTGGTTCTTGAAATACCGTAATTTATTCTGTTGTTCGCAAAAAGAACAGTATTTCCTGGTGAGATATTTTGCTTTTGCCTTGACGTTGTATTTATGTGGGCCTTTAATATATTTTTATGTCAATTTTTTTCAGATTGAAACATAATTTTAATAACGATCTTTTATGTGTGAGCGAATTTATAATATTCATACCAATATTACGAAATGAATTATTAATTCATTTGCAGTCCCAGGTAGCCAAATGTTGCTTTCGGTGTGAACTGCCTGGTGTTGGCCAAGCATCGTGAGGATAATGGCGAGTTCATTGAAAAGGAAAGCCAATTAAGCTTCGCCTGGAAAGCCAAATAACAGCAACAATTGGTTTGATCGATTTATTTATTTGGTTTATATTTCTTCGTTTTCTGCCACTTTCGGCTAATCGCGAAGATGAGAATGAGTGATATGATATTATGAAATTGATGAAACGACGCTCACATGGAAGCCCATAACCAAGCCTGGATTCGAACCCGGGAACCCTGTCGTCGTAGCGCGCTGTGCCAACCATTCGGCGACGAAGGTCGGCACGATAAAAACAATTGGACTCGTTGCGCTGAGCAGGTGTACTCCAAAGATAAGCCATTCGGTAGGTATTGAACCTCAGACGAAATTTTCACCATGGAGTTTATTATTCCAAAGCTGCTACCTCGGTGGCGCAGAACTAACTGACTTCTGTTCTAAAGGCTCTAGGTTCGAATTATGGCCATGGTTTACATATTTTAGGGCATTTGTTCTATTCCCTGTGTCATCGGATCACCATTTATCCTTGCCGTGGAAAGTGACGAAGTTTTTGGTTCACTAGTTGCTCAGATTGGCAAATCGGAACTGGAGTAGTGGAGTTTCCGAGCCCTTGATCACAATCCCACAACGTTATCCCCTACGCTATCGAGGCGGCCTGAAAAGTGGCGTAGACGAGTGGAGGAAATAAGAACTATAAAGAGTGTATTCAATCCTGAATATTAACTATAATACAAAAATTCAATTTTCAATACTTAGATTCTAAGAAAGCTTATTCATATAAAGGTGGATCCCATACAATTTGTAACGAAACTGGTTCGTTACAATAAATAAGTGAGTAAGTGGTCAGTAATTTGTCAGTATTTGGTCAGTTTTTTGTTACTTTGTTCAATTAAATCAATAATTTTGACCACTTGAATAGTTTCCACCCCTGCTATCACCAAAACCAAAACAATCGCACATAGGAAATTCCAACCCAACCTGAGTCGCTGGCTAGGGCAGACCAAAGAGCTACAGACATTCAGTTCAGTGGTCAACCTTGCCTCGGGGACAGACAAAATCAAAACAAAAGCAGTCGGAGGGTGTTGGTTGAATGTTCTGCGAGGAAGGAATTTACAGTGCCGGAAGTTTGGGGAGGGGAGCTTGAACGAGGGTCGGCACGTGTTTCGTATTTTGTGGGTGAAAGTTTTATTTTAGCGAATACTATTTTTCGCTGTTTGTAAGTAAAATACAGAGTGATTAACTTATATTTTAGGAAAGGAATCAAATGGTAACATTGTACACAGAAAACACCATAACACTTCCTTGCAGTACCTAGTCTTACCATAAATACACCAAAATCACAAATAATTATTCGAAATGGCCACCTTTAGCACTGACACACTTCTGAAGTCTTCGTGGCCACGCATCAATTGAATTACGCAACACATCAACTGGAAAATGAGCAACTGCCTTCAGAAGAGACCGACCGCTTTAAACTTTCAATATTGGGATGTCTCTTCTTACAAGCCATCTCCTGAAGCTTGGACCACAATCTGTAGTCCAAAGGGTATAGGTCCGGACTTGCAGAAGGCCAATCTGAAGTGGAAATGAAGTCTGGAACATTTGCTACGAGGGCACGCTCCATTTCTGTGAAAAAGGGGTAAAAACATCAGCCAAAGTGTACCAGCAGACAGTGCTTGAGAAACTAAGCAAGAATCTTACCGACACCATCTTCCATGGAGAGAACTTGAGCTTCCAGCAGGACTCAGCCCCAGCACACAAAGCACGCACCACCCAGCAGTGGTTGGAGGCAAATGTTCCTGACTTCATTTCCACGTCAGATTGGCCCTCTGCCAGTCCAGATTTAAACCCTTTGGACTACAAATTGTGGTCCAAGCTTCAGGAGATGGCTTGAAAGAAGAGACATCCCAATATTGACAGTTTAAAGCGGTCTCTTCAGAAGGCAGATGCGGAGTTTCCACTTGATGTGTTGCGTAATTCCATTGATGAGTGGCCACGAAGATTTCAGAAGTGTGTCAGTGCTAAAGGTGGCCATTTCGAATAATTATTTGTGATTTTGGTTCATAATGCATCCATGCATCTCATGTTATTCTGATATTACAATATCTCTCACCATTTTGTGTCTATTTACTTACAACTTTGGGACAGTATTTATGGTAAGACTAGGTAGTTTGCAAACATTCAACTACATCTTTTATTTTTTTTTAGCTAAATTAAATAGAAATATAAAACAACCTTTCTCATCTTGTCTATTCTAATGCATAACATACAGCCAAAGTACATCTACGTTTCGTGTGTTGCACTAAGTACAGGTAAATTGTAGAGGAAGAACTGCACCGACGGAGAAAATGCAAATCAAACAGGGAACTATATTCAGTCGCGGAATAAGCCACACTCTTGCGTTGGACCCGCTCGCGAAACTATCGTCGGTGGTTGCTAGTAATTCGGAAGTTTCACCACCAGATGTCTCAGACGTAAGGGTGGCAAAGTCGTTTCCTTGTTCCATGGCGTTAACATATTTTTCGATTGTACATAATTAAAAATTTGCTCGTGCACGATATGTTCAAATACTTTTGACAAAGTGGGGAGAATACTGATCGGTCGAAAATCTTGAGCGCTTACTGGGTTGGTGATTTTAGCCAGGGGGCGTATGTGAGCGAGTTTCCAAATATTTGGGAATGTGCCAGTATACAGGGATGCGTTGAAAACGTCTGCAATTGTAAATGAGATGTGGGAAGCGATACATTTTAACATGTTTATAGAAATTTCATCTGCTCCGGTTGCATTGGATTTTATTTTAATAATTGCAGTTTGGACCTTAGCATGAGTTATAAAAGAGAAATCAAAAGTATTTTTGTTTTTGCTTTTGTGAAACACTTATGGATTCGATCGTCCGTTTCTTAATTTAAGGATTTATGTCTGATGAGTTCTGAAAATGACCATTTAGTTCTTCAGTGGAAATGCCAATTATTTCATTTCTATCACGTTTTCTCCCAACGCCGAACATTTTAAATTTGTTCCACAGCGATTTCGGTTGCGATCTATAGTTTAAGAGTTGTCTGGCAAAGGAAAACTTACTCTTTCGTATTTCTTGCTTGCACCGATTCCGAAGAATGCGGTATTCTTAAAAATAATCACGCACTGACTGCAGGTTTGATTTGAGTGCGGACTTATATTGCCTGTATGCTGCATCCCTGCGGGACATCAGCTGCAGGATCTCGAGGGTGATCCACGGGCTGGGAGGTCTCGCAACTCTCTTTCTTTTCACGGGCGCGTGGATGAGGTAGTTCAGGAAGTTCACTTTTTCATCCACCGTTTGAAAAGAAGCGACCAGGTGCCATGGCATATTTTCTGCTTCGATATTCAGGGCTTGAATGTCAAGTCGTTTAAAATCTCTGAGGGAGATTACTTTTGGTTTGTATTTATATGTTTTAAGAGAATAGGACATAAAAATAAGATCGTGCTTCGATATGCCTGGGACTGGGAATTGTCCGAAATTTAGAATTGTTTGTGGGTTAGTTGTTAATATGTGGTCAATAAGAGTTTCGCTTTGTTGAGAACGATGTGTAGCTTTTAACGGGCAGGCTGACAGGTTGAGGTGTCTTTGTAATTCCGTACTTCCGATTTGGAGCTCAGGAGGTCGAAGTTTAGGTCGCCTAATATAACACAATGTTCGTATAATGGTAAAAATTTGGATATTTCCTTTTCAAAATTTTCAAAAACTGTTTTTGGGGGTCGATACACTCCGCTGAGGAGGATTTTCTGATTGTTTATATTTAACTCAAGTATCAAATATTCCGAACTACCCGAGTATTCTCCTTGAGAACAAGAGAGGATTTTTACGGGAATGTTTTCTTTTAAATATATTGCACAGCCCCCTCCCCTTTTGTTTATCCTGTCGCAACGATAAAGCCCGTATCCCTGCATTTCGACCAGGTGATCTGGGATCGCTGGAACAAGCCAGCTCTCAGATACAAGAATGGCATCGAAGGACAGAGGCGCAAATATTGACTTGCGCTGGATGGAATGCCCTTGGGTGTTTGACTAGCTCCTCCTTCAGTACCGTTACAACAGGGCAAAAATACGTATATATTGTTGGACTTACCACTTACCAGTACTGAAACCAGGATTCTCTTGCGGCATGGATAGAAGTAGACGTCCACTGGAGAACACACGCACGTTGTTGATTAACATTAGCACAGATTTAATATATATGTATATGCTATACATTTTTGGAGGGACACACACAGACTCGACACAAACACATGAACTTCTACGAAAACACATACACATACATAAACATATACACTTAGATACGAAGACACAAACTAACATATAAAAGTAAGCAAAAACACGCGAACATAGATAAGTATCTGGCTTGGTGGCGATTATGCAGTTCATCATTGCACTTGGCTTCTTCTTCACCTTAGCTTTCCAGAAGAGTTTCAAACTCGCGAGCCGTGTTGATAGTTTTTCTGCCGTTGCTGCCCTGGATGTGATCCGGCTATCGGCGGTCCAGCAGTTCCTCACCCCGAACGTCTCCTTGGCACGATGGAGAAGATGTTGTCTCGTCGCCGTCAGGGACTCGGTTATCAGGAGGCCGCTTCCTTTTAGTTTCTTTTTGTTTTTATACACGTGTTCCCGAGTTTGGTACCTCAGGAACTTAAAGATGATGGGACGGTGTCCCTGCTGCAGAACGTCGGCCGACGTCCGAGTACGTTTGGGGCCCAACCTGTGCAGGCGATCCACATCGGAGGCGTTAAGAGTGATGCCGAGTTTCGATGAAAAGGTGTCCGTGACAACCCTCATCGTGTCCTCGTCTGGCGTTTCCAAGATTCCATGGAGGAGAAGGCAGTTTCTCCTGCTATACTGCTCAGCGGCGTCTATAGCTTCCTCCTGTGATAGCATTCTGCTGTGAAAACTTTCCATATCTGATCGCAGCTCCAATATCTGGTTCTTAAGATCCTTGATTTCTTCTTGGAGGCATTCGAAGATGGTGCTGTTTGAAACTGTCTCTGCGGCGGCCGTTGTTACCATGGGCTGACACTGTGGCAGGGACTTCAAAGCCTCCGACACTTTGGAGTCCAATTTGCTGAGAGTTGCCTCCAGAAGACTGCATCTCTTGTCCAGACTGCTGCTGTTTTTCTTTTTGGAGGCCATGCTCGTCCGTAGGTAGCAACACTAAGTCGGAGGATCGTGGTCACCGTTTGAGGACTGTGTTGTTCGGGCAATCCGATATCTTGTAACTTGTACAAAAAGCTTCTTTTTATGGCCCTCGGCTTTCAGTTAGGCAGAGTTTGTAGCTCACATGAGTCTGAGGGACTCTGGTTATATTTTAACACATAGCACTGATTGAAAAGTCACGTTGTACCAGAGAAATGTGGAGGTGAAGTTCCGCACGATACTAGACACAGCCGATCCCGTCCGCCATCTTTGCTACATCTTTGTTAGCTAAAAAAAAAACACCTTAAGACAAAATTAAGTGTAAAGTCCGTGATTTCCACAGCGTTGGAAATTTTTTTCCCGTCCAGAAAATTTTCTGACCTCATCGGGAATTTACGAATTTTTCCCGTCCCGAACTTCGGGATTTAAAACAATTTCCCGTCCCGACCAAACAAAGTTCTGTCCCGCACACCCCTAGTCATTATTTTATAGTACGTATTATTCTAACTCGTTGCTTCGCAATCTGAAACTTGTGAAACACATGTAACCCGGGACCTCTGGGTCCCTCCACCAGAGGTAAAGTGTAAGGTGGCTGTCAGTTTCCTCTGCTGTTGAAGAGTACTAGAAATGTTCGTGGCATTAAAATCATATTTCTTGACCCAATCTAAACTACTTAAAATGTAAATTAGGTTCTTGGAAATAAGTTTAAGCGAAGCTTACTTGTTACATTTGCATTCACTTATGGGGGATATTGCATTCTAATATCCAAGAGTTGGTAAAAGAGTAAAATTCTGTGCGTCAAATAAAGATATCTTAGTTATGATTGTCATGTGTTAAATTACATTAGGAGATTGCTTTCGTTGCTTAAAGGCAAGAGTAAAATTTCAAATTATCGAAAAAATCATCAGAATTATATATGTCAGCGAAGTGTTAGTACTTTATTTATTAATGATACTTTGAGTAATGGCAAAAGAGTCGCTATTTTTTTGCGGTGTCCTCTTTTTTATGACTTTGTCATCCTTTTTCACCATGCTCTGCCCTCTTTTTTGAATGTATGTGTCTGGTCACCCTACTATTTCCTGTTGTATTGGCTTGAAACATAGGTTAAACATAGGTTTCCGGCCTGCTATACCTGTTCTTCTTACAGTCTTGTCAAGTTCAGAGCCGTAGTTAGCGGGCTACTTTTAGATTCTGTAAGTCTTGGTTTCTTTTACGTACTTTAATGTTCATCCCCCTTTGGATTGATTTCCGTCCAAGATTGGGATAATGCAATGCCCCTCTGCCTCCTTGTGGTTGCGCCACTGCACCCCCTTCCCCCCACATTTACTTTGAACTTTCATCGGCTTGAATATCCTGCAATGTCACACTACACTAAATTTCTAGATGAAAGTATAATAAGCATTGAATGTCTGGAAGGGGGCACAGATGGCCACACCTCCCCTTCGGAAACGAATGTCAACCTAAAATTATATATTTCACACGTATAATTTGATTTCAGTCATAGCAATTTACATTAATTTTTATGTAATGGGGGGGCGCTGGAATGGGAAAATTTCAAATTCAAGTGGTGTTTTTGAGGGGGCAGCACTATTATCTGCGAACGTCCGTGATTAGGGGTTGCCCCCCCCCCCGTGCGCACGCCTATGGCAACACCAAGACCGCATCCGTCTTTGGCAAGGGTGTTGGAAAGAATTCGCCCACACTGGCCACAAGTGTTGCTAACTTCCAGAATTTTCTGTGCATCCGTAGCACCACCTAATGCGGTACGATTTTCATGTTTGATACTGTATAGTAATCAACAAATTACATTATTAAGTTAGCCAGTGATCACCAGGCGTATGCTATTTATAAGAAATAAAATCACAGCCTGTATTTGAACATATCCGTCATGTAGTCAGTTACTCGGGTATATGGAGGGTATGTAACACTGCAAGTAGGGTGAAAAGGAAAGTTAATTTGGAAGCGTGGGTGCTGCGTTTGCGTGTTGTTTTTTTACTGTGATACTGTGCTGCGTTTTTCTGTTCTTTGTGTCGTGTTTTTGTACCTGGTGTAAAAGTATGATTCTACATTGAAAATTTGCGCCATGGGTGACATACCAGACGAGCCATCGATTTGCAGTGGTGCAGGTAAGGACTTGATTAGGGACCTTCTTTCAAAATCATTCAGTTCGAGAACATATGCTGGTGACAGTGCCTTGAATATGGTGATAAGTTGGAGCTTGTGAATCATGAGCTACCGTGTCCTGAACTGTGCATAACCAAACCAACTAAGAAATATGGGAAAGTTTTCATTAGGCAGTTTCAAACATCTCAGTACAACAATATTATGTGGTTATGTGGCAGCAATGATCTTAATATATTTTTTTGTTGGCCATGTCTTTTGTTCAATACAAATTTAGGACCATGGAACTATACAGGCTACAGTGACTTGAGCAATTTTTATAATGCAGTGCAAAGACATGAACGTTCCCAGAATCACATCTGCGCTTGCATCCAACTGAAGACTTTCGGAAAGTCCAGAAGAAAGCTGCAGTTTTGCCCGACCCTGTGGCCGAGTGGTTAGCACATCGCGCTGCGACGCCAAGGGTCCCGGGTTCGAATCCCGGTCGGGCTTGGTTGTTTGTGAATGTCCATTCATCAATTTCATCACTCATCCCCATCTTCGCAAATTAGCCAAGAGGCATAAAACGCGAAGTAAAATCAACTAAATCATTCAATCAAAGCTGCAGTTTTAAAACACAATGAAACTGTGAAGAAAACAGAGAAATTTTGAAAAGATTTATAGACGTAACATGTTTCCTTGGTAAACAGGAACTTGCATTTAGAGGTCATGACGAAACACAAGGTTCAACCAATAGACGAAATTACGTAGAATTCAGCAAATTGATAAGTAACTATGATCCTGTTCTTTGCAATCATTTGGAAACTGCAACAGTTTGTACTGGGCTCTCAAACGGAATTCGAAGCGATCTTATTGAAAGCATCAGTTCTTCACTAATGAAAGAAATTAAAACAGAAGTCTCGGCAAGCATTTTTTGTTTCCATACTGCTTGATGAAGCGTCAGATGTCAATAATAAGTCACAACTTTCAACAGTTTTACGTTAATCTGTGGTTTTACGATACGTAAGATCAGATGGTTTGGTTTGCGAGAGATTTATTTGCTTTGATGACGTCAGTAAAGACAGAACAGCAACAGCATCAAGCCAACACGTTTTCAAAGTAATTGAAGAATTTTATTTGGGAAGCAAGATCGTTACTTTGGGAGGTCCCTGGACTAAGGATAAGATCTACGTTAGGAATAAGGATATTAAATTAGGCACCTGGAATGTTCTGAGCCTTTACCGGCCTGGGGCATTTCAGTGTACAGTTTATGAGATAGTTAGGTATAAATTAGATGTAGTAGCTGTCCAGGAAGATAGGTGGCCAGGAGAAGGGAATTGTAAAACTAAAAATTATACCTTTTTCTATGGTGGTACTGAAAATCATAATTTTGGAACAGGCTTTTTCATAAATAATAGAATTATTATGAAAAATAATTATCTCGGCTCTTAAAACAGTAGAATTTATTAATGATAGGATATCATATGCAGTTTTACAGGGTAGGTGGTGAAAAATTATTTTAATAAACATACATGCACCAACGAAAGATAAAGATGATAATACTAAAGATGATTTTTATACAGAGTTAGAACAGGTCTTTGATAAATTTTCTCAGTATGATATGAAAATTCTGTTAGGTGACTGTAATGCACAGATTGGCAAAGAAGAGACATTTAAACCCACGGTTGGTAAAGAAAGTCTTCATGAATTAAGTAATGATAATGGTATAAGATTGATTACTTTTGCAACCTCAAAGAATTTAATTGTGAAAAGTACCACTTTTAAACATAAAGATATTCATAAATATACCTGGTCTTCTCCAGATGGTAAAACTCATAATCAGATAGATCATATTCTCATTGATAAGAGAAGGCATACTAGTATAATTGACGTTCGTACACATGGAGGTGCTGACTGTGCAAGTGACCATTATTTAGTAATTGCTAAATTAAGAGAAAGACTCTCAGTGATAAATCATAAGCAAGAAAATCTAAAAGTTATAAAATTTGATACAGGAAAGTTTACTGATGAAAGAATTAAGAAAGATTACCAAATTAAACTGTCAAATAGATTTTATGTTTTGCAGGATTTAAATCATGATGAAAATATAAATGAAACAGACGTAAATAAGAATTGGGAGCACATACGTAATGCAATAGAATCAGCAGCTAAAGAAAGTATAGGATACCATAAACCAAGAAAAAGTAAGCCATGGTTTGATAATGAATGTCATAATCTAATAGAAATAAGAAATCAGGCTAGACTTAGGTGGTTAAATAGCTCTGATGATACAAATCTAAACAATTATAATAGAATAAAGCGAGAAGTTATCCGCACGTTTAAAAGTAAAAAAAAAGAGATTACTTGAAAAGCAAAATTAACGAAATTGAAACAAACAGCAAAAATAAAAATATCAGAGATCTATATAAAGGTGTAAATGAGTTTAGAAAGGGGTGGCAACCTAAAGTAAACTTGATAAAAGATAAAGACGGTGATTTTCTAGCTGACCCAAGCGATATTCTAAATAGATGGAAGAACTACTTTAATGACCTTTTAAATGTCCATGTAAGAGATAAATCAGAAGTAAATGAAGTCCACACAGCAGAACCTTTAGTTCCAGAACTTAACTTGACTGAAGTTAAAGATGCTATTAAAAGGCTAAAGAATAACAAAGCACCTGGCATTGATTTAATACCAGCTGAGTTAATTAAATATGGTGGAAATTCGTTAATATGTCAAATTCATAAATTAATTTGTTTAATATGGAATAAAGAAGAAATCCCTCAACAGTGGAAAGAATCCATAATTGTTCCTGTGTTTAAAAAAGGTGATAAAATGAACTGCAATAATTACCGTGGAATTTCTCTACTCTCAACAACATACAAAATATTGTCTAACATTCTTTTAACAAGACTAACCCCATATGCTAATGAAATTATAGGTGATTATCAATGTGGATTTAAACGTAACAGATCAACTACAGATCAAATTTTTCACATCAGACAGACACTTGAAAAAAAGTGGGAATATAATCAAAATGTCCATCAGCTATTCATTGATTTCAAAAAAGCTTATGATTGGGTCAAAAGAGATAAATTATATAATATATTAGTAGAGTTTGGAATACCTAAGAAGCTTGTTAGTATGATAAAAATATGCACCAGTGAAATAGAAAGTAAAATTCGTGTAGGTATTAATATGTCTGACAAATTTACAATTCATGATGGGTTAAAACAAGGAGATGCATTACCTCCATTGCTCTTTAATTTTGCCTTAGAATATGCTGTTAGGAAGGTAAAAGAAACTAAAGAAGGACTAAAATTAAATGGTGTGACTCAGTTGTTAGCATATGCAGATGATGTAGACTTACTAGGGGATGATGTGATTACAATTAAGAATAATGCTAAAATATTTTTCAAAACTGCTAAAGAGATAGGTTTGGAAGTTAACAAAGAGAAAACTAAATATATGCTTACAGGCCGAAACCAAGTGTTAGGTAATAATCAAAATCTAATTATTGATAACAACTCGTTTGAACCAGTTTCCAAATTCAAATACTTAGGAGTAATATTAACAAATGAAAATTATATTAAAGAGGAAATAAAAAGTAGGCTTAATTCAGGAAATGCATGTTACTTCTCTCTTCATAAACTTTTGTCTTCTCGTTTAATATCTGCCCGACCCTGTGGCCGAGTGGTTAGCACATCGCGCTGCGACGCCAAGGGTCCCGGGTTCGAATCCCGGTCGGGCTTGGTTGTTTGTGAATGTCCATTCATCAATTTCATCATTTCATCACTCATCTCCATCTTCGCAAATTAGCCAAGAGGCACAAAACGCGAAGTAAAATAAACTAAATCAAATCAAATCAAATCAAATCTCGTTTAATATCTAAGAAACTAAAAGTTAAAATATACAAAACAGTAATTTTGCCTGTAGTATTATATGGATGTGAAACTTGGTCCCTTACATTGAAAGAGGAACATAAATTGAGAGTATTTGAAAATAGGATCCTTAGGAAAATCTTTGGACCTAAAAGGGATGAGGAAACAGGTGAGTGGAGAAGGTTACATAATTTAGAACTACATGATTTGTATTCATGTCTAGATATTATTAGAATAATTAAATCAAGAAGACTTAGGTGGGCAGGCCATGTGGCACGAATGGGAGAGGAAAGAGGAGTTTACAGGATTCTTGTTGGGAAACCTGATGGTAAGACACCTGTAGGAAGGCCAAGACGAAGATGGAGGGACAACGTTGAGATGGACCTAAGGGAAATTGGTAGGGATGGAAAAGAGTATATAGAACTTGCTCAAGATAGGGAAAGATGGAAGGCCTGTGTTGCTGCAGCCATGAACCTTCGGGTTTAAGAAGGCTAGGGAGTTAGTTAGTTAGTTAGTTAGATCGTTTCGCAGGCTTATGATGGTGCAGCAGTAATGGCAAGTGAACTGAATGGTTTACAATCAAAATTACGTGAAAAGTATCCAGAAGCTATGTTTGTTCACTGCTACGCGCATGTCTTAAATTTAGTGCTGGTGCAGTCTGCAAACAGCGTTAAAGACAGTAGTATTTTTTTCAAAACGCTCTCTGGGTTAGCTGCCTTTTTCTCTGTTTCTACCAAACGCACCGAGCTATTAGACCGAATAGTTCAGAAAAGGTTGCCACGTGCTGCAACCACAAGGTGGAACTTCAATTCTACACTTGTCCAAACTGTTAATAATTACAGGGAATCTTTAATTGAGTTGTTCGAAGAAATTACAGACAACCCCGCTGACTGGGACACCAATACTGACAAAGAAGCTAGTGGGTTTTGTGAAAGACTAGGTAGCTTTCCATTTGTCTTTTGCTTGCAGTTATTTGATGAAATATTCCAATACATTGATGTTCTGTTCGATATTCTCCAAGCAAAATGTAATGACATATCATACTGCCAGACAAAAGTATTGGAGTGTTTGAGGGTAATGAAAGACAAGAGGAACAGTTTCAACGCGTTCTGGAAGCGAATGGAAATTCATAAGAATCTGTCAAAATTTCATCAAAGAGGTGTTACATCCAACGAGGATGCCGTTCGGCACTACAGACGAGTATTCGTTGAAATTCTGGGTAGAATCACTATGCAAATAAGGACAAGATATGCAAACCTTGACAAACTTTCATTTCTCGAATTGCTAGATAGTAGTAAATTCCCACATAATTCTCAACATTTTCCGGACGGCACCTTACAATCTTTGCAGGCTACATATGGCCGTCATTTTGATTGCCTCCGCCTGAAAAGTGAACTAACTGTAATGTATAAATCTGAAGATTTCCGTGATAAAAATGTTTGTGATTTGTATAAGTACTACCTGCACCACATGCAACTCAATGATTATGTGGCTGAACTACGTAAACTGTGTTTGCTGGTTATGACTATTCCTGTGACAACAGCATCTGTGGAAAGGTCATTTTCTGCCTTGAAGAGAATCAATACTTACTGTCGCAGTAATCAAAGGCAAGAGCGTTTATCAAATTTGGCACTGCTTTCAATCGAAAGCACTTTATTAAGCGAGCTGTGCAATAGGGTCGAAGATTTTTATGGAGGCGTGATAGATGAATTCACCAAGAACAGACGACAGGAATTCCAACTTAAGTAAGGTCATATTTTTTTTTCAATTTATAATTTGATTGATTAATATTTTTTTTTCTGTATTTTTCAATTAAACTCTAGGATTCGATTGAGCGAATGATAATCTATAAACACTCTTTCGTCCTGTTACTCATGATTCATAATTCTGGCTAAGTCAGAAACCGAAACCCGTCCGTTTATTTAAAATCGAAATTTTGTGCTAATAGGATGTTTATTATTTTCAGGGTTAAAAAAGAATGTAATTTAATATACAGTTGCCCTCAAATATCAGGTAAATCGTTATTTTGTTCATGGTTGGAATTTACAAGTTTATATCGAGAGGCTGTTTTTTTTCTTTAAGAAGTCATGCAGTGAAGATTTTATTTTACGGTATGTATGCACTTCACACACTCAAGCTCGATACTTCACCATTATGCACATTATTGTAAATGGGGATGTGTGTAGGCCTATAATTACAGCTAAACGGACAAATAGCGAACGGAACAAGATCGAAGGAGTAAGAGCTAATAGGATTGAACGCGAACGGAATAAACGCGAAATGCACAACCCCGAAACGGATTAACCGCGAAAGGAATTACAGCGAAACGAACTAATTACAATAACTAATATTGAACCTAGGAATAAACGCGATAGGAATAACAGCGAAACAGGGCAAAAATGGCAGAACCTTGCAAATTTTCCTTCAGTGTATACTTCAGTGATCACAGTACTACATCAAGTCTTCCTTGTGGGCCACGCAAATGCAATGACTAAAGAACGGATTACTAGTTCCATACCTACTTTTTTTTTGTTACGTCCCAGACGTATGCTATTTAGAGATCTTTGCGTTTCAAGCACACAGCACCCTTCTACTGGAATTATGTAAGCCTAAAATGCTTAAATGAACTGTAAATTCATATAAATACTTAAAATACCTTTTTGCACCTGAAAAACATCTTCGCGATAGTTTTAAAATAACTTTTATTAAGAAGGATCATTAATTGAAGACTAAAATTGGTAAACGCTGTAAGTGCTACAATAATTCAAACACCGTTTCCCACGTTAAACTGTGAAATGTGCAATGCTTTATAATGGGATAAACGTGAAAAGTGGCTGGTAGCCCTCTAAGTAGTTCAAAGGGCGTGTAAAGAGGTCACTAATGTGAACGTTCTTACGTGCTGATGTGCGGAACGATGCGATTTCCCACACTTTTGCTTTTGGCACTTACAACGTTTACCACTTTTAGTCCTCAATTTCCGCCACGAAAATTTGAGGCCCTTGAACTTTGAACGAATCCCCGAAACGGATTAACCGCGAAAGGAATTACAGCGAAACGAACTAATTACAATAACTAATATTGAACCTAGGAATAAACGCGATAGGAATAACAGCGAAACAGGGCAAAAATGGCAAAAGAAGAAATGCAACAGTAAGGGGTGTCAGCTAGGGATGGTCAAACGGATCCGGATCTGTTTGGATCCGAAAGTTCCAGATCTGGATCCGGATCGGAAAATCCCGGATCCGGATCCGAAAATCCCACATCCGGATCCAAAAGTTCCACATCCGGATCCGAAAATATCGGATCCGGGTCCGAAAGTTTCGGGTCTGGATCCGGATCCGAAAGTTCCGGATCCGAGAGTTTTGTATCTCAATCCCATTATAATATTACCACACCTTAAAGGGTATTATGATCTTCGATTACAAAGAAATTTTTCATTAGTTAGTCTTTCAAGATTTTTTTTCAAGTGTTGTTCCTAAAATACTTTGCTACGCATCGGCTAACACACTCGTGCACAAAAATAATCTTACTTGTTTAACAAAAAATGACAGAGGTGATTTTGTAAATGCCATTCAAACGAATATGTATTCATTCGAATGTATTCGAAATGGAAACAAACATAAATGTGAGACATTCCATTCCAGGATGAAACCTTTAGGCTAACACATTTAACAAGATATAAATGTTATACAAAAAGTATACAATTGTTCTACAGTTACAGTTTTAAAAATTAAAATAAAACATTATAATACATGCAGTATTATATAATTATAAAGTGTAAGACTAACAAGGGAGGGGACACAGGGGTCAATTCCCACTTCAATTTGTCCTCATCTTGACATTTGAGGGGGTGTTTTACCCCTAAAACAGTTTTTTAGCCGAAACAAAAAAAAACACGTATTTCTTTGGGCCGCTCTATACACCTTCCAAGTTTCATGGAAATCGGAGGGGGAGACTTAGACCTCCCTTGTAAGTGTATTAATTACAAATCGCGCACGCGCGCACACACACACACACTATATATATATATATATGTGTGTGTGTGTGTGTGTGTGTGTGTGTGTGTGTGTGTGTATGTATGTATATTAGCAGGTAACAATATGTTATAAACACATTCTTACTTTCCAAAGAAGCGCTCATGTGGGATGGCAAAACGGATCCGAATCCGGATCTGAAAAAATTTAGGATCCAGAACCAACCGGATCCGGATCTGGCCATCCCTAGTGTCAGCATCTCCTCTGTGCAAATTTCCGCCATCTTCGAGTCTGTGGAGTGGACTGACTGGATAGGCGTCTCCCATGTGGCAACGCTGTACTTCCCAGGCCAGGCGATCAAAGGGGTCGTAGGTGTAGCATACCAAACTAAGATGCAGACTGTTTTGGGACGGAATCTTAGGTACAAAATCATTTAGTTGTTAAAGCACTTTATGCAGATATGCTAATCGGGACTGAACATCAGTCTAAAGTGGGATCCGAACCACTATGTGCCTCCACCAGGTATCGAACCCACAACCTCTTCATTACAATGTGTTACGGACGGCCTTGCACATTTTCGTAGAAATTCAAATAAGTTAATAATGTGCAAGTCGAAAGTTTAATAGGTTTAGTATTGAGGAAATTTCATAATGCTTGTTACAAACTAATTTGTCGAATGAACATAACTTTGTTAAATAAACGTGAACTAACCAATCATGAAATTATTGATGTTAATGTTCTAACCTTTCAGTGATGATCTAATAGATAAAACTTGTTTGACTTTATGACTCAAACGTGGATACGCCAATCATGAAATTTTGATGTTAATGTACTAACCTTTTGGTGATTAGCTAATGGCGGTATATTTAATATAGTAATTTCAAATTTTGGAAAGATTTGTTAACCTAAAAGAATATGTCAATTCACATAACTCAACTATGTAATTTCAGAATACTTACATCACAGCTTACATGTAATAACACATGTCACTAAGTTACTTACTAGAAGACAGGCGTTCGAGGCTGAGAGCATGAGTATCTTGAGTATGTTTAAATCGTCCTTTATTGCCAGTCCAAACTCTTCACAGGTCATGTCCACATTGAATTTCACTTTCGTTACTTGTTCGAGTTTTTCCTCTCGCCAATAAGTTTTAATAACACTAAAGAGTCTTTCACAATCGACATTTGTACGAGGCAGAGTAAACAAGAATATTGTAAGAGGCACAATCACTTTTAAATTTGACCCAGCCTGTACTTGTAAATATTTGTACACTGACCTCCACTTATCCATCATTGTTTCTTTTCTTTCCCCCCAATCTTCAAGATGTTTTTCAACTGCATTTGAAATTGCACAGTAAGTGTCAAAAATATCATTATCATTAAATTCCAATGAATTTGAAATATATTTTGCTTGTTGATGGAAATATGAAAATGACTATTGAAATTGTTCATAGGAAATTCTTGAGTCAAGGAGTAATACCTCAGTTTGTTGACATCTTCAAAAAAACGAAGTGACCATATTTCTAAGTATTTTACTACTTCACTTGGTAAAACCTATTTGAAGCAGAGTATGCATATTCCTCCTTCATACTCCCTTCTTTTACAAGTTTCATAAGTAAACTTTTTGCTGAGAATGGGAAAAAGTTCTGTTCTATTCTGTCCCTGTATTTCTGTAGGAGTTGAAAATATTGAACAGAAACTTCAATTGTTGTTATATCACCCCTTTCAATTTTTAAAATAGTATCATTAAACAGGAGTAGCTGTGCATGCAGGAAATATAGCCACAGTTCACTTGTATCACCTTGAAAAAAATTGGCTATACCAATTGGGGCATTTTCCTCACTCAAAAAATAGGCCTTTATCGCTTCATACTGACGTATAATTTTTTCTACACAAGGAAGTAAAGAGAGGAATCTTGTTTTTGAGTGGTATAAAAGACCCTCATAATGACAACCAATAAATTCACAGAAACTTTTCAAATTTTCTGTTCTCAAAGTAAAAATACTAAAATGATTGTATATTTTGAAAACCAAGTTCTCAACATCTATGGGTATTATTTTCGCACAAGGTACAGAAATTGCATTATGTAGAATATGAGCCCTACAACCAATTGGCAAAATATTTTTTTCTAATCTGCACTCCAACTCTCTGTGCACATTTTTATTTCCTGATGTCTTTTTTATGCTACCAAAATTTAATGGCGCATTATCTGCTACAAATCCAACAACCTTATTTTCCAAACCATATTGACTTACTGTATCCATCAAGACACTTGACACAGTTTCAGAGGTTTCATCGGGTAAGCTATGAATTTTCAAAAGGCATATTTTAACATGAATATCAGTGTCAACTTCACAGTACCGCACTAACACAGAGAGAAGTTTCGTCGCTTTTCTATGAGAAGCATCACAAGAAATGACAACGGAGGGTGATTTTTTTAAACCATCATTTAAAATATTTTCTGACCATTCCCCCACAACATTTGTTATTAAAGCTTGGGTTTTAGTGCGGGCACATGACATTTTTTTTATTTGCTTTTGATTTTAACAATTTACTAGTACAATCCATACTTCTGAAGGAGTGGTTATGTTTTACATTGTGGTACGACTATACAAGTTCCAATCGAATTAAGTCTAGTTGTTCTGAAGATTCCTTTTTTTTAAGAAACTATCTAACTTACGTGTCTCAGAAACCGAGGAACAGGGGCGGCGCCAGAAATTTTCGACCGGGTGGGCAGAAGCTCCATATTGATAGATTAGGGTGGGCAGTATAAAATGTATGACCATATATAGTATATATGTGTATGTAAGACGTATGTATCCCCCTCTCTCTTACACTCCCGATTTTTCTCTTTCTAATCTATTCTCGCATCTTGTTCCATTTCCTTTCGCTTTGTCTCTGATGGACACAATTATTTCAAGGAAGTGTTTACCCATGCGCAATCACATTCTTTCATGCATGTTAATACAGTGAAAAAATGTGAATTAGGTATAAGCTTATGTTGAAAATACAAGGCACATAACTTGATTTTATGTATTCGGCGACAGTGATAGAAAGTGCGATGGTAGACAATCGTGAAGTTTCTCGTAATTTAAATGCATGTTCCTGGGCATATTTTCATCGTATGAGTTTTTGACTGAAGGATTTTTCTTACTCCTTGGGGTCACTTTTCTTAGCTTACAAGGTTTGTACAACTGAGAAATCTATCTGAATGTTTGTAGTAGCAGCCAGTGGCGCAGGAACGTTTTTCATTTGGGGGGGGGTACAAAATTCAGCCTCCCATATATATATGTCCAATCAAGTGTCGCAATAATAATAATTAGGATAATTATATTTAATTAAATTAATATATTAATTAATTAAATATGTGCATTAATTAATATTGTATTGTTATTATTACATGAATAGGTAAAAGATAGTAAATGAATAGAAATCTAACAGCAAGTATTCATTATCTAGCGTACGTGTAGTTAAGATCGCCAAGATTTGCACAAAATCAACTGCCCTGGCTAGGAATTTAATGTCAGGCAGAAAAAGAATTGAATATTTATTGAATAACAAAAAAGGAGTTAGATCCAATTAACAAAAAGTAAAATTCCTGATTAATATTTTATGGATATTATCATTAGTAGTGTGCATAAATCTTTGGAATCCTTCAAAGCCGTATGAGCCAAATTCCTTGCCTTCCAATAAGTTCAGCGGATAAAACCATCGAGTATACAGGGTGCAGCAGAAATAACTCCCGGATTTCATTCGTGAATAACAAAGCAACGATAGATGTTATGCAAAATTTTATTTCACAGTTGGAAAGAACAAGGATTACCATTTTGTTTCCCATATGTACCGAGACAACTCCATGAACGCCCCTACTTTTTTGAGGAAGATGGCACGCAGTTAATGTAACGTCTGACCGTTATGTATGGATGTTACGCAACTTCCTGCATCCGCAATCGAACGAACGTGGCAAATTGGCTGTGTGGTTCCAACAGGATGGTGCCACAGCACGCGTATCGATGAACGTGCTACGTGAAATGTTTCCTGGGCGTCTGATCTCACTTTTAAGTCACCTTCCATGGCCAACTCGTTCCCCCGAGCTCGCACCCTGCGACTTCTTTCTGTGGAAGTACCTGCAGGCTAAAGTTAACCAAGGAAGGCTGAGGACAGCCAATGATCTGAAAGATGGTATCAGACAGGAAAGAGCGGCAATACCGACCAGACATGACTAGGAGGGTAATGAAGAACTTCAGGGCGAGACTTCAGAAATGCGTACACCGTGCAGATCGGCATTTGGACGATATCATTTTAAAACAAAGTCAACTATGTCACCCAAAATGGTGACTTGTGGCAATTTTGTAAAAAATAATTGGAACATTTTGTTCTTTGCAAATGTGCAATAAAATGGTAAACCTTGTTCTTTCCAACTGTGCAATAAAGTTTTGCATAACATCTATCGTTGCTTTGTTATTCACAAATGAAATCCGGGAGATTTTTCTGCCGCACCCTAACTTTTAATTGTTACGCTGTTCAAGCATGGTATTGGCATTGATGAAAATTGAGTATAACAAATGCTAAACAATTATATTTTGATAAATTACTTTTACTATTTGGTAAGTCTTTTGGGTGGAAGGGGTCCGGACCCCCTGGACCCCCACAAAAACGTCCTTGATATCTAGGTATAATGTGAAGCCATGAGAAATATTCTCTTTTAGAACAGCACACACGAATGTCCTGTTATTTAATGCAAAATATGCATAAATATTTTTCATTGTTTTTGTTAGAATTTAAGTTAAAAAAAAAAAACAGATTTTAAAATCAGATAACAATTCTGAAACATATAAGGCTAAGCTCTGGACCTCATTCTGGGCTTATTTGGATTTCACGGAACAGAAAATCAGGAGTGAGGGGGATCTTGAGCCAACCCAACCAGGAATAATCATCTCCCACCCACTGGATATAGAAACTACATTATATAGAGTTCCACTTCAGTTCCGTTCTTTCTAATTTTAAAAGTCCCATAGCTACGCATAAAAATATCTTTAAACAATTTATGGCAGGTGTGTACCATATCGAATGCCTTTTAGAAGCCATGTATTAGGTATTTTCTCAGACATCTATAGGGTGTTGTATTAAAAAAGAAAGAAATGAGTTCAGATGGTTCCCAATCAACTCGTAAGAAGTCTAACTTTGAAATATTTGTGAAAAATATGACAAATCATTTATTTGTAATGTAATTAGCTCTTCAAGTACTGAAAGTAATATCATTCGGTTCATTTACAAAACCGAAATCCTTCAGCTCTCAGAAGTAGCAAGGAAAGCCATACCCTCAAAAGTTTATTCTTTCTTTTCAATTTTTGGTGGACAATGTGAAGAGCCGGCCAAGGTTTATTTTCGTATGTAGTGGTATTAAGTGCAGATACATGCGTGTGTTTTAGGATGACATGTCAATTTCTCGTTTATGTGAAAATGTAAACTTTAATGTAAGCAGAAGCATGTGCGCGTCACAGTTAAAGATTTTCGCATCTACATAGAAAATCCAAAACACATTCCCACCTCGCCGTACTCCGTGGCGGAGGGGTTAGCATAGCGCGCTATGACGCCTGAGAACCCAGGTTCGAATTCTGGCCTGCCCATGGGTGTTATTTTTGAGTGTCCATCAATTTCATCATATCATCACTCATCCTCATCTTCGCGATTAGCCAAAAGTGGCAGAAATGCGAAGTAAAATAAACCAAATCAATCAATCAAATATTTCCATCTTACTCCCAGAGACCTTGTAAATCCAATCCAAAATCTACCAATAGAACCCGCAGTGAGTCTCATTTATCTCGTGCATTCATCTGACTAATGTAATTTTCTTACAATTTGACTTTAGAGTTTAACATAAAATGGCGTTGTGTTTGTGTTGCATTCGATATCACAATTAGATTTTAAGCAATTTATGTCCAATTATAAGTATTCCTAATACATAGGCAAAAAATAGTCACCCCTCTGATAAAATCGCAAATTGCACCCTGTTTAAATGTCTAGGAAAGATTTAATTTCACCTAGGAATGGTATCGCGATGCGATGAGTCGAGAATTGTCACAGCCTCATCTTGTATCCTGTGTGGTGAGGTCCTTCTCGTTCTTGTTTGTGCTTATTTTTCTTTCGGTTTCCAGTCTGAAGTTATGAAAACTTATTCCAAATTTACCTCATTCTCAGATAGGCTAATCGGCACTCTATTTTTTTTAAAAAATATATCTTAATATATATGTTTAAGTATAGTTTTCCCAACACCATCTTACAAATTTATGAAAAATATGGGTGAGGTACAGGAGTGCATTGTAACCCCCCCCCCCCAGTTGGTCTGTCGTGTCTCGTCTCGTTCGTGTAAGTGTTCCGTTTCGGAAAATTCCATTATAAATATTCAAAAGAAAATGGGGTCAGTCATATACTCTTCTGATGAAGATTTGTATCTTATCTTCGAATCGACGCGACCACTGCTTTAGAAATGTGTACACCCCCCCCTTACGCAAAGCAGCTATCGTCTGCAGCGTAATTGTCTGAGAGTCAATCTGATTCCATCGTTCCACACACATTTTAAACAATTAAACAATTTTCATCTCCTTAAAGAGGTTTCCAAGAACTTAGGTCAATGAACTAACTAGTAGCAAGCACAATGTAGTATAATAAGTTTACAATTAAATGTTTTGAATTTCTGTGGTAAGGACTATAATGCTTAAAATTTATAAACAATAATACATTTTTTATTGGGCGAATTGATAATAGGTAATTTTAACAGTAGCACCTTCCGTCTGCTGTCAAATTACCAAGGGGGGTACAGGGGGTACAACTCGATTTACGGATTTAGGGGGGTACAGTACCCCCTTCAAAAATTTGCGGGGGTACAATGTACCCCTGTACCCCCCGTTCCTGCACCACTGGTAGCAGCGATTGGGTCCCAACATTTGAGAGGCAAAGACAATATACGTTTTCTTGGTAGAAAAGGCTTAGCATAAAGAGGCCATAGTGCGGGGGCAAAAAGTGGCAAAATGTGGCGGGGGGAACTGCATCCCCCACTTCGCGCTCCTCCTAATCACCGCCACTGAATGTTTGGATTAAAATGAACGTCTTATTAGGAATGATTTAAAACAGACAAGGAAAAATCATTTCCTTGTTCATTGTCCATGAAGTATTCCTAGGCTAATGAAAGGCTATTTTGACAAAATATCACTCATAAATAATAAACAAGTAAGATTGAAAAATCTGTTCAGAATTGAAGAGATTATTAGCTAAGTTGCTATTCGTTTTCTGAACTGTCATGTTACTAATGTGGGAGAAGGAATACACGTATGGTTACATGAACATATTTTTTGAGGTAACAAAATTATTTAGGACACAAGGAATTCATCGAAGTTGATCACCGTACCAGCAATAATCCATCTATTTTTCATAGATGATTTGGGTTGTATGGCGTGGCCATTTCGAACACACTAGAATGTCAACCTCTATCCTGTGCAGAATACCCTGGAAACTTTATTCTTTCAGGGCAACGAGTCCCTGGCGCCTGGAACCACTGTCGAAGTAATAATTTATGAAGGTTTGTATTTAGAGTGTCAGAATGTGTTTGTTTTCGCCCCTTGGTTACTTTCATCTAATCAACATTGAACTTTATCGTCGTCATTATCAAAATTAGCAGAAAAATGACTTAAAATGAAACAAATCAACCACAACTTACTCTTCCAAAAAATAGAGTTTCATTAGTTCATACCTCGTAGAAAGTTCAGGTGGTAGTTTCAATTGAACAGCGTTTCATTAGTGGATCAAGGCAGCTAATTCCGTGAACAATGACGTTGTTTTCCGAAAGTCTCAAATATTTGTCTCAGGCAATCACCCTCTTAAAATGGATGCATCTTCTGTGGTGATAAAATGACACGTTTGGTGCGAGTTCTTTCTGTATATTTTCCCCAATGGCATAACGCTATCGCATTAAAAATAGATAGGTCCTGTGTTCGACTCTCCCCTCCTCTGGTGGAAGCACAATGCACATTGGTTCGGACTACACGTTAAACTGTAGGTTTAGTCCCGATTAGCCTATCTGATCATAAAAGTGGGCTTAAAAACAAACTAACGAAATCGTCTTCTGGATACTTCGTGACGTAACTTTTTTTTTCTTTACTTCAGCTGCATCTACAGATTCTGTTGACCTTTTCGGTTGATTCATGTGGCAATATTTATGTATGGAACGAGGATTTCTAAATAGGATAAGCCACTCATTAGCAATTGAATAATTCTGTAGCTTTTTCCACACATAAATGTTTTGTTAAAATTAATTCACTTCGGTAGTGATTATTGTGAGTTCTTCTTATTACTAGAACGAATATAAAGTTGATATTTCGCATACCATATTGATATTTGAAGATGACAGGTATATAAAAATTGTAATGAAATAAAAAAAGGGACACTTCTGGAATTTCAATGCAGAGCTAATTAAAACTACCGTATATTATACTCTCTAGCATACTTATACCCGAAGGTTTATGGCTGCAGCAACACAAGCCTTCCATCTGTCCCTATCTTGGGTAGATCAATCCAATCTTTCCCATCGTTACCGATTTCTTTTAGGTACTGGTCTCTTGCCATTCGGTTTCCCAACAAGAATCCTGTAAACTATTCTTTCCTCTGCCATTCGTGTCACATGGCCTGCCCATATAAGTCTTCTTGATTAAATTATTCTAATAATAATTAAAAAGTCGAAATAATTTATTGTGCTGGAGGAAGTAACGCTAAGATGATGTTTTTATTTGTTTATTTGGAGATTATTTTAACCATACCCAGGCCGGGATTTATATACGTCTGTGGAGGCCCGGAGCTGCAGTCCTTAAGTTCACCCTAAATTCTGATCTAATCTTGATCATACCCTGCATAATTTTAAGCCTCCTAAGCCTAATAACTGATTTTAATCATGGAAGTATTAATTTGATTACAGTTTTTGTTTCAATAGCTCTAGTAATTACTTTCACTTTCTAATGACAAAATTGACTTTTTATGGGTCGATATGTGAATATTTCTATCATAGATAATTATCACAAGTAAAATATACAGTTATGAACACCAAAATACACTTATTTATTGAATCATTCATATATCCCCAATATATGTACGTGTTGAATTTAATTAGGTGGGCAATCGGGTGGGCACAGAAAATTTTGGGTGGGCGCTTGCCCACCCGTGCCCACCCCTGTCGCCGTCCCTGCCGAGGAACACTCTGTGTGTGACTTCGATTTTATATGTTGTTCAATATCATATATACCTTTGTTTTTTATGGAGAATTCTTTTTGGCACACTGAGCAGAAAGCTTTGTAAATGTCATTATTTCGCAATTTTTTAATACAGGGATACGTATTCAAAGGCCTGGTTATATTGACACTCTTCTCGCGACATTGTTTTCTTATTAGGTGCACCATAAATAAAGTTAACATACACAAACAAGAGCCACTAGTAACAGACACAGACTTGAACGTCACTACTTCACAACAGCCACTTTCAAACTGATTCCTAAACACGACTAAATTCCGGCGCGCTTTGTCGAAAAGCTGATTGTTGATGTCGATGCCATTCTTGTTGATATCGCGAAGGGGGAGGGGGTACTGCAACAGAGGGGAGAGGTTGGGGCAGAGAGCAACTATGCCAGATCTTCCAGATTTTCTCCCGCCGGGCGTCTTACCCACAGATTACACAGAGCAACTGCTTTGATTCTCGTCTGCTGGGCGAGAGAGGTATCAACACAGGGTGCGGCGTTGCAACCACTTGCAATGCGTTTTCCGTTCTGTAGATCTTAACACATTTTTACGCTTAAAATAATGAAATTAAATAACAAGGAAAAGAGTATATTTTCGGATTTTAGCAAATTAAAAAGAGTATAGAGTATATGAACCTCTAAAAGAGTATAATACTCTTAAAAAGAGTGTGTCTGGTCACCCTACCCGCGGTGGTTTGTGGAACTTTTTCAAATATCCCGAGCGGCAATCCCATCGAACCCTTAGGGGTGTCATCAGTCCATCCTTTATTCGCACTGTGATTGGAGTTTACCCAGGTTTATTCAAGCCAAACGATTTCGTCAAAATTGTGCTTCGTAATTTCCGTGAGGAATCTACATCGCCATGCAGAAATGTAAGGTTTTTCCATCAGTATTTTGCGTCCATTAATTTTTTTTTTGTATGAGAATCCCAGAGATTTTATGACTGTCCATAAAGATGTTTCCCCACCTTGAAAAAGTCCCGAATCTTTCAACGATACGCGCAGTTTCCCAACAGTGGGATGATCTTTCCTCCTATAATAAGAGTAAATATGGCGACGAATAGCGTCTTGCTGAAAGGTATGTAAATTTGTCATGCGTTTACTGCTTTTCCTCTTCTTTCCTGGGGTTTCCAATTTTCAAGCCTCGCATTGATTTACTTCCACCATATTATATTTTTCTTTCCCTATGTAACAATAGTGTTCTTAGACACGCCGACAGCAGCAGCAGTCCTGTCCAGAACTTTATTTACAGAAATGATAGAACCCCCATTGTTTTTCTCTTGCTCAAAATATTTGCGCACTGAACAAACGATCTCCCGCGTTTGGCCTTTGAGAGGAATTCCTTTACCGAAGGCTTTCTTTCTCTTAGTGCATGGCCTCTTTGGTACATTGTCATCTCGAGTATTGTCTCCCGTGTTTGACATTCTTCACACAAGCAGAACACAGAAAATTATGTACAAAAAAATAACACACTAAAACAACACACTATATACAACAAAGAATACGCTAAATTCAGTAAACACTACACAAACGGACCGGTAAAAATATCACAGCAACGCAACAAACAAACAACACGACCTCTCCCAACAACATGAAAACAGAACGCAGGAAGAATCGCCCGATAAGCGGCAACACAGTGATAAACGTTTTCTGTTGCTAGGTAACCAGGGCTTGTGTGAAGCACTGGGAAGATTTTGATTGGCTCGCATACCAGCAACCCACCCTCCCGCAGTGACGTAGACTCGGTTTCTCCACGTGCTTCGCAAGTGTCAATACCAAACTAATTTTGCGGCAGGTATAGTACTCTCTTCCCCCTTCCTATCTGCTTAGCCTCATCCCACTCCATGACATGTCCTGTTTCTCTCGTGTGTTTAAATATCGCATTTTTCTCTCATTTAATGAAGTATTACACTATGCCCTTGGCCCACAGCTTATTCACAGCAACGCAAGCGGCAATTAATCTGAAAATCCCCATTACGAGAATTGGTGAAAATGTGATATTAGAAGAATTACTAGCAGTCCCTTTTCGATGGGAAAATAATACTTGCAATATAATACACCCAACTCTGTTTTCAGCAACAAGTTCTCAATCTATTCGACTTCTATCAGGAACCTTGTTATCCACATGTGATCCCCACAATTCACCGATGTGTTATATTCCACGTTACGGTCACGATGCAACTTTAGGAAACTCTTGTCCACTAAAGATACGACAAGGTGCCACTATAAAAGAACAGCAGTACACTGCATGTTTCAGTGCTATGACGGAAATAATGTTATCATTACTGAAATAGCTCCAGACCATTATGTCATAAGGTCATAACGAATCCGCCTTTACTGATAACAGGCGAGTGTCATAACGAGACGTTTAATCTCCATACATATGCTAACGAACCAGGAGCACTAGAAATAACATTGCCTTGCCACTGCTCTCTCACTATAACTAAAGAAACATCCATGCCCCGAACTTTTCCTTGTTCAAGTAAAACAAGCGATGATATTAAATTCTATCACATATTACCTGCCTCATGGGGAAAATTCCAACCATGAAGATCGATGTACTATTTGCCGGGACAAAAGCTGCTGAATTTAACGATTGTATAGATTGTTTAGATACAGAGTGACCAGAAAAGATTCCTTTCCTAAAGATTACAACTCAAACTGAACCCATGACAAATGACATAAGCAATTTAGACAACTTAGAAGACTTGCCAAATCATCCTTACCCTGGAAACAATCATGTTAAAACTTCACTTATAATAATATGGAATATAGGTGTCACTATTTTGATTGCATGGAATATATATAAATTTCGACTGTTAACTACTCAAGTGTGTAATGATGCGATCATTACTGGATCCTTTTTATGTTATAAATTGTGTATGCCTATGTCTATGTCCTGTACGTTTGAGTTCTTGGCCGTTGGGGAGCGGTAAGTTTCCAGTAACGGTTTAGGTCATTAGCGGGGCCTATAAAAGGAAGGGAAGGCAGCAGTCGGCCTCAGATGTTTTGGTGCGATACGGCGAGGTAAAGAGGTGTCTCTTCTCTATGGGGCGAAACGAAGACTTCTCTTGATAATATGAATAGGCGGATATTTTAACTTTCTTTCTTTCTTTTAATACACACACTTGCTCTTTTCACATTATTTCAATAGTTTATTTCATGTGGGAAACCGGGTACACAACACACATACCTTCAGCCACCTTTTTTGGTACTGAGGGTTATATTTTTTTTTACTCGTGGAGCCAGTGGCTACGCGAGTCTACACACTCTCTTCGGGAAGGGGGGACAGGGTACACCGGAATGTAATGTTGTGAATAACGGCCAAGAATTAACTTCTGTAAATATAATATGAATAAACCTATATATATCTAAAAGGAAATGGGCGTTAAGTTGTAATTTGAAGAGGTACGTGTCTATTGCCTAAACTAGCATCCACAGAACTTCAGGTACTGCAAGTTTTGAACCTCGGGACAAGGATTCAAAAATGTATGGTTGTGTATATTGTGTATGTTGCTGAGAATCAGCTTAAAAGCACAAAAAATACCGTTACATACTGGGGGCTCATAGTCGGGATATTTTTTGTAAGAAGTACTGAAGGCATATGTTATTGCGAAGTGGAAAGAAAGTAACAGAAGACAAAATGGCAATTCAAATAGACAGGGAGCTCATTGGCAAGTTGCTAGGCAATGCGAACTTGGAGGGAAGGCCTGAGGAAGATATTGTTGGGGAACTTGAGAGACTTTCTCTAAACCTTACGCAAGGAACTTCGGCAAGGACGGGCGAGGAGAAAATGAACAAAATCTTGGAAAAAAGCAACATAAACATTCCGATCTTTAAGGGAAACGTCGGCGATGTAAGTCCACACGATTATTTGTATGAATTACGCAATTATCAGGAAATCATGGAAATTGGGGATACTTTTCTCTTAGATAGAATCTTGCCGCTTTCGTTGAAGGAAATCGCTGCAGATTGGTTCAGATTTTCGAGACCATTCGGCACTTTTAGGGAATTTGAGAAGGCGTTCTTGGAAGAATTCTTTAGTGTCGATTACGACTCGGAAATAGCAAGGATCATTCAGAACAATTACCAGTCACCAGACCAGTCTCTCCTTGCATTTATTCGACACACCAGGAAGCTTTTCGCAATGAGGGAGAAACGGGGGACAGAAGACGAGGTCATCCAGCACGTTTTGAAATTTTCCCATCCTAAATTCAGAGCACACTTGTACAACAGAACATTCGCAACAATCAAAGATTTGGAAACCCATTCTATGGACATTCAAAAGAGATTGTATTCAGAAGCCCTGTACTATTGTCCAGAACTGAGGGACAACAGTTCGCCGCATCTGTCTGCCATGCCGACTTCAGCGAGTGGCACAAGGCAATTAGCAGCCGCGGGGACAATGAACACTTTCGGCCGCGTGGGAACAGAAGTATCAATGAGCGCCATAAATCCTGGACTGGTCAACCGGCTAAGCTTTTCCGGGAATGTTGGGACCCCGTCGAGAGCAGAAGAACCGACGAAGAGAAGGGGGATCCGTTGTTTTCGGTGTGACGGTCTTGACCACAAAGCCGCCATGTGTACTGCTCCAAAAAACTCGTTAGGCCCGAACAGAGCGACACCGCCATCGTAGCAGGCGCTGCGTGGAAGAAAAACAAAGGGGGGAGTAGGAAGATACGCAACTGCAGGAATTTCACTTCTGGCGACAAAGAGCCGTTAGTCCCCTGTAAAATCAATGGAAAGGACTTCTCCTTATTCGTAGACACAGGGGCCTCTGTGAGCACTGTAAATTTAGAGATAGCAAAACAACTGGAAAAACAAGGAAATAAGATTAACAATAAACGTATCAATATTTCTTTGGCAGTAGGCTCTGTACAATCATGTGGGGAAATGTATCTTACTGTACATTTGAATGGGGTGAAACTTAGGCAAAAATTCGTCGTTTTGCGCGATTGTTTCAAGGGATTCATCGCAGGTCGTGGGTTCATAAGGCAAGCCGGATTATCTCTGCACTTGAAAGAGGGAGGCTACAGCTTTGCAGACAGTGACGTCATCTATTTGTTTTCTGCGGAGAAGAGGGAAGCGGGGATGAGTCTTCCGATTCTGCAGGGGATAACGTCGACTGTGGAGGCTGGAGCTGGGGCAACCGCGACGGTAACCGCGACGATGGGAAAAAGTGAAACATTTGATGCAACAACCGCGACGATGGGATATTGCCAAAGACGTCCCGAAATAGCAGAATTGATTGAGCGTGCAGAATGTTCACCAGAAGTAAAGAAGAAATTAGCAGATATTTTAAACATCTACAGTAACGTCTTTTCTGAAAAACCTGGCGTTACACACATCTTACAGCACAAAATAGAACTAACCGATAGGACACCATTCTATTCTAAGCTTCGTATTTTGACTCCAGAAAAGCAAGAAATAATGGATAACTGTATAGATGAGCTGTTAGCTGGGGGTTTCATTGAGCCCTGCAAATCTAATTACATTAATTCACCGTTGTTAATCAGGAAAGGGGATAAATACAAGGTGATCCTGGATCCTCGAAAGACAAACGCAGTAACAAAGAAATCTAGGAATGAAGTCCCGGATATGTTTGAATCTTTGAGTAAATTAGGCAAGGCTAGATATTTCTGTAAATTAGATTTGGTAAACGCTTTTGGCCAGCTTTTATTGGAAGAAAACTCACGCCAATACACGGCATTCAACACTTCACGAGGAATCTTTCGCTATTTGAGATGTCCCTATGGATTGAGCATGATTCCTAACACACTGGCGAAACTGATGAATATTGTCCTTGGAGAGCTGCAGGGTGTCTCATGCATTGCATTTTACGATGACATTTTGGTTTATGGAGAAACGGAGGGAGAATTGTTGCTCGCGCTGAAAGAAGTTTTGGAGAGAATACACAAGGCGAACTTAACACTTTCACCATCGAAGTCCCAACTTTTTACTTCGGAAGTGGATTACCTGGGTTTCAGAATTTCTCACAAGCAAGTGATGTGCCACCCATCCAAGATTGAGTATTTGGACCAGATAAGGGCTCCGAAGAATGTGAAGCAACTCCAGAGCATTTTAGGATTCTTCGGATTTCTGAAAGGTCACATTAGCCACATGTCAGAGTTGACGAGTCCTCTCACTGACATGTTACGTAAGGGAATTCGCTTTCGGTGGACGGATGTTCACGAAGAGTGCCTGACCAAACTGAAGGAAGCTGTAAAGAATAACGTTTCTTTGTACATTCCCGTACTGAATGAGCCGTTCGTCATCTACAGCGACGCGAGCGATAACTGCGCCGGTTTCTTACTAGGACAGAGGGACCAAGGGGGGAAACTGCATGTTGTATCCTTTGGAAGTAAAAAGTTCTCACAAGCCCAGAAGAACTACAGCACAACGCACAAAGAATTCCTCGCTTTGCTCCTTGCAGTCGAGACTTTCGACAAGTACATCTGCCACGCTCCGGCAGTGGAAGTTTTCACTGACCACAGTGCTCTGACCACGATATTCAGTACTGAAAACAAGAGCGCAAAGATGTCAAGGTGGACAGCTCGTCTCTCGCGCTACCCTCTGCTCATCAAATACGTGAAAGGAGAGCTAAACCTGGTAGACTTTCTATCGAGAAATGAAGTATGCAACACCCATCCGTCTGAGTACGACGGGTTACCCGCAGCGCAGGAAACATTCCCCCTGGAAGATGAAAATGATGAAGGTTACGTAAAATTCGAGATGGAAGACGGAGTTGTGATCGATTCGTCAGATATTCCACAGAAACCAGTTGCTGACCTCAGTGCTTTGTGCACTATACAAAGCGCGAAGCAAATAAAGAAGAAACGACGAGAAAATTTGCTTCGAGGGATCAAACTACCCAAGGTTCGTCTCTCTAAAAGTGAAAAGATGCAGGGCTTTTCATTGTTGCCTTTTTCCGTGGCCGAGGGGAATGAAGAACACGAACCGCTGGATCCGAGCAGGCTTCTGGACACCACTTCAATCATTTCAGAGCAAATGAAAGATAATTTTCTTGCAGACTTAGGGAAGACTGTTAGGAACGAGGAGGTGGAAGGGACGAAGATGTACAAGGAAAAGTTGAAGACACTGGCCAAATCTTCGTATTTCGACGATGATGGAATCCTTAGGAGAAATTTGCCTGCAGAAAAGTACAAAGAGAAAGGAACTGGCAAAATATGGGCACCTCTTTCTCTACGTGCGCAAATTCTTATGTCCTTGCATGATAGTGCATTCGCTTCTCATCCTGGAAGATTAAAAACTTTAGCAAAGGTCAGAGAACAATACACGTGGTTAGGCCTAACAAAAGACGTTATTCAATACTGTAAGTCGTGCCAACCATGCTGTGTATTTAAAGGGGACACTACTAAGAAGCAAGGCTTCATGGCAAGTAATAAGGAAACAGAAGTTGGCAAGAACTTATACTGTGACATTCTGGGACCAGTCGTTCGTTCGAAAAAGGGAAATTTCCAATACGTTCTAGTATGCGTTGATAGTTTTAGCAGATTTACTATCTTGCGCCCTCTTCGCGTTGTGACTGCGAAATCTGTGCTAGAACAATTACTGGATATATTCTCGATCCATGGATTCTACCCGAGAATCTCCACTGATAATCAAAGCATTTTCAATTCCAGAATGTGGAAACAGATGATGAAGATGTTTGATTCCAAGCAGATCAGAATTTCTCCATATCGCCCGCAGGGCAATCTCGCAGAATGCTACGTAAAGGCAACTAAACGTGCTCTTTCCACACTAATTTCGTCGCACAACGAGTGGGCGTCATCGTTACCGTACGTGCAGTTTGCATTGAATTCCCAAGTTTGCAACACGACCACATTCAGTCCAGCATATTTGCATTTTGGACGTTCTGTGAGGGGTCCTTTCGAGAAGGCCAGGGACGCTTTGCCTCAAGGACCTGAAATCAGACAGGAGGACATCTTGGAATTCGTGGAAGAAACGAAATTCAGGATAGAAGAGGCCAAGAAGATAGCTTGCAACAATCAAGAGCGCATGCATAATGCACAGAAGAAAGTATATGATAAGAAACGCCGCAAGTGCACGTTTAAGGTGGGGGAAAAAGCTTGGCTTAAGGAACATCCTCTCTCTGATAAGGCCCGTGGAGTAACTAGTAAACTCTCGGGGAAGTTCTCTGGACCACACGCAATTGTGGAGCAAACTTCGGCAAATACTTTCAAACTAAAACACAGCGAGGACGGAAGAATATTGAGAGCCAACAGCGATCAGTTAAAACCTTATTCTTCGCCGCCTGAGTTCGCGAAGAAAGTAGCCGGGCAAAATTCAGCGAAGGGAGCGCACGTATCTTCTCCAGAAGACGAGAATGAAGATGTACCCCAGATGCGTTACAAGCTGAGAAACAGATTCTGATCTAATTTCAAAAGGGGATTTTTGTAAATATTGTATATAGGGATTTATCTATCTTTTCTTTATTTTTTATCTTTCATTTATTTTCTCTCTCTGATACCTCGCACCTACTCGTGCAAACGTTTCGTTCCGCAGTCAACAAAAGTAACGCAAAGTTAGTGCGTATTCTTTTACCGCGTATTTTCGTCGAGAAGCCGCAGTTCGGTGGTGAGAATATCCAGTGAATAGCAGTGACATCTCTGGATGTAGAGCCATTTAGACCCATTCATGTGGAACCCGGTCGAAGCGGTGTCTTCCGATCTCGGCAGGAGCGCAGAGCAGTGGCGTTGCCGGGAGTCGAACCAGCAGCCTTGGTGACGTGGATGGATTTCCAGGAGACTGTCTCTAATTGGTCCAGGAGGAAGGATGGAATAGATGCTGAGTGGGTAAGAATCGACGTGGGTTAACCAGCTCCAGTGCTGAGGGAAGAACGCAGATCTCGAAGTACACTCGTGGACAAAATTAGAGTGAACATTGACTGTCAGTGTCGTGTGACCTAATGAAAGTGTGTTTGTAGTGAACAGAAACTGCGGACAAGTGTTTTGTGTATATTATTATTATTTTTCTAGGTTACAGAACTTTGATTTTTCTCTCTTCAGGAAGGGGGGACTATGTAATGATGCGATCATTACTGGATCCTTTTTATGTTATAAATTGTGTATGCCTATGTCTATGTCCTGTACGTTTGAGTTCTTGGCCGTTGGGGAGCGGTAAGTTTCCAGTAACGGTTTAGGTCATTAGCGGGGCCTATAAAAGGAAGGGAAGGCAGCAGTCGGCCTCAGATGTTTTGGTGCGATACGGCGAGGTAAAGAGGTGTCTCTTCTCTATGGGGCGAAACGAAGACTTCTCTTGATAATATGAATAGGCGGATATTTTAACTTTCTTTCTTTCTTTTAATACACACACTTGCTCTTTTCACATTATTTCAATAGTTTATTTCATGTGGGAAACCGGGTACACAACACACATACCTTCAGCCACCTTTTTTGGTACTGAGGGTTATATTTTTTTTTACTCGTGGAGCCAGTGGCTACGCGAGTCTACACACTCTCTTCGGGAAGGGGGGACAGGGTACACCGGAATGTAATGTTGTGAATAACGGCCAAGAATTAACTTCTGTAAATATAATATGAATAAACCTATATATATCTAAAAGGAAATGGGCGTTAAGTTGTAATTTGAAGAGGTACGTGTCTATTGCCTAAACTAGCATCCACAGAACTTCAGGTACTGCAAGTTTTGAACCTCGGGACAAGGATTCAAAAATGTATGGTTGTGTATATTGTGTATGTTGCTGAGAATCAGCTTAAAAGCACAAAAAATACCGTTACAAGTGGTTGCTCTTAATCAAATTAACAATGTTGAAGCCCTAAGTTTTGGTCTAGACACATTAGATGATATTCTTATCTATATAATAGTCTCACTAATTCTTATTTTGTTCGGAATAATCCTTTATTGGATAGGGAAACAGTACAAGAAATGTTGCTGCAAGGCAACTCCAATGTTTAGACGAATTAATCACTCTCATCCTAATCCTATCTTTTTCATGAACGAGGAAGCTCCTAGACTACACATTCCAACTAGGAATAGACCAATACCTAAGCACGTACACGCAATCCTGGACGTGTTCCAGCACATTTAACCATGACAGCATGACTGACCCTACGTTTACTCCTTATGATGTCTCTCGCCACGACTATTAATGGACTAACCATGAGAACTTTTATATCTTCCAGCCTATATAAAAATCAAATAGACTCTCCCATTCTATATGAAACTTCAGTTCCCTTGATATATCTATTGCAGTATACTCCTATCACTTCAATCTATCTAGATTGGGAAAATTTACCCGCTTCACTAGGAAATAATTCCATTATAACCGACCCAGCAGTACAAGGGTGGAGTTATTTTAGAGCCACTAAAACTTTATTTTTAAAAGACACAGAGATTAATGAAATTTCCGACCGTATTCAATACTTTCCAGGTCAAAATTGGGTTACTATTAAGGATTTACCCCTGAATGACGTACCCGAGTTATTTCATGTTCTTACCTCCTCTTGTCAAAGTAAAATTCCACGTCCCGCATTAATTCCATTTCAATTATTTCAAGGTCACTTAAAGACTGTAATCCGAAGAAAAAATAGCTATAACTATACTCTAGCTATTCCTGTGAGTAAGTTAGGACAATATTATAATATCCCCATAGTAGAGTGTACTATCAGTTTCACAACTGCTTTAGTAGCTATTAAAGTACCACTTGTACACAAGTCTGCAAATTATATTGCATATAATTTTAGACCGCTACCTTTCCAATAGTACGACAATACTTGTATTACACCTCTATCCATTTCTAACGTTATATATGACACAAAAGATAAAACATTATACAAACCTCTTTGTGATTTTTCTCAACTCCCTTTAGAGATATGTTCACCCCAGAGAATCGATGCATACTTTCAAATATTCAAAACGACGTGCCTAATCAAGTAAAATACTCTCCCTTGAAATGCATTGAAAATCCGTGGATTATTTCCCCAATTCTGTTTAATGTTTCCCCGTATCTTTTATTAATCCCTTCAAATGTTGAAATTATGAAATTAATGTAAAATGTGAATGTATTCTTTTGAGTTTTCAACGAGAATCTCCTTTTGGAACACTGGTGATCCAATTAGGATGTCAGTGCAATCTTTGCATCTTTAATTCATGTTATCAAGCTCAATTTCCATGTATACTTCCAAATCCTACGAAAGCACAAATTTCAAGGATATTTACTTATTAACTTGGTAGATTACTCCCAGACTAATCAAACGAGCTATGAATGTACCTTAGATATACAAGATACCCCTATATGTAGAATCTCGACTGCCATATAACTTCCATTGAGTAACAATTCAGATTCCATATTGTCTATATATATTTGGCTCTCCTTAATAACTTGTGTCTTGTTCAGTCTTATTTTCTGGATTATATATCGCATAAATGTTAGGAAACATAGAAATGTTAATGTTCCAGTTGCCATGAGAGCAACCGCTATGAGGCCCCAAAAGGCCCACCTGTCTACGAATGTATTATGGAAGGCTAAGGAAAACCAACTTGCTTATAGATTCTTCTCAGTTACAGATTCCATTTCCATTCCATTGTTTGAGTGGGTGATGCTGCCATATTCCAGAGTCGGACAACCAATGACCCCGGCTAGGAAGAACTTACTCTACCCAGTACTATTGCCAGTGAAGTGAGATTTTCCTCCCAATGTCCCGAGTTGTATCCACACAACCTCAGATTGACCCAGGCATACTTCAATCCTTAGTGACAACCTGTTGTGTGACATAAACATACCTCAATTCTGCTGAATGCAGTCTCCAGTTGGAACTTTCCATGGTGCGACACCAAGAATACACTTTATTGACATATAAGAACAAGAAAAAACAAACAAAAGAGAGGACTTCTTCAAGAAATGAGAAATGAGTAAATTTGCAATCAATGAAATGAATCGAATGAACACTTCTTAACTCCTATGTGCAATGAAGAAGGAGTACACACACTTAGATATGAAACTTACTACTGTCATGTAGACATAATCAACATTTGTAACAAAAGATGAAACACATATGTAACATGTTTATTATGTATTCAAGAAGTGTACTGTAACTCTACACAGACACTGAATGTACAAATCATAACTATCTAGGTTAAATAACTAGGATCTTAGGATCCTGGTAGATTAAATGAAAATTCATTTTCATTACGTAATTGATGAGTATTTTAATATTTAGTTAGGATCAATGAGAATCTACATTTTCAATTATAAGTTCACAATTAGTTAGGACTTTAGGGAAAACGATAGGATTATGTAGCCATTTAAATGATATGCCCTCTATATCATTCACTAGTATCAATATTCATTTTGTTATTATTTCAGGTATTTTATGTATTACTTACTTAATTATGTTTTACATTATCAGTTTGTTTTGTTATTCAGTTTCGTTATTATTTCAATTTTATTTCAAATTTTAAATTATTTTTTATTATTTTCCTTTTTAATTTCTTGCCATATACGAGGGCAGTTGAATTTTAGGACGTAACTGACATTAGATGGAGACCATCTAAGATAAGGTGGGGAGTTATGTAACGGGCAAAATTCATTATTGTATTGGCAATAGTGACACCAGTCTCAAACATTCAGTTGCATTAAGTAAAAATCCTTATTGTGCAGGCTTTCTGCCAAACAAGCCACAGAGACAGCTAGTCCGATACTTCCTCTAGGAAATGTCAAAGGAAAGATACCATCTTTCCTTCATTTTGTTAATCAACACAGTTGAATAACAGGATGTGGCCTAGCAAACGCAAGTGTGAGTTAATCTGTCATTAGAGGGGACGAGGTCAGATAGCAATCGCTAGTGTCCTCACCTAAGGTCTCCACATGCACATGTGTTCACTCATCCCCTTCACGTGCATGCGATAGTGATCGCCCTGATAGCTTGCAAGACAGTAGGAATTGGACGTAGGCGAAAATGGCCACCGGAATAGAGAAGGTTGCTTGAAGGTTAGGGCAAGTATCGAGACACTCTGACTGAAATGGTATAAAAACCCTTCCTTTTAGGAAACAGCATCCTGTACTAGGGGAATTGCTGCCTGACGCTGATGGTGTCGCTTCTGCCAATCTTAGGTAAAAAGGACTTCACTATATTCTTCTATAGTATGGCGCTTTGGATTATCTCCATTCAGTTACTTATAGGATTAGAATTTAGATCGTGGAAGTTAGTATCTTAGAACATAGTGTCTTAGAGGTTGGACATTATGCTACATGTGCATTACTGGTCTTATATATCCGAACTTACGGAACCTTGTGTAAATTAGAGAGAAAATAAACGTTAGAAAATGTATTATTGGGTATTCATGAACCACCCTCAGCTATAACCCCAAGTGACCTCAAAGCCCCCTTGGCGTTGCATAAGGCAGAGCTTCGGACGGCAGCTTTGCATGTTGCCATCACCAAAGCCCAAACCAAGCTCCAAGAGCTGGAGACGTTCATAGAAAATTTGCCTTCTCCCAGCGAACTGAACGCCATCGCCCGCAGCGTGGCCAACATCAAACTCAAACTCGAGACTTACGAGCACTTCGGGAAGCTTCAAGGTACCATAGCCCACATCGAGGACGCCCTCGCCGTAATAAAAAACGATTTGGCGAACATCCAGGAAACGCTGGAATCCAAACTGCCGGGCATCCGGGACACCCTAACCAGAGTTCAACAGCAGTTCGCGAAATTGGAAAATCTGAACACGGAATCCGAACTGTCGCATTTCCATTACCTGTTCGACGACATACAGGGTAAGCTGGAAATGCTGCAACAATCCACTCCTACCCAAGATGACATAACGCAACTGCAAGAAGGCATGCGCGCTGCCGCGAACGCCTCCGAGTTGGACGCCTTGAAAAAAGCTCTGACGACGCTCCAAAATACGGTGGCCACCATGCCTACCTCGCAGGAACTGAAGGCCGTGAAGAGAACTTTAAACCGATAACTCAAATTCGAGGACATCAAAAACATCCAAGCTGAAATCGCTTCGCTTCGAGACAGGATCTCCACCCTGCCCACCATCCAAAGCATAAGCGAGCTGAATACGCTGTTTGCCGAAATTAGGACGCAGGTGTACGACCTCACAACCCAGACCTCCAATTGGACGCTCGTGGAAAGCATGCAGCAGATCATCTCGAACGTGAAAATTCAAATCGGCAGCATCAAGGCAAGTCAAGAATCGGCTATGGCCATTTTCGGCAATCAGCTTCGCGAGTTGAAAGAACAATTCAAGGAACTTTACGTCGACGTGAGGATCAAGCCCTCCTACGACGAGGTTGTCCGCAGCATTGGCGAGCATCTCGAATCCGTGCAGAGCAGACTGGAGGACGTGCAGAGCGAAGTAGGCAAGTCAAGAATCGGCCCTGGCCATTTTCGGCAATCAGCTTCGCGAGTTGAAAGAACAATTCAAGGAACTATACGTTGACGTGAGGATCAAGCCCTCCTACGACACGGTTGTCCGCACCATCGGCGAGGATCTCGAATCCGAACAATCTTACTCTGCCAGTCTTTCTCACCATCTTCTGACTCAGGCCATGGAAAATCTCTTAGCACTTGTGGTGGAACTGAATGGCGGAAAAACAATTCAATGGGTGAATATCCTGTAACTTCAGAAAGAGAATTGTTAATTAAGCAGGCAACTTCGTGCTCCGGTGAAGATAAACGGTTCTCAGTTCGTGGTCTCTCACAAGGTTCGTATCTGGCAGCAGTTCGTCTCTGTCTATTTTGACTTTGTTGACGATAACGATTGCCGTTTGTATATGGACCTGCAGAGCGATTTTCACGGTAATTATTCTGCCTCTGGACCATACGAACCCTCTGGTTTCTGTTTACCGAGTTGCCTAGAATATCTCTGTTGTTCTGGTGAGTAGGATTCTTCTTCCTCCACGCAGTTCGCCAAGCATCCTGCTCTTCCGCTTGCTCATATCTCTTAACAAAATCAGCAAGCAAATCAACAGTTACGGGAGCGTGGGCCATACACAATTGCTTCACGGTCGTGCCAGGTTCAACCATAGGATATTGTTAATAGTCATAAGAATATATTTAGCTCAATACAAATTGAGAATGAGCAACATGAGACTGTATATTGTTATACACGTGATACCTCCCAGGGCACGGGAAAACATTAAGATTTGCAGTAAATACAAACAAAAACGCAGAACTTACGTTTTAACATATGAATTCAGAATCTATTTATCTTGATTATGCAATTTACAAAGAACCAAAGTTGTACATCATAACGAAACTCACAAATAAAAATCACAGTAACAGCACAATCTTTCTCTCATGCACTTCCATTAATCTCGTAACATCCAGCACAAGATTCATATCTATCAGGCGGGATGATGTACTTCAACAGTCTGTTCATACGTCCGGAAAGGACATGTCAATCGCCCCCTCCATTGAGAAACAAAATCGACGACGACTCGTGGAAGCACTCACAGTCTAGGAGATTTTGGATACAACCTTCTAAAAGTATCTTCCTCATGTCTGGAGAACAATTGAAAATCTTCAGATTGTCGAAATTCGCCTTGCACACTTCCTTGCGAGTTTTTGTGTCCAATAACACTGCCGCGTTGAATTTCACTTGGGTAGCTATGAACGGTCCTGTCCTCAAATAAAACAACTTGGAAATGGTTCGGTTAACAGCTGAACTTGGACGATGACTTCTTAGCAGCACCACGTCCTCCTCCTTCAACTGCAAAGTATGGCACTTCTGCTTCAGTTTCCGCCTGTGCACAGCATATCGTTCTCGTAAGTGGACTTGTACAACCTTACTTTGCAAGTCTCTCACCATCTTCGGATTCAGGCTGCAAATTTAGTATGATCTTGGATAGAACTGCACGTATAAAAACAATTTGCAATAGTTATTAACCAATGAGGCAATATTGAAGAGCATTTTGAACAATATCAGGTAGATACACTGGCAATACACGTGAAGAAAACGTAAGAATTTCTGCAACTCAACTGGATAAAATCTTTGACTCGCTGGAACGTCACTGGACAGATGAATGTCACAAACTAAGCCCTTTTCCGTGCCAGGCCTCTCTGAAAACACCTACTATGTGCAATAAATATCTTAAATAATTCGGCTCTTTGCTCCTTAGTCAATTATTCACTGGAGCCAATCTTCTCCCTTATATCCTCTAGCGGTGTAGCCCATTTATCGTAGCTAGCTTCAATTCTCCGGACGCTCATCTGCTTATCAACGGAATCATCATAATCTAGCTTTTGCTCAATTGGCTCCTCATCCACCATTAAATACAACATTTTATGCTTGAGATTGATCTCTGCTTCATATATCTGCAGGAACGAATAACCCAATAATAAGTCTGAAGGCAAATCCTTCACAACAAAAATTTCTAAAAGTATGGTGCTCTCAGCAATTTCCAGCACGATTCTGCGCTTTCTCACAACTCGTGTTCGACTTTTTCCAGCGAAATCAATAAGTCGCACCTCTGGAGTAGCTTGTAATATGGTCCCTGGCATATTTTGCTTTATTTTCTTCCAAACATTTAGACTCAGAACAGATATTTCAGCTGCAGTGTCCACTATACAAGTGATATCAACATTTGCTACACGTGCCTTGAACTCAGGCGCTCTTCCAAAGTTTTTAGACTGACTAGCCTGACACAAATTGTAAAGAAACTCACTCTCTCCATGATTAATAACAAACACCAGCTTCAGTTCATTATTTACAGATTGGGAAATATTTTCTGCAGGCCCCAGTTCTATCCAAGACCACCCGACATTAGAAGGGAACGTGTCTATGCCAGGCGTGGGGTAAAATCTCGCACCTGGTGGAGATTTGCTTCATTCTCCCAGCAAAAATTTCTGGTCAGCTCGATGCTCTGTTGCTGCTTGTTACTAGGGTACGACACTGCAGCATCTGTTTGTAAGCCACTGCTCGCCACTTGCAATCGTGGAGAGCTACGACCTTCTCTCAAAGGTTCACTGTCCTCCGGTGAAGATAAACGGTTCTCAGTTCGTGGTCTCTCACAAGGTTCGTATCTGGCAGCAGCATACTCACGTCTATGCCTATTTTGGCTTTGTTGACGATAACGATTGCCGTTTGTATATATGGACCTGCAGAGCGATTTTCACGGTAATTATTCTGCCTCTGGACCATACGAACCCTCTGGTTTCTGTTTACCGAGTTGCCTAGAATATCTCTGTTGTTCTGGTGAGTAGGATTCTCCTTCCGCCACGCAGTTCGCCAAGCATCCTGCTCTTCCGCTTGCTCATATCTCTTAACAAAATCTGCAAGCAAATCAACAGTTACGGGAGCGTGGGCCATACACAATTGCTTCACTTTATTAGGCAATTGGCCTATTATGAGGTTTACCACCTCCTGCTCTGTGTAGTGGCTACTCAGGTTTCTGTAAGCAGAGTATACAGACTAAACATATTCTTCCAAACTATTGTCATTGTTTCTGTTGATTGATTGATTTGTTGTTTTAAGTCCACTTTATGCATAGTAAGGCTAATTGGGACTGGACCTACAGTTTAAAGTGGGATCCGAACCACTTGTGCCTCCACCGGGTATCGAACCCGGGACTCCTTGATTACAAGGCGACGACGCTACCACTGCGCCATCGGGGAGGCCTCATTTTTTCTGTTGAACCGTTTGGCTTTAACAGATGCCAACTCCCTTTCTTTTGCCTCTGAAGAAGCAAAACGCCTCTTAAATGCCCTACGGAAATCTGAATATGTGTGGAAATCATTCTTATGAGAGTAGAACGAATGATGAGCCATGCCCGTTAGCAAACGAGGAATAATCTCCAGCCTGTATCTATGCGAGATCTGAAGGATCTCAAGGATGGTATCTAATTCTTTCAGATAAATCTCAGCCGAAGTGGCTATAATATTTCAGTCGAATTTCCGCATGGAAATTCAGGTCAGCCATCCAGGGAGTCATCCCACCACGCGTAGCATTGGTTCGAGATTTTCTTTCTTTTCTCTTTTCCGATAAAGTCGTCTCGCTGCCTGAAGAACTGGAAACGATCTCTCTGTGGCGTCTTTTTTTTTTTTTTTTTTTTTTTTTTTTTTTTTTTTTACATGTGTACGGTTTCGTTGCCCCGAAGAGACCTCAGAACGACTAAGAGACAGAAACCTTCGAAAAGACGCGCCCAGCTGGTCCACCCGCGGTAACCCTGGTTCACCGGAGATTGGCAACTTGCTTAAAGTGGTTGAAATTTGGGCCACTTCGTCACAAAGATTACGCAGGTCTGAAGAAAGCTTCCCTTGTTTGGATTCCATATAATTTTTCCACTCTTCAGCATTCTCTCTAGGACCCTCTGTGCCTTTAAGTTTTTCCGCCACCGCCTCTTCAACTCGCAAATTCAGGTTTTCTCTCAGCTGATATGCCATACTGGTCACCTGGTTGTCCAACTCTCTGGACATTTCTTCCCTGAAAAAGCTCTGCGTTTCAGTGATTTCCTTTCGGAAGTCCTCCTTGGTCTGCTCAGCTTCTTCCCTCAACAGAACAACTATTTCATGGAGTTTAGATTCCAGCTGCTGAGAATTTACTCATCATCTCAATTTCAAGGCTTTCCTTCAATTTCTGCTGTCCCTCAGACATTTGCAGAGTCAGTTGTTCGATCCTCCGTCCCATCTCTGAATTGGACGCCTCCAAGCTATCAGAATGTTCCCGCATTCTAGATTCTAGATTATTAGCATTTTCCGTAATCCTTTCTTGGATTCTAAGTTCTAGATTACTAGAATTTTCTGCCATTTTAGCTTCCAGACTGCTAGCATTTTCTGTCATTTTTTCTGGATTCTAGTTTCCAGATTGCTGGAATTTGCCCCCAGCATTCGCTGCAATGACGCGAGCAAATCAGCAGTAACAGAAACAACAGAAACTGCAAGTTTTTCTTTGCATGCGAGACATGTTAATTCACCAGGAGAATTACTTTCCTTTGGTGACTTTAGCTTTGCACAATTCAAATGAAAAGTATTATGACACTCAGTGCTAACAAACGTATCATCAAGCCTTGATGTAGTCTCACAGCAAAACACATGAACTACGCTTTCATAAACATATGAAGCTTTGCTTCCACTTCTTAATATTTTCTTTTCCATTGTTCCGCGTCAAAAGTTCTGGGTCAACTGCAAATCTAAAACACGTTACCAAAGATTAACTTGGCTAATGCACAATGTATTCGTGGCCCCATGTTCTGTGCGCCAAATTATTGACACGGTCGTGCCAGGTTCAACCATAGGATATTATTAATAGTCATAAGAATATATTTCTCTCAATACAAATTAAGAATGAACAACATGAGACTGTATATTGGTATACACGTGATACCTCCCAGGGCACGGGAAAACATTAAGATTTGCAGTAAATATAAACAAAAACACGGAACTTACGTTTTAACATATGCATTCAGAATCTATTTATCTTGATTATGCAATTTACAAAGAACCAAAGTTGTACATCATAACGAAACTCACAAATAAAAATCACAGTAACAGCACAATCTTTCTCTCATGCACTTCCATTAATCTCGTAACTTCCAGCACAAGATTCATATCTATCAGGCGGGATGATGTACTTCAACAGTCTGTTCATACGTCTGGGAAGGACATGTCAGGATCAAGCCCTCCTACGACGAGGTTGTCCGCACCATCGGCGAGCATCTCGAATCCGTGCAGAGCAGACTGGAGGACAGTAGTGTGATTTGTGATATTATAAACCCGAGAAAGTATGAACCCCCCTCAGGCAGATTTCGCTACACTTAAAACAAGCTCAACATGCCCATATGAGCTTTTTGCTCAAGTGTGGAACCCTGTCTAATCCAAGATTTTTGTAAAAATGCCCTCAGGAATTTCCCGTGAAAGTATGACCCCCCCTCAGATTGATTTGCCTACACTTATAAAAGGCACTTCTGTGAGATTGTTGTCCATAAATTTGTTAAAAATATGCCCCTCTTGATATTTTTTTGGATACACTTAAAACTAAGCCAAGATGCTCATAAGAGCTACCCACATACACCCACACACACCCACACCCACACATACTTACTTCCGGTCCACTTCCGGTCCACTTCCGGTTCACTTCCGGTCCACTTCCGGTTTGCCTACTTCCGGTCCACTTGTGGCCTATTTCTGGTTTATTTATATTGCATCATGTTTTGCAACAAATTATTACCCAATATTAAGCAATAAATTATTAGACATGTGTTGTTTTCTGATTGGTTGGTTATGACATAATGTGATGATGTGTTATATTCTGATTGGCTTATTGTTTCAGATGCTTTCAATGCGGTCTGTGCTTAGGCTATATAAAGAGATTTTGCATTGCATATCAGCCAGTATTGTGAGAGTTGTTGAAGAGTAAGGGTGTGTTGTTGCAGTGCTGCTCATATTTTTTAAACACAGAAATATAGCAGATTTGTATAAATTGAATTACAAATCTATTTGATTTAATAGACAGAATTTTTGACAACCTGTCATAGGTTTATTAAGTATAGAGTTTTGATTTGAACCCTAAGAAATTTTATATAAATACCAAAGCCAAAAATATTAACACACATACACACACACACACATCAAATATACAAAACACACTGCTGAACCCAACTGATATTTTTTTATTAAGCATAGAATTTTGATTTGAACCCCAAGAAATTTTATATAATAAACATAACAAAATTCTAATATTTATTTTTGTTTAACAGGTACAACAAGTTTTGAGCACATAAGCAGTTTCTGAGGAATACAAGGCAGCAGCAGCAGCAAGCAATTAACTTATAGAAGGCAGTGTGTATTCTATCTAATTGCATGGATAATCTTGACACAGGATTTTTTGAGAGAAGATGTATTTCAAAATACATAAAATCTAAGTCACTTGTTGATGATTTAAAGCTTAGATTCTTTGGCCTGTCCGAGTATGACCTGTTTGCTGTGCAGAATGAAACTGAAATGCAGTGGGTGCTTGCCAGTGACAGGCCATTCCAATGCCTGTATCTCAACTTTATCAATGAGTTTGAAAAATTTATGTACAGCAGGTTCAGGAGAATTGTTGGATCTTTTGTTAATTTTTATACAGACAGGTGCCATTATAATTTAAGGTTGAAATTGTTTGACAATTATTGGTTCAACAATTGCTATGAGCATTGTTTTGAGTATAGGATGCCCATGATTGCATCTCAGAGTTTAAATTGGAGACATTATAAATATTCAAATAAAATTATTAACAAGACATATAAAGATAAGAAGATTGAATTTGTTACAAGTGATAATGGGAATTTGTACAGTGGTGAAGATTTCAATCCAGAGTTTGTATCTTATTCCGACTATATATATTTGAATGAGCTTGTCATGTATTTTATAAGGCAAAAATTTAGAGATTGCACTTATGATTGTATTGTTGAGGCACTGGGGCAGAATAATTTGCATAACATATGCAACTGTGGGAGAGTTTTGTCCAGCCTCTCAGTGTGATTTCAGGCACAGGAATCTGGCAGTTGGGAATCAACCCGCAGCAGGCAGCCCTGATTATTTCAGCAGAGACAGCAATCAAGGTAAATAAATATTTGCTGCAAGTGTAAATCCCTGCCCATCATAGCCAGGCTCGGGTCTGTATGCAGGAAGAGGCAAGATATTTGTTTGAAATCTGCTTGGGTATAATTTTCTGAATCCTGTACCTAATAATAGCATCACAGCATAATTCTGATAGAGATAGGGACATTGAGTATCAATATTCAGAACAAATTTCTATAAGATATGACAATTTGCAACAATTTGGATGTATGAGATGTTTTATTGTTTCTCTATTTTTCAGGTTTTCTTGTTACAATCTTGTTTCTCTCTAATGCCATCACTATAATAATATCTGCCACATGTTCTATGATTATATGCTGTATAGGATCTTCTCATCAGTGTAATAAATTTCCTGTCTTGTTTCACATGCAGTTCCAAATCCCTGCCCATCACAGCCAGGCTCGGGTTTATGTGTGGGAAGAGGCAAGATATTTGTTTGAAATCTGCTTGGGTATAATTTTCTGAAGCCTGTACCTAATAATAGCATCACAGCATAGCTCTGTCAGAGATAGGGACATATTTTTCAGGCTCTCTTGTTACAATCTTGTTTCTCTCTGCATCACTATAATAATATCTGCCACATGTTCTATGATTATATGCTCTAACAACTTCAATGAAAACATATTTGTAATCAATAATTGTCAGTAATCAATTCTAACAAGTTTAATTCTTAATAGGCTCTTCTCCTCATCAGTGTAAAAAAATTCCTGTCTTGTTTCATATGCAGTTCCATCCCTGCCCACCAGTGCTGTAGAAATATCAGCCAGGCTCGGGTCTGTGTGTAGGAACAGGCAAGATATTTGTAGTTGAAATTTGCATGCAATAATCTGGATGTATGAGATGTTTTATTGATTTTATGTTTCTGTATTTTTCAGGCTCTCTTGTTACAATCTTGTTTCTCTCTGCAACATTGCCACCACTATAATAATATCTGCCACATGTTCTATGCTAACAACTTCATAATCTAAACCTGAAAACATATCTGTAATCAATAACAGTAATCAATTCTAACAAGTTTAATTTTTAATAGGCTCTTCTCCTGTCTTGTTTTGCATGTAGTTCCAAATCCCTGCTCATCAGTGCTGTAGAAATATCAGCCAGGCTCGGGTCTGTATGTAGGAAGAGGCATAGTTGAAATCTGCTTGGGTATAATTTTCTGAAGCCTGTACCTAATAATAACATCACAGCATAACTCTGATAAAGAAGCAGCCATTAATGCAGATATTTGTGAAAACATTGACAGGCAAGACAGTGACCCTGGAGGTAAATCCAGAGGACACTGTTGCTGCTTTAAAGCAGAAAATACAGGATAAGGAGGGAATCCCTCCCGATCAACAGAGGCTCATATTTGCATGCAAGCAGCTTGAGGATGACAGGGTGCTTTCAGATTACAACATACAGAAGGAATCAATAAAATATAGTTATATTCAGAACAAAACCTCTATAAGATATGACAACCTGCAACAATCTGGATGTATGAGATGTTTTATTGATTCTGTATTTTTCAGGCTCTCTTGTTACAATCTTGTTTCTCTCTGCACCATCACTATAATAATATCTGCCACATGTTCTATGCTAACAACTTCATAATCGATGCATGAAAACATATCTGTAATCAATAATTGTCAGTAATCAATTCTAACAAGTTTAATTCTTAATAGGCTCTTCTCCTCTTCAGTGTAAAAAATTTCCTGTCTTGTTTCACATGCAGTTCCATCCCTGCCCATCAGTGCTGTAGAAATATCAGCCAGGCTCGGGTCTGTGTGCAGGAAGAGGCATGATACCTGCAGTGGTACATAAAATTTTGAAATCTGCTTGGGTATAATTTTCTGAAGCCTGTACCTCATCACAGCACAGCTCTGTCAGAGATAGGGACATTGAGTATAAACTTAATTGAAAACATATCTGTAATCAATAAGTCACTAACAAGTTTTATTCTTAATAGGCTCTTCTCTGTGTTGTTTCACATGCAGTTCCATCCCTGCCCATCAGTGCTGTAGAAATATCAGCCAGGCTCGGGGGGTCTGTATGCAGGAACAGGCATAGTTGAAATCTGCTTGGGTATAATTTTCTGAAGCCTGTACCTAATAATAAGATCACAGCACAGCTCTGTCAGAGACAGGAACATTGAGTATAAACTTTATTGTGAAAACATATCTGTAATCAATAATCATTATTCTTGTCAGTAATCAATTCCTTCTCATCAGTGTAACAAATTTCCTGTCTTGTTTCACATGCAGTTCCATCCCTGCCCATCAGTGCTGTAGAAATATCAGCCAGCCTCGGGGGGTCTGTATGCAGGAACAGGCATAGTTGAAATCTGCTTGGGTATAATTTTCTGAAGCCTGTACCTAATAATAACATCACAGCATAACTCTGTCAGAGACAGGGACATTGAGTATAAACCTCTATAAGATATGACAACCTGCAACAATCTGGATGTATGAGATGTTTTATTGTTTTTATGTTTCTGTATTTTTCAGGTTCTCTCATGTTACAATCTCATTGCCCTGCCACATGTTCTATGATTATATGCTCTAACAACTTATCTGTAATCAATAATAATTTTTCTTGTCAGTAGCTCTTCTCATCAGTGTAACAAATTTCCTGTCTTGTTTTGCATGCAGTTCCAAATCCCTACCCATCAGTGCTCAGCCAGGCTCGGGTCTGTATGTAGGAAGAGGCAAGATATTTGTTTGAAATCTGCTCTGAAGCCTGTACCTAATAACAGCATCACAGCATAACTCTGTCAGAGATAGGGACATTGAGTATAAATTTAATTGAAAACATATCTGTAATCAATAAGTCAGTAATCAATTCTAACAAGTTTAATTTTCTTCTCATCAGTGTATCAAATTTCCTGTCTTGTTTCACATTTCCAAATCCCTTCACATCAGTGCTCAGCCAGGCTCGGGTCTGTATGCAGGAAGAGGCAAGATATTTGTTTGAAATCTGCTCTGAAGCCTGTACCTCATCACAGCACAGCTCTGTCAGAGATAGGGACATATATCTATAATCAATAATTCTCAATAATCAATTCTAACAAGTTTAATTTTCTTCTCATCAGTGTAACAAATTTCCTTCTTGTTTTACATGCAGTTCCAAATCCCTTCAGATCAGTACTCAGCCAGGCTCGGGTCTGTATGCAGGAAGAGGCAAGATATTTGTTTGAAATCTGCTCTGAAGCCTGTACCTCATTACAGCACAGCTCTGTCAGAGATAGGGACATTGAGTATAAATTTAATTATATTCAGAACAAACCTCTATAAGATATGACAACCTGCAACAATCTGGATGTATGAGATGTTTTGTTTCTGTATTTTTCAGGCTCTCTTGTTACAATCTTGTTTCTCTCTGCAACATTGCCATCACTATAATAATATCTGCCACATGTTCTATCTAACAACTTCATAAACTTCAACATACGTTGAAAGGTTTATATAGGAACAATGGTGGAAAATATCAGAATCAGATTATCAGCAGCAGCTATAAAGCAGCAACAGTGTCTTCTGGATTTACCTCCAGGGTCACTGTCTTGCCTGTCAATGTTTTCACAAATATCTGCATTATATGTATATTTATAATGGCTGCTTCTCTATCAGAGCTATGCTGTGATGCTATTATTAGGTACAGGCTTCAGAAAATTATACCCAAGCAGATTTCAAACAAATATCTTGCCTCTTCCTGCACACAGACCAGAGCCTGGCTGATATTTCTACAGCACTGATGGGCAGGGATTTGGAAATGTGAAACAAGACAGGAAATTTGTTACACTGATGAGTTAGAATTAATTACTGACAAGATTATTATTGAATACAGATATGTTTTCAGGTTTATTTTTTTGCTTCGATTATGAAGTTGTTAGATAGAACATGTGGCAGATATTATTATAGTGATGGCAATGTTGCAGAGAGAAACAAGATTGTAACAAGAGAGCCTGAAAAATACAGAAACAAAACATCTCATACATCCAGATTGTTGCAGTTTGTCATATCTTATAGAGGTTTGTTCTGAATATAATTAAATTTATACTCAATGTCCCTATCTCTGACAGAGCTGTGCTGTGATGAGGTACAGGCTTCAGAGCAGATTTCAAACAAATATCTTGCCTCTTCCTGCATACAGACCCGAGCCTGGCTGAGCACTGATGTGAAGGGATTTGGAACTGCATGTAAAACAAGAAGGAAATTTGTTACACTGATGAGAAGAAAATTAAACTTGTTAGAATTGATTATTGAGAATTATTGATTATAGATATATGTCCCTATCTCTGACAGAGCTGTGCTGTGATGAGGTACAGGCTTCAGAGCAGATTTCAAACAAATATCTTGCCTCTTCCTGCATACAGACCCGAGCCTGGCTGAGCACTGATGGGTAGGGATTTGGAACTGCATGCAAAACAAGACAGGAAATTTGTTACACTGATGAGAAGAGCTACTGACAAGAAAAATTATTATTGATTACAGATAAGTTGTTAGAGCATATAATCATAGAACATGTGGCAGGGCAATGAGATTGTAACAAGAGAGAACCTGAAAAATACAGAAACATAAAAACAATAAAACATCTCATACATCCAGATTGTTGCAGGTTGTCATATCTTATAGAGGTTTATACTCAATGTCCCTGTCTCTGACAGAGCTGTGCTGTGATGTTATTATTAGGTATAGGCTTCAGAAAATTATACCCAATCAGATTTCAACTATGCCTGTTCCTGCATACAGACCCCCCGAGCCTGGCTGATATTTCTACAGCACTGATGGGCAGGGATGGAACTGCATGTGAAACAAGACAGGAAATTTGTTACACTGATGAGAAGGAATTGATTACTCACAAGAATAATGATTATTGATTACAGATATGTTATCACAATAAAGTTTATACTCAATGTCTCTGTCTCTGAGAGAGCTGTGCTGTGATGTTATTATTAGGTACAGGCTTCAGAAAATTATACCCAAGCAGATTTCAACTATGCCTGTTCCAGCATACAGATCCCCCGAGCCTGGCTGATATTTCTACAGCACTGATGGGCAGGGATGGAACTGCATGTGAAACAACACAGAGAAGAGCCTATTAAGAATTAAACTTGTTAATGACTTATTGATTACAGAGCTGTGCTGTGATGAGGTACAGGCTTCAGAAAATTATACCCAAGCAGATTTCAAAATTTTATGTACCACTGCAGGTATCATGCCTCTTCCTGCACACAGACCCGAGCCTGGCTGATATTTCTACAGCACTGATGGGCAGGGATGGAACTGCATGTGAAACAAGACAGGAAATTTTTTACACTGATGAGGAGAAGAGCCTATTAAGAATTAAACTTGTTAGAATTGATTACTGACAATTATTGATTACAGATATGTTTTCATGCATCGATTATGAAGTTGTTAGCATAGAACATGTGGCAGATATTATTATAGTGATGGTGCAGAGAGAAACAAGATTGTAACAAGAGAGCCTGAAAAATACAGAATCAATAAAACATCTCATACATCCAGATTGTTGCAGGTTGTCATATCTTATAGAGGTTTTGTTCTGAATATAACTATATTTTATTGATTCCTTCTGTATGTTGTAATCTGAAAGCACCCTGTCATCCTCAAGCTGCTTGCATGCAAATATGAGCCTCTGTTGATCGGGAGGGATTCCCTCCTTATCCTGTATTTTCTGCTTTAAAGCAGCAACAGTGTCCTCTGGATTTACCTCCAGGGTCACTGTCTTGCCTGTCAATGTTTTCACAAATATCTGCATTAATGGCTGCTTCTTTATCAGAGTTATGCTGTGATGTTATTATTAGGTACAGGCTTCAGAAAATTATACCCAAGCAGATTTCAACTATGCCTCTTCCTACATACAGACCCGAGCCTGGCTGATATTTCTACAGCACTGATGAGCAGGGATTTGGAACTACATGCAAAACAAGACAGGAGAAGAGCCTATTAAAAATTAAACTTGTTAGAATTGATTACTGTTATTGATTACAGATATGTTTTCAGGTTTAGATTATGTAGTTGTTAGCATAGAACATGTGGCAGATATTATTATAGTGGTGGCAAGAGAGCCTGAAAAATACAGAAACATAAAATCAATAAAATATCTCATACATCCAGATTATTGCATGCAAATTTCAACTACAAATATCTTGCCTGTTCCTGCACACAGACCCGAGCCTGGCTGATATTTCTACAGCACTGATGGGCAGGGATGGAACTGCATGTGAAACAAGACAGGAAATTTTTTACACTGATGAGGAGAAGAGCCTATTAAGAATTAAACTTGTTAGAATTGATTACTGACAATTATTGATTACAAATATGTTTTCATTGAAGTTGTTAGAGCATATAATCATAGAACATGTGGCAGATATTATTATAGTGATGCAGAGAGAAACAAGATTGTAACAAGAGAGCCTGAAAAATATGTCCTTATCTCTGACAGAGCTATGCTGTGATGCTATTATTAGGTACAGGCTTCAGAAAATTATACCCAAGCAGATTTCAAACAAATATCTTGCCTCTTCCCACACATAAACCCGAGCCTGGCTGATATTTCTACAGCACTGATGGGCAGGGATTTGGAACTGCATGTAAAACAAGACAGGAAGAGCCTATTAAAAATTAAACTTGTTAGAATTGATTACTGACAAGTTATTGATTACAGATTTTATACTCAATGTCCCTATCCTCTGACAGAGCTATGCTGTGATGAGGTACAGGCTTCAAAAAATTAAACCCAAGCAGATTTCAACTATGCCTCTTCCTACATACAGACCCGAGCCTGGCTACAGCACTGCTATGCAGGGATTTGGAACTGCATAAGACAGGAAATGTGTTACACTGATGAGAAGAGCCTATTGAAAATTAAACTTGTTAGAAATGATTACTGAATTATTAATTACAGATATTACTCATTGTCCCTATCTCTGACAGAGCTGTGCTGTGATTAGGTACAGGCTTCAAAACAGATTTCAAACAAATGTCTTGCCTCTTCCTGCATACAGACCCGAGCCTGGCTGATATTTCTACAGCACTGATGGGTAAGGATTTGGAAATGTGAAACAAGACAGAAAATTTGTTACACTGATGAGAAGAGAATTAAATTACACTTGCAGCAAATATTTATTTACCTTGATTGCTGTCTCTGCTGAAATAATCAGGGCTGCCTGCTGCGGGTTGATTCCCAACTGCCAGATTCCTGTGCCTGAAATCACACTGAGAGGCTGGACAAAACTCTCCCACAGTTGCATATGTCATGCAAATTATTCTGCCCCAGTGCCTCAACAATACAATCATAAGTGCAATCTCTAAATTTTTGCCTTATAAAATACATGACAAGCTCATTCAAATATATATAGTTGGAATAAGATACAAACTCTGGATTGAAATCTTCACCACTGTACAAATTCCCATTATCAGTTGTAACAAATTCAATCTTCTTATTTTTAGATATCTTGTTAATAATTTTATTTGAATATTTATAATGTCTCCAATTTAAACTCTGAGATGCAATCATGGGCATCCTATACTCAAAACAATGCTCATAGCAATTGTTGAACCAATAATTGTCAAACAATTTCAACCTTAAATTATAATGGCACCTGTCTGTATAAAAATTAACAAAAGATCCAACAATTCTCCTGAACCTGCTGTACATAAATTTTTCAAACTCACTGATAAAGTTGAGATACAGGCATTGGAATGGCCTGTCACTGGCAAGCACCCACTGCATTTCAGTTTCATTCTGCACAGCAAACAGGTCATACTCGGACAGGCCAAAGAATCTAAGCTTTAAATCATCAACAAGTGACTTAGATTTTATGTATTTTGAAATACATCTTTTCTCAAAAAATCCTGTGTCAAGATTATCCATGCAATTAGATAGGATACACACTGCCTTCTCTAAGTTATTTGCTTGCTGCTGCTGCTGCCTTGTATTTTTCAGAAACTGCTTATGTGCTCAAAACTTGTTGTACCTGTTAAACAAAAATAAATATTAGAATTTTGTTATGTTTATTATATAAAATTTCTTGGGGTTCAAATCAAAATTCTATGCTTAATAAAAAAATATCAGTTGGGTTCAGCAGTGTGTTTTGTATATTTAGTGTGTGTGTGTGTGTATGTGTGTTAATATTTTTTGGCTTTGGTATTTATATAAAATTTCTTGTGGTTCAAATCAAAACTCTATACTTAATAAAAAATATCAGTTGGGTTCAACAATGTGCTTTGTGTGTGTGTGTGTGTGTGTGTGTGTGTGTGTGTGTGTGTGTGTATGTGTGTGTATCTTGGCTTAGTTTTAAGTGTATCCAAAAAAAATATCAAGAGGGGCATATTTTTAACAAGCTTATGGACAACAATCTGACAGAAGTGCCTTTTGCAAGTGTGGACAAATCAATCTCGGGGGGCTCATCATTTCACAGGAACTTCCCGAGGGCATTTTTACAAAAATCTTGGATTAGACGGGGTTCCACACTTGAGCAAAAAGCTCATATGGGCATGTTGAGCAAGTTTTAAGTGTAGCCAAATCTGCCTGAGGGGGGTTCATATTTTCTCGTCCTGGTTATAGCACCAATCACACTACTGAGGACGTGCAGAGCAAAGTTCGGACAAACGTGAGCACCCTCAAGTCGACGGTCGTTGTCGAACTGTACAGCATTCCGAACCGAGAATTCACCTCACCCTTCAATCCGAGCGGGAAACTGTACATGCTGACTCCGGCCAAAGCCTACCACCAGTTTTTCCTCGACGGTAAACTTCAGTTTGTCAATGTTTCTTACTGGTCGTTGCCTCACGAGACGCACAACCCTACCATGAGCGTGACGTACATCGAAGACGAACCTAAAATAACGAACGTGGAGTTGGTCGATTTCACACATTCGGAAATTCGCGACACGGCTTTCGCCGAAGATGCCACTCAAATCATTGGCATCGAAGTGGGCGACAAACTGTACATCAAGAATCCGGTCGTCTCGGCAGCCAAAAACCCGATCGCAGTCATATTCGTGTTCTCGCACCATGTCTAGGCAGGCCATCGTGGACGAGCTCCTTAGGCTCGCTCTACGCAACTACGCACATCTGCCGGTGGTGACCACAGGCATCGACGATCTGTGGCAGGCCGACCGGGTCGAAATGAACAGCGGCAACCTGAAGAATTTACATAAAGGCAACAAGGGTACCTCCTCACCGTCATCGACACCTTTTCCAAATACGCGTGGGCCCTGGCTCTGAAATCCAAAACTGGCGCGTGTCACGGAAACCTTCGAATCTATTTTCGACCAAGGGGGTAGATCGCCATGCTACCAGCAAACGGACAACGGGAAAGAATTCTACAACTCGGTCTTCCAGCAATTCGTTCGAAAACGTGTTCTCCAAAAGTCTAGAGCAATCAAAGTACCGGCAAATGATGAAACTGTACGAGGGACTGGGAATAGCCATTTTCGCATCCGAAATAAAGCCTATCGACCATTGTCTCGAAAATTCGGTCGGGGTGTTCGACAACGTGATTTTGGAAAATTAAAACGAAATTCGGAAATTCTTCACGCAGGGTCGTTGCAGGGGCATGGACTGTTTTTACCTGGCGCAGACCTTTCCAAGATTCCCAAGCTGCTGCTTCCCAACAATGCCAACCTCGTCTGCTTGTTTCGTCAGGACCACACCACCCTCAAGCACGTTCACGACTACTACGTGGGCGGTGACCTCAACTACAATCAATTTTCGAAATTCTGCGCTTCTTGTTGGAACCGAGACGATTTTGAATTCGCGTCGATCGACATGACGCAAGACGGAAAGTACAGAAACAAAATCAACGACTTTGTGAATGTTGCGACGTTACGAGAATCTTCGTGACGTATAAAATAACCTCCAACCGAAAATGGCTAACCGGAAAATCGAAGACAACTTGAAATTGCGCGAGTACCTGGAGAAATGCTTCAAGAGTTTGAAATCCGAGAATCGCGGTTTCTACAAAGAGCAGAAGCGTCAGGATCAACCTATCATCGATGCCATCAGCGGACTCGGTAAAGAAATCAAACGCGTCACCGAGCAGAACAAGGATCTCATCACCGAACTCGTGACGCTTGCCGCTCGCAACTACGCAGATTATTCTCCGATGCCTCTCTCTCTAGCATTCACACTCCACTCGCACTCAAACAGCCACCACCGCCGAAACGCCAAGCCATCGACAGTACTTCATCGGACAAGATCGAGTTGGGTCCCTTGGCAAGGGTTTACCTGAGCACCGGGAAATTTGACAATGACCAGGTGTTCAGATTGTATCCGAGCATGGAAACCAACGAAGGCGCGGTATGGAAGGTCAGGAAATCGAGAGTCACCTTCGACAGCGACGACGTGAAAATCAACCTGGGCGAAAAAAATTGTTGGGCCAGGTATCCCTGCACCGCGGGACTGTAGGAACTCATCATCAAAAAGTATCCCAAAGACTACAAGGACGAAGATTACCAAAATTACATGGAAATATTGACGGTAGTATGACTTGTACCAAAACAACGATGCCAGTCAGAACCGTGTCAAGTCCGGCAGCGGGGAGAAATACAAGAACCTCATCAAGCTCATATGAAACCAACTCAAGTTGGGCAGCGGCGTCAAACGCTACAACACCCTGCCCAAGGAATTCGTGTGGGTGGACGACGTGAGGAAGCTCGTGGATCGCTTGCTGGTCATCACAGGCGAAGAGAATGCTAGAAACCGTAACTTCCACAACGAGAAGGTTGGTATTGAGGACATCATCAGCGCCAAGTTCTCCAACTTCATCGTAACGACGGAAAGGGCATCGATTACCTCATGAAGATCATCAACACCCTGCCTCCGAAGTTCTGGAACATGGGCGAAGGTCGAGGCTTGGTGAACTACATCATCAACAAGCTGCCCTTCGAAATGCACTTACCGGGTTACCAGTGCAGCGGTCCGGGAACCAAACTCGAGCAACAAGTGGAGAGAGGAGACAAGGGGGTCAACCCGCTCGACGCCGCATGCAAGGGGAAAGGGTGGAAGCGTTGGGCACGACCATCGCCATGAACACGAAACGTAAATTGGAATGGGGACTGTAAATAACACCCCGTAAAAATGGCGCAGCTTCGCATAACAAAACTTCCGCTCGAAGTGTTGATTAAGATATTTATGAGCACGTTTGACGGAGGTGATGATGTCGCGAAGCTCGTTGATTTGGGGAAAATAGCGCCGGAATTTCTTCCACCGTGCGAGATGGTTCACATGGACCATCTTCGCAAAATAAGCGGGATGAAGAGCTTGGAAAATACCGACGCCCTCTTTCAAGCTGCAGGGGAAAAGTTGGACGGCAGGCTGGACAAGCTTCACGAGGCGAGGGAAAGAAGACGACGATATTCCGACGATTGGTATCGCTCTAACGCTGAAACAGATTAGGATCATCACGCACCTTATTGCGTTGTCCGAAGCGCAAACTTTCTTCTTCGGCCCGCGTGATATATAAATAACATACCGTCAGAATGAAGCCGGAGGGGGGTGGTGTACCAGGTGCCCTACTCGAATCTGAAAACTCTGAACGGCCTGGACTGGTTACTCACCAAGAAGCAGCGCGAGAAGAAACGTTCTTGCTTGGTCAAAGGTCACGGGATGAAATTAACACCAGGCACTCCAAAGTTGAGGAGATTGCAACATTCGAGAAAGAAAACTCACACCGAATGTTTCATATTCAGCATCCCGGCCATCCTGGCAGCTTTGGGTGTCGTGGGAAGTTTAGCCTTTACACAGGCGAGCGAGTTTTCGAAAGTAACCCCTGTCTGGCAGCGGCCTTTGCGCGCGATTTTTAAATTTTTACACCTATTTCAGGAAAACGTTATATCTCGGAGACTATTTGAGCAATCTACTTCGGCTAACTCTTGTTTGGAAGAAAAAACATCGGAGCACACGACCGTATACAATTCAGAGTGCCCAAGTAAGAAAGACGGGGTTGGGGGGCTATGTCCCCAAATTTCAATGTATAAAAATCTGGCGTCAACACCCTCTTCTCCCGCTATTTTGGGAAAAGGGCGCAAACTTTTGTATTGTTTTAAAAGAATGTATCTTTTGCAACAAAGTGAAACTTGTTTCAAGTCTTTAGTCCTCATACAGGCTGAAATATGATGATGAAATATGTAGAATTCTGCATTTTGGCAAAGAAATAGCTAATTTGCATATTCGAGAATAAATTATTATTACTCGGAGACTACTTGAGCAGTCTACTTCGGCAAACTTTTGTTTATAAGCAAAAACATCAGAGCATACGACCGTATACAATTCAGAATGCCCAAGTAAGAAAAAGGGGGTTAGAGGGCTAAGTCCCCAAATTTCAATGAAAAGAATAAAAATCCTACCTTTGCCCCCTCTTCCCCCGCTATTTTGAGAAAAGGGCGCAAACTTTTGCATTATTTTAAAAGAATAGACCTTTTCCAACAAAGTTAAACTCATTTCAAGTTCGTAGTTCTCATACAGGCTGAAATATAACGCAATATGTACAATTCTGCATTTTGGCAAAAATAGCTAATTTGCATATTAGAGAATAAATTATTATTACTCAGATACTATTTGAGCAATCAACTTCGGCTAAATTTTGTTTGTAAGCAAAAATATCAGAGCACGCGACCGTATAAAATTCAGAATGCCCAAGTGAGAAAAACGGGGTTAGAGGGCTAAGTCCCCAAATTTCAATGAAAAGAATAAAAATCATACCTTTGCCCCCTCTTCTCCCGCTATTTTGAGAAAAGGGCGCAAACTTTTGGATTGTTTTCAAAGAATGTTCCTTTTGCAACAAAATGAAACTTGTTTCATGGTCGTTGCTGTCATAGAAAGTTTAGAATGACGCAATATTTGCAACAATGCAATGTCAAAAATATCCCGTTGGGTTACATTTGTGAGCAAACAGTACGAAAAAGAGACATGATAAATAATGTTGCACAGCAAAATAACTAGTGTTATGTAATATATGTACTCACCACCTAGTTGCCCACATGGAAAGCCTCAAAGCACTTTGCATTCCTTGCACTCATGGAATGTTTTCTTATCATTTTTTGCTGGTAACAAACCTTGCACCTTCTTCGTGTCGTAGTCAATATAGGACAATGCCTGTTAGCCAAAGCTTCTCTTCTGACCATCTCGAGAGGTGGTGGGAGATTGGCATCGGCACCAGGCAGATGCAAGGACTTACCACAATCAGCCAACGCACAAGCAAGCACCAACAACAGAGCACACACAGAGTTTCAGCTAGCACTCATCAATCGCTTGTGACCTGTCACTGTGTGCGAATCACAAAGACGCTATTGGTTACACGGGAGGGGGAGGCAGGCAGAATTTCATCAACAAAGACAGCAGAGACGCCACATTTCCTTTGCAGCATGGTGTTACCAACACATTCCATTTTGTTCCAGTCAGGCGTGACAGTGCATTTTGCCTTCCCTTGTTCTATTTTTACACTCTCGTTACCAACTTCAGCATTGGAACACACAACCCAACATGTTGACAAAAGATAGCTCGGGTTTCCCTAGCTGGGAGGCAGACAACAAGCTCTTAAATCTCATATATTGCATTGCATTCATTTCCCAGCTGTCAAACCTCGCATCGAAAACGCGACGGGAAAGTAAGGGGGGAGAGGAGGGGGTCATGTGTAAGTAGGTTTTCTTCGTCAGGACATTTCAAAGTCTTATCTGAACATCTGTCAGCGTTTACAACCTCACATACAAGTATGAAGGTGCTAAAAGCACATGAACTTTTAAATCAGCACGATGGGTCACCAGTGACCCATCGGCCGACTACGCCTATACTTTCAATGGGTCACATGCAACCCATTGGCCGATTAAAGATTAGCAGGTGGTAGCGCGGCAATCGCGAAAACCGTCATCGACTAGAAAAGAACAAGGCCGAGCTGGAAGAGCAGAAACGTCACAACTTGGCTATGGAGAAAAAGGGCAAAGGCGTGATGAAGCAACAAAAGCATCATTGTGCCACCTTGAGCAAGCTGCTTAAAAAGAAGAACCGCTGTCCAACAGCGACATTGAAGCTTTGATCGAGCCGCTGGGGATCAAGCACTTCAAGGGGGTACGTTTCATGTCCGACACTCTACCCTCCACAGTTAAAAGAACAGAGTGCGGAGTCGTCAACTTGGACAGTTTAAAAAATCCAGGGACGCATTGGATCTGATACCGCAAGCCAGCCAACACGACGCTTTCGTTTTCGATTCTTTCGGCGGTGTGCCACCCGCAGGCTTGGTCGAGTATCTCGGTGTTCCTAACCTCTACTACAACGACGAACGCATCCAGGGTTTCGAGGAATCGAACTGCGACTTTGCGTTTCCATGCTCGCGTTCCTGTTTCGAATAAATAGCCCGACGTTCCAAGATTTCCAGAAAGCGCTGTGCCACCTGAAGCACCATGCGAGTGTTCATCTCATCAGCAAGACTTCGGTCTTGAAACTCAGCTTGCACGACGACATCATCTATGCTAAATCCATCGCCCTGCGCGCTTTCTACAGCATGTACCTGATTTCCAACGTGACCAAGCACAACACCATCAAGACCGGCAACGAGAAGATCTTCATCACTCCCGGCCAGTACAACCTGTTCACCTTGCAAGCTCAGTTGCCGAGGGGTGTGCTACTCTAGCAAAACTCCGTGACCCACAGGGTGGAGTTCGTGTTCGTGGAAGAGACCGTGGACCTGGGTACCGTCGGCGAGCTCCTGGGATTCGAGAATCACACCAAGCTCGAGGCAGGCATCAAGCACGTCGGCGCCAACATTCCTAAATTTCTGGCCATCGAGACTTTGAACGTGCACTGCAACGTGGCGGAAGGCATGATCACCGATTCCGACGGCGTTATCGGCAGTCACTAAAACTATCCAAGGCCAATGCCGCATACTACCAGGCGGGGGGATTAGAAGCGGGCGTGAAGATCAAAACCAAAAGCCACACGGTGCTGTTTCCCCATGCACCTGCTGCCCGGTTTCTTCTCCGACTATGCGGAGATCATGTGGAAGGACGGTTTGCGCGTCACCTTTTGCAGAGCCTCCAACGACAACGACGCGCTGATGTGCTACAGCACCTTGGGTGCGGACGGGACCACTCCGCTCCCCAACATGTTACCCGACGCTGCCAAGTGCCTCGTAAGGTCCATGGAACTGTGCATGCCCGTGATGGAATACGAATCCAACTACGCTCTCAAGTACAAAGTCGACATCCTGAAGAATCCCCAAGTACCCATCCAGTTTTACGGTTACCAGTGCATGCAGAAACCAGCTTCCGTCAATCATTTCGAATTCGACGTCACCACGCAGTTCAACAGCATCCAGTACGACATGCCCGAGTTCGCGGCCGTGCTCTTCCAGACCGGGAGGGACAACAACCAGGAGAAAGATTCTAGCCAGTTCGACAACTGCAAGAATGTCTACCTCAAAAACAGCAGGAATGATATCTTCCCGCGCAAGAACTACAACCTGAACATCACAAACGACGACTACCTGAAACTCTACGAAGCGTACACGGCGTACAAGAGGGTGTCGGCAGGCAACGGGTACGTGTACTACACCCCCAACGAGTTTATAGCTCGCAGGCCCATGTTCGTCATCAACACTTCGAAGAGGAGGCAGGTCGTGGTCAACGATCGAACCAACATCAAGATCGTCTGCGAGTTACACGACGCATTGCCCGACGACACCGTTTCCAGCGTCATCCTGATCGCGGAAAAGACATTCGCATACGATGTGAAGAACGAACGAGTGACGGAACAGTTTGAATGTAGATTTGCTAGAAGTGCAGATTTTTTTCGATTTTTTAAAATTAAACATGTTAGATTATAAGCGAAAGCAAAAAAATCACACAATCGGCCATCATTGTCCAGAGTCTGTCTATGTATAGATGGGCATATTGTACGTCACCCACACACACTTCCATCTAACATGTATCGCATCGTAGTAGTAGACTCTTTCTCTCTGAGGCGTTCGACTCGTAAAAGAGAAGGCTGCACCAAGAAAAGTTCATTTGCAAGAGGAGTTGGCTACACTGATCGTACCGAGGGTGAAACTCGTACCGAGGATGACGCAGAAACGTTTTTGCAAGAGGTGATGTGGCTACACTGCTCGTACTGAGGATGAGTGCAAGTTGCCAACACCGCTCGTACCGATGATGAGAAGCCCCCACGCCCTTCGTGCGAAGTATGAGATCTTGTCCCCATAGGTTATTGCTTAGCTCATAAAAAAAATAGGAAAATTTGGAAGAGTAGGAGTTGGCAACACTGCTCGTATCGAGGATGAGCTCTCTTCGTACCGAGGATAACGCTAGTGTCTTGACCCCTGTAGGTTAGCTTTACTCGTAAAAAAAACACAAAAAAAACAACAAGAAAATTACACAAATAAGATTCCAACACTGCTTGTACCCCCCTCTTCCCCCCTCTCCCCTTTAAATTAGATTAAGCCGTAAAAGAAAATAAACAGAAATTGCAAAAATACTACTCATACCAAGGATGATGCCGAACCGGGTTTACTCGTATTGAACCATTTATTGCTTCGTTTGCTGTTTGCAGCTCGTATGAATTTACAATTGAAACTTCTCTTTTGTTATGGTTTTTCTTGCTTGCACAAAGCTGTTATTTCCTCAAGTGGTAATCAAATATCGTAAAGCGCTTCGGATTACATTAAAAAAATTTGTAGGTCCAGTTGGAATGAGCTTATCAGTGCATATATTATACTTACAAACAGCTATACAATAGTCATCTCTCCCCTGCTTTTAGATTGTTGCAATTTTAATTGGCTATTTTTTTACATTTGGTGAAAAAATCATAAAATTGTAGCTTTTTTTAAATGCGATGCGAAGCGCTTTACAATATTTGATTCACAGTAAAAACTCATAGTAATAAACGGAAATTTCACATCTATTTAATCCATCTTTTTCATAAAAATGACTTAAAACCAAACTTGTTCCTCAATTTACAAATCTAAAGCCTGTAATAATAGAATCACTACATACCGTATTGGCCCGAATATAAGCCGCACATTTTATCCGAATTTCAATTGTGAAAAATTAGGATGAGTCTTACATTCGCGACCTTACAAAAATTATGACATTTCGTCAAATCATATGCTGTTAAAAATGTGCTGATTACTCATTTTGAAATAACGATAATGCAACAATAGCATTGTAGACACTGGCCGCATTGTAGATATCATAATGTTATCCAACAATAGCATTGTTGTTTCTAACTGGAACAATAGCATTGTTGTTTCTAACTAGGCATTGTAAAATCTGTCTGTCAGCATTCTTGATAACATACTCTCTGATTTTATTAAAGATTGTGCTCGTTCATCTCTAAGCTTATACAGGTATTAATTTCTACTTAAGTTGGAGGAAAGCAGTGCGAGTCATGGTGAGAACCGGAAGTGAAGTCAGTAGTGACAATAGTGATGGCGGTGAATAGGCAAATTTTGTTGCCTAATAAGTACTGTGCCGGTAGTTAACAGAAATCTGTCTTTGAAGTAGGTATAGCACGCAATTGTAACCTTAATTTTACAATAATGATACTCTATTTTGTATATACTGGATGTATGTGTGTTTGTTCCGACATAACTCTCGAACGCCTGTAGCGATTCCAACCAAACTTGGAACACGTATCACTTGAAATCTCGAAAGAAATGCTGTGGGGGTAATACACCCCTGACACCCCTAGGGGTGGGGGTGGGAGGGGTGACATGCAAAAATAATTCAAAACGACAGTTATTAGTGTGGAATCCATAATTTTCGGGGTCGCTAAGATAAATAGTAACACTCCAAATACCGTTCCACTTCAAGTTCATCACCTATCGAGATGGGGGCTGAGAGGAGGTGAAAATTAATATGTCTAAAATGACCAAGACTTGTGTCGAATCCATAGTTTTTGGAACCACTAAGCTAATTGGGGACATTTACGATGGCCAAACTTGGTACACATATGACTTACAATATGGAAAGAAATACTTTGGGGGGTAAGACACCCCTGGCACCCCTAGGGGTGGGGGTGGGAAGGGGGTGACATGTAAAAATAATCGAAAACGACCAATATTAGTGTGGAATCTATAGTCTTTGGGGTCGATAAGATGAATAGTGACACTACCAATGCCGTTCAACTCCAATGATTTGATTGATTGATTTTTGATTTGATTTAGTTTATTTTACTTCGCGTTTTGTGCCTCTTGGCTAATTTGCGAAGATGGGGATGAGTGATGAAATGATGAAATTGATGAATGGACATTCACAAACAACCAAGCCCCACCGGGATTCGAACCCGGGACCCTTGGCGTTGCAGCGCGATGTGCTAACCACTCGGCCACAGGGTCGGGCCCGGTCAACTCCAAGACAGCACTGGCACCCATAGGGGTGAGGGTGGGAAATGTTGTTCATAAATTGTTTTTAAATTTATATTATAGTGGATTTGTAAAAGATATTATTTTATAATTTGTATAATTACTGCACTTATACTTTTAAATACCTGTAAATAAATTAGTTACATTTTACGCTATAGTTAGAATTCATTAAACACCCCTGCAACGCTAGGTAAACAGCTAGTTTATGATAAAATAAAATATGTACCTACCTAATTATATTTCCCTGAATCCGCCGGTAAATGGTTATCGATATTTTTTCTTTCCTCGGCTTATATTCGGGTATCATCTTTTTCTTTTCTATTCACTCCTTCAAATTTTAGGGTGCGGTTTATATGCGGGGGCGGCTTATATTCGCGCCCATACGGTAATCCTTTTTTATTATTAGTTTTTGATGGACGTTTAATATTATTTTTTAGTGACAGATATATTTTTTTATGCAGTTTCAAATGTAACCCGCCGTAGGGCATGGCCTACGTGACGGTGAAAGCCAGCTTGTAGAAGGCGGTGAGTTGTCCTTTCAAAACAGAAAGGGGTTGAAGAAAGTTCCCGTTTACTGGCTTTTTTTCGAATCGCCTATATAAGGGAACCGATTGAGTTGGCATTCTGATGTTTTTTTTGGGCAAGAGGGGAGACCTTTGGAAGGTTCTCTTCATGTCGGTAAGTGGCTGTGGCTAGTCTGTAGGGCTAGCGGCCACTGGTCAACCATTTTATTTCTTGGAAATGGATAGGTAAGTCCACGCAATTTTGAGTCGTTTGGTGTCAAGTCAACGCTTAGTCTTCGGTGGACATTTTATTGTTCTTAGAGAACGTCGTATCCGAGGGGATTCAGGGACGCGTTTAATTTCAAGTATATGTCTATTTGTTGGTGAAAAGCCAAGTACCTTGTTGAGCAAAATTATGAGTTTAAATTTGTAGATTCAACACTGTCAAGGTGTCCGGTTTTTATTTAATCGGGGATTAAAGGGGCTGTGACAGGGTGGAAAAACAATCACCACAGTTTTTGTTTTATACATTTTCAAGAAAAAAAGTATAATTAGTTGTTGTAATTTCAATCAAGTTTACTTTATATTTTGCGTGGCAATTTTCATTAAAAACAAGAAAATGGAGGGAATTAGAGAAACATGTCATGTATGCTAGTGACAAGCTAGATACATTTTTTAACTAGTACTGCTGGTCTAGGCCAGCATACGAACCTCTCTTATATTTATATTTCAGAAAATTATTTCACTGTTTCAATTAAAGAGGATCAAGTCATCTTTTATGTCGATGTTATTTCTTATGTAATTTTTGTACATATTTAATCAACAAAATAAATAGTATTTTTATATATTTTTAAATTGAACGTCTGAGCTATTATTCATGATAAAAGAAGTGAGTTTTCCCCCTAATATCCATGGTAAAGAATATGGTAGTTATTCAATGTCTTTTAATTCGATTCAACCGCATTGTTAGTTTTTAAGTGTTATGCTAATTATTTGACTGGGGAAGTAACGAAAATAAGTAAAAGGTCGAGCCAAGGCAGATTACTCTCCACAGAAGAGAAATAGAGCATAGAAAGAAACACAAAATAAGTAAATAACCTGTAATTTACAATAAACTGGGCGAAAATAGAAACTTACCTCAATGTTTTTCTAGTGCTAGCACAGCAATAGAGAACCACTGGTATTGAAGTCCAGGTAAAAGTATATTTGATGCTGTTATATAACCAATTGGATGGAATGTGCAAAAAAGTAGTCTACACATCACATACAATGAGACGGAAACTGTAGCATACAATATACCGGACGTACTTTTGTTTGTTGAACAAAACATGCCTCAGTCAACAGCGCAACAATATTTCACCTTTTTTTTGACATTTCCGTTAATGCTGACTCTTTTCATAATTCGTTGGCTTCATCCTGCATTCCAACATGCAGGGAAAAGAGAAAGCTGTATGTTCTATCGCTTTAGGGCCGGTTTTTCAATGTCCAGTTAAGGTTCATGTTAGCATGTAACTGGAAGTTAGTGAAAATTTCGGTTTTTCAATGTACAGTTAGCTCGTAACTGGAACTCTGGTGGCGATTATCTTTACTGGTACTTCTTCTTGCAGTTACCAGCCTAACTGGAAGTTACGAAGCAACATGGATGCCGCGTGCAGCTATCGAAGTTCCACACTCGCAACTTCACTGTCAGAATAAACAAGATATGATTTATAAAACTTTCAAATTGGTACAGAAAAAGACTTGTTTTGTTTGGCAGAGCTTACCAACTTCCATGCAAATATGGAAATTAAGCAGCGTAGTTGCTAGAATTCGCGGGCAAGGTTGTGTTAGAGAATTTGTGGCCAGCATATCTGGTCTACTAGGCGTGATAATCTCCAATCGGTAATTTAGTGTAGTTGTTAGCGGCACCAGCTTTCGGAGCGTGTAGTGTTTTGTAATACGAGTTCGAGTCTTGGTCAAGGGTATTTTTTTTCTTGTCAATTATTTATTAGGTGTGTTGCATTCAATTCACGCTTTATTGTTGAATGATCTTCTCGGATAAATATTACAGTAAATTTTAAAATTATTTTTACTCGTACTTTCATATTTTTAGATGTTTAGAAAGCATGCTTACTATTAACATGTTGTTTTTTCGCTTAACAACATGCATAGAGAGGTACAAAGCATGCAGTCAAATGTACAATATTTAAATATTAATAATAATAATAGTGTTTATGTCAACAAACAGATATTATTAATGTCTCGACTTTCGAGTTCTTCACGTTTCTTCTACAAGAAAGTATCTGGGCTTGCGCCTCATAACATCATTTCCCCTACGTGGAATTGGCCTTTATTAGAAGAAAACCAACACACTGTTTCGGAGAACGAACCATGGTTTAATTAACTGGTAGTTACTTTCACATTGAAAAACCCGGTGCTGGTTAAGACTGGCTGTTATCTCCAACTGGCAGTTAGTTAACAGAAAGATTAACAGGACATTGAAAAACTGGCCCTAACAAATTTTCAACGTATTTTAAGGCATTAATATATCAACAGGGATAAAACATTGGTTGTTTTTACTTATTGGAGTGATAATATCGTCGTTTTATAATCAAGGCCTCCAGGTTCGATACACGATGGAATCACATAATAATTCACTTCCTAACTTAAACTGTAGGTCCAGTCTCGTTTTTATTTTATTGCACATAAAATAGATTTTAAACACTAAATAATCAAATAAGAAAAATAAAACTATGTTTTAATTAAAAATTACTATTATTGTTACTTTACCAATAAAAATAACTAAAACAAAACAAGATTGTACACTAGAATCGATAGCTACACACGTTGCATGTAAAACCGAGGTCTTTCATAACTTCTTTTTCATAGATCATTCGGCGCCCATTGCCGACTCCCACCGCCCACTATCTATACGGTTCTGAAATTGACAAGACTGGTCTCCCCGATGGAGCAGTGGTAGCGTCGTCGCTTTGTAATCAAGGGGGTCCCGGGTTCGACACCAGGTGGAGGTACGTTGTGGTTCGGATCCCACTTTAATCTGTAGGTCCAGTCCCGATTAACCACAGAAAAAAATGGTTTGTTTGGAATTACCAAAAAAGTTTGGTTGAGCTGTTTGGTTTATTCTTTATGTTTCCGATAATCAAATGTTGCTTGTAATTACTATAGCATTTTGTTTAAGAATACCAAAAACTTTGGTCATGAAATATGGTACTCGCAAACAAAATCATACATATGTAAATAAAGAGAAACAAAACGTTTGGTTAAATTTACTATATGTCCGTGGGCGTGCTTTCTAATTTCAAATTACGATTGTCCAGTTTCGTCGAGTGTAGTATGAAAGTCCCTTGTCCCTTGTCGAAAATTGTGTTGCGACACTTGCACATACAAGATCCACGTATAGCCACAGGCACTTTTCATTAATTCCACACACACTTCAATAATACAATTTTCTTGGAGTCAAGGGCCAAACCAGCTCGACACTCATCTTTAAAGCTTCCAATTCATGCCATGCCACGCCATGCCATGGTGAAGAAAAACAAGCACGCTCCAAAAACTGTTAGTTCATGTGAACTTTCTATTCTGAGCATTCTCAATGTGTATCTTGAGATCGGTTAGTTTGTACAAACTATCCAACCTAGCTAAAATTCGCCACATTAAGTAAGTTCTTTCCTTTGGCAACCTTAAATAAAAACATTTAGTAAGAAGGCAAGTTCGGTAATTTTGATTGAATTATTTGGTTTTCCTAAACAAAGGGGCTACATTTTGTTAGATTCACCAAAATAATATTTGGAATTGGTAACCAAAAAATTGTTTACGACAAACAAATAGAACTTGACCAAATCTTTTGGTACTGGAGAACAATTGTTTGGTTGATGCCTATTTAAACAAACGAATTGTTCACCACTACCACCAAACAAACATTTTTCTCTGTGTACTGTGCATAAAGTGGACTTAAATCACCAAATCAACCAACCAACCAACTTGACAAGACATAAAAGCAGGCAATGCGAGCGAAGCGAGCAAGATAATTTTACGAAATGTAGGTTGCATAAAATTTGAAATCGAATGGAGCAATTATATCTTCCCCCCCCCTGCGGGTGCCCTTGGCCTTCAATGTTTGCCCCCCTTGACCTCACCTATTTGCCCCTAATAGGGTGCAAATAATATCACAGGGCGCCAAGGCATTCCCTCTCTCAAACAACTTCTTTTAATCATTCAGTGCCCATGGCCGACTCCCGCCGCCCCTAGCTACGGCTCTGAACTTGACGAAAATGAGAAAAGCAGGTATTGCGAGCGAAGGGAGCAAGAACATTTTACGAAATGTATTTTTATTTGCATAAAATTTGAAATCGAGGGTGGTAATTGCTCCTCTGTGCTCCCCTTACAGGTGCCCTTGGCCGTCAATGTTTGCCTCCCCTAGAATTGACTTCAGTCGAAGGTTGGAGGGCAATGCCCCTCCTGTCCCCTCTGATTGCGCCACTGCACAAAACATTAAATCTGCACATCTATAAATGTTCAAGAAAGGTATTGCATTACACATTAGAAAACTTGCATATCTATTTGAAAATTATCAATTTCAAGATGCTATAAGTGGAAAGCAAATTATTTTAAATAATACGAACCACAAATAAGCTGACATATCAAGATATATTATAATTTCTGTGCTCGAATAGTTATAGCATTTGTATTCATTGTTCAATATTTCTCGAAATGAACCGTAACAGTGACAGTATTCAATATTTTCATTTTCTTAACAAACTACCGCAACACAGACTACAAACGAAATTTATACATTGGGGACGATGAAAGTAAAACACAAAATGCCACACATTCGAAAAAAACAATGTTGCATTCATGAATAATTTGGGAATTTTTAAGAATCTTGAGTTGTGCTTGATTTCCCCTTCCTTCAATTATTTTCAGATTTTTCGGAATAAAAAATATCGCGATTTATAGAAAATTAACTTTGCTGCTCTAAACGAAGATGCTTCAAGAATCCCCTGGAATACAATTCACACTTTCACTAATATTAAGAAGCCTAATGAACTAAATAGCCTAATCTTACACCTTTTTGACAAACATGCTCCAGTAAAGAAAAAACGAGTCACGCGACCGGCCTCCCCCTGGATGACCGACAGCATTCTCGCCCTTATGGCGGAGCGCGATTCAGTCCACCGCAGGTTCAAAGCTGACATGCGCCTCAAATCTACAAATACATTTAATAGTTTTAATAGCTACAGGGTGCTCAGAAACCGTTGCAATCGGGCCGTACGTAATGCAAAAAGGAGGTTCTCGTATGAACTACGCATCGAACTTGCGAGGGAACCCACGAATACTGTGGAATAAGTTAAGAAATTTAGGGCTAGGAGTGAAGCCTAAAGTAGATCCCACTCGTGTATCCTGTCTTGATGAAATAAATGCACACTTCTCTCTCTCTACATCCATGAAAAACTACGCTACTATTTCAAACCGTAAAACTCAAATGGCAAAGGTTTTGTTTTAACCCGATCGACGAGTTTCAAGTGGCAACTGCAATCGGTAGGATCAAATCTGGTTCTGAAGGAGCCGACAATCTTCCATTGGGGTTGATAAACCTGATTCTACTTTATATTCTGCCATTCATCACAGACATTTTTAACCTTTCTCTGCGCTCTGGCATTTTCCCCTATAGGTGGAAAATTGCACATGTTCTACCTCTTGCCAAAACTAACCCTGTCATGTGCTTTGGCAATTTCCTACCTATCAGTATTGATCTCCCCGCGCTATCGAAAGCTTTAGAATATATTGCTCACGATCAAATCAGCCGACATACAAAGGAAGTTCTGGCTTCGTTTCAGTCGGGATTTAGACCTAATCACAGCACTAGCACGGCCATGACTCACACAACCGACGACGTCAGACAGGCGACAGTTTTAATTTTATTGGACTATACCACTGTGACTATACGAAGGCTTTCCAGTCACTCAACCATGATATACTCGTTGCCAAACTTAAATCTTTTTTTAACTTCACCCCCTCTGCAACCGACTGGGTCAAATCATACTTAACTGAACGTAAACAAAGGGTGGTTTCATAGGCGTGCGCACGGGGTGGCAAGGGGGGCAGTTGCCCCCCTAATCACGGACGTTCGCATATTCTTTTCCACGAAGGGACAAACAAGGTATTTTCCCATGGGTCATATTACCCCGATAATAGTGTTGCCCCCTCAAAAAACACCCCCCATTTGATATTATCGCATAATAATTAATGTAAATTACTATGATTGAAATCAAATTATACGTGCAAAATATATACTTTTAGGACATTCGTTTTCGAAGGGGGAGATGTGGCCATCCTTGCCCCCCCTTCCAGACTTTCCATGCCCCTATATTGTTATACTTTCACTTAGAAATTTAGTGTAGAGGAATCTTATTGCTGTTATTAAACGATATTATACTCTTAAAGAAAACGAAGTATTTTCAAGCCGATGAAAGTTCGAAGCAACTACGGAGAAGGGGGTTCAGTGGCACAACCACAAGATGCCTTACCCAACCTTGGACGGAAATCAATTCTAGGGGGGCAAACGTTGAAGTAAAAGAATGCAAGACTAGCAGCATCTAAGAGAAGCAGGACAAAAGAATACTGAAGATGGAATTAGTCTTCACGTCTTCCTTGCATTATTTCTTCCAGACGGCCAGGAGCACCTGCAGGGGCACAGAGGGGCAATTGGCACCTCGACTTCAAATTTTATACAAATAAAAATTCATTCCGTAATTTTTTTTGCTCGCTTCGCTCGCAATATCTCCTTTTCTTACTCTCTTGTCAAGTTCAGAGCAGTAGTAGCTACGGGTCTGAAAGAGTTGTCCCTCTATGCTGAACGATCTGAATGAGAAAAATTGTAAACGACAATGCCATGGCATCCCATGATTTTTTTTTTTGCGCGCTATTTCTTCAATACTGTTTTCAATTTATGTGAATTTGGATCGATTTTTTTTTTGTTCGCTTCGCTCGCATTTTCTTTCTTTTCGGTAATGCATTGTGAATTACCAGAGGGACAAGTAGGGACAACTAACTACTTCAGACAGTTGCTGCTATAAGAGTTTAGTTTGGAGGCAAAGGAGCACGCACATTTCAAATACAATTTGAAATTGATTATGTAATGTATTTAAATAATATGCTTTATATATATATATATACATACACACACACACACACACACACACACACACACACACACACACACACACATACCCATGAATGCATTTAAAACTAAGAGATTGAGATAAAATGATTTTTTTTCCGACTGAACTTTCATCAAGGCTTTCCTTGCCCCCTCCTAATCAGAGGGTCTGCGCACGCCTATGGGTGGTTTACGATGGCAAATATTCTGTATTATCAGAGATCAGTTTTGGCGTTCCATTGCTGTTATATTACAGAAACAACAACTAAAGAGCAAAATGAATCAGGCCGACAGCTAGAATTGATCTCCAGGGGGGGGGGGACTCACGGGTTATCGGGGGGGGCTTTGTAAACCAAGTCCATTTTTCAAAAGTTTAACAGTATTAAATAAAGGTAAATTGTGTGTGGGGAGGAGAGGGTCATTATATTATTATAAAACATAATATTTAGAAATGTCATGCAAATACTACAGTTTCTTCTATATCTTCTAAATCATCTTTTGAAGTGTTAATTGACTGCTACTGACACCATCCCTTAATACCCACTCCATACTATTCTCGATGATACAGGTATTTATATCATACAAGCAAAAATGTACAATATTCACTTCAACCATAGTGTCTACCGTACCCTGGCCGAAGCAATAAAATTCCCCTTCGTACCTAAAACTTTGGATCTGTTGTCATTTGACGCAGCTGTGGAAGAAATATGGATGATGACGTTAAAAGTTGCAGATACACGTATATGTCAAACGAGAGGCTGCAACAGGGGTAGGGAAGTTACAGATAAAGAAACTCCCCGATGAAAGAACTTTCTAAAGTTTAGAGAATCTTCTAAACATTGCCGCACCTTCGACTTCTGCTCACAAACAACATGAGCAAATCTAATAGCTGCTGTTCATGTTCTGTGAATTTATCCTCGCGAACTTGTGAACAAAATAATATATGCTGTCTATATTTTCACTCTTCACCTCAAAGCAATTAGAATACAAAATAGTTTACCTAATGTCAAGGGGGCTGGCGGCAGTGCCTAGGTACGGGCCTGAAATGAATATATAAATATTAGGGATGGGCCGATATGAAATTTTGGCAGATACCGATACAGTACCGATATAAAATTTACCGATACCGATAACCGATATTCAACCGATCCGATATAAAATTAGAAATGGTCCTTGAAGAGCCTGAAATTTTCATTGCTCTCCGTAATAAATGTGTTTTTCGAGCTGATTGCAATGCAAAAGAAGTTGAATATTTAGACATTTACTTTTTCAGAAAGTAGGGCATGGAGATTATCCATAAAAATTACAACAAAATGGCAGAATTTTGCACTAAATTATAAGATATTTATCGATATATCGGATCGGTAAAATAATCGGTAATTTTACCGATACACCGATATGCCTATATCGGCCGATACCGATAGAGTACCGATTAATCAGTCCCATCCGTAATAAATATAGTAGGGGAGACCGGGGTCAAATGTAACAAAATTTGAATGTTGTGGCATATTTGTAACATTTGCAATAAAATCACGGATTTTTATTGGAAACCTTCTATTCACCCTTCGCCAATCATTGTACACACACAAAACATATTTATGGTCCATGATATGTGTGAAATATGCAAATAAGTGCGGAAGGGTGTACTGTTACAATTGACCCCACTAATGTTGACAATTGTAACACTCATAATAAATTAAAAGAATTGGTGAGTATAGTGGGCTATCATACAAAAAATACAACATACATACATACATCCATAAATGGTTCTCAGATTATGAACAAACTAACTTACATTTTAGTCTGAGAAACAGTTTGAACACTCAAAGTTAATTTCACCTTTAGTGCATCGAACATGAGCCCATTCATTGCAAGTAATGCACTGAACCCACTGTTCTTTAGGACGGCTGTTTCTGTAGCTGTCAAGACAAACGAGACAATAACAATCTTCTTCTTCTAATGATGATGATCGAACCGTGTTCTCTTTTCTCTGTAGCAATAGTTTCCGTTTGACTTGTTTCTTTACATCGCCACCAGATCTCTTCATGGAGCGGTTTCTACTTTCTTGTTTTAACGCGTCTTTCTCTGGTGTATCTGTTAACACTGCAGTCCTTCGTCTGTTTCTTCCTGCTTTTCGTTTTGGCATTTTTTATTCAAAATCTGCCCTGGGAAAAGTGCAAACCAATTGAGGAGAAAAATCTGATTGCGTAGGCGTAGTGTCATCCCCACGTGTCGTTGCTCGGTGGTTGCCGGAGGAGTCAGGCTGGCTGGAATTTCATTCAGACTGTCTGGGACATCTGAAGGGGCAAATTCAGAATCATCGAAGATGTTTCTATTAAATGGCCAGATGTCTGTAGAAGAAAACCCCGACAAAATGTTTTTTGGGGTTGGAGCTTGCGGAAGTGCAAGTGCAACTATCTTCGGAAATATCATATATGGTCATCCCAGATCCTGGGTGGCTTTCCATCCAGGAGTCCATCGCCGAGTTCATATACTTCTCGAATGGACCGTACACTCTGACGTCGAGAGATTGGAGGCGCTGAGAACAGTGGTGCGGAAATGATAGCAAAAATATTCCGTTTTCTCTGCAGAACTCAATGGTTGGGAAGAATAGGTGGTTGTCGTGATTGTCAAGCAGCAAAACAACTTTGTTTTGTTACGTTGGCTTTGCATGCTTAACAAAATGCTTGGCAAATTCAAGAAATTGTTCTGATTGCATCCAGCCACATGCATTTCCAGCCCCAATGCACTCCACAGGTCCGCCATTAACAAAATGCTCGCGAAAGTTTTTACGGGGGAATATAAACATTGGTGGCACACAGTTCCCCACCGCACTAACTGCCGCGCAAACTGTTACTGTTACCAAAGTCCCTCGTTCTGCAGATGTTATGGAGCCCACTTGCTTCGTTCCTTTTGAAGCAATGATTTTGGTCGAAGTTTGCGATGTATGAACTCTCGTCTCGTCTACGTTGTAGACATTGTGTGGCTCGAAGTTATGGTCGTCTAGGACTTTTGACAGATTATCAAAAAAATTGTTTATTTGTTCGATTGAAGTTAATTGCTCTGGAAAGACTTGTTGCTTCCGGTCGGCGAAGGGACAGGGACGGATTACTCTTCAAAAATGCACTCAGCCAGTCAACACCAGCCATCTCATTGTCACTCAAGTTTTTCGGAAAATTTAAACTGTAGCGAACGGCGCCCTGATAGACAAGCCGCCTCAGATCCTTGGTGGAGAGTCCATAATATAAATCAGCAGCTCTCTTCACATAATCTGTCAATATTTCCCCTTCATGCGATTGGAAGACACGGTTATGAGGATTGTATCCAGTTTTTGGATTCCTGTTTTCGCGTTTCTTATTACAAAACCTGTAGAGAAAGACATGCCAAAGTACGAAATCCTTAGCGGCACTCCTCACTGATTGGTCATTGTCTATAACAGCAGAAGCGGCAGCTTCCATCACTTCTTGGGGTGTTCCTCGGTCGGTTCGTCTTGCACGATTACGCGGCATACTGAAACAAACAAATACATAATATGTAATGAAATTGTTGAAGGGAACTACAAAGGAAAACAATTTAGCACACAACGTGAGTGTATATGGGGAAATTGTATTATGTTACAACCGTCCCCGCTCGGTGTGTTACAATGGACATTTCCACTCAATTTTTTTTACAACAATTTTAAAAACTACACCCTGGAAAAATGATCCCTGCAAGTTCTCGCGTTTCTCTGCGTCCAGTTTAAGGCAGGAAAGAGACTTCCAAAGTTGCAAGGCTAGCGTTGCGCTGAAAACACGCCGCCGCCATGTTACTACGTCACTCCTTAGGGAGAGCTCGTTTGTCGTCTGCTTCGAGCGTCCAGTTCCGGATGGGTAGCCCACGGTGAGCGAACACGTGCAGCAGTTTTACAAATCTGTACCGATTTAAATAATGGAAGAAGGAGCGATAGGAGAAAGGAAAGCTATGCTTTGTAATGATCATTCTTCTATGAAATATCCGTGCTACTCACGTGCAAGATAAATTAAAGGGTTCAGCTGCGTGTGTGTTCTCAGGCCATGCGAAAAATATTGCTTATAAAATTGGTTGCTGACCAGACACTCAAAAATATTTTTTAAACTTATATTTATCTATATTTACCGTAACCTATGTAGTGCAAAATAGGAATTTTCACATTCTTCACTTTATTTATAAAGCCTATTTAACTTTCTTTTCCATAAAGCAATTTCAGTTTGTGTTCCATTTCTGTTGCGCAAATTATGATCAAATATTTTGGACAGATAAGAGAAAATACACTGAGAAGATTACATTAGTTGCACAGTACATATCTATACTTAGTTTATGTATAATTATTACAAGGAAATAATGTGTATAACCATGGGCGTATTTAAGGGGGATTCAACGGGACCGACACCCCCTCTTTTTTTGGTTCACTAAAATTACCACTTTCCTTGTTCTATCCGCTTGTTCATGAAAAATTCCTTCGGACTTATTTCATTCTCTTAAATTAGAGACGTATAGGATGGGATACGGATGGGAAGGAAATTTATCCTGCTCATATATGCAAACCAAACTGCAGATTCAGAATTACCAGGAATGAACTGGCGTTGTAATTATTATACACAAAATTCATGCCTATCTGAGGAAGTCGCATGTTTCAGGTTTGACTCGACCTGGGCATGACTGTTTCCTTGTGAGTGACATTTCATTGAACTGGAAATTGTTACATAGGAGGATGTTTGCTCGGGACTTTGGGGACAGCTAGGGGGATGCTTCTATTGTTAATGTTAGTGTTGCTCACGAGACGAGGCATGTTCCGTCTCGACTCATAAAAGAAGATGGGACAAGTGGATGATTTCGAAATGAGATGGGACAGAAGAAAAAGTTCGTCTCTTATCATGGCAGGTTGGGTGATACTTAGATTGTGCAGTTGGTGGTAGTATGTGTGTGTGTTGGGGGGGGGGGAGGAGTGTACTCCTGCACTCCGACTTCGAATACTGCTTGTAGTTATTCATCTTCATTGTAGCGATTAGCCAAAAGTGGGAAGAAATGTGATGTTAGAGATGATACATACTAAATTAACCATGCGTTCTCATCGTTGCGGTTAAACAAAGTGAACGGAAAAGCGACGTAAAAGTAGGCTAAATACAAAAATTTGCAATATATATTAGCTGAAGAAAACTGTCATTTACTGCAGGAAATTTAAAAACTCACCGTACCTTTTTATACCGTATCACCTCTTATATTGCAGAAATTGGCGTGTAAACCAGTGTGTTCTAAAAGTATTATCTTAAAATTTGTGAAGAAAATATTATGACGAAAATAATTGTAATTCCAGAAAAGGCATTCCTATAACATTAAGTTCTTGCCAGTCAGAACTAACCTATGTATTCGCAATGAACAAGGCTGTTCACGTGTTCAGCGATTGACTGTTACAAGGTTTGCTTTGTCACCCTAATGGGAAAACCCTCTACCGAGTGGCTGAATGATAGTAAATACTACTATACTGCTAGGGCATAATTCATCTCCAAGAAATGGAGCACAGATTTTTGCACTGGAAGTTATAAGATACTTGTTTTACACAGTAACAAGTGAATTTTCTGTCGCTTCCGCGGCTCATGCTAAGTTGACGGGACGAGCAGAAGCCCCGCCTCCACGCATTTCTAAGTGATGACGTCAGAGGACCTCCTGTCTGTGGAGAGAACGTTTTCAAATCTGTGACGTAGGAGGTGAATTTCAGCGGTGTTTGAAGGTGTGTTTCTCGAGAACCGAAACAAATATGGCCGAGATATTTTGCACATCTCATGTTTGTGTCATTATCTGTAAAATGAATGGATTTAAAACGTTTTTCATGTCAAAGTGGAAATGTCCATTGACCCAGCAACGCCATATTGAAAGAAAAGCGAAACTAATTTTAAACAAATTAAGAACTTCTACTTACTTTTACGTGAGCTGATATGCTGGAATGCTAACAATGACTTTCATGAAGCTCAAGACAATGAAAAATCTGAGAAGTTTGTTTTTTACGTTTGTGACACAAAAACACGTTTTCGCTCCTACGCAGCCTAAATTGCAACTGACTGTAACAGTCCTTCGTGGCTTTGTTCACTTTGTCTCTCCGGCTACTTCAGCCATCTGCCGGCATTCAAGTCAATTAAAACAAACTCACAATCGCGACTGTTACAATTGACCCGTGTTACATTTGACCCCGGTCTCCCCTAGTCTAGTCTACAACAGATACGAGTATGAAACGTAACGAACCTGTGTCGCCACTGCAAGATTGTAATTATTGAAGTTATCATTGTCATTTTCCTTCTAAAGAGCCGCGTACATGATCAAATTAATCACGAACAAGTTACTGAATCGAACGCTTAAAAGAAATGACGTTAGAGATAATGTGATAATAAAACATTCCACAACTAACTGCAAAAAAAATAATATTTTGTGTTGATGAAGTTCAGATAAACACAATGAAAATCAACTATCTGTGTGTGTCGAAATGAAATTTTTATAAAATTGTTTTGTTGTGTTCACATTCTTTTTCTGCTGTCTCAGATTACATTTATGACTATTAATACCGAGAAAATACATCAACATCACACTTCTTTCCAGTTTCTAATTAGCGCTACATCTTCCTTTGGAAATAAAATTATTAGGGGAAAGTGGGGCACTTTGCAACATGGGCACGTTGCAACAGTGCTTTTTCTGTTATGTAGGATGGCTCTACTGCGTTGCGCTTACTGTCGTTCCAACACACGTTGGTAGGTGTCTCTGATGAACCGTTCGTGACGCCAGTTTTTCAGATGTTGTCAGAGTGGAGGAAGAAAAGAATTTTGAGGACGGTGAGTAATTTTTAAGAATCTCTTACAATTTTTAATACGCAATTCCTATAAATGACCACAGCATGGAACATGTGGTCAATTGAAAGCATGTTTATTGAAGGTGTGGAAAGTGATATTGCTTTTTATGTTATGCAATTTTTGTGGAGGCAAGAATAGCTTTCGTAATCAAACATGTCGATGAGGCAAGTTGCAACAGATGTTGCAACTTACCCCACAATGTTGCAAACTGCCCCATGTCAGACCAGCGCTTTAATAAGATATTGAATGTAATTGTTCACTGTCCCGAATGTGATAAATCGAAATAAGGTTTATTGTTTACTAATTTTACAATCTTTTCAAGTATAAGAGAAATGTGATCGCATATATTTAGTCCTATATTCAGTAACCAACACATATTTTGAATTTTCACTTATTTATTCTTATACAAAATTACACGCACGTCAGTACGGCAAGAAAACACTATATTTCACTTAGTAGTGCTAGATAAATAAATAAATTGTGAATGAATTTTTGTTTATAATCATGTGCATGTAATTTCTACTAGCAGCACGAAACATTAATATTGTTATGCTTTCTGATATGGTCTCTTTCGTCTTGCAGATTTATTTCTAAAAAAATGTTCCTTATGTTCCCGCCGAAACTATTGTTGTCGAATTGCTGTATAATCGTTGCCGTATTATTATTATTATTATTATTATTATTATTTATATTGTTTCAGGTAGCCTGCAAGATGAGGAACTATAAGAGGAAGACCCAGAAGGGGACTACACCGCCTGATGTGATGGATAGAGCAGCAAATTTAGTCCTGGAACACGAAGATGACAAAAATGTCAGCTTAAGACAAGTGGCTGCAGAGTTCAACATTCATTATTCAACCCTTTCAAGATACATACAAAAGAAGAAATTACAAGAAAGTGGTCCTCGTGAGGGACAGAACATAAGTTGTGGTTATGCGAAACCGTGGAAAGTGTTTTCAGAGGAAGAGGAGAATATCTTAAAAATGTACTTGCAGCGTTCCAGTGAGATTATGTTTGGATTAACACCACAGGAAGTGCAAAAATTGGCTCATCTCTGTGCAGTTAAGTTTGATATAAGTGCTCCTTCATCGTGGTCGGTAAACGGAATGGCTGGTATTGAATGGTTCAGGGGATTCCTACAGAGAAACAAAGATCTTTCGGTGTGCTTGCCTGAATCAACTTCTTTAGCACGAATGGCCAGTTTCAACAAAGAAAATGTGCGCATGTTTTTTGACAAAGTTTCCGAAGTTCTGTCCAGAAACAATTATTCATCCTCAAGAATTTGGAACATGGATGAAACTGGTGTCACAACTGTCATGAAACCAAATAAGGTTGTAGCTCGAAAAGGAACAAAACAGGTTGGCATAGTGAGCAGTGCAGAAAGAGGTGAACTTGTGACAGTTGCAGTGGCAGTTAGTGCTCAAGGGACTTTTATACCTCCAATGCTAATATTTCCACGTAAGAACTTTCGGGACCATTTCATTCGAGATGGCCCAACAGACTGCATTGGAGCAGCTACTGGTTCAGGTTGGATGATTGAGGAAACGTTTGTCCAATTCATTCAACACTTCATTTCTCAGGTGAATCCTAACGAAAACTACCCTGTGCTTCTTTTCATCGATAATCACTCTTCCCATCTCAAATGTGAAGCTTTAGATAAATGCAAAAATAATAATATTACCCTTTTGTCATTTCCTCCACACTGTTCGCATCGACTACAACCGTTAGATGTCAGTGATTTTGGTCCATTTAAGAAAGTGTGTGGCCGAGCAATGGACATTTCCACTTTGACATGAATAACGTTTTAAATCCATTCATTTTACAGAGAATGACACAAACATGAGATGTGCAAAATATCTCGGCCATATTTGTTTCGGTTCTCGAGAAACACACCTTCAAACACCGCTGAAATTCACCTCCTACGTCACAGATTTGAAAACGTCCTCTCCACAGACATGAGGTCCTCTGACGTCATCACTTAGAAATGCGTGGAGGCGGGGCTTCTGCTCGTCCCGTCAACTTAGCATGAGCCGCGGAAACGACAGAAAATTCACTTGTTACTGTGTAAAACAAGTATCTTACAACTTCCAGTGCAAAAATCTGTGCTCCATTTCTTGGAGATGAATTATGCCCTAGCAGTATAGTAGTATTTACTATCATTCAGCCACTCGGTAGAGGGTTTTCCCATTAGGGTGACAAAGCAAACCTTGTAACAGTCAATCGCTGAACACGTGAACAGCCTTGTTCATTGCGAATACATAGGTTAGTTCTGACTGGCAAGAACTTAATGTTATAGGATTGCCTTTTCTGGAATTACAATTATTTTCGTCATAATATTTTCTTCACAAATTTTAAGATAATACTTTTAGAACACACTGGTTTACACGCCAATTTCTGCAATATAAGAGGTGATACGGTATAAAAAGGTACGGTGAGTTTTTAAATTTCCTGCAGTAAATGAGTTTTCTTCCATTAATATATATATTGCAATTTTTTGTATTTAGCCTACTTTTACGTCGCTTTTCCGTTCACTTTGTTTAACCGCAACGATGAGAACGCATGGTTAATTTATTATGTATCATCTCTAACATCACATTTCTTCCCACTTTTGGCTAATCGCTACAATGAAGATGAATAACTACAAGCTGTATTCGAAGTCGGGGTGCAGGAGTACCCCCGCCCCCCCCCCCCCACACACACTACCGCCAACTGCACAATCTAAGTATCACCCTAACTTACAATGATAAGAGACGAAATTTTTCTTCTGTCCCATCTCATTTCGAAAACATTCACTTGTCCCATCTCCTTTTATGAGACGAGACGGAACATGTCTCGTCTCGTGAGCAACACTAACATTAACAATAGAATCACCCCCTAGCTGTCCCCAAAGTCTCGAGCAACCACCTCCCATGTAACAATTTCCAGTTCAATGAAATGTCACTCACAAGGAAACAGTCATGCCCAGGTCGAGAGTCAAACCTGTAACATGCGACTTCCTCAGATAAATCATGAATTTTGTGTATAATAATTACAACGCCAGTTCATTCCTGGTAATTCTGAATCTGCAGTTTGATTTGCATATATAAGCAGGATAATATTTAGTTTTCGAGGGCTGTATCCGTCGAAACGAGGAGTCAAAATAATAATAATAATAATAATAATAAACAATATTAAGGAAGGTTTTTTTGTATTTATAATGATAAGCCTCTGCATACGTTGTTAATTCTATATTTTTCTAGACTTGAGACGAGAACGAGAATTGCCCTCCCAAATCGAGACGGATGTTTATAAATTGAGACGAGACTGTCAATGAGACATTTACAAATAAACACGAGACAGACATTTACAACTCTCAACGAGAACGAGAACAAGGCTGCCATGTCTCGTCTCGATAGGATCCTTAGTGGTGAAGTTGTGAACCAACCAATTAATGCGTTCGGGGTAACGAGATGAGGCTCCTTTTCTCGCAGTACAAAATTCAAAATAATTATATCGTATCATTTCAGTATGAGATATTGTTATACACATGGGCGTATATATAGTTCACGGGGGGAGGGATGGATCAACTTTTGAATGATTAGGGTTGCTTTATTTCGTAAGTGAAAATCCAGGACACTGCTGGCCAGAAGCTTGTTGGGGAGCATGGGGGGAGGGGATGTTGGACCCGACAAAGTGGTGTGTTTGTAGGCACGAAGTATTGATACTTTTCTGTTCATCTTGTGTCACTGTGTTTTTAAGAACCAAATTTCTTTAATACAAGGCACGTCCAGAAAGTAAGTTCCGTTTGGTAATAAAATTAAATTGTGTACAGATACAGAAAAGTTATTTATTGCACAAAATTCTACAGCTCTTAAACTACTTTTCCACATAACTGCCGAAATTTTGCAGGCATTTGTCATAGCGTGGCACAAGTTTTTGTATACCTTCTTCATAGAAATTTGCCGCCTGTGTCTTCAACCAGTTGGAAACAGTTTCTTTCAGCTCGTCGTCATTGTTGAAGTGTTGACCGCCAAGGAAAGACTTGAGATGTAAGAACAGATGAAAGTCGCTAGGAGCGAGGTCAGGGCTGTACGGAGCTGAAAGAAACTGTTTCCAACTGGTTGAAGACACAGGCGGCAAATTTCTATGAAGAGGGTATACAAAAACTTGTGCCACGCTATGACAAATGCCTGCAAAATTTCGGCTGTTATGTGGAAAAGTAGTTTAAGAGTTGTAGAATTTTGTGCAATAAATAACTTTTCTGTATCTGTACACAATTTAATTTTATTACCAAACGGAACTTACTTTCTGGACGTGCCTTGTATGATTCGAGGGGGAAAAATAACTGATTTGATAGTCTCAATGCAGTTTCTTATCGCAGAAATTCCGAAACTATCAGGAAGTTGCAGATATTGGTCTGCAGTCCCATCTGGTGTGTGGAATTACTGAAATTTCCTTCCCATCCTATACGTCTCTAATTTAAGCGAATGAAATAAATGCGAAGGAATTTTTTTATGAACAAGCGGATAGAACAAGAAAACTGGTAACTTTAGTGAACCAAAAAAAGAGGGGGGTTGGACCCGTTGAATCCCCCTTAAATACGCCCATGCTTATACACATTATTTCCTTGTAATAATTATACATAAACTAAGTATAGATATGTACTGTGCAACTAATGTAATCTTCTCATTGTATTTTCTCTTATCTGCACAAAAATATTTGATCATAATTTGCGCAACAGAAATGGAACACAAACTGAAATTGCTTTATGGAAAAGAAAGTTAAATAGGCTTTATAAATAAAGTGAAGAATGTGAAAATTCTTATTTTGCACTACATAGGTTACGGTAAATATCGATAAATATAAGTTTAAAAAATATTTTTGAGTGTCTGGTCAGCAACCAATTTTATAAGCAATATTTTTCGCATGGTCTGAGAACATACGCAGCTGAACCCTTTCATTTATCTTGCACGTGAGCAGCACGGATATTTCATAGAAGAATGATCATTACAAAGCATAGCTTTCCTTTCTCCTATCGCTCCGATTTGTAAAACTGCTGCACGTGTTCGCTCACCGTGGGCTACCCATCCGGAACTGGACGCTCGAAGCAGACGACAAACGAGCTCTCCCTAAGGAGTGACGTAGTAACATGGCGGCGGCGTGTTTTCAGCGCAACGCTAACCTCGCAACTTTGGAAGTCTCGTTTCTGCCTTAAAATGGACGCAGAGAAACGTGAGAACTTGCAGGGGTCATTTTTCCAGGGTGTAGTTTTTAAAATTATTGTAAAAAAATTGAGTGGAAATGTCCATTGATTCTTGGCATAAGAATCATCCAGGAAAAACTCTTACATTCTACGACATACCACAGATAGTTAAAACAGCATTTTTGAATACAGTTACCCCTACCAACATAACATCAGGTTTTGTTCAAACAGAAATATTTCCCTTCAATTCTGAGGTATTCCAAGAAAGCGACTTTGCGTCGTGTTTCGTTTCAGATCGACCAAATCCAGCACGACAGGTAGATAGTAGGCCTCCCGTATCTGAAAGTGATGACATAGTCCAAACTGCCAGGTGCGATGCACTGCCAACAAAATCATCTTCAGGTGATGTTCAAAATGAACATTTGCCTTCGCAAATTGAAATGCCGGGTCCAAGTGGCACACAAATGTCTTCAGTAGTGAGTAGACCTAAAGTTTCCTTCTCTCCTGAAAATGTTCGTCCATACCTAAAGGCTGAACCCAGGAAAACGACGAATCGTAAACGTAAACGAAGTGCCATTCTAACAGACACACCTGAAAAAAAGGCTTTGGAAGATGCAAAAAAGAGTAGTGCAAAAGAAAAGGGCAAGAAGAAAATTATGTGCAAGAAAACATTATTCCAAAGTTCTTGCAAAGAATATCACTGTTTAGTGTGTGGAGAATCCTACAAAGAAGAAGAAGACTGGGTGCAGTGCAAACAATGCAAAATGTGGTCCCATTGGCTGTGCGCGGAGAGAAATCCTTATTATGTGTGCATTGATTGCAAATAGTGTCATTCAGACCACGCATAATCCCTGTTGCAACGTACCCCAAACATTGTTGCAACTTACCCCATGCATGGGGCACATAGCAACACTCGGACCTGCTTTAAATTAACAGACTTTTCTTATTTTAGGTTCAAAATTAAAATTTCATATTTGTTTCTTAAGTAGCCAAAAGATGTACCATTTCATAGCATATTTGTAACTTGTTCCAATTGTAACAGTTTTTGAATAAAAAAAATTAAACTGAAAAGTGTTGCAAAGTCCCCCACCTTCCCCTATATCTTTGTTACGGCTAATCGTTAGTCTATTTATTTCTTTTCGTGCCGTACACACTGCCATGTTTTGGCAAAATGTGAACTTGTCCAATTGTTCTTTGATCGTGTACGTGTACGATTTCAGACTATTCAAGTTTTCCAATAGGAACGCTGTTCAAAGACTTTCAATTGTCAATTCAACGACTTGTTCGTGATTCATTTGATCGTGTACAAACAAGTTAACGCATGTGTGAGCTGCATTCAAACGTGGCGATTTCTCTGTTTCCTTTCCGCAACGCAACCAGCTTGCCTCTATCACACACTCCTCACTTCCGGGGCTAGAAGAATGAGCCACAGCCACCGGATGTCATTGTATCACACCTCTGTGGTTAATAACTGACATAAGTACTCGAAACGGATGCTTTATCATAATGTATATAGAACGTGTTACAAATATGAACATAAACATTGTTGACGTCCTGTCCGGTTCCCCTGGAACTTCCGGTTTAGGTCAGTCCCATTGTCTCCAGTACAGATACACCCGCATAGGATGTAAGAAATAAGCAATTATGTTAAGCATTTGTGCCACAGTAGTCAAGAGAGGTAGGGTAAATGGACCTAATTTGGTGATATACTTATAATGGTGATAGTTTTTCTTTCTTCTCTCACCAATAACTTCCGATTCATCCAATAGATGGCTCAGGCTCCCTAGTTTCATACGCTGTACGTGGAACCGCCTTTTCTTTCAGTCAGCGAGTTGTAGAAGTAGTAAGAAGATCACGTGTCGAATTGAGGAGCGAGTTTGAAAGTATTGGTAAGTAACATTACCTTTTATATTATTTCAGAAGCGTATATTATTACAAAATACATCGGTAGAGTATATTGTATTCTGAAGACATGAGAAAAGAGTATGATATGTGTAATTGTTTGCTTTCTTTATAATTATGCGTTGTAGAGTCTTAGCAATCTAGTACCAAAATAAGCTTTTATCAACACATGTATAAAGTTATCAGGCAGACCTTATTTCGAAGAATTAAAGAATACATTAAAATATATTTCTTCTAGTTTCCAGTACATTAAAATGTTAGGCCATGCATACAATTAACCAGTGGCGTCTCGTCCCTTGGGGCTTCCGGGGCTTAGCCCCTAAAGAAAAACGGACGTATTCACGTAATTATCAATCACCATAATGCATAACCATCACATAGTCTTTTAAAAGGCGATTTTTACCCACGTAAATTCATCGTCTGTTGCAATAGATACGACAGCGCTCCTAGCGACATTGATGTCAATTATCGTTTTCCGGGGCACGTCGCAAATGAAGGCGTGGCTTACACCCACCTACGCTACAGTGAAGGTCACATGCTAGCAGGGAGAGGAGGAGAGAGTGCAATGGATCTGAGTGCTGATTCGGGGCTAGTTCCGTTGCGTCGCGTTCGATCTCGCGTGTTGTTCTGTAGTGTTTTGGTGGCTTTCATTCGCTATGTTTGAGTGAGTTTGTCAGGGTTGATGTTCGAACACAAATTGATGAAGGACATAGGCTGTCAATTACAAGACACAATGAATTTGTCCGGAAAAATAGGCATATATTAAATAGAATTATCGATTGCTTAAAATTCTGTGGTCGACATGAACTTGCTCTACGAGGACATAATGAAATAGAACAATCTTTAAACAGAGTCATCTTCCCAGATTTATTATCCCTTCATAGAAGAGGGAAAACTAAAGAGAGAACTTCGTGTTCTTTATTATAGTGAAGAGTTGAAAAACATAAACTCTATCAGTAGATTGCATCATTTTTTATTTAAAATTATTTAGAGGGTACCTTTTCAGAAACAGTAAAAATGACAAACATAGTTTTAATAACTCCAGTGGCAACAGCTGAATCTGAACGATGTTTCAGCACATTGTAGCGTATTAAAACCTGCTTAAGAAATGCCAAATGCCTTGGCACTTGCTTAGAATAGAGATAGAATACATTTCAAACATAGAGGGCTTCAACGAAAAAGTAATAACAAAATTTGCTGAGAAGAAGAACAGGAGTCAACGTTCGTAGAAAGGTATGTTTCACAACAATACCTGTTTCTTTTGTAATCATGTGAATTGTCATTATATTTTAAATTCTTTAAAAAAATAAGTCCAGTTTTGTAGTTTAGAAGAAGATAAATACCCGTTTTTTTGTAATTCATGTAATTTGTCATTACATTTTAAATTCTTTCAAAAAAGTAAGTCCAGTTTTGTAGTCTAGAAGAAAAAAAATACCTATTTTTTTGTAATTCATGTGAATTGTCATTATATTTTAAATTCTTTAAAAAAATAAGCCCCGGCCAAATTTGAGGCCACGAGACGCCAGTGCAATTAACCTTTTTTGGTGATTACAGTGTCGTACAGAATATCACCAATTTAGGTGTATCACTCAAGATTGTATCACAAACTTAGGTGTATCACATAAGATTTTATCACCAACTTGGTGTGTTGTTTCCGGTTTGCACGTGGGCAATATGAACATTCAATTTAAAAATTAATTTGCTATTCCAGTAGCATCAGTCAATGACTTGAGTTTGGATTACAGCGCCTTGAATAACGAAGTGTGGAAAACGACCCAAGAAACTGGTTCCCCGAGACGATGACAAGTAGATGGCAGTGCGATTGACCCAGGTGCTAATTTTGTTATGAAAGTAATGCGGCCTAGTTAGTTTTTGGAATATATTGTGTAGATTTGTTTCTCTAGAAAGGCGGTAAGTGAATTGATGGAAACAGTTATATTTGTGGAGTGATTTGAAGTCACGAAATGGCATTAATTTGGAAAGAAAAGTAAAATAAAATGAATAAATAAATAGCATGCGTAACACAAGAAGAAACATCGCAATGTGATTCCGGACGTCAGGTCTGGGACTGTGTATTAGAGTTTATTTTTCTATGTTATTAGAATATAAATAGTATCCTGAGAGATATTTCATACCGAGGCGACAAACCACAAATGTCGCTTGAAAGCGAGCAGTCCGTAATCAATGCAGCCTTTTGAACCGTAGGGACAAAAGCTCTGACTGCACAGTTTCCTCAAGGAGATTTTACACGAAGGCGACACGCGACAAACGATACGAAGATTTCACACCAAAGCGACACGGGTCATTCGGTCCAAGGCAACTTTCATACCGAAGTGACACATGTTGCTTGGAAAGGAGCCAATCAAGAGCAACATTTCACATCGTAGCGGCATGACGGGAAGCACAGGCCAGCGTTCGGTTAGTGAAATCCTCAAGCGGTAAGTGTCGCGTGCCGCTTGTAGCTTTGGTGCGCAATCTCACTAAAGCAGGGGCGGCGCCAGAAATTTTCGATCGGGTGGGCAGAAACTCCTTATTGATAAATTAAGGTGGGCAATATAAATATAAGACCATATATACAGAGCATTCCCTGACATTCGCTGCGAGACTCGGCGGCAAGCGGCCCTGCATCAGAGTTTGTCTTTCCCGGTGAACGGGGTCCGCGACAGTCGCTAGAGTCGGCTATTAAAATTACAGTCTTCATATTGTGTACTAACCTTGACTACAGAAGGTGTTGAAAATGATGTCCCTCTGCTGCAACACATTCCTGGCATCTCCGAAGGAAATTGGCATTTACACGTGAAAGTTCGTCTACTGTAATTCTCCCGATTTCATGTATTATACTCTCTTTTAACTCGGATGGTGTGCGGATTGTCTTTGTATACTTTATTTTTAGATTTCCTCATTTTTCTTTCCACTTTTATTTAGAACTGACCCTGTTACTCTAAACTTTTTTTTCAAGGTTTAATATAGTGGTCCTATGTGGAACGGGAACACCAGGAAATTTCGTTGCAAAACGTCGTCGCACTTCTCCACAATTCCTCTTTCCGAAGTAACACTCGACAAGATAAATCCTCTGTTGTAATGTAAACTTTTGTGGTGCCATATTAAGCCACAATCTTCAACACACGGACACGACACAACACAACTTTCGAGGGAGGATTATACTGGCGTCAGTCTGCAACGTCAACAGAAGGGGAAAGAGAGCGAAGACAGGAAGAGCGAAAAAAACAGACTGTAGCGTGCGAGTCGCAGACCCGTTCACCGGGAAAGTCAAGCGCTGACGCCGGGCCGCTTGCCACTGAGTTTCGTAGCGAATGTCAGGGAATGCTCTAGTGTATATGTGTATGTAAGACGTATGTATCCCCCTCTCTCTTACACTCCCGATTCTCCTCCTACTTCTTTTCCCTTTCCATTTCTCTTTTTCCTCTTTATCTTTTCTAATCTATTGTCACATCTTGTTCCATTTCCTTTCGCTTTGTCTCTGATGGACACAATTATTTCATGCGCAGCCATACCCCAGCCATACATTCTAATCACATTCTTTCATGCATGTTAATACAGTGAAATAAATGTGAATTAGGTTTAAGCTTGTGTTGCAAATACAAGGCACATACTTGATTTTATGTATTCGGCGTCAATGATAGAAAGTGCGATGGTAGACAATCGTGAAGCTTATCGTAATTTAAATGCATGTTCCTGAGCATAGTATTTTCATCGTATAAGTTTTTGACTGAAAGAGTTTTCTTACTCCTTGGGGGTCACTTTTCTTAGCATACAAGGTTTGTACAACTGAGAAATCTATCTGAATGTTTGTAGTAGCGGCGATTGGGTGCCAACATTTGAGGGGCAAGGACAATATACTTTTTCTTGGTAGAAAAGGCTTAGCATAAAGAGGCCATAGTGCGGGGGCAAAAAGTGGCAAAATGTGGCGGGGAATTCCCCAATTCCCGCTCCTCCTAATCGCCGCCACTGAATGTTTGGATCGTCTTATTAGGAATGATTTAAATCACACACGGAAGACAAATTCTTTGTTCATGGAAGTATTCCTAGCCTAATGAAAGGCTATATTGACAAAATATCACTCATAAGTAGAGCCCGGAAGTTCAGGCATTTATTTTCGTTAAAATAGGCAGGCAAAAAGGCATTTATAATGTGGAAAATAGGCACTAAAAATGAAAAAAAAAAGGCAAAATAAACCGAAAAAATGGCACATTTGGAAGTCGCTTACTTTTATATATAATTTCTGGCAACATGTTAAAATCTACATTGGGAAGAGCATTTCAATTTTCTCCGTCTTGATTGCACATAACTACAAGGTGTTTTTTAAAGTTCTCAACATTCATTGATAGTCGTCTGTCAGAGAGAATGTTTTTCATAATAGAAAATGATCTTTCTACTTCGACAGAAGTTATTGGAGCATACATAGAACAAGCTAATGTAGCTGGACTCATTTCGGTAACAGCATTTTCATCTTTTAGAATATCACAAATTGTTTTCAATTGTTTCAAGTCCTTATTTGCACTCACTACCCGTTTGCACTTTTCCGCAACAGCTGACTGACCCCTTTTCTCCTGGCACTTCCATCATCTGCTGCATAGATTCCTCGAAGATTTTCATGGATGCTACAAGAGTCTCACCTCTTTATTCTAGCTTTGTAATTGTCTCTGGCAATGCACCATAATGTGCAAAAATAAACGACAGTTCATTCTTCAGTTCTGAATAGCACAGGAGTTTTTCACTTCACGAATTGTAGCCGCTTCATTTTCTGGATAAGCATCGATCACCTCACTGATTTTTTCAAGGTTGTTAGCATAATATATAGCTGCTGATATCCAGGTTCCCCATCTTGTCAAGACTGGTTGCGGAGGAAAACTGAGCTCAGGCGTAACTTCCTGAAATTTTCGGGTTCAAGAGGGAGATTTCAGAAATATCTTCTTTGTGTTCGAAATCAACCTCTCCACTTCAGCAGTCAATCGTGCACAAGGAAATGTTAACCCAAAGGCAATATCCTAACTCAGCATGAAATACTTTTTTCTCACACTTTTCTCCTTCAGCAATGTTGAAACATGCGTGAGTTCAATATTACTTAAACAAGGCGAAAATTAGTCACGTAATAAACGGAAGAAAAATAAATGCCAACATTTTTTTTAAAAAAAAAATGGTCAAATTTCATTGAAAAAGGCAGAAAAAGGCATTATAATTAAAAATAGGCAGTGGGGTCCCAAATAGGCAAAATAGGCAAAATGAAAAGGCTTCTAAAACATTCGAAACAACATAAAAAACGTATATCCGGAAACATTTTATCAATATATGCATTAAATAAAAAGAGGCATTTTGCCAAACTTCCGGGCTCTACTCATAAGTAATAAACAGGTAAGATTGAAAAATCTGTTCAGAATTGAAGAGATTATTAGTTAAGTTGCTATTTGTTTTCGGAACTGTCATGTTACTTATGCGGGAGAAGCAATATACGTATGGTTACATGAACATATTTTTTGAAGTAACAAAATGATTTAGGACACAAAGAATTCATCGAAGTTGATCACCGTGCCAATAATAATTCATATAGATATGTTTCATAAATGACTTGGGTTGTATGGTGTGACCATTTCGAACACACTAGAATGTCAACCTCTATCCTGTGCAGCATACCCTGGAAACTTTATTCATTCAGGGCAACGAGTCCCTGGCGCTTGGAACCACTGTCGAAGTAACAATTTATGAGGGTTTGTATTTTGAGTGTCAGCATGTGTTTGTTTTCGCCCCTTCGTTACTTTCATCTAATCGCCATCGAACCTTATCGTCGTCATTATCAAAATTAACAGAAAAGACTAAATAAAGCAAATCAACTACAACTTACTCTTCCAAAAATGGAGTTTCAGTAGTTCATACCTCTCAGAAAGTTGAGGTGGTAGTTTCAATTGCACAGAGTTTCATTAGTGGATCAAGGCAGCTAATTCCGTGAACAATGACGTTGTTTTCCAAAAGTCTCAAATATTTGTCTCAGGGAATCACCCTCTTAAAATGGACGCATCTTCTGTTGTGATAAAATGCCACGTTTGGTGCGAGTTCTTTCTGTATATTTTTCCCCAATGGCATAACGCTGTCGCATTATAATGAAGAGGTCCCGTGTTCTACTCCCCCCTCCTCTGGTGGGAGCACAATGCACGCTGGTTCCACGTTAAACTGTAGGTTTAGTCCCGATTAGCCTATTTGATCATAAAACTGGGCTTAATAACAAACTAACAAAATCGTCTTCTGGATACTTGGCGGCAACTTTTTTTCTTTACTTCAACTGCATCTACAGATTCTGTTGACATTTTCGGCTGATTCATGTGGCAAAATTTATGTGTGGGACGAGAATTTCTAAATAGGATAAGCCACTCATTAGTAATTGAATAATTCTGTAGCTTTTTCCATACATAACTAGTTTACTAAAATTTATTCACTTCAGTATTGTAGTGATTATTGTGATTGCTTCTTATTAGTAGAATGAATATAAAGTTGATATTTCGCATACCATATTGATATTTCAAGATAACAGGTATATAAAAATTGTTATGAAATAAAAAAGGGGACACTTCTGGAATTTCAATGCAGAGCTAATTAAAATTATATTATATTCTCTAGCATACTTAAACCCGAAGGTTTATGGCTGCAGCAACACAAGCCTCCCATCTGTCCCTATCCGGGGCAAGATCAATCCAATCTTTCCCATCCTTGCCGATTTCTTTTAGGTCCATCTCAACGATATCCTTCCATTCTCGTCTTGGCCTTCCTACAGGTCGCTTACCATCAGGTTTCCCAACAAGAATCCTGTAAACTATTCTTTCCTCTGCCATTCGTGTCACATGGCCTGCCCATCTAAGTCTTCTTGATTAAATTATTCTAATAATAATAATTAAAAAGTCGAAATAATGTATTGTGTTGCCGGAGGAAGTAACGCTAAGATGGTGTTTTTATTTGTTTATTTGAAGATTATTTTAACCATACGCAGGCCGGGATTTATATACGTATGTGGAGGCCCGGAGCTGAAGTCCTCAAGTTCAACCTAAATTCTGATCTAATCTTGATCATACCCTGCATAATTTTGAGCCTCCTAAGCATACTAACTTCTTTTAATCACAGTTTTTATTTCAATAGCTCTAGTAATTACTTTCACTTTCTAATGACAAAATTGGCTTTTATGGGATGATAATATATGAACATTTCATACATGTTATGAATACCAGAACACACTTATTTATCGAATCATTCATATAGCTATCTCCAAGTATATGTACTTATTGAATTTGATTGGGTGGGCAATCGGGTGGGCACAGGAATTTTTGGGTGGGCGCTTGCCCACCCGTGCCCACCCCTGTCGCCGTCCCAGCACTAAAGCAAGACACTCATTGCATCGCGTATGCGCGAACAACAAACCACGGCAACATGTTGCAAGCTATTGAGGGAATGGCCCAGTTTGAGCGACACACAAGCGACAAAGCAACAAGTGTGGCTTATCGTGTCGCCTAGATCTGTTGTTGTAATGTGCGGTTTATCGTGTCGCCTATCTGTTGTTCGCACAATTAGCAGCGAACGCTTGCTAATAGACTGAAGGCACCATGTCGCTTGTCACTTAGTTGGGAACTCCCCCTGTAGCGCGTCGCTTCGGTCTCAGCACCCTTCCTTTAAGTAGCTTTCCGACCGAAGTAACAAGTAGCACGCGAATACGCCGTATGAACGTGTCGTTTGCTGTTTGGACCCTCATGTGCAATGAATGCTATTTTACAGTCTGGAAGTGTGTGTCACTAGTGTGACAGTGTGAACATCCCGTGTCGCTTGTGCCATTGGTTTGAAAGTTGCCTTACACTCATGTCGATGGTACTAAGAAAGTTTTGTGGGGTTCCCCTTGTCGTTTCATGCAATCATCATTATCATCATCCTCGCTATTAGTATTAGTGTGTATATCTTTAAAAGAAATGATGATGATGATAATAATAATGAACCTAGTTCATACACAAACATTTAGTTGCCAAGAACATTCCACGCGTATTTTTTCTCCCGTATTATTAACGAAAGTATGACGATAACAGGACGTGGTCGACTGTCTAGAATGTTCGTTAATATCTTCGCGACCACTGTACCAAATATTATAGCAATTATCACATTCATAGAAATGCTTCATGTAAAAGAATCAGACGTTGCAGCGAAAACTCCATTTACTTCCATTATAAGCAGTCGAACACCAAGCACCGGGGTCAACACCAGCGCCTCTAGCGGATCATTTTCGAGTGGAACCAGCTAAGAGAGCGCAGAAGCATGCCGTTTTCCACACTACGTTATTCTAGGCGCTGTAGTTTGGATATTTGTGTTCTTTCAGGTGGACTAACGAACAGGAAACCTAAAATATCATTTGTGATTCTGTTATTTTAGATTTAATGAGCCAACTATTGAAAGACCACCAACTCCACAAGGCAGAACCTCGTTTTCTCCAGTAGATAGTATCCTAAAACTTCCGACAACAAACGTCAGAGAGAAGCCTACAAGAACACGGACCATCGATAGAAAAGCTAAACTCCTAACCGATAGCCAACCGCGTCCGTCAGTAACTAGGTCTACTGCACATTCAACAACCAAAAGGAGCAGGCACGTATCCAGGAATTCCTTTAGGGGGGGGCGGGGGGCTGAACACAATTTTTTAAAGGGGTATCACAATTGTATGTTTTAGACCAGTGGTGCCAATTGGGTTCCAAAATGTGGGGGGGGGGGGACAAGGAAAGGTTACTTCCTCTTGGTAGACAAGACTTAGCATTAAGAGCCCATAGTGTGATAGTGTGGAAGCAAAAGAATGAGGAGCAAATATCATCTAAATCGTCGCCACTGTTTAAGGCTGTCATTTTAATCAGAACGTGAAATCGGAACATTTTCTACAACTCAACTCCTCTTTTCCATGCATTAACATTGTGTGCCGGAACCATCTCAGTATGTGTGTTTGTCCATTTCTTCTCATCAGGCATCAAAACATCTATGTACCGGGAGTGTTTTTACGAAGGTGTTACACATGCACGAGATGCATAATCCACTCGACAACGCGAGATTCAAACTGTGTGCTGAGAACTGGATGCAGACAGTTCTGGAATATTTCTCTCTCATTCGAGCCTGAACACCACTAATGTGTCTTGTCCTTCCATGTTTGCAGCTCTTATAAAAGCCGAAACCAACCAAATTGTTCATATTCAGGCCTAAGCACTCGCAAGTGTTCAAAATTGTCTGTTGAGTGTGTGTCGAACCCAGTAGTCTTAAACAAAAGTATTTTTATGCCATGAAATTCTCGGATTGCATACACAGAATTTGGTCCTTGCACAACTAAATCATCACTCAAAACTTTGATTTTCAGTTGATCTGTGCAGCTTATTTCTTTTTTAATAAATCGCTCCAGTGCCCGGCCCGATACTGCCGAAATATTCACTTTAGAGAGAGAGAGACCTTCGATCTCTTCGGCTCTCGGCCCGAACTACTCGTAGCACTCCACTGAGGCTCCGGAAGTTCCGCTGTCGTCAGTGTCTTTAGCTTTGGGCCCGAACTGGATCTAGTAGTAGACTTCGTTACTTTACGGTATTTAGTCCATTTTATTTTCGAATCTTTTTACTGTGGACCCCTGGCAAGGGGTTATTTCCCACCCTGTATTTGTCTTGTGTAGTATCGGTGGTGTGTATGTATGTGTCTTTTGTTGTAGTTGTGCTGTCTAGTATGTTTGTTTTGCGTAGTAGTTGTGCTGTCTAATTTGTTTGTGTTTGTCTTGTGTAGTAGTTGTGGTGTGTTTGTGTTTATATTGTGTTATAGTTGTGAAGTGTTTGTGTGTGTCTTGTGTAGTAGTTGTGCTGTCTAATGTGTTTGTGTTTGTCTTGTGTAGTAGTTCCTCCATTCATATTGGGGGTTAGGCGTAGAGCTGACAACTCTGCACTGTAAAAAGCCATGTCAAGAATCAGCAATATAAGGCCATGGATGTTCCCAAGGTAAAATATTCCGGAGGTAAAATAGTCCCCCGTTCGGATCTCCGGGTGGGGAGGTCCCTGGACTAAGGATAAGATCTACGTTAGGAATAAGAAAAATATTAAATTAGGCACCTGGAATGTTCTGAGCCTTTACCGGCCTGGGGCATTTCAGTGTACAGTTAATGAGATAGTCAAGTATAAATTAGATGTAGTAGCTGTCCAGGAAGTTAGGTGGCCAGGAGAAGGGAATTGTAAAACTAAAAATTATACTTTTTTCTATGGTGGTACTGAAAATCATAATTTTGGAACAGGCTTTTTCATAAATAATAGAATTATCTCGGCTCTTAAAACAATAGAATTTATTAATGATAGGATATCATATGCAGTTTTACAGGGTAGGTGGTGTAAAATTATTTTAATAAACATACATGCACCAACGGAAGATAAAGATGATAATACTAAAGATGATTTTTATACAGAGTTAGAACAAGTCTTTGATAAATTTTCTCAGTATGATATGAAAATTCTGTTAGGTGACTGTAATGCACAGATTGGGAAAGAAGAGACATTTAAACCCACGATTGGTAAAGAAAGTCTTCATGAATTAAGTAATGATAATGGTATAAGATTGATTACTTTTGCAACCTCAAAGAATTTAATTGTGAAAAGTACCACTTTTAAACATAAAGATATCCATAAATATACCTGGTCTTCTCCAGATGGTAAAACTCATAATCAGATAGATCATATTCTCATTGATAAGAGAAGGCATACTAGTATAATTGACGTTCGTACACATAGAGGTGCTGACTGTGCCAGTGACCATTATTTAGTAATTGCTAAATTAAGAGAAAGACTCTCAGTGATAAATCATAAGCAACAAAATCTAAAAGTTCTAAAATTTGATACAGGAAAGTTTACTGATGAAAGAATTAAGAAAGATTACCAAATTAAACTGTCAAATAGATTTGATGTTTTGCAGGATTTAAATGATGATGAAAATATAAATGAAACAGACGTAAATAAGAATTGGGAGCACATACGTAATGCAATAGAATCAGCAGCTAAAGAAAGTATAGGATACCATAAACCGACAAAAAGTAAGCCATGGTTTGATAATGAATGTCATAATCTAATAGAAATAAGAAATCAGGCTAGACTTAGGTGGTTAAATAACTCTGATGATACAAATCTAAACAATTATAATAGAATAAAGCGAGAAGTTAACCGCACGTTTAGAAGTAAAAAAAGAGATTACTTGAAAATCAAAATTAACGAAATTGAAACAAACAGCAAAAATAAAAATATCAGAGATTTATATAAAGGTGTAAATGAGTTTAGAAAGGGGTGGCAACCTAAAGTAAACTTGATAAAAGATAAAGACGGTGATTTTCTAGCTGACCCAAGCGATATTCTAAATAGATGGAAGAACTACTTTAATGACCTTTTAAATGTCCATGTAGGAGATAAATCAGAAGTGAATGAAGTACACACAGCAGAACCTTTAGTCCCAGAACCTAACTTGACTGAAGTTAAAGATGCTATTAAAAGGCTAAAGAATAACAAAGCACCTGGCATTGATTTAATACCAGCTGAGTTAATTAAATATGGTGGAAATTCATTAATTTGTCAAATTCATAAATTAATTTGTTTAATATGGAATAAAGAAGAAATCCCTCAACAGTGGAAAGAATCCATAATTGTTCCTGTGTTTAAAAAAGGTGATAAAATGAACTGCAATAATTACCATGGAATTTCTCTACTCTCAACAACATATAAAATATTATCTAACATTCTTTTAACAAGACTAACCCCATATGCTAATGAAATTATAGGTGATTATCAATGTGGATTTAAACGCAACAGATCAACTACAGATCAAATTTTTCACATCAGACAGACACTTGAAAAAAAGTGGGAATATAATCAAAATGTCCATCAGCTATTCATTGATTTCAAAAAAGCATATGATTCGGTCAAAAGAGATAAATTATATAATATATTAGTAGAGTTTGGAATACCTAAGAAGCTTGTTAGTATGATAAAAATATGCACCAGTGAAACAGAAAGTAAAATTCGTGTGGGTATTAATATGTCTGACAAATTTACAATTCATGATGGGTTAAAACAAGGAGATGCATTATCTCCATTGCTCTTTAATTTTGCCTTAGAATATGCTGTTAGGAAGGTAAACGAAACTAAAGAAGGACTAAAATTAAATGGTGTGACTCAGTTGTTAGCATATGCAGATGATGTAGACTTACTGGGGGATGATGTGAATACAATTAAGAATAATGCTAAAATATTTTTCAAAACTGCTAAAGAGATAGGTTTGGAAGTTAACAAAGAGAAAACTAAATATATGCTTACAGGCCGAAACCAAGTGTTAGGTAATAATCAAAATCTAATTATTGATAACAACTCTTTTGAAACAGTTTCCAAATTCAAATACTTAGGAGTAATATTAACAAATGAAAATTATATTAAAGAGGAAATAAAAAGTAGGCTTAATTCAGGAAATGCATGTTACTTCTCTCTTCATAAACTTTTGTCTTCTCGTTTAATATCTAAGAATCTAAAAGTTAAAATATACAAAACCGTAATTTTGCCTGTAGTATTATATGGGTGTGAAACTTGGTCCCTTACATTGAAAGAGGAACATAAATTGAGAGTATTTGAAAATAAGATCCTTAGGAAAATATTTGGACCTAAAAGGGATGAGGAGACAGGTGAGTGGAGAAGGTTACATAATTTAGAACTACATAATTTGTATTCATGTCCAGACATTATTAGAATAATTAAATCTAGAAGACTTAGGTGGGCAGGCCATGTGGCACGAATGGGAGAGGAAAGAGGAGTTTACAGGATTCTTGTTGGGAAACCTGATGGTAAGAGACCAGTAGGAAGGCCAAGACGAAGATGGAGGGACAACGTCGAGATGGACCTAAGGGAAATCGGTAGGGATGGAAAAGAGTATATAGATCTTGCTCAAGATAGGGACAGATGGAAGGCCTGTGTTGCTGCAGTCATGAACCTTCGGGTTTAAGAAGGCTAGAGAGTTAGTTAGTTAGTTATTTTCGAATCACTGGATCTTATAAAGCAACCAATGGACACTAACCGGGAAATTGAAGCCGCGTATTAATATCCTCATTATATTCTAGAACGTTCCGCAGATAAAACGATCCGTAAATATTGCCATTAGTTCGACTCCTTCTCTTTTTCAAGAACGTTCCCTCTCGCGCTTTCCAGAGATTAAAAAATTACAATGAATCCGAATCGCCCTACCTGCTACGCTACCTTTGTTGTGCAGCTTCCAAATGCTGACAAGTCTCTGCATAGTATTCAAGTTCTCTACGACAACACCGAAACCGTAAGAAAAGTTTACGTGCAATGTTATCAACAACAGGGTTATAGACCATTTTCCGTCTTGCCGTGATAAGTATTTCTCTCCTTAAATTATCGTCACATTATTCAAAAAGACAAAAACCTAATTTTATCTAGTCTAAACTGAAAAATTCCCTGGTAAGGGGGCACGAGTCACCTGATCCCCACCTTGGATACGCGCTATAAACAATAACGGGTTATAGAACATTCTCCGTCTTGTCTCGATAACTATTTATTTCCTTAAATTATCATCACATTATTCAAGAAGACAAGAACCTAATTTTATCTAGTGTAAACTGAAAAAATCCTGGGGGAAGGGGCTCGAGACACCTGATGCCTACCTTGATACGCACTATTAACAATAACAGGGTTATAGAACATTCTCCGTCTCGCGTCGATAATTATATATCTCACATTATTAAAACTTTATTCAAGAAGCCAAAAACCTACGTAATTTTATCTAGTGTAAACAAAACAATTTCCTAAAGAGAGGGGGTGAGGGCTCGAGCCCCTGATCCCCACCTTGGGTACGTGCCATTAACAATAATAGGGTTATAGAAGATTCTCCGTCTTGTCTCGATAACTATTTCTCTCCTTAAATTATCGTCACATTATTCAAGAAGTCAAAAACCTAATTTTATCAGTTTAAACTGAAAAATTTCCTGTGGGAGCGGGGGGGGGGGGGGCTCGAGACACCTGATCCCTACCTTGGATACGCGCTATTAACAATAACAGGCTTATAGAACATTCTCCGTCTTGCCTAGATAATGATCTCTCTCAAATTATCATCACATTATTCAATAAGCCAAAACCCTAATTTTATCTAGCGTAAACTGAAAATTTTCTGAAGGGGGGGCTTGAGCCCCCTGATTTCCACCTTGGATACGAGCTGTTACCAATAGCAGGGTTATAGAATATTCTCCTTCTTGCCTCGATAATTATTTATCTCCTTAAATTAACGTCACATTATTTTATTTAACACCACAAGAAACAAAAAATCTCATTTTATCTAGTGTAAACCGAAATCTTTCGGGGGGGGCTGGAGCCCCCTGAGCCCCCCCTTGGATACGTGCCCGAAAAGGAGCAGAGTTCTTGATAAACCTGGACCTTTAGGAACATCACAACAGAAAAGATTGCCATTCAGAACATTATGACGATGAAGAATGGGTCTGTGGCACCTGCAATGGGCTCTTTTCGAACGACAAAAAAGAAAGAAATGGATACAGTGTTCATTTTGCCTTACCCCTTATCACGAAACGTGCCAAAGCGAACCTCCCGTTGACACGATTTTGCGATCTTTGTAGTTCCTAAGGTGTTACTCTTCCAAAACTTGTTACATGTGTATTTTCTTTCATTAATGTATTAGTTTCAATATTTAGGCCTATCATTAGTGTTAGAAACATTTACATATGTCTATGCTTAAAACAAAGAAACATCCTCAAGCTATAAGGCCTGTTAAACATGTCTCATTTACAAACATTTTTCATTAATTTTATAAGTTTAGGTTATGCAATGCAATAAGGGGTGTTTATAATGTTTATGCCTTATAGTAGTGTAGTGAGAAGCCTTAAGAGAGAACTTGTTACACATTTATATTATTTTACGTATGTACCGTATATTCAATTTGTCAAAAGTGTTACAAATAGGAGTGAACACATTTCTGTAGCTTCATTATTTTCTAAACGCCAATTCGATTTATTATATTCAGTTAGTATGGCTCATATTGTCAATAAGTGTTCCATTATAAGTATGTCATAAAAAGTGTTAGAATTACAGCGCCTTGAATAATGTAGTGTGGAAAACGACCCAAGAAACTAGTTCCCCAGACGGATGAAAACATAGATGGCAGTGCGATCGGTACGAGTGCTAATTTTCTTGTGAAAGTAATGTGGCTTAGTTAGTTTTTGGAATATATTGTGTAGATTTGTTTGTCTTGAAATGCGGTACGTGAATTGATGGAAACAGTTATAGTTTTGGAGTGATTTGCAGTCACGAAACGGCATTAATTTGGAAAGAAAAGTAAAATAAAATTAATAAATAAATAGCATGCGTAACACAAGAAGAAACATCGCAAAGTGATTCCGGACGTCAGGGGTTGGATTGTGTACTAGAGTTTTATTTTTCTATGTTATTAGAATATAAATAGTATCCTGAGAGATATTTCATACCGAGGCGACAAACCACAAGTGTCGCTTGGAAGCGAGCAGTCCGTAATCAATGCAGCCTTTCGAACCGTAGGGACACAAGCTCTGACTGCACCTCAAGGAGATTTTTCACCAAAGCGACACACGACAAACGATACGAAGAATTCACACCAAAGCGACACGGGTCCTTTGGTCCAAGGCAACTTTCATACCGAAGCGACACATGTTGCTTGGAAACGAGCCAATCAAGAGCAACATTTCACATTGTAGCGGCATGACGGGAAGCACAGGCCAGCATTCGGTTGGTGAAATCCTCAAGCGATAAGTGTCGCGTGCCGCTTGTCGCTTTGGTGCGCAGTCTCCCTAAAGCAAGACACTCACTGCATCGCGCATGCGCGAACAACAAACCACGGCAACATGTTGCAAGCTATTGAGGAAATGGCCCAGTTTGAGCGACGCACAAGCGACAAAGCGACAAGTGTGGCTCATCGTGTCGCCTAGATCTGTTGTAATGTGCGGTTTATCGTGTCGCCTATCTGTTGTTCGCACGATTAGCAGCGAACGCTTGCTAATAGACTGAAGGCACCATGTCGCTTGTCACTTAGTTGTGAACTCCCCCTGTAGCGCGTCCCTTCGGTCTGAGCACCCGTCCTTTAAGGAGCTTTCCGACCGAAGTAACAAGTAGCACGCGAATACGCCGTATGAACGTATCGTTTGCTGTTTTGACCCTCATGTGTAATAAATAGTATTTTACAGTCTGGAAGTGTGTGTCACTAGTGTGACAGTGTGAAAATCCCGTGTCGCTTGTCCCATTGGTTTGAAAGTTTCCTTACACTCATGTCGATGGCACTAAGAAAGTTTTGTGGATTTCCCTTTGTTTCATGCAATCATCATTATCATCATCGCCGCGATTAGTTTAAAACGGAAGAAAAGAGACAGTAAATATAAAAAATACAAATGCTTCAGTGTGTATATCTTTTAAAGAAATTATGATGATGATAATAATAATAATGAACCTAATTCATACACAAAAGTTTAGTTGCCATGAGCATTCCACTCGAATTTTTATCCCGTATTATTAACGAAAGTATGACGATAACAGGACGTGGTCGACTGTCTAGAATGTTCGTTAATATCTTCGCGACCACTGTACCAAATATCATAGCAATTATCATATTCATAGAAATGCTTCATGTAAAAGAATCAGACGTTGCAGCGAAAACTCCATTTATTTCCATTATAAGCAGACAAATGCCATGCGCCTGTACCGACACCAGCGCCTCTAGCGGTATCCTTTCTGAGTGGAACCTGCCAGAGAGGCCAACACCGTCCGTTTTCCACACTACATTATTCAAGGCACTGTAGTTAGAATATATCACTTAATTTATAACGTTTATGTGCGGTGTTAATGTATCACCAAATTAAGAACCCATATCACCAAATTAGGTTCCATATCACCAAATTAGGTGAACAAGCAATGAAATTATATAAGCACCTACAACTGCCCTCATTTACGTTCGCATGAAATTAATTTGTATTTATTATACGCATTATATCCAAGGCTCAATACCACAACCATTATCCACCAACACTTATGATTCAGAGACCAGTTAACCATCATAATGTAAATTTATCACCAAATTAGGTCCCTTTACCCTATTTACCATGAAGAAGTGGATTTGCCTGATCCTTTGGATGATCAATTGCGGTGTCGGTTATTCAAAAACGACGTCTCATTGAGGCCACCAGTTGAATATGCAAACTTATACAAATATCTCATGTATGCTATATGGGACAGTACACGCACGAGAACTCAAAGTATACAAAAGTTTAGGCACATTCAATTATTTTGAAAATGGATAAGTGAGGGAAATAGAATTTTATGAAACTGGTGACATTGCTATAATGCATGCTGAACACGGGTAGGGCGAAAGGGACGATCGTCCATTTCAACTGCCATGTTTTGGATATATTATTATGCCTAATAATATTCAAGACTCATTCGTTCTGTATTTCTATTACCACGTTTAACAGGCTCGAGAAGTCCACTGTATGCTCATGATAGGCTAATCGGAACTGGACCTACAGTTTAAATTTAGATCAGAACGAGTATACAAGGTGCCTCAAAAGGGAATCGGACCTGAGACCACTGCGCGTTTTTATTTCTTTGTTTATTCTTTTTACTCCTCATATCTGACCTTCAGTTTACATTGACAATGGGAGGAATTATGATAACAACAGAGGCGTAGCAAAGGGTGGGCGAAGGGGCCTCGCGTCCCATGGGCTTATTATTTTTTAAAAAAATATATGATAAATGGAAGTGAGAAAAATATATGGAAACGGCTAATTTTGTGGGCGATAAAACTCCAACATTATGCTTTTAACGGGTTATAAATTCTAGTGAAACATTACAATTTGAACGAATACGTCAACTATTTAGTATTTTAAATAAACCGAGTAGTGGCCGTCTGATTTTAGAATATCCAGGAAGCCAAACAACAACAATGAAACGTTTTCTTAGAAAGGTTGATAAGCATAAACACAATTTTTGACTTCTCACAATTTAGCGGTTCGAGACAGTGGCGTCGTCAGAATTTTTTCTCAGGGTGGGCTCAAGAGTGGATAAAATATTTTTAGGTGGGCTCTGGTTTGGTGGTCATGACCAGGCATTTTTCAATTTTTCACTCCCCCCCCCCCCCAATCAACATTGTGCTGTAGAGCATTCTTGTTCATGGCTTAAATTCATACCTATAATGCAATTATTACAAATATTTTGTATGCAATTTTTATTAGTGTAATATTATAAAAATAAAGCTAAATACGATTTCATAAGTTAAAGAAAAGCTTTTCTACGCTTCTACAAGACAAACGAAGCTTGTAAACGAACAACGCAATGATGAGAAAAATCATTTTCAACTGATAACATAAAAAAACACTTTAATTTACCAAAATTCATTTAGTCAGTGAATGGAATAGTAAATAGAATTCTGGAATAACGATTTTAATCAATTTTTTTAAAATAAATTTTTCTTAGTTTTGTAGGTTTTCTCATTGTTTTTATATGGGTTAAAAGTTTAATTTGGTCATTTTGGCGCTCCCAGAAGACGGCTCCCAGCGAGGTCACTCCACTTGCTCCAATAATGGTAGAGTCAAAACTAAGATCAAAGCAGGCAGCGTTTTTAGGATGATGTAAAAAAGGAATTGGAATTTCGGCAATATCACGGGGGGAGAGAGTTTGAAACAGCAGAATTGCCAATACATTTCCTTCGATCGTGTTTTCTGCATGACTTTCAAACAGCTGCAGCCACTATCCCACTTTGATAGAAAGTGTGTAAACAGCTACTCGCCACATAATGGTCGAGTCGAGCAGACAAGCCAGTAAATCGTCCCAGTAACTCCCCCGCTTACTCGACCAATGTAAACCAGCCTTAAGATATGGAATATCTCACAACAATACGTGGTTCTAGGCTATGAAGGAAGGATGAGACTATAATTAACTCGAGAACGGCAGCCATGTTGCAAAAATTTTAAGAAATATGGTTGCCAACTACTAAGAAATCAGGTTGCCAACTCCTAAGAAGTCAAGTCGCCCTCTCCTAACAAATTAGATTGCTAACTTCAGAATCGCAATCATAACATTATTGAAATGTGTATTTTTATTTACAGTTTCTAAGCTATTTTTCTTTCTCTATTTCACTCTCTAGGCTTGAGGCTTTGCAGATAGGATAGCTAGCCTAGAATATACGCTCCTGGCTTTGTAGCTCATACATCTAATTTTATGCTTTTATATTGAAGTCCGGAGTGGTTATCCCAGCGCGCAACGACGCCATGGGTCCAGGGTTCGAATCCCGGCCTGGACATGGATGTTCTTTGTGAGTATTTCTGTATCAATGTCATCGTATCAATACTCATCCTCATCTTTGCGATTAGCCAAAAGTGGCAAAAATACGAAATAAAAATAAACCAAATCAATCACCTATCAATTTATTTTGAAGTTGGAATTCCTAATTTTTTCGAGAGGGGTACTCACCCTCTAAAGACGGCAACTTGACACTCATTTGTCACACACAGCGTCCGTGGCGTATTAAAGCTTTTCTGACATTGCCCGACAGATAAAAAATGACACGGGAATCATGGATTTGTGCTGCGTGGTTGTATACATACAGCATAGGAAATGTTCGCGTAATGTTGTCTGACGCTCAAAAAGTTTGCCGATCTTGTAAGACGACACGCTGTGTGTATTTTTCAATTCGCATCGCTTTTCAGCCAGTTTTGGCTGATCGCGACCATGAGGATGAAGTGATCATCACATGAAAACACAGGGGGGGATTCTTGCCACTAGGCTATCCTAGGCTATAGCCTAAGGGCCGCAAGTTCAGGGGAGGCCCGGGGGGGGGGCGCACAGATAGAAGTGACAAAGACTATCGACTATTAATTCATTTGATATTATCACACGTCAAGTCCTTGTACTTGATTATATCATGTAGAAGGAAGAAGGAAAAATTTTCTTGCGTTAGATGAGTGTTTTCTTGCTAAACCTAAGTGTATTGTTTTATCGAAGTTGAATTAATAATTCGTAATCACATGCGTCTATATTTTTAAAATTTACAAGTACTTTAGCGGAAGTGAAATACCTCGATAACAAAAATGTTAATAATAATAATAATAATAATAATAATAATAATAATAATAATAATAATAGGGCCTCCCCGATGGCGCAATAGTATCGTCGTCGCCTTGTAATGAAGGGGTCTCGGGTTCGATACTCGGTGGATGCACATAGTGGTTTGGATCCCACTTTAAGCTGTAGGTCCAGTCCCGATTAGCCTTACTGTGAATAAAGTGGACTTAAAACACCAAATCAACAATTAATCAATAATAATAATAATAATAATAATAATAATAGATGCCTCCCCGGTGGCGCAGTGGTATCGTCGTCGCCTTGTAATCAAGGTGTCTCGGGTGCAGGCACATAGTGGTTCGGATCCTACTTTAAACTGTAGGTCCAGTCCCGATTAGCCTTACTGTGTATAAAGTTGACTTATAACACAAACTCAATCAAAACTCAATAATAATAGTAATAATAATAATAATAATAATAATAATAATAATAATAATAATAATGTCGTCAAGCCCCAAAACAAATGATAGCCTAGAGGTCCAAATTTTATAAATCCTTCCCTGTTCACAGTACACCCACGTCCAATTCAGATTGGTTGAAGTGTTATCGTTTTGGAATCACTAAGTCCCGGGTTCGAATCCAGAGGTTCGAACTTTACTTCAACTGTAGTTTCAGTCCTAAAAAAATGTTTCTTGGTAAAAAAAATACATCTAGAAGAAAAATCAGTAAGAGAGGAAGCAGTTCAAACATAATTTACAAAACAACAGTCTGTAAAAAAAGAAGAAAATAAAGAAAAGAAGAAAACACTGACCTTGAATCCTCTTCATCTTCTGAACTAGTAAAGTATTGGTTATACGAACTGTAGGAGCGTGTTATACGAAACATGTTTCGAATTCAAGGATTCCACATTAGGTTTTGGACTTCCTTTACTCACTGAATAATAGGTTACTCTTCCATCGACGGAAGAAGAAGAAGAAGAAGAAGAAGAAAGCCGTCACTCAGAAAATATTATATTTTTAAACACACCCTCAACGTAACCCTGTTACCATCAAACCGCAAGATAACACCTTTCATAATGACGTTGAAGGTTGGCGCTGGAAATTGTTTATCAAGTATTTTCTGCTACTTCCGGTGTTGAAAGAAAGAAGGCGAGATAAGCTGCTTGTGTGTCGAGAATAATGCTGCTGAAGGCACATTCCCCGAATAATGATACTTGAGAACGGATACTCGCACAGAAAGACTTACCGTGCATAAAACAAGAGAGGATAGATTATAATTTATAGCACGTTTTGAAGAGTAGAATCAGCAAAGGACAAAATAAAGTAAGTGATGTCCGTCTGTCCGTGTCAGATAGCGCCATCTGAACAAAAAAAAAAAGCTAGAAGAGCAAGTAGGAACTTAGTTTACGATACCTTATAAAAGGGTGATATTTTTAGAAATGTGCTCAAATGTAAAGCTCCTTTCCTCGTTCTGCATCCTGGAAATTCACTAGAGCAGGCCAACGAAGCACTGGCGACTGCAACAAAGGCCAGGATAATTATCTTCTATGTTTTCTTTGTCCTATAAATTACCATTATTTGTCGATTAATTGCTTGAAATAAAGATTCTGGGCACATCATCTCTTAGGTTAATTGCAACTCTCAAGTAATACACACCTTCGGTGTCAATTAAAAAGTTTCAGTAACTAAAAGAAGGTGTCCAGTTTAAAAAAAAAATGATCTTGCGTGAATTTCACATTCTCATTCTCGTGATTAGCATAAATAAGAAGAAAAGAGACGTAAAATAAGGAAATTGCAAAAAGAAATAAACGCATATGAAGACTAATATCTTAGTTTCATTGATAAAAGCCAAAGCTGTAGACGGACATCGACATAAGGTTAAAACATGGGACAACACACAAATCCCTGAGTATGAATCCAGTATTCAGACTCAACAGAACCGGAGCCTTTTTCTCGCACAATTTAAATTCGGTCCTATTTTTTCATTTCAATACAGAACTTGGACCGTATTTAAACTAGTCCGGAAAAAAGGTTCCTGACCGAATTGAAATAATTAAATAAAATAAAAAGGTTCTACAAGGCCCAGAACCATTTACGCTTGCATTTTCTCTCCTGAACCGGAATTCAATTTATGGGCCTTTACCTAATCATGAGCCTCTTTAGGTGAAAGTTTTCAGCTTTCAATGTGCATTATGGAAGAGTGAAACTCCTTACATTCTCTCATTAACATTACATTTGTGCCCCAACTTGTAACATAGACGTGACAAGTTTTATTATATCTTATTTTTATGTTAATGTTATTATATTGTAACAACACATTGTGCCTTGCGTTTAGTTGTCGAGAAAGAGTTAACTTTCATAACATTAGCATGAAAGAAGATCGATGTTATTTTTATAAGCAATATTTTTCCCAAAGTTTTGTTTATAATATAGGCTTGTACACCTCGTAAATGAAGGGAATAAATAGTCTTAAGGCAAGAAGGTTGCAGAAGTGAGATATCTTGGTCAAATTTACCTCTGGCTATTAGCACCCTGTTTGTTTTACTAAAGAAAACGAAACCATAAAATTATATACATTGTATCTCTAAACTTCAACGTGTGTGTGGATGTGTGCATAATTGTGTGTATGTGCGTGTGTATAATATTTCAGACATGCTTACATAAAATCTGTTATTCCAGTTTTTCAAAAATTCTTATTATTGCCCATCTTACCTTGCCAGAAAATTTATTATGAGATATGAATTTGCTCCTATCTCTACCAGTATCTGTTTCGCTATGCTAAACTGCATTTATAAGCTTTAGACTTAGTATTTCAATAGTTTTCTCTTTATTAGGAACGAGTTGTTTATTGATACCAAATATATTGCTATGTTTTCTGTACTAATTTGTACCACTGAATGACAGTTAACTGATTTTATAATATTCTTAAATTATAATAATTCCGTGCAATTCTCAAAACTGTCATTATTTTACAATTAATTTTGTAAAATGAATCCTTATCATAATTGATCTAGAATGGGTACTTACGTCGGTTTTCTACCTCTTGGTTATTTATGACGACTAGAATGAATGATGAAATGGTTGATGAGACAAACACAGCGATACATACGTGCTTCAACAGGTTTCGAACTTGGCGTTACTCTGACCACTCCATCTTACCGGAAGAAAATTTATTATGAGATATGAATTTGCTCCTATCTCTACCAGTATCTGTTTCGCTATGCTAAACTGCATTTATAAACTTTAGACTTAGTTCAGGGCTCCGACTTCCAATAAATATGGAGGGAGGACATAATGCACACACGCACACGTTTTCCCGATGACGTAGTGGTAACATCGCTGCATTGTAATCAAAGGTTCACGGATTCGATAATCGGTGGAGTCACATTGCACAGAGGTTCGGATCCTACTTTAAACTGTAGGTCCAGTCCCGATTAGCCTCACTGTGCATAAAGTGATATTAAAACACCAACTCAAACAAACAAAAATACAATTTTGTATAACTTAAAAGTTACAGGATTATGTAAAATTTGACAAAAAATAATTTTTCACAGATGTTTACCGAATAAACACTTTAGTAGATTTTTCATTGTGCATCTTTTGCATCCCACTGCCTATTTTTTTTAATGTTAATGCCTTTTTGACGTATTAAATTAAATTCCATAATTTGTTTTTAAAATACGTACATTTAAAAATAATTCTGAAATAAGAAGATAACAATGTGTGCACGTTATTGCATCTTTTCAACGTTTCTTCACATATTTTGATATCATTGCACTAAAGAAAGAGTAAGAGCAAATATACACGTATACCTCCAGTAGGCTTTAAAAATTAAAACAGATTTGCAATTGACACTCCACTTCACTTCATAAGTCCACACTAGAAAGAAATATTGTACCCGGAAGTAAATAGGTTTATTTCAAATACGCTAAAATATTTTTCTGATATTCAGAATGCTTAACCAGATGGTGACCATTGGATGTTTAGATTCTACTGAAATATTTAGATCGCAAACGAGACAGCAAGCTACAAGTCAAGACGAGACCGGGAAGTGGTGAATTTTTAAAGTTCGAACGTCGCCGTTGTAAAAATTTATTTTACCAATCCCGTCCCATGGGCGTAGTTAGGTAGGGGCTAGGGTCGGCTAAGCCCCCAGAACCAGACAAACATGCGACATATGCATAAAAATATTGAGGAAAGTAAAACTGCACAAAAAAATTAGAAAATTGCTCATGAAACTTTCATGTGTTACTCTTGTGGTGGAGGTATAAGAAGCTTGTTGGTTGTTTCAAATAATCCATAGGAAGATTATCGTGGAAGGATGCGTGCTTATGCTGGTTATATAACAGCAAGAAATATTAATAATCTTTTGGAGATTGAAATTTATTGGAAAATCATTCTTTGATGTTGTGCTCACAGAGCAAACAAGCTTAGACAACCGAAATTGAGAAAAAAATAAAGAATGCATAGGCAAAGTGACCACATAAAACCTGCTTTCATAATTGGTGTTCTTTTGAAGTTCCCTGGCTAGGGTTATATAAAAGTTGTTTGGTCGACAAGCCTCTTTCAAAAGTCTAGTTTTCAGAATTATTAAATATTATTTCACCTATAAATAACAACTTTCTATATCCTTCATGCCATCATTTAATAGTGCATGTTCTTTTTTTATATTTTGTTTCATTCAGACCTTCTTTTCAGACGCAATTGGTAATTCCTTTACTAAGAAAATGAATTTATTCTTAAGCCTACATAGAGACCAAGATTAGCGCATCTTTCACGATAATTCAGTAACTTGCGAGGTTCTCAATTTTGTAATAGCCCGTAACTCTTCGTTTCCTCGATTCACTTCTTCAATAGACAATTTCTTAAGATCGGAAAGCGTCATAATACTTAGAGTGTTCCAGTTGAGTGCACTTAATTTAGAGTCCCACATTATTTCGTTAAGCATTTTTTTTAGATACGTCGCAGCTCATTAAATGTTGGCAAAACTTATACGTTGCTGTTAATTTTTATTTGGTTTCTGATTTGCCAATAGGCGATACTGGACTATAATCTGAATCAACGAAACTTAGAATGGCGTTGATTTCTGTTAGATTAGATATTAATCAATTAATGTCCAATTACAAGCATGCATAGTATATTGGTAAAAAAAAGATCTGCATGCTAGGTTTAAATGAATGGAAACTTATTAGAGCCTACTAAATAGTATTCTGGGGGAGCTCTTTGCAAACATCTATAAGATTATTAAGATAGCTTACTAACTAAGTTCATCCCATCTACCCCTCTGATAAAATCATAAATCGCACCCTCAGTGGATGATCATTTTCAATTGACGTAGATTTATTACGTCTACCTACCTGCTAGTGTCTTCGGCTACAGCTGAAATGAACTGTACTTTTCTGCAATGAGACGTATTAAAATGGCTAAGGTCAACCATGGGCAAGCCAAATTTTCTTCCATATCACTGTTAAACATAGAAAGGGAAATTGTAGTTGACCCACAATTTTTTTTTCAAGAATTTATACAGATGAGCAAAAAAAAAACAACAGAGCACTTCTATTGAAGTTGTAGAAGTGGGTCTCAGTTGTAGTAAAATTAGGAAAATGCTAAGTTTCCCTGTATAGAAATTAAGGAAATTTAAATCTTTACTATTCCATTACCTACGTAGATTGTGGTTTTAAATACCTTGCAGCATTATAATTTGCTCAGTACCATGAACACATTAATATTATCGCTTATTAAAATCATAGTACTTTCTTTATTCTAATGAAGAAATGTGTTCTATAATAAATTTTATTAAAATTAAAATAATATTTATTCTTTTTAACAATTTCATTTCTTTTGGATACGATGATATGGGGATCACCTGTCTCCCAAGGAGAATGCTTGTGAAGATTTTTTTATGGATAAAAGCATGAATAAAGTTAGCCCCGACTAGCGGATGGGCAAAACTACGCCTATGTCCCGTCCGCTCAACACAACCATAGTTACGGCAGCCAACATGCTTTTAATGTCTCTTTTGAAAACATTCTCTCGTCGTTATTTTGTTGGACATGACAGTTAATTGGTGAACTTGCAGCCTGCAAACCACAGAAAACATTGTTGTAGCTAACATTCGAAGGCGAGAGTCGTGGTGGTCTAGTCGGTAGGGGCTCTAACCGTCACGCGGGAGACCCGGATTCGATTCCCGAGGTGGGTGATCTAAGGTCGTATAAAGCGGCTCTGGGGCTCACCCAGAATCAAATCAATGAGTACCCGTGAGAAAAGGCGGAAGGAGCGTGATGCTGATCACATCACCTCAAAAAATGACCGAGATCGAGAATATGTGGGGCCTTACCCCCACATCCCCATAATGAGCCTTCATAGCACGGTGCTACATACATGGGGAACTTTACCTTTACCTAACATTCGAATTACATCAACTTTTCCAGGATATTTCAGAGCGGACACTTGCCCCTCTACTCCCCCCCCCTTTCTTTTGCGACCGCCCTTCGGGATAGCACAACTCCACGTTCCTCCTATACGTTAAGCACTGCTGCTCCCCTCAGGCCCGTAGCCAGGAATTCTTAGTAGGGGGGGGGGAGGGGGGGGCAACTTTTTAATATATTGTGTTGCAACGGAAGATATAGCAGGGTACCGAGGGTCACTTGCCCCCTCCTCCAAAAGTGATAAGTAACAGGAACAGGATGATGTCTTGGCCATCCAACTAACAAAAAAGTTCGAGCAACATCAAATAACAATATTTCGATAATGACCTTTCGGACTACCAAAGAATACAAAGATGAAGTTTAACATAAATAGGGACTGTATCTAATAAACAATTAATATGTGCCAACAGCTTTGGGCTTCTCTGCAGAACTGATTAAGGAAATCCTTTATAAATCGTGCTTCATAATATTTCCTTCTAGTTTCCAGTATGCAAGATTTTTACGCACAAAGGAATCTAACGAGAATCCAACACCACCATTGTTTTGTGTTATGCAAAGAAAAATCGAATTATTTAAATAATAATGGTTACATATTACATCTACACTTTGATGAATTGTGTAAAAATTTGTAATACATATTTTGTAGTTGCTAAAACATTAAAACATGGGTCCCTTACTCCACCACGGATTCTACTCGTATTTGCTTCAAATGAAAGACTTCCATTACTACAGACAATGTTTGCCTACTGGTTACGTTAACCATTTTGCAAAATTTGTGACAAACAAATAGGAATCCCTTGATTGATCAATGACTTCTTAGATTACAGTGTCATCATTAATATTTCATATCAAGTTTTACAGAGGGAAATGTTGTATCCTCTTTACATTATGAAAAATACCTTTCTTAATGACTTTGGTACGAAATCGAACGATATAAGGGGCCTCCTTCTCCTTACCTCATTTACGCGGCATGAGGTCTCTGGGCTGCTTATCGCCACCACTTTTTGAGCAGAAGCGTACAAACCACAAATATCAGGTTATTTTTATGCTGATAATGATTTCTTCTCACAGAATGGCTTAAGATATATGATTAAATTAGGAGAATCCACTTCATATAAGAAGAGTTGACATAATTATTTGTCAAAAAATTAGGTTGTGCCTGAGGTATTTTAACAGACAACGTCTGCTACAGACACAATGTAATATTATAAAATAAGAAAATAAATATAATATAATTTGAGATATTTTCAATTGTATTTATTTCACTGCAGATTTTTTCTACTTGTAATTTTCTTGAACCTATATTCATAGGGTGCCGCCTGATAACACCGACAACTTTCACAGTGTGTACAGGATATCAAGGCAAACAACTTTTCTCAGTAACTATTTGCTAGCCCAGTTCTTCTTTCGACGTTACAAGCAATCGAAATATGGCATCTTCTGTCCTTAATGTATACAATCTCATTGATAGCTTCGGAGTTGCAAATGGCATTTATTTTTACTGGTGTATAAAATTCTGAGAGCAATATATAACATGCTATGGAAACGATATCATGCCAACAGTTAGGGTTAAAGCTTAACTTTTCCTTTATAAAATGGATATCATAAACACACTTATGTTGCTCATCATATTTGATGCGTTTGCATAGAAAAATTATTCATAAGATTTGAAATTGATATTTACTCCATAAGATGCTTAGTGTAACCCGTATCAAACTACAAATTTTATCGTTTTCTAACCGAAATAATAAATGTGAAACTATCACATTTTCACCATGTTTGATAATAATTTGAGCCAGTAAGCTATCCTACATGTTTCACTAGCCGACCTCCATGGTGGGATGGTTACATAACACACTACGAAGCCAGGGGTTCCAGGCTCGAACCTGGGCATGAGTGTTTTTGTGAGCAGAGGGAGGGGGGGTCAAATACCAGGACAAACGTACCAATAATAATAATATAGTGGTGGCAGTGGTAGTAATAATAGTAGCATTAAAATACGTTATTATCGTCGTAAATCATGTAAAATGGGGTAGAAGTCGGTGCTAAAGCATTTGTGTTTGAACAAGAACAAATAATTTGAAATATTTTTCCAACACGTTCAATTTCATATTAGCTAATAATGGAAAACAAGCACAAAAACTGTATTTTTGAAAGACAGAATATGCATGACGAACATTATTCTTTTTGTACATATGACACGTATAACTTTCATGTACGACATATATTTTACACATATGGAACATGGAGCAACGTAAAATAAGAAAATACATATGCAACATGTTAACGCCAAATTGTGCTGGTATTCAAAGTTTATTAAAATTAATGCATTTTTCGCTCAAAATTTCTACGTAGGACATTTCCTGTATGTGCCTGATCTCCAATAATTAACGTCTCTATGCTGGGAGGAACCAGGCAAAGTCGAAGTCTATTGTGTTTCAAAGGCAACAGAATCCGTTGCGGTAGCAATGGCAGAGACGATTCAACACAGGTAAAACTGCGACAGCGAGAAATCAGGCGAGGCCAGGCCGGCCATGTAGCTCAGTGGTTAGAGAAATCATACGGTATGCCAGAGACCTAGGTTCGAGACCTGGTCGAACCTGCATTTTTCGCTGAAAATTTCTACGTTGGTATATATTGTTTAAAATCAATTCTCAGATGTTTTCAGCAAATTAACAATATTTATTAAAATAATGTAATTGCTTTTATTTGGATACATGCTAACATAAATTTATTAACCCAGTGATAGCGTACATGATTAGTTTAGTGCAGAAAACCTGGTGTAAATGCCTCTTACGGTTTTCATGATATACATTTTCAAAGTTTGGGTTCTGCGACTTTTGAAACACACTGTAGTATGCACAATTGCTAGTATTAGGTAGTTTCCTGGCGCCTGATTTTCAGAGCTGGCGCCTAGTTTTGAAGAAAATTTTTCAATCACCATGTTAATTAAATGCATTACATGATCAATTCATTCGCCAAATTGTCTCTCAAAACTACTATACCCTTGGCACTTAATCGACACGTTGCCAACAGTTGACGAATGAGTGACTACTAGGGAAAAAAAATCAGGCCCAAAATTCCCATACCCATAGAAAGAAACAGTCATTGGAGCACACCTCATGAAGAAATTTGGAAATTATCGTTTAAATCGAAGAAGATTACTCAAAAAAATGGTAACACACTTAGCGTAGAAATTACGGAATAAACTTCCTCGTTTCATAAGCTCTCCAAGAAGATACAAATGTTGTCAACTGGCACACGGGTTGGGAGAAATATCTGAATAAAAAGCGGAGAAGGTGCGTTTTAGACCCCCATCATCTGACAAGAATTCTGTGGACGGACAAATCCAAATTCGATCGCGATGGTATTACTAATTTTCCTAATGCGTATTTTTGGGCCCCTAAGGGTCATAACCCCAGAAAATCTAAAGAAAAGGCTCACCAGAGAAAATTCTCACTAAATGGGAATCATCCAGAATCATGTGATCGGGCCATTCTTTCTGCCACAAAACCTAAACTGCATTACCTACGAAAACTAAGGGAAGAATTGATGACGTTGCTGGAGGATGTGGCGCTCGCCACAAGAAGGGGTACGATTTACCAACAGGATGGCTGCCCAGCCCACTATTTCCGGGATGTGCGACAGTGGCTGGACGACAATTATCCCATGCGATGGATTGGTCGAAGCGGCCCGACCCCCTGGCCGGCGAGGAGTCCGGATTTGCACCATGCGACTTTTACTTGGGGTCACATGAAAGAGTTAGTCTACAGTAAACCAGTGGATTCCCAAGAAGAGTTTAGAGAGAGAATTGTGGCAACCGCCCTATATATATAAGAGACAGAGTGTCAACGTGAGTGACAGTGAAGTACGCCGCAGGCTGCGTGCTTGGATACGTAACCGGGGAGGCAATTTGAACAGTATTTGTAGTTTTTGTAACAGTTAATTCTGACGACCTGGAATCATGAGAATGGCAAATAACATTATTACTTCACTCATTTTCGTTCATTTATTTCTCACAACCGACAACTTCTTTTCACTTTATAAAGAGGTCTACAACGCGCCTTCTCCGCTTTTTATTCAGATATTTCCCCCAACCCGTGTGCCAGTTGACAACATTTGTATCTTCTTGGAGAGCTTATGAAACGAGGAAGTTTATTCCGTAATTTCTACGCTAAGTGTGTTACCATTTTTTTGAGTAATCCTCTTCAATTTAAACGATAATTTCCAAATTTCTTCATGAGGTGTGCTCCAATGACTGTTTTTAGCTGTGGGTATGGGAATTTTGGGCATGAATTTTTTCCCTAGTAGTCACTGAATCGTCAGCTGTTAGCAACGTGTCGATTAAGTGCCAAGGGTATAGTAGTTTTTTCACAATTAGTAGTTTTTTGGTGGCAAGTCGGAATATGTCACGAAAATCTACAAACTGCAATAACTCGAAACCCATTGATTTCCGACCCCGGTGCATAGGGTCAAATTTGTTGCAAATGTGCTCTAGTATTACCCCTTTCCAGGAATAGGTCGAATTACCAATCACCCTGTATATTTGCCCTTACTTCCCTCTCTGGTAATTTAGAATGCATTACAGAAAATACTCATATTGGGATTGAAGCGAGCAGGAAAATCTTTAGATCCAAATATTTGTAAACTGAAAAAAAATATTGATTTAATAGGGAGCAAATTATTTCACGGGGTGCACTATGGACTATGAGAATAGCAGATATTTCGTTTGCGAGTAAGGCGAACAAGAAAATTTTACGAAATGTACTTTTATTTCTATACAATTTGAAATCGAGGGGGAAATTGCCCCTCTGTGCTCTTAGTTGTCTGGAAGAAAAATGCAAAAAACACTTGTAAACTAATTCCATCTTGAGTAGTATCCATTTGTCCTGCCATTCTTAGATTATGCTAGTCATGTTTCTTTACTACAATGTTTGCCCCCTTAGATTGGACTCTAAGTAACAGAAATCAAATATCCACTGCCTCTCTCTATCACATGAATCGTTATTACCAAAAGGCAGACTTGGGGGGGGGAAAAAATGCAGTTCAAACTTCATAGCAACACATCCAAATATATTAGGCACCTTTAATACAAGACTACTCAAAATGTCACAACTGTTCTAGATACTGGAAATTACGAAATCATTTCCCGAAGTCTAAATCTGGAACGGATGTGAACAACCTGTAACGAAATGTCCTACAACGGACTTGACAACAACTGGGGGGACCGGTGGAGGGAATTGGAAATTGTTCTGAAGAAGACAAAACTTTCTCATTGATTTTATCACCAAATGTCAGGGACGTAGCTAGGTTGATCAGTTCGGGGGGGGGGGGGGGGCAAATCTAAAATTTGTTCCTATGTAAATATTACCAGACAGTAAAGTTAAACAACTCTGTGTGATACACACACACACACACACACATAAATATATATATATATATAAATATATATATATATATATATATATATAATGTTTTATATGTACATTATATTACATTATAATATTGCTACATATATAGTGCATTGGTATATAAAACTACTACGAAGTGTATATAATATATATGTGAATACTGGAGGTCAAATAAACAGAGTTCAAGAATTTTCAGGAAGCAAATCAATTTGTGAAAGTACTACTATTAAACTATTACTTTACAGTTTTCTTAATGTATTTTACTTTCTGCCTGTCTCAATGACAACTTCTTCTTTTTTATCGAAACTACTGTGGAAGTGCTAAGCTGATTTCTTGACATCTGATAAATTATTCTGTGCAGGATTTTTCCTATTTAGCTATTCTGGAGAATCCTCCTGTGGATTGCATTATTGTCTGTCAAGATATTTGATATTAAGTTTCCGGAAAGACAAAACTACTACATTTATTTTCAACACAGCTACAAATGCAACCATCATGAGGATTCTTCCAAACCTACAGGTGAAAGGGCCTCGCCGATGGTGTAGTGGTAAGGTCGTCGCCTTGTAATCAATGGGTCCCGGGTTCAATATCCGGTGGAGATAATGGCACAGTGGTTCGGATCCCACTTTAAACTGTAGGTCCAGTCCTGATTAGCCTTTCTGTGCATAAAGAGAAGACAACAAAACCAACCTACAGATGAAATCTTACACATATTCATTTTTCAGAATTTACGAAATCTGCTTAGCACTTTCAGAGGACAGATGTTTTTGAAAATTCCTCTCTGCAAAAAAAAACACACTTCTGGCTCCAGCAATAATAACACGAAGAAAAGATACAGCTAGGCGCAGAGAAGCTACTTTTGCGGTTTTCAGTGAATTCACACAAACACAAAGCTGCGCTGAATAGCATACTGTTTTTACTATAAAATCACTGAAAAAACTGTTATACCTGTTCTTTAATTGCAATACAATTCCACAACGAAATATTTTCATAATTACCATTATTAATTACAACTGAGAATAATTTCTATGTATCAATAAGCACAACACATTTTCAGATTTTAAGTATTTAGTATTTTCAGAGCACTCCCGCATATAGTTTTAGTCATTATTTGGTGTCCTAGAACTCAATCGTTAGGGCGTCTGACTACCATGAGAAAGACCCGGGTTCGATCCCCGGCGGAGGTGAACCGGGATTTTTTCCCATCTGTTCAAGCGGCACGGGCGCCCACCCAGCGTCGTATAAAGTGGGTACATGGAGGGAACTCTGGCGGATAAAGGCGGCCACCTTCGGCCGTGATCAAGAAAGTATGGAGCCCATACTCCACACTCTCTATACGCCTACATGGCGTGGTGAAAAGCACAGGGGAGCACTTTACTTTTTACATTATTTGGTATCCAGTATGACATCATTAACAAAACATATTACATACACGCACACACACATACACTGTTTTTTGGGATAACAATTATAATTTGTTACTTATTAGAAACGCTTATATTGAGAGCGAAGCAAACTAGAAAAATATTACTAATTTCATATCTTTCATTCTTTCAAGCAAGTAATAACAATTTTACTTTCACGAGTCATCATGTAAGTAAACTGCTACATTTTCTTCGTCCTCTTGCATCTGCTCCGCCTCCCTCCCACAAAGCCCTCCTGCCTCCTCACTCAAGTTATTCCTTGCTCGAGGGCACCGAGGTCATTGGACCGTTCTGGTACTTGGCACCCTGGATAGAAGCAAAAACTAGCAGAATGAACAAAATGAATCGGAAACAAAGATTTACTGGGGAAGGGAAAATTTAACCATATTTGCGTGTTGCCTTTCAGAAACTGTGCTCTCAAACAGCAGGGGTACAATCCAGGGATAAGTCTTCTCTACCATTTGATTGTCATTTCCTTCCCTTTATCTTCTCCATCTTTCCCTTGTTCCCTTAAAGCAAGAAAGACCGCTCCTTGCAATTTGTCAGGTTCGACAGGTGACGACTGTCCTTTCGCAGGAATATTTTATGACAGGCAGTTCAGAGAGTATTTGGGACGCAGTGCCGCTTTTGGTTGTCCGCAACCTTCGCGCCAACATTTGTTGAACAAGCTTGTTGTATTGTCTCCATTCAAGCTTTGTGCTGGTCTTAGGACCGCCTTGTGCCTTGTCAAGACGTTGCTTTCCTGAAGATAGAAGATCGCGTTTTATTCGTATTTCTGGGCCTCCTCGATGGCGCAGTGGTAGCGTCGTTGCCTTGTAATTAAGGGGTCCCAGGTTCGATACCCGGTGGAGGCACATAGTGGTTCGGACCCCACTTTAAACTGTAGGTCCAATCCCCATTAGCCTTACTGTGCATAAAGTGGACTTAAAACAATAACTCAATCAATCAATCGTATTTCTGGCTGCGAATTTAGGCAGGGACGTAATGATAACAATAATAGGACGTTACAAAATCATATTAATAATAGTAACGATGATGACGCCTTTAACATTGAAATTAATTTCAAATTTAAATTCTAGCAGTATTCCAGCGCAAGCAGCACTTTACATTACGCGAGTGATTTGTAACTCTCCTCCAGACACAAACGTACGCAGGATTTTCTTTCGGAGGGGAGGGGGAGAGAGACAATATAAAATATTTGGTAATTACCACTTTTGGGATTCCTTTTTAAAGTTGTTCAAAGAGAGAAATGGTATCTAGGGTCATTTTAGGGGGTGTGAGGGTTGCACTTACCAATTTGTTTTTTTCCCCGAGTTCTTTACAGATTTCATTTCAAAATTTTGTTTTTCTCAAAGTTTCTGGAGAGTTGTAGCCTCATCAGCTCCCCCATGTGTACACCAATGCCTCGAGATGTAATAGGAAAAATAGGACGCGTGCCACTTTTCTTTCGCAAATTGTGCACCTCTAAACTTGCACCCTGCATTATCGTAAAACGACGTTGGTGGTTTGTACAAGTGTCATGAAGACACTGACTTAGGTATTTTCACACTTTGTTTATTTCTGTCTCAGTTCGTGTTATCAGTAGGGAGCGCGTTTATAATAGCCACAAACCATGCTAAATAGACAGGTAAATTGGCGCCAAAAATGACAACTTCAAAAAGCCCAAAAGTAGGTAGTGAATATCAACTTGTTATTACCTTTCTTTTCAGTTCATTTGTGAGTTTTCCTTCATTAATTGTCATTTACTTTTATTCTATGTATATTTTATTTTTCAAATTTTGTACCGCTTTTTTGTTACTTTTAGTTAATCGCAATGTTGACGATTATGAATGGCAATTAATGAAGGAAAACTCGCAAACGGCCATGACAATTATATGTAATATGCAGAATATTATTAGCGACTCAAATATTCTGGTTTATCTTGTTGTTTTTTAACATTCTCAAGAATAAATTCACATTTTTGCCTTATATTGCATATTTCTTATAACGACACGTTCACCATGGCGGGCCTCCCAGGTGTGGTTTACCACGTTCCCTTATAACCAAAGAGTGCCAGGATCAAGTCCCGATGGAGGCACATTACACAATGGGTCGGAGTCCAATTGACATTATAAATCCAGTTCCAATTAATATATTTGAGCATAAAATGGACTTTAAACTATTTTTGATTACGATGACAAGTTATTGTAACAATGAAAGAAAATAATATCTCCTTCAGGATTCAAACCTAGGACTCAGTTTTACAGAAATTGTAATCTCTAGACCAGTGGTTCCCAAAGTGTGCGCCGCAGCGCCCTGGTAGGCTTACGGGGCCGCCGCGTGATGTTCCAATATTTTCAATGAAATTCAGTCATCGATATGATTGTTTCAAATACATGTTCTTATTTTGTACTTGTTACATAAAAAATGTTTCTGAATTTTAAATATGTTTATTTTTTAACTTAAGGCAAGCAACGTAAGCACACTAACAGAGCGTTACAAGTGTTAGATAGGGCCTCCCCGGTGGCGTAGTGTTAGAGTTCGCCACCTTGTAATTAAGGGGTCCCGGGTTCGTTACCCGGTTGAGTCACATAGTGGTTCGGATCCCACTTTAAACTGTAGGTCCAGTCCCAATTAGCCTTACTATGCATGGACTTAAAACATCAATTCAGTCAATCAAAGCAAGTACTAGATAGGCCTACATTCATGACGTAGGCGCTGTGGAAAAATCTTGAAACACGAAGGGCGCCGTGAAACGAAAATGTTTGGGAACCCCTGCTCTAGACAGTGGAGATTAGCTTTGTTCCTTCGTTCGTCAGTGCTGTATATATTTTTTAAAACAATGCAAATATAGGTAAAAATTATTTCTCCGTTCTGCGAGGTATCGGTAGACCGTTAACATCTGCTAGCAATGCCAACAATGCATTAGTGTACATGTTATTATCTCGGCTTCCACTCTCTCCGACATTCATTCTAAACCATGGCATTACTTATTTAATTTATTCCAGTGTTCGTGGCGGAGTGGTAAGCGTAAAGGGCTACGAAATCAGAGATCCCATGTTCAAACCTCCACCAGCCATTGGTGACTCATTCTGTTTGTCTATGCTCCCATCACTTTTCCATCCATCCATCATTCATCAATCCAGATCGACTTGTCGTAAAAATTAACCTACGAGGTAGGAAAAAAGGTAAAATAGCCAAAATGGAAACCTATTGAATTTTAGCCGCCTCAGTGGCTGAGCACATTAGCTCCCGAATTACGATTTTGTCCCCAAATGTTCTATGTCTTCTTCATGCACAAATAGGAGGCCAATCGGGACTGGACGTACAGTTTAAAGTTTGATCCGAACCACTATGTGCGTCCACTAGATATCGAACCAAGGATATATATGGAATTATATGGTGACGACATTACCACTACGCGATGTCCTCCCCTGGACAGGCAGGCGTGTCTTTTGTTACTGTCCATTCATTAATTTCTTGTATCACCGTTGCATATCTTTGACGAAAATCAAAGTACATCCAGTGTTCGAATTAAAATGGGGGGGGGGGAGTTTTTAATTTAACTCCTGACCATGTAAAGAATTTACCCTCATAAGTATATTCTAGATCATATTTTGCCATTGCTCAGAATTTGACGCAATCATTTCTTTCAATTTCAAGTAAATGTTACATTAATATCAACATATATATTGTCAGTTTCTGAACTAAATTTTACATTAAAATTAATACTGTTGTAGGTTTGCAAATTACAATATATATTTAATGAGAAAATATTTCCTGATTAATTTGCCTTCCTCTAAGAAAAATAATTCTGATATTAAATAAGTCCACTGAGACGAGATCAGTGATTACTGAAACCTTGTACACTAATTGGAAAATTTGTGTTATTTACTTTGAACCCAAGAAATTTATATAAATCAGTCCGTATGTTTTAGATACGGGATTCTTGAAACCCCTCCCCTAGAGAAATTTCTGCCCGACGCAGTTGGCTTTCTATCAGGTACAATTCTCAAAATTAGAATAGGGAAGCTGTGAAATTTTTCCCTCAGCATTTTTTCAATTTGAACACTGGATACAGACATACACATATTTCATTTTTTAAATTTAATCTACGAACACACACACACCCACACACACACACACACACACACACACACACACACACACACACACATATATATATATATAATTGTTTTACAAAACTAATTGGTACTCACTTTGTAATTCGCCCACAGTTCCATGCATTTTAGATGGTATGACGTTCCTTTGTGTTCCTTGATTTTTTCACATGCTTTCTTCCAGTTGCGCACCCCTATTTTCCTGAAATTTGGTTCTGCATATCCTGAATCTGTGCCAAATTTACTGCATGGAAAACAAAAGCACGCGTCAAGTTCCACACTATATTCTAGCCACGGCGCAGATGCAAACCAGTGTTTTTGAAATGACCGCTTTCGCTTTCCGAACGTAGTATTTGGATAGTTTTGCAAAAGTGGTTGCCTAGGATTATCTATCCCAAGATCAGTAATTGTTTTCACATTAGTACATTCACCTGTTTTGTCAAACTTTCGAACGTCAGAACTTGGACCAACACCCTCTTCATTGCCGTCATCTTCCACATGTTTTGAGATAGTTTTAAAATATCAGGTTTTGATATATTTATCCATTCAAGATGGAAATGCACAACAACGCTAGAACTCTTCCCACACACGAACAAATACACAGTGACCGTAGGAACCCGATAGCAGACCTTCCTCGCAAGCAAGAACACAAAGCTAATCTGTGGCTCTGAAGCTGAAGCATAGAGCAATTTTAAATCTCAGAACAATGCCAGTACTGGAGAACTCTCTCCATAGCCTATGTCGCTCGACCACCTACTGTTGACCGCTCGGCCACGGCGGAGTCTTTGATTCCATCTGTATTGGAAGGGTAATTTGCAACAAAAGGGTCGGATCTCTGGTTTCCAGAAACTTAGGGCAAGGGTAATAACTAGGGAAAGGAACTTTAGGTAAATAAATGTTTTTTCTGCGATAAGATAGAGACCCTCATTTTTGCCAAAATTCTTATCATAGCCTTATATGTCAACACAGCAAATTTTATTTTACATAAAAACACATATTTTCCAGTTTTCCGTATGTAAATACATATTTTGCGAATTTTCATTTTAAATACATAAAATCGCTCGTTGACTTCATCTACCTCGAAATCCTCCAAGGAAAAATGTTTATTCTCCGCACCTCTTTCATATCGAGAGTGCTAGGTTTGTTTTGTCTTTGAAAACGCTCGCTGGCAGACTTCTGGCACCTCGCCTACGATCCTATCCGGAGAAAATAGCTGTAAGTAGCTGGGGCTGGCTACACGTAACGATAGCAAGGCTTTTTAATGAAGCAATGCAGCTATTGTGGCCAGAAGACATAAAATTTGACAATGTTCTTCTCTTGACAGATGTTGCAGCTTACATGCAGTGGTCTTGCCGTTAGCTACCCCAAAATGGTGCACGTTACATGTGTGGCGCATGCGTTGCATAGAATATGTGAAAAGATAAGAGCTCTTTATCCCAATGTCGATAAACTGGTTTCAAATGGGAAGAAAGTTTTTATCAAGTCGCCTAGAAGAATAGACATTTTTAAACAAAAATGTCCTGAGGTTCCCCTTCCCCCTACACCTGTAGTTACGCGATGCAGATGTTATGCCCAGAACTTTGAAAAAATTTGTATCTGTTGTAAATGATCTCGACAAAGAAGAATTCTGCAAGAACTGTTGATGGAGCCCTCCTTAAAAGTCGAATTGGCATACATCTCAACAAACCTGTCCATTCTCTCTAATTCCATATGAAAGCTTGAATCGTCCGCGAACACTTTGGCAGCTTCCATTGGTGAAGTCCGTATAGTAGAAACGAAACTGAAAGAACTCACTGGATCTAAATGTCTAAATGTACAGAATTTTTGGGGAAAAACCAAGGTTTTCAAACATTGTGCCAAATTGCATGTGTTTTGGAAGGAGGTGAAGTAGAGGAAGAGGAAGCTTTGGAAAACTTCAGCGTTAGTGACATTTCGTGCTTCAAATATGCAAGAATTGTTTCTTGTGACGTGGAGCCATCTTTCTCACAATATAAGATGCTTTTTAGAGATAATCGTCACAGATTTACAATGGAGAATTTGGAAAGAACTATGGTGATCCACTGCAACTCTTCCAAAAAATAGCTCGCTAAGAGGTAATCATTTAGAAACTAATTTCAGGTGTTTAAAATGCATGTTATAGTTTGTTTTTGTTACCAAATGTTTTTATTTTTGTCACATATTTTCCTGTTTTTATAACATATTTTCAACATTTATGACACATAAAAAATAAATATTTCTGAGTTTTTTAGCACATAAAGTTCCGTTCCCTAGTAATAACCTCTAAGCAGGCAGATTTTATGACCTTGGTTATAATCTGGTAAGCAAGGAAAGGGTGGAATTTTGCTGTCCTACATTTGCTTCCGAAGATTTTCTTCGGAACAGTGTTTCCAACTCTGCTACAAATTTACCAGAAAAGAATATGTAGTATTAATTTAGGATAATTTTTAATCGATCAAAATTTTGTTTGCGGGGGCCAGAGTTACAACTGCCGGGGCCAAAGCCCCCCCAGGCCCCCCCTAACGACGTCCCTGCCAAATGTTTAACATTAATATAATCGAGTAGAACCTAATTATCATAAAATATATGAGATTTTTATATGTTTTAAGCGCTGGTTGATATAGGACTAATTGTGGTATCTGTGGGTCTTCCTCTCCGCACAACAGCTACCTTATGTTCTGACGTTTGATAAGGAATGCGTAGGAGGTTAAGTTAGGCCTGTTAGGTTAGGTTCCATTAGCGTAAATACAATGGAAAATTATTATTTGGGCTAAGAGGACTAATTCTAGCTAGCCTAACCTGACAACGTAGGCATCTAGTCTAAAATTAAAAATTATTCTCCCGTGACGTCAGAACACAAGATTGCTCAAGTGTTGTGCAATAAGCGAGACCCCCTGCAACCATGGCGTAGTAGTATGTCTATTTACATGGTGACGTTCAACAGCATTTCATCAAATGTGAATGTTTTAGATGTGTATAAAATTGCTGTTACAGGAATAACAATGTAAACTTTTAAAGTAGATATATCAAGTTTGTTATATACATTTTCACATATTCTAATTCAACATTTGCAAGATGACATCAAAATACAGCAATTCTTGTCGCCTTTGTTTATCAACAGAAGGATTTAGGGTTTTCTTGTATGGTGACGAAAATGATGGAAAGAATTTCGAACGTAAAATCAGGACATGCCTTTCAATTCAGGTAAGTAGACCCTTAATATATTTATTTGTACTTGTTTCCTTTTATTTCAAATTATCTTCTCTGTTCCCTGAAACCGGTAGAGGCACACTTTAAACTGTAGGTTCAGTCCCGAGTAGCCTTACTGTGCATAAAGTGGACTTCAAAAACACAGTGCTTAACAGCTGTTGTGGCAACGGTTGCGAATGTTTATTGATTCAACACCTGATCATGTAATATCTGGTCTCAAGCACAAATCCCGGTAAAAATGTCATAGCCGGGAAATGGATTTCAAATTTACAGGAGAAAGTACTTAAGGAATTGAGTTTCTGTGTAATTTCGGAAGGTCGTAGAAGTGTTTTCTCGCATTTTTCAATGTATTTGCCCGCTAAATCATGTATTTTTCTATAATAATGTCCGTCCGATGCACGAAAGCTGTTGCTTGCCGTTCCATCCATGTACTTGAACTGAATGTTGCGAGCATCTGATGACGTAATCCGCGGTAAGTGTTTCCAAACACACAGTTTTTTCACTAGGAGCGATTTTACAATACCGGGAATTTCTCCATTTCGTTTGAAATTTGGCATACTCACTAAATTAGGGCTCCTAATCACGAATCTGAAGTTAAAATTTGGCGCTCACATGTCAAACTTGCAAAATAAGAGGGTCAGTCATCGCAACCGACAATGCACAATTGCTCATTATTTATTGCAAGATTTTCCGTTTCGAATACTTCGAATACGTAAAGAACGAAATATATATATTCCTGATATTACTACACCCATAACATTTTTTAACTGTTTCCTAACCTAACCTAACCACGCGCCAATGGTTCGTGGGGCTAGCGCCAATGGTCCGTGGGGCTAGCCATAATTCAGGAATTTCTATAAGTGAGCGCCAAATTTTAAGTGCAGATTCGTGATTAGGAGACCCAAATTAGTAAGTATCCGAAATTTCAAACAAATTGGAGAAATTCCCTGTATTGATAAATTATACCTTTCACGATATTGCCCAACCTAGAGCAACCTAACCTAACCTTACGGTAACACTTTACTATACCGGAGACGGATTTCTTCAAATTTACAGGAGACAGTACTTACGCAAATCATTTTCTGTAGCGTTGTTGATGTTCGGGAATGTAGTTTTGATCCATTTTAATGCGAATGCATGTGGTTTTCTTCGAAAATCTATTTCCGACGTGCTATTGCTGCTGCTGCCATTTGCTTTCTGCATGAGAGCACAATACGCTCTCGTATTGTCCGTATATGCTAAATTAAACGAAAGGAGTGCTAATGGAACCTAACCTAACAGGCCTAACCTAACCTAGTAGGCATACCTCGTCCCCATGATGGTTCGTGGGGCTATCGTGAATTTTTGGGCTAACGTCTATGGTTTTTGGGTCTGCCCGTGGAAGGTTTGTGGGAAATAAAGAACAACAGTAAGTACTCGTTATTGTAAGAAACATACATTGTTTTCGTTAGAAATTCATTATTTCACCTAAAGAAATGTTCCACAATGCAGACTAGTTCGTTAGCAATGTAAAAAATTGTGAAATAAATCATTAATAGGTGTCTCTGGTATAGTAAAGTAGTACCAACCTTACCATGATGGTGTGTGGGGCTATCGTGAATGGTTTATGGGGCTATTCGTGGATGGTTTATGGGGCTATTCGTGGATGGTTATACGATCCAGAATGGTTTTTGGGTCTATTCGTGGATGGTCATACTATCCCGAATGGTTTTTGGGGCTATGCGTGAATGGTTTTTGGATGAAGGTTGAAACACTGCTTTGCCATTTGAAACACAATGCTAGTCAAGATTTGCCCGCCATTTTGCATGTTCAGTGAGCGGGAGAAAAACAAACAATAATTACTCGATATGGCGACAGTAGATACTAATTTCGTTAAAAAAAAAGCTAAATCCCTTGTTAAACAATCTTTCGCAATGCAGAATAGGTAAGTACGAATGTCAACAATTACAGAATAAACAAGTTACAGACATTTCCCGGCTTTGATAGTTTTACCCAAATCCCTTTTGAGCCTCATGTAAAAATCCGTAAAAACTTGTGTCCGAGTTGACCAGAAACAAGAACGGCTCCTTGTGCAAGCTACATTTCAAATAATCATTTCTGTGGTAATTAATACTTGCTGAAGCTACATTTTAAGTTCGTGCAAAAGGCCTAAAAGTTTAGAATTTAGGTGATAAATTGTTTTTTTTACCGTTTTACAAACAGACACACTGTGGTATTTTAAATTATAAAAGCCATCTTTCTTAATAATTCGTTATACTCCATGAGGCCTTAAAAAGATCACTTCGCGGGCTTGCAGCAGACGACAATATGGGGGTGTGTATGCGAGAACCAATCAGGTCCGCGAATGAACGAGCCCGGTTGCCACAGCTAGCTCGCTGCACCCTTTTGGAAGGGTGTGTGACCTCTGCCTCTTGCTACATCGGCCTGTTTGTTCGGCTGAGGAGAAGACAGCACGAGAGTATCGGCAATAGTGTGCGAGCGATGTCTGCTGTTAGCCTGCGAAACGCTCTTTCTAAGGCCTGCAGTATAATGTGAGTGATTTTATACATTCTATTTTGATAAGAGTACTTCATTTTGCAGCTCTTCGCCCATTTCACAATTTTTTTATGAAATGATCCAGAACTTACCATGAGGAGGTGGCTGCAATTCGAGTTCCACCCACACCGTGCCCAACCATCCAACCAAGTAGGGTGTGTTAAATTACATTTAGTCAAGGACGTTGTCGTAAATTCAGATTTTTGATCAAATTTTGGCATTTTGGATCTTGAGAGAAAAGTTGCTCTAATGTAGCTATCTCTGTTTTCTTGTCAGCTCACTTTTCCTTCAGACTCTGTGACAAGTTTGACGCATCTTTCAACAGCTTGGGTATGGCATGGTAAATTTAAAAAATCAAATTCAGGCAGAGTTTTATCTTGCAGAACTGAGGAAATGGTCTCTGTTGTCAAATATTCCATCATTGGAGGGGGCAACAGCTTACATTTTGTCCAATCTATTAGCTCATGTAGTCTGTGACATCCAAATTTATTGAGGGAGTCGTAAAAGTTCTAACAGACTTCCCCTTCGGATTTTGAGTTCTTGCCTTTGGTTAACAACATGTTCTCTGGGTGACAGAAGAATGCATTTTTCTGAATCACAGGATCGATGATTCTTTTAATGTCATCTGGCAAATGTCTCGTTGCTTGAACAACCTTACAGATATGTTTAGGACATATTTCACTGACTGATATCTCTTAATGTCGAACCAGACATGAGCATATGTCTTCACTAACAATCATCTTGAGTTCGTTTGTAGGACTTGTTCGGGAAAAGAACAACCAACCATAAGACCCAGTTTGCACATGTCAGCCGTCGGGAGTGACTGAGAAGTCCAGGATCTCTTACAGCCAGATCTGGAGCACATTGTCCTGTTTGGATTGCTCTGACAATATCCAGAAGGTACTGTTGGTCCTTACTAAGATCAGTTTTATTTACATTGATTTCATCTAATTCAATTGCTTCAAAATTTATAACAGGTAATTTCTCACAATCAGGCAGTTTTTTTGACCGATTTTCCCAGAGAATGACGCGGGTCCCATCATCTCTCCGTCCAAGTATTCAAATAAATGTCTGAATGGTAGCTCGTTGAAGTGAAGTAAGCAAATGAACCACTTCAATAGATGCTGAATTTTAACCTCTATGTTGTGGATTACACCATTTTTCCACCCTGTGTTTGTTGCTGTGCCATCACAACCAATCGCTTCCAGTTCATTAATGTCAATATCATTATCTTCCAGGCACTTGACGATGCATTTGGCTATTTTACTATCGGTTCCACTCGCTGGTGTGACATGACCGACATATTGCCCACCAGCCTCACAAATCACGCTAATGTGCTCCTCTTTCCTTACTCTGGGTATATTTTAGCTCCTATTTTTTTTGTTAAAGATAGTATTATCTTTTCTACCATCAAAGTATATTCTCTTTGTTACTATGGAGTGAGGCATATCTTGTCCTATAGCCTGTCGTGTCTTCTGTTTTTCTCTTCTTATCTTGCTTTTATCGATCACTAGCAACGTAATCTTTTTCAGAAATCATTCCAAGATCATGCAAAACACTGGAAGCGACAGCAGCTGTAGTTCTATCAGAAACATCAAAACTATCACTAACTAAAGCAGTAGACTAATTTCAACCTCATTTTAGATGTAGAAAAACTGAAGACAAATCAATCTTGCTTCTTCTTTCGTGCTAAGATTTTCGAGTTGTTTCCATGTCACAAGTGTCATTGTCAACTGCAACAGTTTCTCGCAATAATTGTAGTTGTCTTCTCTCCTTTCTTTTCATAAGTTTCTATGTTTCTTGTTTATCTAGACCGTCAATGCGGGCAATCCTGGTTGTTCCCTGATTGTATATAAACTTTCTCTCAATGGATGAGATCTTTTTGTCTTTTTCACAATTACATTCTACAACTATAGGGCAGTCACAAGCACTTGCCTTTTTCCCACATACACAAGAATATGTGATAGCACACTTTCACGCTGCAATATCAAATAGCTTTGATTTCGCTTCAGCCACGAGTTCCTCTATTTTTTTCTTAAACTCTCTTTTTCCTGGTCTCTGTTGCACGATTTTCTTAAATTATAATATGCATCATGGTAGGCTTTTATCATTTGCACAACCCGAGTATGAGTCACCACTGGAATGGAGACTTTACAATATATTATCTCTATTTGAGTAGCAACACTATCGGCTATTTTTGAAAATGCTACTTTTTTCTTTGAATCCGATGAGATTGAAATTTTATAGCTTTCTTCAAAGCAACTTAGTAGCACGTCCTCATATGTCGGTAGGTTTGTTCCGCTTAGTTCTTTAGTCTGTCTTGTCATCAACACCTTTTTCTGAGTCGCCATCTCACATTCTTCACAAGAAAAACACTGAAATGTAGGAAAAATGTGTCACTGCACTGTTGCTTGATTTGTTACTACACTGTAAAACTATTTATAGAAATAGCGATGCAACGAGATGTTCTCACGTGTCACGCTGAGTAGCAACTGACAGATGACAGACAGGAGTGCACTGGCACTGCTCCCTCCCCACTAGCAATTAAGCAAGCTTAATTGTGATTTTGGATTGCAAACAACACACAATGGTTATCTCATTTATTACATTTAGTAAAATACTGCGTATGTTTGTAAAGTGGTAAAACCCCGATTTTTCATGAAAGTTCGAAAATTTTAGTCCTAATGCGTGAACTCAAAATGAAGCGTCTGTTTTTTAAAAATATTTTTTCTATTATCACACATCAAAAATGAAGTACTTGGATGCTATTAAAAGCCAAAAAAACGTTACCTGTATATTTTGAGCGTAAAGGTAAACTTTAGTGGTTTTTTTAATTTTTTTCCTAACTTTAGGCCCTTTGGGCGAACTGAATATTTTTCCATTGATTAGCATACAAATACGCAACTTTTGAGCACTATTAGAATTCGATACTCGAAAAATCAATTTTTTCGACCCACCTTAATCGTATATTGCATGAAAGGTGAATGAGCTGTAATTGTAATCTATCAAATTATTACACTAAGTAGTGATGGGTCATCTGTGACACTACACAAGTGAAAAGTTAATATGCGTTGCTCCTGATATCAGGTTAAGAGTTACTATGGATGTTTATGCAGTTCGTTCAATTTGAAACAGGACTGTACATTGACAAGTACATAGTTGGGCCCATATTTATTTTTTAGTGGTAACCCAATTACTGTGTGGTGGTTCCATTGAGAAAGAGCTTGGTGGGGAAGGAAGGGCATGAATTCCTCGGATGCAGATGCTGTGATGAGTCAGTTGTGAGAAGCTGCATTTGAACATGAGTTGCAATGGTTTTAAGTACTTCATTCCTGGACATTTTCACATTAGATCAAGTGTTTTTCACAGAGAAGACATAGTTTCACCTCTGTATATTCTGTAGCCAAAACACCATACACAGAGCACTGAAAACCTGCATCTCTGTACAGAGTCCCCTCCTATTAAAAATAGCATCTGGTGTGCTATGCTATCTCACCAGGATGAATAATATTGGACTCCTATTCTTTGGATCAACCGTGGGTGCTGAGACCTACCAAGATGTTATTAGGCAGTTCAAGAGGATGAATGCCACTGCTAGATATAGTGAGACCTGTCCTGTAGCAAATTCATCCATGACAATGCTGAAGGAATTGTTTGGCGACAGAATCATATCTAAAGGACGATGGCCAGCAACATTTCCAGGTCTTAGCAGTCCAGACTACTTTTTGTGGGTACACTTGAAACAAACTGTGTACAAAAACAATGCATACATCTTGGATGAGCTGAAGATGAACATCACTAATACCAACCATAGTATCAACCACAGGATGCTCCATAGAGTTTCCAGGAACATGGTGAAATGTGTGGACAAATGCATTGAACTGCAGGGATGTCATTGACAGTTGTGTATATTTATATATATGTATATTTACATTTACTCATGTGCTGTTTCTATGATGGGTCCTGTTTTAAATTGAACAATGTGTAGTTTTGTAGCTTGCTGTATCAGGCGAACCTGCAATGTGGAAAAGTTTCATAAATGCCCCGAGGCAATTTTTTTCACAGTCTAGATTTTATTTTTATCAAGGAAGGAAAAATCCATTTACTTTGTTAGTGTCCTTTGCAGAACAGTCAATCTGACAGACATAAGATTTTTGCAACATACCTTGAAGTTTATTAGGCAAATTTGAGTTTAAAATTCTCATACAATTAACAATTTTTTGTAGATTAGTATACCAGTGTGTAGTTAGAGATCAGTTAGTTCATTCAACTCCCCAGCCTAAGTATTTCCTATTTTGGGGGGAGCAGGAAAGAGTTTATAATGTCCTTGCTTTGGCTCATTCTCACCCAACAGGCCAATCAGTGCCGTTGTTTGGCCTGAGTTGATACCTTCCCACCTGAGATAAGTCCTGCTAAAAAGAAAACTTTATAAAAGTCCGCAACATTTGTGACGTCTTTGTAGATGTATTTTGAGTTTGAGTATGTGAAATGGCAAATGTAAACTCCACGCCTTAAATTAGATTGAATTGGAATTTTTGGATATGTTGGAATCACACAGAGCCTTTATTATTTATTTGTGTGTGTGTAGGGGGGGGGGGGGCGAGGCGGTAATACGTAAGATTGAATTAGTGTAAACAATTGCTTGTAGTCTTGAGTGTTTACAAAGTTCACTTTGAAAACCAGGAATTACACTTGAATTTTATCGTGGTCCTAGAATTCTCCCCTCCCCTGAATATGACAAATACTTCAGTGATGGTGCAGTAAGCGAATACAAAAACAGTAAAAGAGAAATTGAAAATCATATATATACACATTGCCATGATTTTCTGATTGAAACAGAATGGAATTATTTTGCAATAAGCCAAAGTAAAGATATACTACTACGTACAAAAAGTACCCGGAATTTGTGAATAAAACCCAAAATACGTGGATAATCATCAACATTTATTTTGTCACCATTCAAAATAGGCCGTATCACATGCAACACACATATGCCAACGCTTAACTCAGTCTTCAAAACAGTTTTCAAGCGCAGAAAGACGGTATCTCCCTGAGTTCCTTCTGTGAATTTAATTTTAATGGATTCAATTGATTCAAAATGCCTTCCTCGAAGTGGTAACTTCAGTCGCGGAAAGAAATAAAAATCACACGGAGCCATATCTGGAGATATGGGGCTTGGGCAAGGACATGTGTTGACGAACAAGAGTTGACGTGTGCGACGACACATTATCATGGAGCAAAATCCTAGAATTGTTTTTCCATAACTGGCGAACATTCTCATGCAGATGCCTCATAACGGTCACATAAAAGTCTTCACAGTTTGTCCCACTGGAAGGAATTCTGAGTGCACAACACCACAATAATCAAAGAAAACAATGAGAATGACCTTAATGCTTGAGCGACTTTGGCATGTTTTTTTGGGTTTTGGTTCATTTTCGAAGTGCCAGTCCGAAGATTGTTGACCTGTTTGCATGTCATACTCATACACCCATGTCTCATCACCAGTTATAATGCGTTTCATGAAGGTTGAGTCACTAGAGGCTAGCAAAATCATGTCTTCAGCAACATCCCTGCGATGTGCTTTTTGCAGGAAATTCAGCTCCTTCGGAAAAAGTCACGCATTTCATGCCTAACACATCGGCCAAAATGTTGTGAACGGACACATGTGATATGCCAAGCTCATGAGCCACTTCTCTCACATGCCGGTTTTCAAACACCATTGTCCTGATTTTTCAGACGTTTTCGTCAGTCGGTTAACCAGAACAGGGCAAATCAGCAACAACTTCTCTGCCTTCTTTAAAAGCCTTGCACCATGCATATGCTTGTGTTTTCTAGACACGAATCACCAAAGGCCTTTTGTACCATTTTCAACGATTGAGAGCACACGACTTGTTGGCAACTCATGTCCTTGCTGTTGGCAACACAAAATTTGAAACAAATTCTTTGCTCAATATTTGTCTCCATTCTGCAAGTTGCAGGACACTCGTCAACACAACTAACGCAAACAGCTGCTGTGCACAAACTGATGGATAGATTACTCTACCCCTCTGTGTGGTCATTCAGTATAGTGCTGCCATTCTACGGACAAAATGAATTCTCGATACCTCCAATGTGGGACTTTTACCAGCCAAATCCCAGCTACTTTTTTTTTTTACTGAAGGTATGTAGTGGTATTTGTGGTACTATTAAACACTCGGCGTCAAGAGCTAGTTTACAGCATCATTCTAAAGGGCACATTCTACCACCACTCCAGTTATTCACCTGTGCACAGGAACATATCACTGGTGGCCTCCCCGATGGTGCAGTGGTAGCATCGTTGCCTTGTAATCAAGGGGTCCTGGGTTCAATACCCGGTGGAGGTACATAGTGGTTCGGATTCCACTTTAAACCATAGGTCCAGTCCTGATTAGCCTTACTGTGCATAAAGTGGACTTAAAACACCAAATCAATCATATCACTGGTGACTGTTACACAGCCATTTCAAAGATGACGTCCGGAGACATGTGTAGAATGGCTGAATGCAAGAATGGAAAATATCAAGACTATAGCAGGTGCAGTATGCATAATGTGTGTGTTGACAGTGTGTCTGATCCTGGATCAAGAAGCACAACTGACAGCAAGCAACCATAGGTTGCTGTGCTATTTTTGCTTATAACCAGAAGCAATACTTGAGGCATACCATCCAGTGTTGTGAAGCCGGAGGTGAACAGGACCAGTAAGATTATTCATAAACAAAGTGGGATTTAGCTGTCCAATGATAAAGTTATCAACACCTGAACTAAAGGTACCATCCTGACATTTGTCTGGCTGGGTGCTTTGAAAAAAAAAATCTTTGCAAAACCTTAGTTAGGATGGCAGGTCACATGCATGATTAAAAATCGTGAATTTATCTCCAAGCCTGCTGAGTCCCCAGGAGCTCTGTGCACATAACTAAACTTTAAAACAACTGCAAGTGATAATTTTTACTTCATTTTTAGCAATTTTCTGTGAAGTTCAGGTCCAATTTTGTTGTTTAAGAAAATGGTCAGATCACTTAATCCAATACATGTTGTTAAAACTTTACTGTACACTAGTGCCTTGTAATAACAAGTCGGTATTTCAACACACATCAGGAGAATGTCTGATTATATAGTGTGTACAACTTGACTTTCATCTTGTCTCTTTTGTAGACCATTTAAAAATCCCCCATTTTCCAGAAAATTCTCAATTTTTTTGTATCTTCAGTCGCATATAACACAAATTGAGTCATAGATACAGAGCCAACATAATGTATATGTCTCTCTCTCTCTCTTTCTCTCTCTCTTTCTTTTTCTCTTTTTTGAGCCTACATATAATTTACTTGAAATAAATTATTCCACCTTCCTGGGTGGAATACATTTCTAACTTTGGGTGCAAATAACATGCATAATTTGACACATTTTTTATGGCATGTTTATCAGATGTGGGTCACTTTAACTGGTACGTTAAAGTGGTGCATCTTTACATTCTTCCACAGGCTAGAACTCTGGAACTATTTCTGAGGCAAACCATACAGACATGGTTGAACCATTGAGCTAAATTTCATCCAATTGCAAGCTATGACCTGGAAACGTTTCTGAAATTGGTCTGACATGGAATAACCCAAAATCATTATTTTGCCTTCATGGAATTTGCTTTTTTGCACTTTTCTTATAAAATATATCACTAGAATTGTGTAATCTGTTTTCCTTATCTTATTTCAGATATCACAAGATGAACCTTTACCAAAACAGATATGTTACCAGTGTGTTTACAAATTAAATACACTAGATGATTTTAGAAAAGATGCACGAGTTTGTGATAAAATTTTGAAAAGCTATTTTTTCCCAGAAGTTCATGAGAATGAGAAACAGGTAAGTGATAAAATATTTGGGATATCTCTTCTGGCCATTCTTATTTTCATTAGAACCTAACAATATAATTCATGATGTTTGTGTTTAAACAGTTCATTTATCGGAATGCTATTCTGTTTCCATATAAAATTGAGTGAAACTTTCTTGAATTATCATTGAATTTTCAGTTTAAAGAAACCAAATGAATAGTGTTATTGTTCTCGAACATATCGATTTAAATATTATAAAGAATAAAATGCAGTTTACAAGTAAAAGAAAGGAGATTTTGTTGTCATTGATGTGCAGAGAATATTGATAGTTTCAGGTTCAAATCCTGCCATGTGAGTGCCTCTTCATCACTTTCGTCTATCCATCATTCACCCTCATTGTTTTGTTGATGTAGAAAAGCAACATAAAATGAGAAACATTACACAAATTGGAGGGTTCTGATTTTGAACTAATCAGAGGTAACAGCAAAATGTGAAGAATTAAAAAGTTGTTTCAATAAAATAACAACAATGTTAACTACATTAACCGACAGTGTTGCCGTCGAGTATATATTGCAGAGGACATTTTTCCTGCTGCCGACAAAAGCGAAGAGGGAGGCCGTTTCCGCTAACCTGAAGAGGTAACAAGGATGCCAATGCAAGGGAAGAGTGAGACAGTGCGCTACGGGGTTATTAAAGGGCCCAGTTACCGGTCAGGCCTTCCGGTACAGGCCACACTTGTTTCACAGAAAAGAGCTAAATCCTGCCTAAAATGGGGATACTACTTTTCTGAAATAACTAGAACTAGACTACAAAGCCAAAACTGGTTAGGTAAAGACAAAAAATAGTTCCTTGGTGCGATTTGTGATTTGAACAAACCTTGAACCAAAGAACTAAGTTGGCAACAGTAGTACATACAGTCTTTTACAATCTGACTGTCGCTGGAGGAGTGGAATTCTGTGATCTGCTCGCCGCACAAACATCAAACTGACCAGAGAAATGTGTGGTTCTTCTTCACCTTTCCACCCCAATCGCAAAGAAACAGAGATGAAGATTTGACAAGGCTTGACCACAATTCATCGGATTTTCGCGGTGACGTGTCTCATGAGTGGTAGTTCTTTCTACGAGTGTTTGTGGCTAAATCACTGAGCAGATTGAAAAAGAAAAATGAAGAAAACTACAAAATCTAGATTGAAGGCATGTTTTTTTTTTTTGTTTTGTTTGGGGGTTAGGGGTGGAGATGATAACATCTAGCAGGCAGGCATAATTGCTGAACTGATGGCCAGTAACACTTTTGAAAAAGTCACGCCACGCCACTGGAACTGATGTACTCCAATTTTAAGGGGCAGATCCCGTATTTTTAAGGGGCAGAAAACCCTATTAATAGAGGCACATATTTTTGGTAAATAAAGAAGCACAATTTTGGTACAAAAACAAAGTCGATTTCAGGTTCAAAAGCGGTAAATAAAATAAAATTTTGGTGTTATAGCGGTGAATAATCACATCAAAAGTGCTATATAAGATGACATTTTGGTTTTAAAATTATGAATATAATTTTAAATTTGATTTAAAAACTGCCCTTATTACACAAAGTAAACTTATCCCTTCTAATAGCACATTTATGTAGTTACCAGAGTATTAAGTTTTATTCCTGTGCAAAGGGGTCCATTTTTGCTTCTCAAATATTTACAGCAGAATTAGTCAATTTTCCGTGAATTGCATAACTTGCAGGATACTTCAGACTTCAGAAAGTGTTGCGTCGGTATATAAACGGTAAATTTCGTGTTTAAGAGTATATTTCGCATTTTGCAGTTCATTTCGTATTATTTCGTGACAAAAGAGGGTAGGAAAATGCACCTCACACCTTTCAGAAACATGAAAAATAAACATTATAGCATGTTATTTCGTGTTTTCGTCAAAAACTAAATTTGCATGCCTCTACCTATTAATAAAACAGACCAAAAAATCGTATGTATTGTGTTGTTTAAAACAAATGCCACGTTAGAAGTTGCACTCTATGTAGCTATATGTAATTTTGTACACTACAAATGTTGCATCAGAATGAGATTTAAATTGTGTATTGATTATTCAGGGCAGCTACTTACTAGGAATTCCTTGAATTCTGGGAATTATGCATGAATTATTGGCTCCAAGAATTCTGCATGAATTTTTCTCCATAGATGTGAAAAATTGCAACTTTTATTAATCCTTTTATTAATTATAGTTAAATTTTGTCATGGTCTTAGAGTGGTCACTGTTGTTATTTTTTTTATAATGAATGAAATGCTTATTTGTAATGCAGGTGTTATAAAGAAAAAGTTGTTTTCTATCATTGGCAAGTAAATTAATAAAAAAATCACTCATACTATACATAAAATATGCATTGAGTAAATTATCTTGCCAAGCTTGGTCGAGAGAATCAAATCAGATCAAAAATCATTAATTGACCAATAGTTATTGCTAGTATTTGCTCTGTTTATATTGTTACTTCCCTGGATTCTAATTTCTAATGTGTTAGCTCATGTAAATTTGAAACAACATCAAGAAAGGGTTTAATTTTTAGGGTTGCCTTTGTTAAAGGGGTGAATGAAAATTGCATTATCACAGGTTTAGAAGTTGCATGTGGCCATGCTATAACTAATTCAAACTTTCATTTTACCTGTAGGTGACCTCTTCTGCTGGAGTTTCATACACTGACGATTGCATATTAATAGATGAAAATCCTCTTGAGGAAGAGACTGACTGTATTTATGCCCACAAGAGTGCAGGCAAAGATCTCACTAATAATTCCATAACCTCTACTCAGAAGTCTTGTGATGATGAACATTTTCTTGCTGAGAGTGATGATGAATGCTGTATTGTTGAAAATGAAGGGCTTGTTGTGAAAGACAATGTCATGTCACCATGCAAAAGAAATGCTAATACTACACCTGCAGAGGATGCTGAGGATATGCATGTCAAAAGGCCAGCGGTCATAACAGTGAGCAGCCCATCATTGAAAACCACAGATGGGAATCAGGGACAAGAATTAGAGGCACCCTCCATGGGAATTGAAAATGATGGCCAATTGCAAAATCAAAGGTAAGATGAAATGTTGTCAACAATGACCTCACTTCCATCCAAAAATCTAAATTTCATTGCATTGTCCACACCAATAGCCATAATACTACTATTAGTCGCTGCTTCCAGGTAGCAGTTACTGTTATCTACTGGTACTATCAATGACTGAGCACAGGGAAAGAGCCTATGAGTGCAAATATAACCTTCCGACACGAACATAAGTATTGACCCAAACCCGTGATTCTGATGCGTCTCCCCCTGCTCCATTCTACTTCTCGCAACCATTCCCATGAACCTACGTCCTGGCTAAATGATCACTTTCTTGTCTATCCCCTATCATCATTCGTTACTAGTCTGTGAACCACACAGGATGAATCTATCTTTGATCTACATGCCAAAGATGTGGTTATATACATGAAATTACACTACACACTACATATCTTGAGGTGCACAAGTACTCATACTTATATGACAGGTTTCGTTCTTCCTAATGGAGCCCCAGTATCAGACCTTGGTAAGGTTTGAAAATTTTAAGAAAAGTTACAAATTAAACAAGAAAAAAAATGATATTTGGATGGCAATATTTCAGTTTCATCCACTGAACTTTCACTATTCCTCATCTTTTTACAGTAATTTCAGCTTTTTACAAAAGGGCGAAATGTTGTTACTCAAAATGCTAGTTTTAATATTTTATTTGTACTTTTGTCTCTTGATTTCTGAACTATAAGGGAACAAACAAATGTGTATAATTTTTTTATTTTTTATTTTATGTTGCATTGCATTTTTTTTGCTATGATAATTATGAAATAGTGAAAATGTGCATTAATGTAATTAAAAATCAGTAAATATTGCTAACTAATCATCTTGTTCACCAGATTGTGTAAGCTCATTTCTTGTCTTCGTTAGATTTTTTTTATCTAAGAAATCATAAATATTTGTTTTTTCCTCTGCCTACAAGTAGCTAAATTCAACTTCGGATCCAGTGAGTGTGTTGATTGTGTAAGTATTAACATTCCTTTTTATGTAACATATTTTTTGTATGTATATCTTACTAATCCTAATTCCCCAAGTTTATTATATTAATCTTCTCTCCAATTTTTTCCTTCTTTCATGTTCTACTTTATTTGTCCTATTCCTATTTTAGTGTTGATGTGGGGCATTTTATTGTGCTGCTTTAGTTTTTTTTGTTTGCTTGCTTGTGTCTTTCTTCTTCATATTTCAGCGCCTCCCATGGCGCAGTGTCCTGGTTTTGATACCCGGTGGACGCAAATAGTGGTTCGGATCCAACTTTAAACTGTAGGTCCAGTCATGATTAGCTTTACTGCATAAAGTGAACTTAAAACACCAACTCAATCAGTCAATCAATCAATTCTTCCTATTTCACTCATTGCTGTTGGGTCTTTTCTAAGCTTTATTTCAAAACATTTCTTCCCATTCTAAGGTACTAATTGGGAGAGCTGGAAAAATATAATTGTGTGCAAATTGAGACAATTCATGTATTTGTTTGTGTCCAAACTAGGACTTAACCTGCAACTGAGGTTGCTCAAATAATTTGTTCCCAATGCTCAAAACTGAAAAAGTAAATATACCCTCAACCTGCTCAGTCTTAGCCAAATTTGAAATATTTTGATGTTGTCCAAACATTCTTGTGCACATTTCTGATGAAATGTCTGAGAAAGCAGTCATCATTTCTGGAATTCTTTATGATAAAGCGGTAACATGCACTGAGGAGTAGCCAGTCTAGCAGTGATGTCTAGAGGCACATATTTTTGGTAAATAAAAAAGCAAAATTTCGGTACAAAAACGGAGTCAATTTCGGGTTCAAAAGCGGTAAATAAAATGAAATATCGGTGTTATAGCGGTGAAAAATTGGATGAAAAGTGGTATATAAAAAGACATTTTGGTTTTAAAATTGTGAATATAATCCTAAATTTGATTTAAAAACTACACTTATTCCACAGAATTAACATTTCACTTCTAATAGCACATTTATGTAGTTATAAGAGTATTAAGTTTATTTCTGTGTAAAGGAGTCCATTTTTGCTTCTCCAATATTAACAGCAGAATTAATCAATTTTCCGGGAATTGCATAACTCACAGGATACTTCAGACTTCAGAAAGTGTCGCGTCGGTATATAAATGGTAAATTTCGTGTTTAAGATTTAATTTCGCTTTTTGCAGTTCATTTCGCATTATTTCGTGACAAAACATGGTCACAAAATGCATCTCACACCTTTCAAAAACATGAAAAATTAACACTAGAATGTGTTTTTTCAAATTTCGTTTTTTCGTCAAAAACGAAATATGCATGCCCCTAGTGATGTCACATCTCGAATTATTTTGAAATCACAATACATATTAATTCTGCTGTTGAACCTACAGTTCATAAGTGACCCCTCAATACGATCTTCAGGCAGGCTGGCAACCTTTTCGACCACCTGGTGCGTGGGTAGCAGTGGTCCCCATCCCCCCAAGACCAATGGTGCATTCCCTCCAAAATCATGCTATGCGTTTCCCCCAAATCATATCATTTGCACTCTCAAACCATTTTGTAATCCCCACAAAGTATTTAATTACGACAGCGTATCTCCCGAAAGTAACTTGTAGCTTTTTGTTACAAATGATGCACCTACTTTAAATTAAGCAGTATACCAACACTGAGCATTATATTTTAAGAAGTGATGTTATAAATGAATATCGAGAATGTCTTGTAATGGAGCTATAGTATTAAAGTTCACATTCACCTCAGTAAAGCACCAAACACACATTATTTTCGAGAGCAAGAAAATTTTTACATTTTTTGATTGGCTTCATTTTTGTATATGTTGAAGTAGTAAGCCTATTTGAGATTCATTGCCTAATATTGGGTTATTTTACGTCACCTTTCTGTCACTTTTTACTAATCATGGCAAAGAGGCTGAGTGATGATGATATGAAATTGATGAAGTGACACTCATAAAAAAACAATCAATCATCCCCAGACCGGGATTTGAACCCGAGACCCCTGGCATCGTGGATTGCTATGGTAACCACTCCATCACGAAGGTCCGTTCTTACGCCAACCTGAATTGAAATTGGTTTATTCTGGGAATCTCAAGTTATTTATAACAAGAAAGTTATGTTTTATTTGGTACAATAATACAGAATCGCTTACAAACATACTCTTAATGCAATATAGACAGTGGTGTGCATAAAGGGGGCGGGGTTATAATAACCCTCCTTTGGCCCAGTAAAAAGAATGTCAAAGGCGGGAAAAGATGGCAAATAGATGGCTGCCTACTAAAAAAAATGTATAGCCCCTCGTACCCTTTGGAAAATCCCTGGTGCACCACTGTATATAGAGCTTTGTTTTTAAGCCCACTTTATTCACAGGAAAGCTAATCGGGACTGGGGACTTGCAGTTTAAATTGGGATCCGAACAACTTGCGCGTCAACATTGCATCAAACCCGGGACCCCTTGATTACAAGGATGTAATGTTACTACTATGCTATCCATCAAAGAAAGAAAAATGAAAACTGTCCCACAACTTGTCAATACATGGGCTGTTCCACTTGGAACATAGAAAAGTAGGAGAAAGGTCTGTTCCACTTTCTGATAGGGGAGGAAGTGTGATAATTTACATTGACATTTCCTAATATTTTAAAAATTATTTTCTCAAAAATGGTACGAGGCCCCAAATTTTTTTTCATTTCCTGGTCTTAGTACATATATTCACCTACAAGTTGGCATACTTCATGTATTTTTACCTTCATGCTGTTTTGAGATAGGCCAAATTCTATCTACTAACAGCATCGATATCCCAGTAATGTGCTATATCAGGTAGCTTGTACTAATAGTGAACTTCATTGCCCAGAAAACAAATCTTTGGGGTACTGTTGCTTAACCAACATATTAAGGGCCGAAAAGAGGAAAAAACTGCATTTTGGACCCTCTTTGTTGCCGCATAACAATGGAAAGCAACAATGTCCCATCAAAACAATTGAATGTATATAAGCAACCAGTCTTATATTAACAGTATATAACAAACGTTTGGGATGTTGTTGATTTCCAATGATACAGCACTCCGAACTTCCCCATGTTTCACTTTTCATGAAAAATGGGTGGTTGGGTCAACCTTGAACTTGACATTTTCTACAGGGGAGGGAAAATTTTTTTAAGGTCTCAAAATTGCACAATATTCATTTCTCATGACCTACTTCAACATATAAAAAAATGAAGCCAATCAAAAGATACAACTATCCAAATATCCCTTTTTTGTTCGAATTTCAAAATAATGGCTCTTAAACACTTTCTTTTCTTCATTTAATGGATTAAATATGGTGCATTTAAGGTGTAAAATTTTTTACATATATTTTTGGAAAATATATAAATGTTGAATTTTACATTATTTGAAGGGAAAAAATCCCTGCCCCCAAGATCTCAATGGCACAGCTTGCACCATAATCCCCCCGTGTGGGCACCCCTGGTGGGTAGAGACAGCCACTAAAAGGAAAACTGAAGATTTCTGTTTCTAGTTTCGCACTTGCTCATCACCAACCCACCAGCTGCTGTAAAGGTTGAAAGGCCATGCCTACAGATACCCTAGTCTATCACTTATAGGTACTGATGAAGGATTATAGTCCGAGGAATGTGGGGGAGTAATTTTAATATTTACATCTCATATTCTACACATTATATTTATGTATAGTAGCACAATACGCTCATATGGCTTCAAGTCTTTATTTATGAAATGAGAAAGTATTTTCTGTGTTATTTTTTCCAGTAAGAATATAATTATTAGAATGTAAAAACTGACGGAAATCTATTACCCACAAGTACGAGAGCTGATCAATACATTTTAATAAGCATAACAATCTGAAATATGTGTATATATTATGGGGGCAGGGTGTGTGTTGGGGGGGGGGGAGGTTTATTGTACTTTGTAGGTAGTGAAATAATGGAATAATGTTTCAGTGAAAAACAGTACAAGGAGCAAATTACTTATAGCCTCTTATCAGCTTTATTGATAAGGCATAATTTACATTTTTGCCATTTCACATTAACTTTCTGGATTTTGAACTTTCATTGTGACAATAAAAGTGGTTAACAAACTCACAAAGTGATGGGGAACAGTCATAAACATACTTAAATTCTGTACTCGGAATTTGAACACAAGACCATTCTTGCATGCATTGGTTGTTTTCAAAGAGTGGTTTCTCAAATTCCTTGCATGGATGTGTGCATGTGCTTGCATGCATATGCCCAACCAGAAAGTTTCTAACGGAGGTCTGGCTGTGAAAAAGTATTTTGAATTGAATGTCAAATTTGGTAGGAAAATGACAAAATAATTAGAATTACTTATTTTTTTTTAAGAAAATTAAGTTGAAAAGGGGGTGATGGGAGGATTGTGACCCTCACTTGTCCTTTTTTTGAGTTTGTATTCGTTTATTTAGCATATCTGATTAATTACGATAGTAAGGACTTATCTACTAGAACATTAGATTCAAATCATGGTTAATTTTTTAAGTGAAAAAATTACAGAGGATTCATGTCTTTGCAGATGAGGATACTGATAAATAAAATTTAGATTTTGTGCTAAATGATCACTTCCCTCCAAGACTAGTGGTGCATCACAAACAGTAATAATAGTACTCTCATTACTGCAAAACCACAGGAAATTACCAACTGTAACAGATACAATATGCTTTTCAGATCAATATTTCAGTATCGCTGTTTCAGTGGCCAGAAAATACATGACTGTTGAAGTAACTGGGATTTTCATGCAATTCTCACATTATAAGTAACTTTTTGTCACTGTATTTTGTATGTATTTTTCGTTATTTTATTTCACTTTTCTGCCACATTTACTTTAAAGTTAATATGCAAAATTTGGTGTTAATTAGCAGTTCCAAAACAAAGGAAACCCAATTGATTTGATTTGTTTTACTTCACTTCTCTGCTACTTTTGGCTAATTGCAAAGATGTAGGTGAAAACTGATGAAATTGATGAATTGACAGTCGCAAATGAATGTAGACAGGATACAAGACTCACCGAGGATTGTACTGGGTGTGGGTCCTGATGCTAGAGCTTTGTTGTCTTCAAGAATACAGTCCAGAGTGTACTGTGTGGAAAGTCACTCCACAACGAAAACCTGCCTCCTCCACCTTTCCAAACATACAATTTACTTCCATTTACTTTTCAGTATTATCGTTAAAATGAAATATTCACATCCCTCATAATTTTGAGAGTGGTGTACTAAAAGTATTGCAGATTTATAGAAATGTTGGATCATTTAAACTGTCAGTAATTCTACCAATCTACAAGGGTCGTTCAAGGTTGACCGGGATTTTCGTACGTAAAAAATCGATGAATAGCCGGATCATGATGAAACATGCGGGTGACGTAATGTATTCCTTCGCGAGTAACTAGCGCCCGGCATGACGTATTTCGCGCATGCACAGCAGTTGCAGCAAACATGGCGGCAAGCAGTGTGTCTGTGGCTGTGGAGCAGCGGTGTGTAATCAAATTTCTCGTGAAGGAGAAAGTGAAACCAGCTGAGATTTTACGACGATTGCAAGCACAGTATAGTGAACAAACGATGTCGCGGACAAGAGTGTACGAATGGTGTGAGCAGTTTCGCGAAAGACGGGAGCTGGTGACAAATGAAGCGCATGGACACATTTGCCCGACTGCAGTCACACCAGTGAATATCGCACGTGTTGAGCAAATGATTCTTGAGAACCGGCGAGTAACAGTGTGGGATATTGCTGCCAAGGTGAATATCAGTGTCGGGCATGTTGAGACAATCATTCACGACCACTTACGCTTCCGCAAAATCTGTGCAAGGTGGGTTCCCCGCCAGCTGACATTCGATCAGAAGTGGACACGCAGGACGGTCTGTGAACAGCTTCTGAATCGGTTTCGAGCAGAAGTTGATGAATTGTTGCAATCCATCATCACGTGTGATGAAACATGGTTGCACAATTCAACCCCAGAGACCAAAAGACGCAGCATGGAGTGGCGGCATAAAAGTTCCCCGCCCCCCAAGAAAAGCAAAATGCAGCCGTCCGCTGGAAAGATCATGGCAAGTGTCTTCTGGGACATGAAGGGCATTATCCATGTGGATTTTCTGGACAAAGGGAGCACGATTAATGCCCAGTATTACTCCACATTGTTGAGTGGTGCTGTACGAAAGTCCATTCGCAAGAAAAGACCTGGGATGTTGTCTGGAAATGTCATTCTTCTCCATGACAATGCCCGCCCTCACACGGCCAATGTGACAACAACAACTCTGGCCGACATGCGCTGGGAAGTTCTGCCCCATCCCCCCTACAGTCCGGATTTAGCCCCCAGTGATTATCATTTGTTTGCACCCCTTAAAGACCATCTGGGAGGGAAGAAATTCACGACAGACGAAGTACTGTGGAGCGATGTCCTCCAGTGGCTACGACAACAACCAAGTTCTTTCTACGCCAAAGGAATTCGGGAGCTGCCAGGACGATGGCAACGGTGCCTCGGCGCGCACGGAGAATACTTTGAAAAACTGACATAGTTTGGTGTTTCTTCTGCTACCTATTTCCTCTGCAGAAATAAAAGTCCCGGTCAACCTTGAATGACCCTTGTACCAAACACTGATGTGTCTATATTGGCCAGTTCCAATGAAATAACCTAATGTGATGTATACGGACTTTATGTCCTATAAAACTGTAAAATATGTATGTACAGAAGGTTTGCCCACGATAAAAATAGTCGACTTTGAATCTCACAACTGGCTAGTAAATCCCCTTGTGCCACCACCAATTGTGTTCGATGTGACGGCCATGGGCCCGAACGATTGCCCGGCAGCGTAGTTTCCACTGAAGCAAACTCTGCATGGAATGGGAAGGGGAATGTCTCACCATACCCCTTTGGCAACTTTCCCAAGTCCCTGCAAGGTACGGGGATGGCCTCGAGCAAGTGACTGTTTGAGGAATCCAAACCCACAGTAGTCCATTGGTGATCCATTGGTGAGGCATCCAGGGATTTCACAGGGATGGACGAAGCTCGAGCAGTATGGCTGGAGGCCTTGTCCATGTGGATTCATACATGTGTGGTCTCGTCACCTTACAGGTGGAGGATGTGTATGTCATACAGAGGGGCCATAACGTTCTCCTGGAAGTAAGCTGCGTTGACTTAGGTGTTGGAAGTCACTTTGACGAGTGGGAGTATTCCCCGACTGCAATATCCGGCCACCACCAGAAATCCCCTGGAAAACTTTTCCTTGCACTGCAGCACAGTCAAATCGGCTCTTCTGGTCTGTTGGACGGTAGAAAATGGATCAAACTCTGTTGGTCTCATCTACGTAGAGCCACCCCTCATCCAGGGTACACACCCATTCCCACTTGTCCCCTGCAAGGTATGTTTCATACAGTTGTGAACCTCTCTTGCTTGTGGTGCTCTGAGAGGCGGTGTCCGCGTGCTTTGTGATGCGCTTCCAATGAGAGGTTCTTCCGGATGATGTTGGAAACTGTGCCTTTTGAGATACCGTGGCGAATAGCCAAACTTTTCTGCGTTGGGGGATTGTCGTGTGTCACTGATGTCCTAATGGCATGCACTTTGCGGGCTGGGGCCATGATGTCCTCACAATTTCCAGCCGCGCACGTACCACAGGGGCCTGTTGGGCACATCGTCGGATGATGAGACCTGCACCAGCTTTGCTGACGATTAAACCCTCTTCTTTGCACCGTTTCACTATTATTGAGTGACTATAATGGGCGGCGGAAAGTCCACAAATGAACCCCTCCCAGAAAGCTGTCACTTTTACCTTCATCGTTCCATAGATCGTGCTCAAATGATACTGTTATCTAGTACAGGCTCCAGTGTAGCCAGCTCAGTATTGGGACATAACAGCAGTTCAATGCATCGTTCACAATGGCCAGTCAATTTAGACTATTTTTATCGTGGGCAACCTTCTGTAATTATTGAAGAGGTTTTCTTGGGCAACCAACCAGGTGATTTCCGGATAGGCTTCCGAGCTTTCGAGAGCTAACGTCACACTTATCTTCAGGGATTGGGCAATGTAATCCCTGAAGATGAGAGTGACGTTAGCTCTCGATAGCTCGGAAGCCAATCACCTGGTTGATTGCCTCTTCAATCTTCGCTGCCAGGAAAGCTTCAACAATTATGTATGTAATTATGCCATAAAAATGGAAAAATATGTCATAGAAATTTAAAGATATGTCAGATAAATGCAGAATATTCCCAATAAAGCTAAAAATATGCATTATATAGGAAGTCGGTATCTTCCAGGGAAGATTGACTAGGATGGAGGTGTGGTATTAAGTGAAGTCAGAATCCCTTTAACCGAAGAATATAATGGGAAAATACTGAAAATATTGTGAGGTTCACTGCATTTATCGTAAGTTAGATTTACTATTATGTCAGACTTACACCTTTGTGCAAACTGTGTGGTGGAGCCATCTCGCGTCACTACTTGCACAGTGACTTGTTATCGTTTGCCTACTCCAGAAATAGGTGGACAGAGTATATACATACACACTAATATGTGGGTGGCTCAAACGACAAATGATCTTGAAACTCCCATACTCGATTGCTGATAGAGTAGGGGCTGTAATGTACCAAATGTTATTTTTACTTTTGACTGATTGTTGTGAGTAGCAACAAGAAGGTAAAAAAATTAGAACAATGGAAACTTCTTTACTTGCTTGCACAACAATGACTGAGAACATTTTTCCTTACTAATGTTTGGATGGCTATCAATTGTCGGTGGGATAAAAAAATGGGAAGAAAATACGGCATCTGTTTTTAATTTCTTTGTCTGTAATTTCCTTATCCTGCCATTGATAATATAAACTATCCATTGCACTAAAATTGCGAAGAGTAAATTATAAAATAACCAATTATATGTCTTATTACGAGAAAATTGAAGAAATGTGTTGTAAAAATGCTAAGTTGGTAAAATATGTCAAAATATGCCTTATCAAATGCATCTACCAGGTGTCCCAGATGTCGCTGAACCCAGTGTTTATGACCGTATAACTGAGAAGCTAAATGGAATGAGAAGAAATGCTTTCTTCGAAGATAATGCCCTGTATTTTGAGAAAATTATCTAATACAAACATATGGAATATCATACATGATTTAATAATAAATAATTAAAATGTAGCCAGAAACGAAAAATAAATTTCTGCAAATCGTATTTATTGACACACAACTCACTGAAGTAAATTGCAACATTTTTCAATATCACTGCACAATCTGAATGGAATACTATTGTATTTGACAGAAAACGTAGATTGATGAAGTCTTACAAACATTGCACCAGGGTATGAATGAGCTATTCCCAAATTCCATGTTTTTGCAATGTTCCGAACCACACTGGCAACACCATTGTTGGCAAGTGTCACTGACAGATGTGTTTCACCTCTGGCTATCACACTAAGGCACTTTTAACGGAAAATGAGAAAGTTGGTTATTTTAGAAAATTTCGATAGCCTTCATACAGCTTGCAACTCTAAAATGTCGATATTGAATTTTAGGAGCTGATGTTCTGGAGCATGTTGAAGAAAAAATGATGGCATCGCCAAAAAGTTAGTTAGGAAGCTCACTGCAGAATCCATTATGTAAGTCAACTGCTCACAGGGCTGTACGGGAATTGAAATTGTACCCGTATAGAGTTCGTGGATTTCCCAGCACGGTTGCGTTACTGTCATTGGTTACAATTATTCATCAGAAGTGGTGTCAATGTACTGAATGAAGTTTTTTTTTCTAGCGACGAAGCTTGGTTTGAATTGGCCGGGTACGTAAACAGTCAAAATTCCAGATATTGGGCCACAGGAAACCCACATAAGTTGCATAAACTACTGTTGCATTCCCAAAAATTGCAAAAAAATGGGGGATGGTACGCAATATCGAGACGTCGTCGTAATTCACTACCGACATTTCAGGGTTGCAAGGTTATCAAAAATTTTCTAAAATAACTAACTTTCTCCTTTTTCGTTAAAAATAACGTAGTGTGATAGCCAGAGTTGGAACACATCTGTCAGCGACACTTGCCAGCAACAGTGTTGCCAGTGTGGTTCGTAATATTGCAAAAACATGGAATTTGGGAATAGCTCATTAATACCCTTGTGCATTGTACTTTTTCTGTCAAATTCAGAAGTATTCCATCCAGATTATTTGGTGATATTGAAAAATTTTGCAATAATTTGCCTCAGGGAGTTGTGTCAATAAATACGATTTTCAGAAATTTATTTTTTGTTTCTGGCAACATTTTAATTATTTATTATTAAATCATGCATGATATTCCATATGTTTGTATCACATAATTTTATGAAGAAAGCATTTTTTCTCATTACATTTAGCCGGGTTCGATACCCGGTGGAGGCACATGGCACAGTGGTTTGGATCCCACTTTAAACTATAGGTCCAGTTCCGATTAGCCTTTCTGTGCATAAGTGGACTTAAAACAACAGATCAATTCAATTCAACTCATTAGATTTAGCTTTTCAGTTATACGGTCGTAAACACCGGGTTCAGCGACTTCTGGGACACACTAGTTCAGCTGATTTTCATCAGATACGTAAATATCTCACCCCAGTATTCGATCCGATGACAAATAAAAAATATGTTATAAAATAAAGAAAGTCCCAGGCTCTAGTGAGTTAGTGTCTGTTTGACAAAAAAAAAAATAGTTTTAGTCAGTTGTTACTTGATACAATGGAGAGCAAGCGAACAGTATTATTACTAATAGAAATATTAGACAGGGTTCCCACTGACCTTGAAAGCAAGAAGTCAGGGAAGTCAACTTCAAAGTGAGTCATGAAAAATTAATGTTTTTGTTGCCAGGATTGGAAATTGAAAGCACATATTATTTTTCCTCCCGACTATTTTCTTTTTTTTGGGGGGGAGGAGATATTTTACATAAAAATGGTTCCTTTTGTTTTATTTTTTGCCAGTTATTTTCAACAATGTTGAATATACTTGATTTCTGTGATTTACATGCAAATTTGAATGCTTAATATGTATTTATTAGTAATCTAGATCATTATAGGTGTTGGGGAAAGCTTTTAAAAATTAACTGGAAAAGTCCAGAAAATTTAGTCTTTTAAAATTAAAAATTAGGGGATACAGAGTAGTAATGAAAAATATTTTGTTTTCAGGGCATCCCACGAGAAAAAGAACAACTCTGAACAAGTGAATACAACAAATGATGTCAACTGTGTGTCTACTGTGTGTGTGATTGGAGCAAATGGTTCTGTGCCAGAATATGAAACCAATAGATATCATTCAGAGAAAACACTTTCTGCCATATCGGGTGCATCAGTTGGCCATGCTGCCAACTGGGTACCTCCATATGCGGAGGCTTCTGAATATTCTCCTGACAGAATGCCTACATCTTTACCTGTAAATAACACTGAGCAAGACTCAAAGGGTCAAGTACAGCAGAGCTATCTGCATTCTTGTGTATTGTGCAGGCAGAAATTTCCAACAAGAGACTGCTTGAAAGAGCATATTAGAAATATGCACAAACTGAATCTTATATCACCAGGAAGCATCTTTCCAAACCGACGTAAGAGCTTGAATTTGCAATGCAAAAGTTGCGGAAAGCTAATGTCAAATGTCAGTAAACGCAAAGACAATCCCTGCGATGAGAATGTATGTTTGGAGTGCAATGTAGCATCTCAGAGTAAGGAAGAACCTGCACAAAGTTCAGAGAATACTGTACCAAAGGCAAGGAAGAGGCGGAAAATTATTGAAAGTACTGACGACATACAATTTGCTTGCAAGGCATGCAAATCTAAGTTCCTGTTGAAGGTAAACCTCCTAGAGCACTTGAACAGCCACATTCAAGAAGGAACAAACTGTTGTTCAATATGCAATCAAAGTTTTGCTACAGCACCCTTGATAGAGCTCCATATGTACAAGGCCCATACGAAGCGTGAGTTCAAGTGCAAATTTTGCAACAGGTACCTTTCTTCCAAACACAGCTTGGACACGCACACGAATAAGCACACTGGTACGAAGGACTTTATTTGCCCAACTTGCAGTAAGATGTTCTACAGCAAGAAAGGTCTAATCGTGCATGTACGAAAGTCATTTCGTTGCAATAACCAAACTTCTGGAGTAGCAGTGCAAAATGAGACTGCCATAGTTACTGGTGAAAGGTGCTTAGAGCAACATCAAAATGAGGACATGAGAGAAAGTGATGTTAATTGTGCTCTGGATAAGTAGCATTTGTGTGTTTTTATATGTTCACAACGTAAACTGAAAAAATTGCTGCATAGCATCAAAATATTTATGATAATGCCTAAACCATATCATTTCAGACTTATTTATTTTGAATTTCAGAGTAACAAGCTTGTATAATATTAATTTCCTTATTTACTTTTACAATTTTATATTTTTACATAGTATTGTAATTTTATATTTATATTTACTGTTTGTGTAAGTATACCTGGCACAAGTAAGATTGCTATGGAGGACTTCATCTTACTTTAGTATGGAATAGGAGTTTCAAGCAATGATCAGTGTTACTGATTGTATATTAATCGGCTTTGAATATAATTACATCATGAACCAAAAGTTATAATAGCAACATCATATTATATAGTACATAACTCCAGATATTGTAAATAGGTATTGAAATGTGATTAGTCACATAAATTAGATGAACTGAATAATATTTTTGCACTGAATTCAACCTGGCAGCAAAAGTATTTAAACAATTTAGAGTTTTAAATTTAGTAATTTTTCCCCCCTTAGCTCTGTTTAATCTGTAATTTAAGGCAGGCTCTATATGATACAATTTAATCCAGTAATTTTGTACTGAGAACAAACCTGGTTACTCATAAACAATAACATATTTCAAGCTCCTGATTTGCATCTGCATCCACAGATTTTTCCTGAAAAGAAAGAACTAGAAGCTTCCTTATTACCTCATTACTTTTGCTTGTAATCCTGCTGATGCAAAAGCCAAATCTGTTAATTTATAACTAGGGGCATGAAGTCTTAGTTTTATTTTCTTTCAAATTTGATGCAATTTGTTTTACTGCGATTCGGTGTTATTTTGCACGGTTTATTGAAAAATTCAGTGTTTAAAATCTGTTATTTTTATATTAAATTTTAATGCTCCATCTATGCTTACAATAAAGTGGTGTAAAGTGTCAACAAATCAAGTTTTAATGACAAAAACACAAATGTAAGGCCTTTGTTTGAAATGACCAGATTTACTGCATTTGCGAAACTATTTCTTCTCATTGGCCACTAAATGTAAAATATTTATTGAAGGATATCACCCAACTCTTTACACCTTTCACTCTCACAGAATAAAATTTTCAAAACTTTTTTTTAAACTCTCTTTTTAGTTTAAAAATTGTAAAATTACATTGGTGACTTTCCACATACACGTAGTAAATGTTGTCAGTTACTTTAAAAAACACATTTCTAAACACAAAGATTGCAGTTTGCTCCATTCACTTCTCGAATAGCAAGATGGTTAGTAACTCCGCTAGTCTGAAAGATTGCACCGTATACTACGTTATTGTACCCTGAAAAAAGTCTTTCGAGCCTATATTTGAAGCTGGCAATAATATTGCAATTGCTTCAAGAGCACAAACCGCAAAATCCTGGTGTGTTGTTTGAAGTGCACACCAATTTTCCTTTGTGTTAAAATGTTTCCTACTTTCAATTGTCATCTTTATAGAGTTTTCGTTTTGCTACTTCTTGGATTGGCAGTTTCTTCGTCCTGTTTATCTGCTTCATGTAGTCTACTGTCTGTGACAAAAATATTGAGCCCTCTGTTTACGTGCTTGTAAAATTGTACTCCAGAAGTGTCTGCTTTTAGACAAAAGCAAGACAAAGTAATTTTAACTCTGTTCTATACTCAAACAAAAGTGTTCGTAAAAGTGTATTTGTTTCATGTGTTCTTTGTGTAAGTCTAATTGAATTGTGTGTAGCTTCTTGTAAACCAGCCGTAAAAATATGAAATTTATTGTGATTGAAGATTGTTTATGTGGAAATATCTCGGCCATATATAATGTTGCTGCCGCCTTTGCAACAGCCACAATTAATGTTTAATAACAGTGTTGCAATTTCAGCAATGGTCCGTTCAATGACAATGCAATTCATATCCAAACGAAGAGCATGGAATAAAAATCAAATATTTCCATATCTTATCTTTTCACGTCATGCAAATTGAAAACAACAGACAGAATTGTTTCACTTGGCAACCGGCTCTCACGTTTTCCGTCTCGTTGCTACGGGCAAGTGCACTTTGTTGGCAAAAAAAAATCTCAATATTACATGAAGAGTTGATTATGAACTGTACGATGTTAAGTCCCTCCCCGTTCATGCAAAATAGAAGAAAAAACACTTTTTATTGAATTTTTCCTTACAATAAGAAAATGCAATGAATAATAATTTTCACACGATGCTTATTAAAAAGTAGATACTTTAAGCTTTCCAATGAGGTATATTTAACTTTTTTCCTCCCATGGAGTACAATTTTACAAGTATGTAAACAGAGGGCTCAATATTGTTGTCATCAATAATAATAGCTATATCTTGAGGTTGCTCATTTCTTTTCTCCAGAGATTTGCAATTAAATTTAATTTGTGTGCCCAACACTATGTTCCCCCATAAGAACAAAGAGAGTGAATACACTTTGTCATGTATTATGCTGAATCTGTCACAATATTGTAGTATTTAATTACATCTGTAATGGACCTTAAACCTACCCAAATATATTTTGAACACTTTGTTTTGCTTTACTCAACTTTTTGGTCTTATTAAAAATGAAAATAAAATGTCATGTCCCCATTTATAATGATTAGGTGTAAAGGCATATTTTTTTTATTTTTGGTGTTGTTTTGTCCCATGTATTTTAATGAATTTTGTTTTTTAATTTAAAAAATAACATGGAAAACTCACATTTAGGTACTTGATTTTCAATGCAATTAATTAAAATTTTGAATCCAATCCCAGAAATTTAAAACACACACACACACACACACACACAAAAATGGAAAACGACATTATTGTCTTTTCTGTAGGCTATAGAAAAATATCTAACTATAAATTATGATGGAGTTATCATTTCATTCCACTACAAAGCCATCCATCAGACCTTTTCCAATGAAGTCAAAATTTTGCTTCATTCTCATAATATTGGTATCACATGAAAGAGATGACACGCATATGAAATATTCTTAAGGGATGACCAAAGGAATGTACACTGCATAAAATCGCAATATCATCCAGCTGGCTCAAGAAATAAGTTTTTTGTAATTATGATGTTGGGGGGGGGGGAGTTTCAATGTGATTACTATATGATAAATATAAATAAAGTAGCAGTTTTTTAATATGTCTTGCAAGGTGCATCAGAATATTCCTCCTTGAGCACCGATGATGAGTTTTTAGAGCAATTGCTGCCTCTTGCTACTGGTATTGTTCCTATTTTCCCAAAGTCATTTGAATTCAGTGTAATTATAAATACACAAGAACAACATTCATTTTTATATTATTAATGTTATGTTTACAATTTTCTAAGAACTTTTCATAAGTAGCCTAGTCTGTTTATCAAATTAATATACATGTCTTTATACATATGTACAGTATTTTATTTGTTGCATCCAGCATCTCGCGTCTTTCGCACACAAAAAGATTTTGGTCAGAGATTGGAAGTGTGGTTTAAAACACTGCTTCCACGATTTGATCTAGCCTCCCCTAATAGAAAATGGCAAATTGATATTAATTTCAGGCAGGTTGTTATGAACCTGGCCAGTCAAGTTAATTATATATGAAGATTAACATATATTTTATCATGTTATCAAGAGAATGCACAATTTAACTAAAGTGAAAACGTGATTAAGGTTAGTTTAAATTGTAGTTCAGTAGTGCAAGAGGGAAATAACATACACCTCAAAGCTTTCCTGAGTGTGAATGATGAGAACATTTTCTTGGGATATCAAGCAGGCAAATTTTGGATCTGCTCGCTTTCAAGAGCTAACATTTCACCCATATTCAGGAACTGAAATGCTCATAGATTCAGCCCAGGTGGTGTATGTGGGCAACAATTGATACAACGTCAGTCTTTTCAAACCTTTTTTATAATTTTTATCATCCTTCTTTATAACCAATGTATTCCAAACCATGGTTCTGACCCTTCAAGAAATCTTTGTGTGCAAAATTGCAACACTGTATACAAGAAAAACACCTAATTTAAGTACAGAGACGTTTATATAAATTTGTTAAAATGGAATTAATTTTATCAGATAAATCTAATTGTTATTTATTATGGAACTAGTTGATGGTTTGTTTCCTAATTACCAGGGAAAAGCAAATTAAAGTTGTGTATTTAAGTTCCTGTTTTATGATATTAGTCCTACCTAAGTCAATGTACACATTAAATATTTACTACATATATGATGCACAATGTATCTAGACCAAAGATTGTTACAATTCAGATTAAAAATTCTACTTCAAATACGAGATATTGAACTGAACAATTTTTTTTTTTTGTCATTTAATTGTTGAGTGCGCTGAAGTAAACTTCATACATTCCATCAAGCTTTTGTTTTGTAGCTTTGATATTATTATTATATTATATTAAATGCATTTTATACATCTTTGTTTTAGAATTCACTCAGGCTCAACTTGTACATACATAAACAAAAATGTATTCATTAATGTACAAAAGAAAATATTATTTTTGTGTCAGTAGATATGAGGTGATGTCAATAAATAGATCACAAAAGGCTTTAAAGAATTACTAAAACACAAAAATTTCAAAATCATTTAGTATTATAGATACATATGCTCTGATTTCTCTTTGTAATCCCCACCGATATTGATGCATTTATCCCATTGTTTTACCATTGCTGATACAGCATAAAAAATGTGGTCATTACAGTTACATTTTGGATACTGAGCTGTGCATGCACAGGAAATACATATTTAGCATCTGCTACCTACCTCCCTATTAATGTGAGATGTACTGCCATGCACTGACACCTTTTAAATACAACCAGCTATCCCATAACTGGGTTCCATTTACTAGTTCCTCATGTTTCCTCAATTTTGTTGCAAGACAGACTGCTTTGAACTTTGTATTTGTATGGATGATATTCAACAACTTCCCCCACACGCTGTGAAATCATGCTCAGTTGCCATATTTCAGGCAAACAAATCGGATCCTGCGATGATAACATGCTGGGTGAGCATTCATCTTTCCCAAAGTGAATCAAGGTATGATAATCATGATCATATGAGGAATGTGTACATAAAAATATCACAAAGTTCCCATTCTAAGAATGCTTCTCATGCTTTTCTTAAGACGTGAAAACGACTTCATGCTGTTTCTTCCCAAATGCACTGCGTGATGACTTCAAGTTGAATATCATCCATAAATGGAGTAAAATTGAACGAGTCTTAACAGTGAGAGAGAATTTGTGTGAATGGAGCCACGAGACCTTTTTGAGCAAAAAGTAGGACAGACCTCAAATGCTTTTTCTAGAAATATATATTATTTACTGTGTATCAATGTACAGTAAATTATATATATTACTAGAAAATGTTAGCAATTAATATGAGATTTCATTTTCAGTTTGAAAATAAAGATTTTTAAAATGATTTATCAAATACACTAATACATGTTTTCAAACATGGTTCACCAGGCAGCCCATTTTCCTCAAATTGTTAGTGTTGGTCATAAAAATCTCTTAAACTAAAATCTTTGAATTTGTACTGAACCATTACCAAACAGAATCAGTGAGAACCTTATAGTACATGATATATCTAATGGAGATAGTAATTTCGACTAAGTTACAGTAGAGCAATAATAATATCCCCTGGAGATAAGAAGTTTCCCTTTCAATTTTGTTTTCTCCAAATGAAGGACACATTTTGTTAATGTAAATTATATTGTGTTAAAAATATTTTTGAAATTCCTCCTGGATGCTGGACGGACATAAGTGTCTGGTGGAGAAAGAGGATGCCTGGTAGCCGTATTTGTGAAGTGTAACTGGAGTTCATTTATTATGTTTTTGCAGAGGTCTTTTTTGAAAGAAAGTATAGGTTAATTCTTGTTAATCTAAAAATAGGCTTGTTGGTCTCTCTCACTAATTTCTTTTTTTAAATATTTTTGAGCGCAGGAACCAAGTTTGCCTTCCAAATGTGATAGTATTTATAAGTGGTTTTTATGCCATTTTAAATAAAGAAGTGTATTTTTATATGTGGATTTTCATGATATGCAAATGGTATAAACTTTATAATTGAATGTTTTCTTTCTGAGTATATATAGACATATGTAGCATGCATTTAGAATCCCATTCATTGAATAAATAGTATCATAATCATTAAACTGTAAATATACATGACAGTTCATATTTTTCAAACTATAATAAAAAGCTACAAAGACTATGAATATATTTAAGTTAATATTTTAAGGTACAATTATGGAGTACATCCAGATTGATTTACTTTCAATGGAAGAAAAGTTACTGACATTATTATAGTTTCATTAACAAGCTCGACAAACATTTTCATGAAAGGTTCAGGTATACCAGAAACAGAAAAGTGTATATTTACGTGTAATTTTTTATTTGCTTTAATCAAACTGTTCAAATATACGAGGTGTGACACACAGAAAAAGAAACAGATTGATTGCATAAGTGAAAAACAAAAAATAGTTGGCAACAACAGTTTTGGTGACGACACCCCTAGTCTATCTGTGCTGCAAGTTTGGACTCACCCGGTCTCGCCAGTTGGGAGTATTGCATCATTGAGTGAACACCTGCAACCATGTTCTGCCGAAAAATTGTCTAGTGTGAAAAGTTAACTAAGAATCAACATGAAATTCCTTGTGAAACTTACTTTCAGGGTCATAGCTAAAAATCCATGTCTCATTGCAAGCAACAACAGATTCTAACAAACTTGGCTCATTTCTAAGGCATTGTAACATATCCTCACTCAAGTCTTTACGACACAGTTTTTGGTCACCTGACAGAACTTTTGGTACAACCTTCACACAAATCTTCCGCATGTTCAATTCCTCTGTTTAAATGCGTCGAACAGCTTCCATATCCAAGTTAACTAACTCAGCCACTGCATGAACACTCAATCTTCAGTCACCTCGTATCACTTCAAGAACTCTTGCAATGTTTTGTTCTGTAATCACAGTTCGTGGGTGCCCGCCCTGTACGTTCATTGTCATCCACACTGTCCCTTCCCTCCGAAAACCGTTCGTGCCATTCAAACACGCATGTCTTAGACAAAGTATCATCTCCAGAAGCCTCACTTAACATTTGGAATGTTTCTGTTGCTGATTTGTTAAGTTTCACAAGGAATTTGATGTTGATTCTTTGTTCACTTTTCACACGACATTTTTTTTTTTGGCAGAACACGGTTGCAGGTGTTCATTCAATGATGTAATACTCCCAACTGGCAAGACCAGGTGAGTCCAAACTTGCAGCACATATAGACATGGGGTGTCCAATGACATCACCAAAACTGTTGTTGCCAACTCCTTTTTGTTTTTCACTTATGCAATCAATCTGTCTTTTTTTGTGTCACACCTCATATTACAGGGCCGTTTACTATAAAAACCTTTCTGTAAAGAAACATATATATGTGTGTATGGTGCCAAAAATAATGCAAGCAATTTTAACTTTTTTAAAATAAAAAGTTGTGATTTTTATCCACCCAGCACATAACTAATGTTTTTTTTATGTTATTGTCAAATAAACTACAAATTTACTTTAATAATTTGAATAGTCAATTTCCCAAGAAATGTTTCATTGCTTTCATCACAATTTCTGGAACATGCAAACTATTTTGTTAGAATTACTTATATTTCTTAGAATTAGTTTATCATTCTGTAATACAATACAATGGGGTCTCATTTGTAAAATATCTTTTGTGCATTTTTCTATTCATCAGCAATATAATTTTTGAGAAGAAAACCTGAATTTGATAACAAACCCATGCATGGATCTTGAAACTACAGTTAGTTTTAAAGTATGTTATGTTTTATTTTTTAAAGGGTAATTTCCATGTATGCAATTTCCATTCCTCTTATCAAAAGCCTCTAAAAAAGTATGTAATATTTGAAAAAATAATTTTTATGTAAGGTATGCAGTGCATTTTTTCATCGCTTGTGCCACCTGTCGGCTGCCCACTTGGTGGTCGGTCAGGTGGCAACTCCCATCAAATTGCGATTGATATCTCCGCTATGGAAACCGCTAACTTTGAAATGACTTGAAGTTCACAGGATTACAGTTACAATTACAATGAAAATAAGCACGTATCTCGTCACAAGAGATGGTAGAAATGGTGTCATCCTGCATCCACATATTTTTGGCATCTTTTTAAGAAATTTCCATTTACTCTCAACAGTTCAGCTTCTGAAATTGATTCATTTTCTCTCCTGATATTCTCCTTCAGTTCTAATGTGTGTGGGTTTGTTGCATAGACTTTATTTTGTTGTAATGTGTACGTATGTGGCCATTATTAAAACTATAGCAAAACACAAATAACACTTGGAACACTAAACACTTTATAAAACTTTAGAAAATCACAAGAACACTTATAACACGTAAACGCTTTTAAAAATGCAACTGGAATGAAATCGCGAAGTGAAATCGAATGTGGTTTAAAAATTCACAAGTTAAACTTGCGCAAAGTCAGGGGCATAACTAGGCTGGGGCAGCCGGGGCGGTAGCCCAGGGCTCCGAATGACTGTAATGAATTTTCCTGACTTATCTTTTGGTTAGACTGAGATTCTCCAGGCAGATTATAGTGACGTGTGAGTTTCAAGACTGGTGGTTTTGAATAGGTGCACGACTGCAGTAATTATGCTATGATTTCCTACTGTGCTAAGGAAAGAATGCTAGCGCTGCACAATTAAGCTAGGATTCAAACGTTGTCTGGGAAATCTGTGTACGTACAAAAATAACCCATAAACTTGCATCTAGCGTTTGCAGGATGTTTTTCGGAGGGGGTTGGAAATTTGAAGGTTGATATTACATAGCTTCATGTTGAGAAAGCGGAATATATTTCATAATTAGTACTTTTTTAATTTTTGTTTTGAAAGTTGCTCCAAGACAAAAATGGTAAGGGGGGTGTTATTTCAAACAGGGTTCATTTATCCCTTCCTTTTATCTCAACTTCTTTGCTGCATTCTTTTGAAAATGTTGATTTTCTTAAAATTTCGGGAGGGGTTGCATCTCAATCAGCCTCATCTCCGAATTCCTGTCTCTCAAGCTTATTACGTACGTACATTGTGCTAGTCAACATTAAAATTTGGTTCTTAAATATGCTGTAGAAGGTGACCGGGAAATAGCCATTCTTTAAAAGAAAAAACAGATCAGAATGCACGCTGTCAAAATATTTTAGTAAGAATATTGTTCAGTGGTAGGTCAAAAAAATCTTGAATAAGAACCCATCTCTTAAAATGCTTGATCAAACACGATGTGCAGGAAGATAAGAAGCTGTGTATGTTCTAAAAGAGTTTTTTTTATTATTATAGAATATAATATAAAGAAGCAGGAAACCCAATGAAAGAATTGAGGCTACTGGCCTTAAGGGGAAAATTGAATCTTTCAGTTTCATTTTAATATTGACTGATCAATGTAAATTCTTGGAGCAGATAAATATCACTTCTAAGTCATCACAAGCAGAATATCTTGATGATATATATGATCTCTTATGGAACGTTGTCTAGAATTGACTGAACTTCGGGGATCATTTGAATCACTTGTTGAAGTAATGAAAATATGTGTGATGTAGGAGATTTGAAGTGAATTCTCTGACAAAATAATCAAAAAAATAATGAAGGAGTTTGACAAACTCTGTCAGGATCCTTTTTGTCAAGTTCTATAGGCATTGAGCGTCGCAACTAACTTGAAGAAATAGCAAAAACATTTTCAAACCTTTATTTCATTCATAAATATTAGCAGTTAGAAGATCTTACAAACACAAAATAAATTACTTGAATTATGTGAAAAAGCTTGCAGATCTCATTGTGATACAATGTGGTTTATTGACTTCCAGTTATCCTGATGTATGCACAGGCTGTTTCATGTCCTTTCCTGTACCTGTCACAGTAGCAAAAGCAGAGAAATAGTTTTCTCAACTGAAATTTTAAAAACCTATTTAGGCAATAAAATGAGTCTGGGAATGCTTTAGGGTATGTCAATTGAAAATGACAAAGAGTAAAAAAAAAATCAATTTTCTCAAAGTAATCGATGATTTTTGCAGATAAAAATCAAGAAAACTAAGTATTTAGTCTAACATTGTAAATGATAATCAATTAATCGATAATGCAAGCCTTGTAATTAATCTTAATTTGATAATTAGTAAAGAATTTATTGTATTTCACAGTATCGTATTTTATTACTTTGCACACACTGTCAAAAACAAACACATAATTTATCATAATCACAATAATATATTTATTTACCACCCCACATGCTAAAATTACACCCTTTTTGCATTCGTATATCCAGACACTATAATAGCAGTAACTGGCGTCCCCCATGAGTGTCGCCAAGCCCCTGCGCAAAGCCGCATGTTTCACTTGCCACTCTGGCGCCACGAACTGTTAGGAACCTAATGTGCCCTCTTAGTGTGTCTTGTTACCAACACTGCAAAATTTCCTAAAAACATGCCAGAAACGTGTGGATGCATGAGGACAACGTCTCTGTGAAAAGGTATGTGCTTATTTTGATTGCAATTGTAACTGTAATTCTGAGAACTTGAAGTCATTTCGAAGCTAGCGGTTTTCATAGCGGAGATATCAATCACAATTTAACGGATGCGGACTGCTGACAGGCAGCACAAGCAACAGAAAAATGCACTGTACTAACATTGTAGCACTATAATGTACTTTTTTGATATTACAATTTTTATAAGTATTGTTTTTATTTCTTAAAATAAAAGAATGAGTGTATTATTTATATCTATATGTGCTATTACTCCTGCAAGAATGTGAGATTTTGTATCCAGAATATTATACATATTTAGAAATGTAAACTTACAGAATATTTGTATTTGGAAATACATTAGTATAATTTGTAAAAGTACCTTGAAATTTTTGTCTTGGAAATTATTTTATCCTTGATTTGGTAGAATGTAAAGTAGCTCTCAGGAAGATTATATCACAACCATTAACACTTTTAGTTGTCTCTTTTTAGTTTCTGTAAGATGTATACTGGTAATTCATTTACAAAGTTTAGCTTGGTGTTAATTTGTAGTTAATTTACAACATATATTGCAGCTCTTTCCTTTTTTGCAATTTAACACAATGTTACGTGAACATTGTTGCCAATGTACATGTGAAATTTGTGACTATGCACAACAAAGACTGCTAGATACAGAACCTCCATGTTGCACAAGGTAACACATTGGATTTTGAGCAAAAAGTAGGAATGAAGACAGCTTCTACACAGCTGTGATTATTTTTTTAAGTGGTTCAAGAAATGTAAAGAGGGCAGGGGAGATGTCAGAGATTATCCACGTCCCAGACTTGCTTGCACTTCAAGAACAGCTGAGAACATGGAAAACAAGGCTCAGCTTGTCAGAGGCTAGGTGAGCCCCAGAGCTGCTTTATGCAGGAACAATGCTGGAAAAAATTCCAACCTTAGATAGCCCACCCTGGGTCTCCCGCTTGGCAGTCAGATGCCCTACCAAATACACTGCTGCTCCCGGATAATGCATAAACAAATTTAAATTCCAATCTGTTTCTTTGTAGTGAAATACATTTTGATGGAAGTGCTTTGCTGAGGCAAGTTTGAGGTTCAGTAAGCGTTAAACATGTATGCAAGTGAAATTTGTAGAACAGGACACTCTCGGATTACTTTTGCTGAATAGCAACTATTTAAAAAAAATCCTATTCAATCTTTTTTGAACCCATGTAAAAAGGAAAGAAAATATATTGCATTAAAACTTTTGCTTAAGTCTCACAGCTAACAAAGTTGATTGAAGGTGGATGCTATTTGTAGTATACAAAATACAGCACACATGACTTCATGAATGAGCAGAGAAGCTGCAACTACCCACACTTGAGTCCAGGCAAAAATATGCATTCCTACTCAAAATTCATCAGGCAATTCACACACACAACCACTTACTAAGCGGCAAGGTAATTATATGTAGTAACATGCATTATCCCAATCTGCGATCTAATAACACCAATAGTGTCCCAGTACCAAAATGTAACAAGGCAAGATACGAATCAAAATCCTTATCATCTCTGGCAAGTAAGGCATGGAACCAACTGCCTGTAGCCTGGAGAAGGGAGAGAAATTTGGCCAAATTTAAACAACAAATTAAGGTGTTAATCTATGAATACTGACACCGTGCTTCATTTACCTCATTGTCTCCTTCACATATACTTACTTAATTTCTATTTATTGTGTGTTTTTATTCTTTGTGTGTTTCAATTATATAGGCACACTTATATTTTTCCGTATTTTATGCATTTATAAACATTTAGCAGAATTGTATAGCTTAACAAATTATTCCATGTACGCCAAGAAGCTCTTTATATAGTAAGATAATCTGTGTAAAAATACTGTAAGCTTAAGTGTAACCCTACTTCAAATAAAAAAAAAAGTCGTAGCATTGGAAGGGAAGAAGAGAGAATATATTAAATGTGCACAAGCATTTCATGCTCGAGTTATTGCACTAACAGTGTTGCCTTGCAATCATGGGGTCTCATTGCACTTTTAAATTGGAGGTTCAGTACCTTTCAGCAAACTTTTTTGTAGTTTTTGTGCTTTCTGCCATACATGTAAATTAATGTAAATTTGCCATCACACTTATAGAAAAAAAAAGGATTTACGGAGACACATGTGATTGAAAGAGTTTTGAAATTAGATGAAAATACGCATATTACACTGGTCGACAGTGAAATTTTTTTTTGCATATAAGGAGGTGTTCCTTTTAGTTTTCGAGCTGCTGAAGACGAATCTGAACTTGGTTTTTGTCCTGCACCCTCAGATTTCGAAATAATGCCAGTTATAGTATGGAATGAAATTGCAGAGCTTCATGTTGGCGGCCTTTGTGCCGCTCTACTAATTATCCCAGAATTACAAATGATACCTTGTTGGAAAGCTTATGGAACACAGAATCAAACGAGGTACATTTGGGACCCATCATGCCCAAGTTGTAGAAGAAGAAAATAAGACAATTGGGGAAAAGTTAATTTTTGGAGAACTTGTGGTAAGTTTGCAACACTTACAGTTGTGCTACGCAAACATAAACTCAGTAACACACACCCTATACATTAAGTTGACTAACTGAAGAAGTCCTGTAGGACGAATATCAATGAAGAAACATATGTAAAGTATACACATTGCAATATATACAGGGTGTCAAAAGTCCCTGACCACCCCTTATAAAATGAAAGGGAGTGTAGATTGAAGCAATTGGTCATGGTAGTAATATGTTAGGCCTAGGGGGAAACTTTTTGATACATGTCGTGACAACGTCCGCCATCTTGGTAACTGCCATCTTTGATCCAACTTCATTCACATAAAAATTTGCTTCATCAGAATGCAGAATATGCAGTCAAAGTGTGGGTCCTGCCGAATTTGCTCCACAGGCCATTCACAAAACTGCATTCTCCTATCTGGGTCGTCCTCAAAGAGATGGTGTTGCAGCTGCAGCTTGTACAGGTACCACTAAACTATCTTTAACACTCTTCAAATGGAACTCTTGTCTGACACCACATTGCACAGACATTCTACGTGTGCTGCACTGCGGAGACTTGGCAAACGATGCTTTCACTGCCGTAGCTGTTTCTTCGTCAGTGGCAGTTCTTGGCCTATCAGATTGTGGCCTGTCATGCCCATAACTTCCTTATCATTAAAGTTTTCATAAATCTGACTTCACCACTGAATTCCTGGTGAAATTCTAGCCCAAAACCGTACTCCAAAAGCTCCATTTCCCATTTACAGAAATGAAGTTGGGTCTAAGATGGCGGATATGCACCAAACAGTTTCCCCCTAGGCCTAACATATTACTACCATGACCAATTGCTTCAAACTACACTCCCTTTCATTTTATAAGGAGTGGTCAGGGACTTTTGACACCCTGTATATTGCAATATGTATACTTTACATATGTTTCTTCCAATATATTCATCCTACAGGACTACTTCAGTTAGTCAACTTAATGTATAGGGTGTGTGTTACTGAGTTTATGTTTGCGTAGCACAACTGTTAGGTTGCAAACTTACCTCAAGTTCTCCAAAAATTAACTTTTCCCCAATTTTATTTTCTTCCTCTTCTTCTTCTACAACTTGGGCGTGATGGGTCCCAAATGTACCTTGTTGGATTCTGTGTTCCATAAGCTTTCCAACAAGGTATCATTTGTGATTCTAGGATAATTAGTAGAGGGATACAAAGGCCGCCAACATGAAGCTCTGCAATTTCATTCTATACTATAACTGGCATTATTTCGAAATCTGAGGGTGCAGGACAAAAACCAAGTTCAGATTCGTTTTCAGCAGGTTGGAAAAAAAAAAAAAGTTTAATTTTTTTGACCATCAAATGTGGTCTTCCACATGGGATGTACAATACATTCAGCTTCAGTGTGTACCACTTTTACTTATGTTTGAAACTTGTTATGTTAGAACAGAAGAGTGCAGTGTTCAAGTTAAAATCTCTAACACTAAAGAACTCTCCATGTTATAGTGTTCTTATTCCATCCCTCTTGTTGTCAAAACCACAACGCATGCCACAGTCGAAAGCACTGCCACATCTTTTTCCCCTCTTCTCATATTTCAGCAGCCAGCCATACTCAGGGTATGGTCACTGTATTGCCCAGGGTCATGTACATGAGGGAGGGATGAAGACAGGAATGTTAAAAAAGAAAGGGACTGAACGTAATCTTTCGCCACTCTTAAAAATTGCTCAAGGGAGCAAGGGAGGAACGTTCAATGGCACCACCCTCTCCCTGTCCTGTTTTAGGGGTGGGAATGGCAAGACGTTTGGCAACTGCAAACTACCCTCCTTTGCCAGTGTGAACTACACCCCTAGATTTATGGCTGTTGTTTTCTCTCGAAATGTGGAAACGATGGACGTTATAGCTTGGCGAAGCATGTAAATTTTTAGCACAACATGAAGTCCCATTGTGACATTTTTTTGTGTGTAATATTAATATCAAAACCAAGTACTTCCTTTCAAATAGCTCCAAAATTGTTCTCAGGATGCTGGATGAACACTAAAATTTCTGGACCTCCCACCAGGTATCTAAACTAGGTCAACTGATACCAAAGACAAGTTGTAACTATTGAATTATGTGGGAACTCTCTAAAATCTCTAACAAATGAAATTATATCATATGTTAAGTTCCGTATTTTCGCTTTGCAAATTTAATGGCATCTAGAAGGGAGCACATCACTGCTTTGTTTGTTTCCGGGTGGCCATTCTAGATACATATTACTTCTAATTTATTATGACTAGTAACAATTTGAAAAAAACAACAACTTGTTAATATTCATTCTGCTTCACTTTTTGTACTATTTTGAATTGACAAGAAGTTTTATGTTTGGGTATTTTTAATATATAATTAGTTTGACTTAGTACACTGAAACTTTTAAACTTTTGTAATACTGAGTTTTCTCCTTAGATACACAAAAAGACAAATTGGTGTATTGTATTGTGTTGCATGAATAATATGGATGATAATGTATATCTCTTTTCTTTCCAGACTCATATCTAGGCAACCAGTGGAAGAAATACAGGAAGTGCCTTGTAAAGGACTTGAGACGCAGAAAAGATATTCAAACTTCAAAATTTTACCAACCAGAGAATATATGAAACAAAATCAAATGCATAAATCAATTCCTGGGACCAGCAGAGAAAATTTAGAATCACTTGAAGAAGTAGCAATCTTGAACCCCAATGTTAGAAATACTGCAAGTTCTGTTACAGTAAATTATAGCCCAGTATACTACCAAGATAAAAATGTTGACAGTTCACACTGTAGTGCCAAAAATCACAGTTCACACTGTAGTACCAAAAATCAAAGTTTTCCAGTCTCTAGTACACCTGCAACTACTGAAAATAATACAAATACAGTTAATGTTCAGGAAATCTGTCCATTCAGCTGTGTTCTGTGTGCTCGGAAATTCCCAACGAGGGACCATTTGAAAGAACATCTGACGGGCATGCATGGACTTAATCCTTCGACACCAGGTACTAGTTCAGCAAATCAAACCGCCAACAAATTGCAGGGAAACCATAAAAGGTTCCTGTGTAAAATATGCAAGAATACATTCCCTCATCACAGTGAAAAAAGTAAGGATGGTGACTATATTTGTCGGAAGTGCACTGTCACTACACAAAGTAAGACACATTCGGAAACTGTTACAGAGAATGCTGACAAGATACAGGAAGTGCAGAGAAAGAAAGTAAGTGACAAAATCCATTCCAAAAACAGTAGAAAAAGTGACCAGTCATTTTTATGCACCATCTGCAAAGAGGAGTTTTCTTTGCGAGTTAGGCTGCATCAACATATTGAGAGTCACATAAAAGATGATAGTAACACTTGTGTTAAATGCAACATGCAATTCAGTTCCAGGCGAGATGTAAAGCAACATATGAAAGATGTGCATAGCAGAGCGAAGAAAGCTAGGTGCAAATTGTGCGGTAACAGTTATGCTAACAAACATTCTCTGCAGAGGCATATGCTGAAACACAAAGACAAAACCTTTCACTGTAGCCAATGCAATAAACGTTTTGTTACGAGTTGTGAGTGGAGGAGACATGAAGAATCCCATTTGAAAAGCAAAAAGTTTGTTCGTAACATATTTGTGAGTACAACAGTAATCGAGAATGAAGTCCTGCTGCTTTCCTCTGACGAAGACACATAGGAGACAGCTGCGACTACTTTCTAGGTAGGGTATGATGAAGTTCCTGTATTTTTTACCCAGAGAAGCTGCCGAGCAACAAATGAGATATTTTGGTGCTATTTTCTAAACAGTCTGTGGCTTACCAGTGCCTTCTTTCTTGTATTATATATAATACTTGAATGTAATGCACACTTCATATCCTCATGTAGAAAAGTACTAGAAGTACGGACCTCTGTGCCGGAGTGCTACGATGTCAGGGGTTCCATGTTTGAATCCCAGTCTGCGCATGGGTGTTCTTTGTGAGTGTTCCTTCATCAATTCCATCATATCATCATCCTCACCTTCACGATTAGCCAAGAAAAGCAAAGTAAAATAAACCAAATCAATCAATCACAAAGCAGGAACTGCACCCCCTGCCTATCATTCATAAGTTGGCATTTGATGAATTAATCCGTTTTATCAATAAATATTCCCGATGGCCAGAAATGAAAGCAATAAAGTCATCCCATTTGTATAAATGTTTTTGTGAGACTGCCATGATAAGTTTCTCAGGTTTTACAATTTTTGACAAACTTTCTGTGATGATATTGCTTACAGGTTATTTTAATAATTCCTGATATCAAATACATTATTTGAGTATATGTTTGATATATGCTCCAGTAACGCTCTGAACACCCTCTGTTCACGGTGCGGTCAAGGTTTGCTTCGATTATGCTCAGCTCGCACTTAGGTCACGATCAGGTGGAAATAATATTTGACTTGAGCGTGAGGGGGCAGAGCTTTACTTTGCCGAAGCTTGATCACTGATGTGAATGTCTGTATCGCTCAACCCATGGTTCAGCAGTCTTCAGTCCCGTTGCAGAGGATACGTAACCCAGTTTTGTGCATAGATGAATGGGCAGAAATCAAAGACCTATTGAAACACAGAGAAAGGCGAAGTATAGATAAAATTGATTGATGGGAGAGGGGGGGACATTGCGCAAAAAAATCCCAAAATATTTTCCTCTCAATTCTGTTTGTAAAACATAGGTCAAAATATGCGAGTTCATGAATTAAGATAAAACCGACCAAAAGAACCAAATTGCAATTATAGTCAATGAAAAAATTCAATAGGGGAGTAACCATAAATATGATCTATGAGCACTAGTTGAAATGACCTTTTTTTTTTGCATGAATTAAAATCCTTAAGTCAAAAAGCTAACCTGTTTACCATCATATTTTTCCAGACAACAAAATTGTCATTTGTAAGTGTGTGCAAAGGAAAAGGTCAACCCTCTGCCAAGGGAAAAATCATTCTTGGTATCTAGTTCCGAATCAAGATTAACAACAAACTTGTTCTTCGTTTACAGAAAACCAAACAAAATTATTCCCTTTTTTAGTTGAAAGTTAAAAACTATACAAAATGATTTATTTTTTTAGTCGAGAAAGACTACTTTTCACACCATGTGCTTATCAATCTGGTCCTTGAAACTATGCTTAGAACCTGATATTTATCTGTCACGTGTTGTGTCGGAAACTTTCTGATAAAAGAAATGGTCAACAATGTCGATATGAAACAATGAGGCCAAAAATGTTCATGCCAAACCCAGATGGACAAAGTAGTGTTTATCATTGTTGACATTTACAGTTTTGCACATTGTGGCTGCAAATAAACATTTGCCCGATTTCAAACCGAAAGTATATCAATAAACAGAATTATATTTTAATAGCCGACCTCCGTGGCCAAGTGGTTAGCACAGCATGCTACGATGCCAGGTGCCCCAAATTCGAATCCCAGCCTGGATATGGATGTTCTTTGTGATGCTCGTTCATCCATTTCGTCATATCACAATACACCCTCATCCTCGCAATTAATCAAAACTGGCAGAAAAGCGAAGTAAATCAAACAAATCAATCAATCCCCATTTTGGCAATTCTTTTTCTTCTCTATTTTCTTCCAATTAATGCCAATGCTGTAACAGACAAGTCCGTCCTTGAAAATATCGTAAACATTGTAGTTAGGACAACCGGCAGGCTTTTTATACAGAAAAATCGGTGTACTCTGAAGATACCAACAATAGACTCATGTTGATCATACCTTGACCGGAGTGAAGCTTGACCTCTAGTGTGGATACCCCCTGACTGTGAGCGGGGCATGAGGGGACACTGCCCTGAGCGTTGCTTGAGTGTAGATGTGAATCAAGCCTAATCGGGTGACGTGGGATCAGCACGTCGAACCCTCAGCCGTTATAGGAGATTTACAAGACCGGGTCACACTACTCACTCATATGTAACAGTTGGGCTGAAAAGTTCGTAGGCTAACATAGTGAAAAATATTTTTTTGACAAAATTCGATTTTATTATTCAATATAGTTGCCTTCGAGGGCGATACAACGATTATAGCGGTCATACAATTTTTCGATGCCATTTTTATAGTACGATTTCTCTTTAGCCTCAAAATAGGCCTCAGTTTCGGCGATTACCTCTTCATCAGTGCTAAATTTCTTTCCAGCGAGCATTCTTTTAAGGTCTGCAAACAGGAAAAAGTCACTGGGGGCCAGATCTGGAGAATATGGTGGATGGGGAAGCAATTTTATTATGGTTGAATATCGCTAAACATTGCTCCGAATCATCAAAACGTTGTTGCTTTTGATCGATTGTGAGCACGCGCGGCACCCATTTTGCACACAGCTTTCGCATGTTCAAATATTCATGCACAATATGTCCAACACGTTCCTTTGATATTTTTAAAGTCTCAGCTATCTCGATCAACTTCACTTTACGATCATTTAAAATTATTTTGTGGACTTTTTTGATGTTTTCGTCGGTAACAGCCTCTTTGGGGTGTCCACTGCGTGCATCGTCTTCGATGCTCATTTCGCCTCGTTTAAATTTAGCAAACCACTTCTCAACGGTTGATTTTCCTGGTGCAGAGTCCGAATAATGTTTATCAAGCCAAGCCAAGCCTTGGCTTCAACAGTATCTTTTTTTTGCTAAAAAGCAATGCTTTATTAACACACGAAATTCTTTTTTATCCATTTTTTCACAATAACAAAAGCTGCTTCACTCACAATGCTATATCTCACGAACTAATTATCCGGCAGCTGTGAAATTTATACACGTATCTTTTGAAGGTTAGTACTAAGTAAAAATCACATGGATTTAATTCTAGTAACACCATCTATGAGTCAGCCTACGAACTTTTCAGCCCAACTGTTAATTTGTGGTTAGTGAAATATGGTCAAGCATTTTATTGTCATCATTCGACTACTGTAATAATTTTGTATAAATGTGCAGGTTGCCTGATAAAATCGAAACAAGGGAGAAAAATTGAAGTAGACAGTATCAAGAGAAAGAAATTATACAAGGCATATTAGAAAAACTGTGGTGTGTAAGAAACAAAGTACGTACAAAGTATGTGCAGTTAATTTTAGCAGAATTTTTTCTAGGTTGGTTGGTCTCTTTGTGTAGGTTTGACTTAACATAACTTGAGATTTTGAAGTAACGAGTAAACCCTATGCAAAATTCTCAACAATGTTAGTTTCTCTTTCCTGCGATAATTGGCAGTTGACTATTAAGGCCTCTTTTATGCCAATAATGGGTATATCACCGTTATTAGTATTCTACCATTAATGACTTTTGTGTAGAAGTTACATGATTTCATCAATATACGTATAATGGAAACAAAATCCAAAGTTAATGGAAACATGCTCTCTGCTTAAAGCTTCATGAAACTTAGCGTATACCCTGTGAAAATTTTGGGACTACAGCACTGGACAAGATTGATTCATTGATTGATTGAGTTGGTGTTTTAAGTCCACTTTATGGACAGTAAGGCTAATTGAGACTGGACCTACAGTTTAAAGTGGGATCCGAACCACTATGTGCCCTCTCTGGGTATCAAACATGGGACCCCTTGATTACAAGGCAAGGATGCTACCACCACAATTGAGGAGGCCCTACACTGGACAAGACCACCATTTTAAAGAATGAAAGTTTTTTCTTTGATAGGTACTATGTTTCATAACACAAATTTTTTCGTGGTTCCTGAGTACACTAATTTATGTTACCTGATCGTGAGTCAGGTTTCAGACAAACCATAATTTTACACATGTTATTTTTTATGCGAGTTTCAAACTGATTAGAACTGGATTCCTATCTGTGTTATGTAGGCAACCTGCTACTCATGAGACTTGTAACACAACACCATTCATTCATGTGTGTGTGTGCACTTTATCTTTGTGTTGTATGTTCTACAAAGCATTCTCAGGTGTTGTGCTTTACCCATGTGTTTTGGAGGACAACATGACTAATTGTAAAAAACACCATCCTCTGGATAAATATGATCGTGAGCAAGAAACACGTAATAAAATAAAATCCAAACAAGGGAAATCAATTAAAGTAGACAGTATCAAGAGAAAGAAATGAAACAAGGTACATTAGAAAACAAACTGTGGTGTAGCTGTCCATATGGATTTGGGATTTTATCAGATATCATACTATAAAAATTATTAGGCTGTTGTAGTTAACTGTAAGTTTCATGTAAACTATTGAAAGCTCTTTCAATATGTGGGATTTTGAATGTCATGCATTATTGTAAAAATGACCAGGAACAACATGTGATAAACAATACAGGCCATACACAAAAAAATGTTCTCACTGACACACAACATACACCGTCAGCGACGCCAACTGTCGAAGTTTCTTATGCGTTAATTACAATCCTTCAATATGTGCACATGATACACATCCATATGGTAATCAAACTCATCCCATACTCGGGGTAGCATGTCCGCTGTAATGGCCTGCAGTGCATGCATTATCCGACCACGAAGTTCATGGATGAACATGGGCAATGGTGATATATAAACACTGCCTTTAACAACCCCTCCGAGTGAAATCACACGGAGTAAGATCCAGCAAACGGTGTCTCCATTTGCAACACGTCCAATTCAGCACTGTGGAAAAAAAAACAATTGAGAAGCACTAGTACATTCCTGTGAAAATAGGGGAAGGGGGGGGGGGGGCTTCATCCAGTTGAAAAGTGTAATCGTCATAATTGGTATTTAGTCGGGGCACCCTCTTGTTCTAGTCACTGACTTCGGGGGGATTTCACTGAAAGACTTACATTTTCGTCCAATGTTGTCATCAGACTGTTGCCTTTACACAAACATTGTTTCCACAAACTATCGGTTCCAACTGGTTATGTTATTCTCGTGTGATCGTGCATCTTTTTTAAAACCATGCACTAGCTAAACTCATACTGCACTTTAATCACAGATCTGGACACCTCAAGACAGAACATACATAAAGCCTTCTGCTGCGATGCCATCATGGAAACTGTCCCCGTGGCCTCGCAATAAGCATGAGAAACTTTGACAGTTGCTGATGCTGACGGTGTATGTTGTATTCGTGTAAGGTGAAAAATAATTGTTTTATTAGCTTTTGAAACTGCACCATTGTTTTGTGTATGTCCTGTACATCCATGAACATTTTCTAATGGGACACAACTACATAAAACAAGTGCACTTACGGGTGAAACCATCCCTCCCAGAGACAGGGGAATGAAAACTGAAACAGCTCATGTGAAACATTGGTATTTCGCTCTTGGAGTAGAGAATTCCCCATTGCTTGAATATGAGATTTTTTAAAAAATAAATCAACTAAATGAATTCTGTAATTGATCTACTCATAAAGTCTGGCACACTACCAGAATAAAAGTCCATTTTCAAATTGGGAAATGCCAATTCCTTAGCATAGTATTTCTCAAAATTTTCTACATGGTGGACCATTGACATTCTTTTCCGAGATGTGTTAGGGTACTATTTCTTATTGCACAGCATTATGACACGTGTGTTTTTATCTTGACGATGCAAAGATCATCTTTGTGGAAATCTGACAAACCTTTAAATTCAGATAAACATCAGTAAGTTATTTTATTAATTTATGTAATATGTATATTGACTGCAAACTATGTGATATTTAATCTAGAATTTCAATTACTGTAATTTTCAGTCACTATTAATAGAAATATATCATATGTTGGGAGTTTGTTATCATTAGTTACTTCAATTTATAATACTGTGAAGCAGTCCAGTACATGGCAAATAGTGGAATAAAATTTAGCTTACTGGAATATGAATTTTTGTAACATACTTGGTCCACAAAAGTGTAAGCACTAAAGACATTTGATTTTCTTGTTAGTTGTTACTAAATGTCTGCAATGTTTTGTCTCATATTTATTTTTTGATTAACTTGTTAGATAGTTTCAGAGTATAGGTAAAGTTTTTTATGTAAATATAAGTATGTGTTCATGAAATTTTGACTGATAATACCAGTCATGTTTTTGCCATCAAAGGGCTTTTGCTCCTTGATGTTTTTCATATTTTTGTACATGTTGCTCTTCTATTTGCAAATAAAATGGGTATTTTTCAGTTGCACATGGAAAATCTGTCTCTTTGTTTTTATTTATAAATATAGTAAAAAGCATCACACATTTTAACATTTAACAAATGAAATAATCAGGTTTAAGGTAATCTATTTTGTGAATAACTTTATCATTTGGTGGAGAAGCACACTTCCATTCCTAAACTATGGTATATATTAATTTTTCAGTGCAAAGATGCAGTGGCGTACGCAAGGGGGGGTTACCGGGTTTAAACCCCCCCCCCCCTTGAGCTTTTGAAATATTATGGAAAATGCTGTAAAAAAATTAAAAATGGCTAATTTGTCACAGTCAAAGATCTGCGACAGTAATAATAATAATAATAATAATTTGAATTATTATTTCCATGCAGCATGAAGAAAAGCACAACATTCCAAACACAATCTAAGCGGCTGCAAAGTTCAATTTTGCAATTTTTTTTGCAAAAACTCGCGCAGTGACTTTCGCGAGAATTGTGAAAATTCCTTGCTTCGTCCTTATTGTAAACGTTCTTCCCGGTACTGATTTCACATCCCCTTGTGAACTCTCAAGTGATGCTGAGTCTACATCCACATCATTAAATAATTTTGAAGAAGTGCTTTGTGAATCACCTAGAAGTGATAAATGTGTTGGAATGTCTATAAACTTACTTTTCAACGAAAACATAGACTCAGTGGAATTTAGCAACATGTATTCTCGTGCTTCATCATCCTGGGCGAGTTCCATATGTAAAGATAATGTAAATTCCCCCGTGCATATAACACTGTGCCATGAAGGCACACGTAGTGGTGTGGTGGGCCCCAAAGATTCTCGATCTCGAACTATTTTGCATGTGATGTGATCAGCACCATGCTCCGGCAGCCTTCATCCCCCAGGGTTTTTCTCTCAGGTACCCATTGCTATGAGGCTGGGTGCGGAGACAAGGATGGATAAATTCCAACCAATTCCGGGAATCAAACCCGGATATCCCACGAAGTTGTCAGACTAGACCAGAGTGGCTCCTTGAATGAGTTTCATATTTCGATTATTTCAATAAATTTAATATATTTGCTTGTTTTTATGGATTTTCTTCACACTTAAAATGTCTCACTTATCATATACAAATAACCGTTGACTAGAGAATTATTTTGTAACAAAGAAACAAAAGAAATGTAATTTTGTTCTATTTCTTTCATAAATAGTAGCTGCATTAGTAGTAATTATTAGTAGTAATTAAACTAATTAATTAATTATAAGAATTATTAATTAATTTATTATTATTATTAATTAAAGTATAATAAAACAATGGTAATGTGAATTTGTAGAAAGTTTTCGAAATAACACCCCCCTTGATGAAATCCTGCGTACGCTACTGCAAAGATGTCAATCTCTTTTGCCTGATGTTCTACATTTTAGTCTTATCTGCCATCCAGGATGAATAAAAAACACAAAAAACAAATCATGAATGTCATACATTTTAATCATCACATAATTTTCTTCTTGAAAATAAATATTTATGTTCACACAAAAATATGAAAAATGACCATTCCTCATAGAAGTATACATATAATCACATGTGGTGTTATTGATACAAGTTCATGAATTTTGCACTGAAGAATTAATTTATAAACACATTACTCCTTATTTTCTTAAATGAAAATGTGTCCCTTTCATACTCTCTTCTAAAATTTCACAGTTACATATACAAGATGAGGCAAAAGTCAGGTTATATAGGCAAACATGCATAGGAACATACACGTGATTGATTTGTAATTGTCACAGTTACTGTACACATTCAATTCATGACCCACTTACTTGAATGCATGCTTCAATTTGATGCTCCCAATTTCATAAATGTGGTGGGGTGATTTGGGAGAAGTCACCTGTGATCCTTTCTTGAAGTGGTTCAAGCTCTTATGTTTCTTAGCATACATGATGGCCTTTATATGAACCCACAAGTAAAATCCATGGGTGTTAGTTCTGGTGACCATGGTGGCCATTCAACAAACATGAACAATACCACCTATGTAACCTCACATTTGCATCACCCTTCATTTACTTTGAGTTGTGTCCATACTCAATTAAGCAAAAACATGAGTAATACCACTTATGTAACCTCACTGTATTTACTTGTGAATGATTGTGTTTTAAATTTTTACTAAAGATTCTACCTCTTTCGACAGTTTGGCCCAAGGTCCGTGAAGAGTTTTCCCTACCCCGCTTGAAGAGGTCTGACCATAACAGCCCCTTTTCTGCGAGGGGCAGGGATTGTAAACTTGTGACGTCACTGCGGAAGCAAACTGTCCTCTGCTTTGACCAAGTCATTTGAAAACAACGATGAGGTGTCAATATTTTACAATAGTTACAACAGAATATTTGACTTGTTACATAATTTACTTTATTTCTGGGGAATGGCATGGACGCAGTGCCAGATATACAAATTTTGCTCCCCCCCGCAAAATATTACCAAAGGCCCCCCCTCTATCTACATACCTTCACACACACTCACACCTTTAGGTTTCGAAGTAATCTCCATCAGCATCCAACACCTTTTGCCAACGTTCCTGCAGCTGCACAATACCCTGGTGATAAAACTCGGCGGGCTTGGATGCAAAGAAGTCCGTGAGTGCGTTCCTCAGGTCTTCCTCATTTGCGAAGGATCTCCCATGGAGGTGGTTGTCGAGGGAATGAAACAGATGGTAATCTGTGTGTGCAAGGTCCGGTGAATATGGTGGATAGCACAGTGTCTCCCAGCCAAGTTGCTGAAGGGTCTCCCGGCTTCTCTTTGCCACATGTGGCTTGGCATTGTCGTGCAGGAACAGCAGACCCTTGCGATTCACCAATGCCGGCTCCTTCTGCACGGTGCACCCTTTGCAACTGCTGAGAGTAGAGGTCAGCAGTGATGGTCTGACCAGGTGGAAGGAGCTCGTAATGCACCACTTGCCGACAATTCCATCATACAGAGAGCATAACCTTTCGTGGGTGCAGAGGTGGTCTTGAGGTGTGAGTAACAGGGTCATGTGGCGACAACCAATGTCTGGTACGATTGGGAGTGTCATTGAGGATCCACTTTTCTTCACCAGTGAGCAAGCGATCAAATATGGGTGTGTTCAGGTGCCGAGTGAGCAAGGACAAACAGGCTGTCACTCCCTGTTCCTTGTTTGTTGCTGCCTTGTAAGCAAGGGGTCCCGGGTTCGATACCCGGTGGAGGCACAAGTGGTTCGGATCCCACTTTAAACTGTAGGTCCAGTCCCGATTAGCCTTACTGTGCATAAAGTGGACTTAAAACGCAACTCAAATCAAACCAACCTTGTTTGTTGCCGACAATGTGTGGGGTAGGTACCCACTTGCTTAACTTGTATGACTTCCCTATTTCAAGCAGGTGCAGTCTGACTGTTTCAGCGGAAACATGGAACCTTTCTGCAAGTTCATCACACGTTAGACCACTGTCCTCCTCGATGGCTGCTTTCATGGCCTCGACATCCAACACATGTGGTCGTCCACTGCGAGGTTCATCCGAAAGACTCACATCTCCCGAACGGAATTTCTGGAACCACTGCCTGGCAGTGCGTTCGTTCACGGCATTCTCCCCAAATGCCTGGCAAATGCGGCGACTTGATGCGGCAGCTGACTGGTCCACTTTAAAGTCATACAACAAACACACGCGAACAAGCTGCTTCGATACCTCCATTCCTCTTCGACACTGGACGAGTTATGACTGCTGTGCGTGCGCTACATGCCTGTATTACTGACAGTCGATGGTCAGACTAACTGCCGATATCGCTTGGCAGACACTTGCGTCATTTCGTTTCCTCTCTCTGAGCGCATGATTAATGGACGTCAAAAACGGAAAGAACTTTTTTGGTTACCTTGTATATACACTATCTGGCCATTCGTCACCGGACACTTGGAACGAGTACTTTAATCCGGTTTCAGGCGTCCGTCAGTATCGTGTGGGGCCACCTTTCGCAGCAAGTACAGCCGCAACCCTCTGAGGAAGACTGTCCACGAAATTGCGATAGGTTTCGACGGGAATCCTGCTCCATTCCTCTTGCAAAGCGGCGAACAACTCTTTAGTGTTTTTTGGGCGGTGTGGCCTGGCTCTCAACCGGCGCTCCAACTCGTCCGAAAGATGCTCAATCGGGTTGAGATCAGGACTTTGGGCGGGCCAATCAAGTTTTTGCACACCCATATCCTCGAACCACGTGTTGATCACACCTGCCGTATGACATGGGGCATTGTCGTGCTGAAACAGATAAGGACCACTACCGAATTGCGCCCACAATGTCGGTAGCGCAGAATTGTCCAGGATCCTTTGGTATGCATCTGCATTCATGTTTCCACGCACTAACACAAGAGGACCAAGACCATACCAGGAGAAGCACGACCACACCATGATGCCACCTGATGGGGTGTCCGGTGACGAATGGCCAGATAGTGTATATATATGTATATAATTATATATATATATATGTATTACACATATATAATGTCTGTGTGTAGTTCTAGATTTCATGTTGACAAACTCACATACAAGGGCCTACAGGGTGATTCAAAATTCCCTTAAACTCCCTATAAAAAGTAAAGAAGTTAGGCTGGGTATAATTCGCGATTAAGATTATCCGATATGCCATCTGGTGAGATTTTCAGGAACCACTCCATGTAGGACACTTCGCTGTGTTGAAGCCGTTCAAAGTATGGGGAACATGCGAAAAAGTAACGTCTGCTGTTCAGTTTTTTGCTCTAAATCGTTTTGTGGGTTAGGACAAGTGAAAGGTTTACATGTGTTTCCACCCCGTGGAATCAACAAAACGAAATTTGTAATTAAATCGGGGAAAACAGGACTGATTGACAAGATTGACATGGGGGATAACTGAAATGTGGCAAGGGGGGGCTGTCCACTTTATTTTCCGAAAGATGTTTTTATTACCATGAAAGTAAATTTTAAATGGTTCTTCGTGAATATAAAATTATTTTTCGAAAACAGTGTGTTATGTGTATGTAATTTGGAACAGGTGCAAATCTATTAATTGCGAATATGAAAATAGTTTGAGAATTAATTAATGTCTGTAATCATAAAGGTAGGTCAGATAAAAAATGACATTCTAATGTTGCTGGTTCATTCAGTAAGTCAATTTTCAGTGAAGATAGCCTCAATGAAATTGTTGTTATTATTATTATCCTGTGTTGTTATTAAACCAGCATGCCTCTTTGGGGAGAAATAATTGCAACGGCATGTTTACATTTTTCTCCTGCCCAAGCTTTGCAATACCGTGAATAATTTTATTTTCAAATCATTTCTGAGAGCCCCAGTTACAACCGAGGTGCAGATGAAACAGCACTCTTTTGAAGAACCAGTGCGTATACATTAGTTTCGTCTGCGTTTTCCGTGTTATTTTTACCTATCATAATTAAATGCTTCGCTCTCAACACAGCTTCACCTTCGTTATAGTTCCTGGAATTCACATCGCATTCGCAATATTTAAAAATATCGCGCAATTTAAACGTTTCTTCCATAACAGCAATGACAACACGCTGCTATTACGTGCTACTATTCAATGTAAACAAAGATTTTTCCTACATAGAGCGACCATATTGGAAGCTACACTAGCGCTCAGGTGGAAATTTTAATCGCGAATTGGTCATGATAGAAACAGGTTAGGCTTAGGGGGAACCACATTGGTGTGTTCCAAGCGGACGTTCACCATATTAGTGATCGCCATATTGAATTCAAATCATTTATTTTTAAAAAAGGGGTGGGGTAATGTGCATAGGCGCCGATTTCTTAAGATATTTGGGGGGGGGGGAAGTTAAGTAAAGCATAAATACTGATTTCTTTCTTTTTGCAGGAAGAGGGACAATTTTGTTTCTTAAGGGGGACCTAATACACTTGAATTAACCTTTGAAAAATAGTAATTGCAATAACAAAACATATATATCAGGGTACATCGAACTTTATTAGCTGGACAAAAAATTCACTACACTACTGTGATTATGTATTTATAAAACATAATACTTTACGTGTAACTTTTGACTGAGAACTTTTTATCATATTCTGTTTATAAAACTTGTTCTTACAATCCTTTATAAGAGTTTAATATCTCCACACATATTTACATTAAAAAGGAAGGCCCAAGATAAAATTTTCATCTGGGCGAGGACTTTTCCGAAGGAAAACAAAGGAGCCTATTTTCCAATGGACTGGCTCATTCAAGAGCATGAAGACTACAGTATTCCCATGCTTCTTCCTCTATTCTCGCACATATTCATTCATAATATACCATGCGTTTTCCTTAGTTCATTGTCGGTTTCAGAGGGAATTACTAAAATAGTAAACGCACAAGCACACGAAAGACACTCAAACTGAGCGATAGTCCCACATTATTGATTCTGCCCATTTCAGAGCAGAATCCTGCGTAATTTCCCACCTGTTGTGGGCGAAGTTTCTGTGTGCAAAATTTATGTAATATGGAAGATATGCATTGGACCCCTTATAGGGGGTCAAACGAGAACTGGATGGGCCCGGGCCCCTCTGCCCCTCCCTCCCGGTTTCGGCGCCCGTGGTGATGTGATATATATATGACACTATTTTCTCATCCGTAGAATGATAATTTGTTATAATCATGAAGTCAAAACTCTATCCTGATTAAAGATAACATGAAGAAACCTTCACCACAGCATTTCTCGTGAAATGGTAGCCTGATTTGATCTAAGGCCGGAATTTTTCCTGCTTTGTCCCCGCAGAAAAGCTGATCCAGGGTCCACCCAACCTCAAATGAAATGATACCCGTTGAGGGGAGTGAATGCGTCCGGAGCGTGGTGCTGATCACATCACCTCCAAGATTTCCTGCATCGAAAATATGTGGGGCCCTACACCCACATATCCTAAATATGCTTTCTTAGCACGGTGCTACAAGAACAGGGAACTTTAACTTTACTTTTACCTGTGTATATTATATTCGTTTCTGTACCTCTGAGTAACTACGTTTATTTTTTATATGGACATATACGAACCCTCTACTATGTCAATGGCTGAGGCCCCCTAAAGGCTTACTTGTCTCCGCCCCCCCCCCACACTGCGGGGTCTTGCGGGTTGTAGATCCGGCACTCCATGGACTTATCTAGAAATATATTTCGGGAAGGATTCTCGGACGCTGGTCAATTGTATCACATGTAATAATAATAGCAAAACTGTCTTGATATTACAGTATCTGCTAATAATACTATAAGACAAAGAATAGCCTGCTCTCTGGCCTAGCGCATAAAGTGGTCTACTTTCGATATCGCTACCGAAGTTCAGAATAAGGGATGGCCAAAGAAATCTGATTTCCGGAAAATTTGAAATCCGGATTCGGAAAAAATACTATTCGGATTTCGGAGCAAGACAGGTTTTGGAAGGATAACGATTACAGAGGGAAAGCGAATTTTGGAGGGAGAACTGATTTGGATCCATATTTTCAATAATTGTCTCATGAATTTAACAACATACTCTAATCTGCCAACCCAATGTCAGACTTTCTTCCACGTAGTACACCCTGGACTGCATTTTGCAGACTAACGAGACTATGGCGTCTGGACTCACAGCCAGTAACATCCTACGTGGAGCTTTTTTTTGTGGTTTTGTGATCTGCCCATGTGTGTTTATGATTGTCCCTTCGTCTGCTTCATCTTATCACAATTCATCCTCATCTTCGCGATTAGCCAAACGTGGAAGAAAAGCGAAGTTAAATACAACAAATAAATCAAATAAATTAATGTAATCTGTCGTTCGCCTAATAAAGTATGGGCTATGATAAATTTCTTCTTAATTTAAAGGAATAAGATAAAATATCCTCTGTACAAAGCGAAGTACATACTGAACAATCGAAGGGCATCAGGGAAGGGACATGAATGAGAACAATAGGGAGGTCATATCAAGATTCACACAGGAATAATAGCCAACAGGCTTTACAACAGGTGACATCGGGTACTTTCGCTACTTTTTTTTATACTGGAGTGTATAGAGAGAATTTTAATCAGAAGATTTGGTGAACGGATTACCCGTGCACGCACATGTGTGTTTTAAAACAGAGAAGAGGGGGGGGGGGTAATACAAGCAGAGAAAAATGGTGGAAGGGAAAAATGAGACGTACAACAGCAAAGGTGAAAGAAATGCAATGGAGTTCGGGAGAAGGCGAGGGAATCCAATTCAATCCCAAACACAACATAAAAATTACATTACAATATAATAAATAATCCTATGAAGTACATAACTTTCTTTCGTTAATAACATCGTATTAGAACTGTGAATTTTTCTAGGGGAAAACATTGTGGAGATACTAGCGCTCTCTCTCGGTGCATCAATGAACTACGGGACAACTTTAAGCAGCGCTTTTGAAAACCGCGCTGAGTCTACTGCTCAGTTCTCGGTTTCCGTCTGAACCCCCTTAGTATTTACTATATATTGTAGTTACGGTGTTCACTCTTCATAATATACTGTAGACATTTAGACGCAGAATTTTACTGCTGCTATAGCGCTACAATTTTCGTCCTGTAACTTTTATTTTACTACGCTATTCTCCCTGCGATATGTTCGATTGTGAATGACTACTGATTCTAAAATCAGGTCTACCATTTCAACTGATGAAAATTGATGGTTAATGTATTAAGCTAATAAAGCTCCTAGCAAAAAAAAATATAAAAATGGGGGGCCCCTACAAAACATTTTGCCCAGGGGCATCCACAAACTTTGATACGGCCCTGCTCGCATCTATGCACAGCTTCAGTTAGTCTATAACCTTTAGCCCAAGTCATGACAGATAGTTAGTTATACTTTTTGTACTTCCACATTCCTAATATCTTTCTTTTCCAATATATGGCTGATTTCAAAGCCATTTTTCCCCATTGAAGGCTGAGAGCTGCAACCCTCCAAATCCTTCTAAATCCTGATTAACTCTTGATCATATACACTGTACCTCATAATTGTGAATATCCAATAAAACGTACTAAGCCTGTTGATTGCTTCTAATCATAGCAGTGTTCATTTTTTAAATAATAATTCGGATAGTGCCTTTAGCTTTCCAATGACAAAATTAAGGAAGTAGACAGAAACGCTTAAATTAATTTCGTTCAACAAGATATTTTCTCTAATCTTTGTAAACTTACTTACTTTGACATTTCGCCAATTGACAGCAAAGCTCGTTATGGGATGAAACTTGTGAACTTTCTAGTATCTACAATATTCACAAGTAAATATATACATGGAGTGAGAACCAGCCTATACTTACAGAACCGTTTACATTTCCCTAATTGTATATATTTATTTAATTTGATTGGGTGGGCAATCGGGTGGGCACAGGGATTTTTTGGTGGGCGCTTGCCCACCCGTGCCCACCCCTGTCACCGTCCCTAGATTAACAAAAAGTTGGTACATGAGATCAGTTTCTCAACATCAGATGTAATCTGAATATTTTTTTGCACGTATGATACGAGAGCAGCGGCGGCGCCAGTATTAATCATGTAGGTGTGCTGAGGAGGTGCGGAATTAAATTTTGGGAGTGTGATGTTGAAAATGAAGAAAACATGAAACATGCATGCATGCTTTAGCCATTACATCAAAATACCAATGAACATTTAAGAGGCTTTTATGAAAATATGCCAATGAATCTGAAGACTATAGTGACTTGTTTCAGTTTTGTTTGTTTTGGCCACTACAAGCGCATGTCTTGTAATTTTAAACGAACAAAGCTTGTTTATGCAGGCCAATTACCATATACTCTGTCTTATAAAAGAAAAATAACTTTTTAACAAAAAGATAATGATGGAAGAAAGACAACAGCCACTAATCATTGTAGAGACTCCCACCTTCCAATAGAGGAAAGTAAATGAGGTTCCCTTTCAGATTAGAACCAATGTCTGTTGTCTACAATAACAGCGGTGTTACTTCAATGTGACGACAAAGTTTTAATAAGTCATACATACAAACCCCTTCGCACCTTCTTCCCGGCGCCACCCATGCATGAGAGCAAGAAAAGTTTGGTCGAAAGCAGAAAGAAATACATACGACATTTTGTGTTTCATACGATTTTATTGTTTGAGCTCCGAAGCATGTAATGTCAGAAAGCAGATGCAAATGATGATATTCTTATCGCGTCAGAAAGTGCTTGCGCATTAAACTGAAGCGCGAACTTGTCCAATCTACCAAAATATCGCTCTTGTGTAACTGTGTCGAACCGTGCCACTGTCCAGAGCGGCAAAATTTGAAGAGAAGAAAAAAAAGCCTATTGAAAACGTGAAAGTTATAATATTATATTATATAACTTGGAAGTTAATATATACCAACCCACCGTTTTGAAGGAACATATCAGTAGCCTCACTTGAAAACCACTGAGTGCCACAAGGTGGGGAAGCAGATTTCGTTGAGATATCAAGTGGGAGAGGTCTATGATGCGCTCCTTCAAATAATTGGCGACAATAAAACTGTCCAAATGATCGCACATGGGGGTCAGTGTATTGCAAACCAGTTACGTGGCTTTACATTTCTTTGCTCACTAGTTATCTGGTATAATTTTTACTCCACGTAATGTAATGAGCAAATGTCTTCAAAACATTAATCTACGATGTGTTAGATGCTGTTAGATGATTTCTTGCAAACAAATCAGCTCTCTGAAAAGAGCAGGAGTGATGAAAAATTTCAAATTTCTTAGACGCCACTTGGCAGCCTGGCAGGCCCTCCCTACCTCCACTCGTGGAGGCGTAGGGGGGCGGCGACCTGTGAGTCCCGGTTGATGGGAAAGAATTGGCATGGAATTTTCATATAGATGATCCAAGGATATACAACACTGTACAGGGTTGAAATCAAAAGAAGCAGTTTCAGTATGATGAAACTGTTGAAGATCCACAAAAATGGTACAAAGTTGATTTTTATTACCAGGTCCTAGACGATTATTTTAGCTTTAAGAGAAAGATTTGAGCAGCTTAAACATCATAGTGAATTTTCAGTTTATGTTATGAAATTAGTAATCATAAAAACATGCCATCTTATCTTTTGACTGAAAAGTGTAGAAAACTTGCGGGAATGTTAACACATGAATTAGAAGATGAACTAAAAGTGCTTTTGGCTGTAAAACAATTACACCAAAGGAGACCTTAAACTGATAAAGGGTCATGATTTTGCACCTAATGTGAGTGTAGAACTTTGAATTTATTAGCTTTGTTCTAAACCGTGGCAAGTGAAGAAAAAGTTTTTTTTTTTTTAAATTAAGGCTAATAAAAATACCATCTTCGGTCAATCATGTCTGAAACACGCTTGTTTGCATTAATATTACATGCAAAGGTAAAGTTCCCTGTGCATATAGCACCATGTCAAGCCACATTTAGAGGATGTGGGGATAGGGCCACACATATTCTCAATCTCGGCCATTTTGGAAGTGATGTGATCAGGACCACTCTCCGGCTGCCTTTACCTCGGAGAATTGCCCCCAGGTACCCATAAATTTGAGGCTGGGTGAACCCCACAGCCGCTTTATGCGGGGACAACGCAGGAAAGAATTTAGACCTCAGATCATCCACGCGGAGATCTGGGAATATTACATGTAATTCTTTCAAAAATCCAATCATATATCACAGACCTACAACGGTAAATATATGAAGTCAAGATTTCATTTCTTTCCTAATACTTGTTACATTTATGATACGTTTAAGAGTGAGCGAGAGAGTTTTCATAAAATATAATAATACGTAATATAATATAAAATTAGTGTCACATTTTTTAAAGTTTAACTGTGGTCGAGTGAGATATCCTTTTGTGCTTAATAGTATCGAAACTGCGTAACAATTCTCATTATTTATTTTATAGTTTGATGTTTTACTTAGGAATATATTGATTTTCAATTTCCCGTTGCTGCGTAATGACGAGGGGGGTTTCGAAAGAGAGCGGCATCTGCTGCCATCGCCCAGGGCGGCAAAATGACTAGCGCCGGCCCTGTAAGGAGCCCTTGAGCAATGTGGGCATGTTTGTCCAAAACAAAGAACTGTTGTAGCTTTACAATACTACTGCAACGACACTGATGCCATTGCTTTTCAGTTAGCCAACTATACTCCTCTTTCCCAGTTTGGGATTAGCTGCAAACATATTCAGTAGATCTTGTTGGAACATTTAAAATAAGCGTGAGCCAGGATGGATGGAATTCGAAATCCGGATTCCATTCAAAAACTGGATTCCCTCAGAAAACCGGATTCTTCGTTTTTACTATCTGGATTTGGCCATCCCTAGTCAGAATCCCTGCCAGGGCGTGCGTGTTCTTCATCAATTTCATCCAATTATCTATCACTCATCGTCGCGATTAGCCAAAAGTGGCAGAAAAGCGATAAAATAACTAAGTAGAAAGAAATAGATACAGAATAGGTAACTTGTAATAATTATGGATAATTAAGTAAATAGAGGCAGGGAGCCTCGCTGATCTAGTGGTTAGGGCGTCTGACTGCTACGAGACCAGTTCGATTCCCCATCTGGGTGATCTAAGGTCGGAATTTTTACGGCATTGTCCCTGCATGAAGCGACTCTGGGGTTCACCCAGCCTCAAATAAATGGGTTCTGACAACCCTTGAGGTGGGCTAAGTCGGCCGGAGCGGGATGCTGATCATACATCTAAAATGACGAGATCGAAGATGTCTGGTTAATGGCACGGTGAAATGTGCAATGGGAACACTACCTTACCTATATGAACAGTAAAGAGATGGTGTAAGAATATACACTTAACAAAACACGTTCATTATCCAGCTTCTTTTTACCTAAGACCACTATTCTTTTTATCAGAGAGAGGTGTTCCACCTAGAAAATTAATGTCAAAATAAATAAATAGTACAATAAGAAGTTTATAGATTAACGAAATGATTGATTGACTGATTTGTTGTTTTAAATCCATTTTATGCACAGATAGGCTAATCGGGACTGGATCTACAGTTTAAAGTGGGATCCGGCTATCGAACCCGAGACCCTTTGATTACAAGGCGACAACGAGATCAACTAAAAGGTTGATAATTTCAGGTGATAAGAATATAACGCATTACTATTATGATCATCATGCACTAATTTCTGCAGACACTGTCAATACAAAACTAATTCATTCAATAGCCGGAACGCCAACCAGTTATCAATAGACATGGAAACTACTTTGATTTGACTGACTTGGTTTATTGTACTTCGCTTTTCTGCCACTTTTGGATAATTGCGAAGATGGGGATGAGTGATGATATGATGAAATTGATAAATCCACTGTCACAAACACCCACGCTGGGATTCGAAGCCGGGACCCTTGGCGTCGTAGCGCGATGAGCTAACCACTCCGCCACGGGGTGCAGCTCATGGGAACTACTACTTCTACTACTTCTAATAATAATAAAGAACGTATTAAAACAATGTCATTTTATTTATTATATTATTACTAATATTAACATCATTAGTGATTTTTTCTGGGAAGAAAAGTTTCGGTACTCTTCAGGTTTCTTTGTTTCTATTATTATTATTATTTGGTATGTTCATCAAGAAAACTTCTCTAAATATTGTGGTACGTTCACAAATGATCGCGCGGAGTGTGAGCAGTGACCCTTTTTTAATACACTCAAATATCAACCTCAACGGACTGCATTATGGAGACACGCAAGGTTCAGGCTTCTGACTCCATGGCCAATAAAATCCTCTTTGGGGTTTGTGTTGTGTGCTATCAATATGTATTTGTGATTTTCCCGTACCACTATATTTCCTCGTCTTCGCAATTAGCCAAAAGTGGTAAATAACGCCAAGTAAAATAAAACAATTCGTCATTCATAAATGATCGTGCAAGAGACAAATTGGGTGTTTATATTATTATTATTGCATCAGAAGTAAATATATAAACACAAGATCTAACGTATGGTGAAAAAAATTTGCACAAAGTTTGCAACCCTGCGGAACTGGCAATACTGTACACTGGCACACCATTTGAGCTGTGTAGGATCGTACGTCCACCAGTTATGTAGTGTGAAGAGCAGGAGAAGGATGGTGTAAAAACAAGTCAGTATGGAGCTGAAAGAAGACGACCGTCGGAAAATGATCGTGTAATATTGGACAGAGAATCGTGATTTTCGAATGTCCGAGCTTGTGAAACATTTCCAACGTGTAGGATTTTCCCGTCGTACGGTATATAATATTGTGTCACTATGATCCTGGAACTGCTGCTGTGCCCGATTCAGTGCCTTTTGCTGCCAAAACCAAATTCCCACAGAAGGTGTTGCTATGGCTTGCCATGAGTGAGAAAGGACTGTCGAAACCTCAGTTTTTCAAGGCTGGCCTTGCACTCAACGCCGACCGGTATGCAAAGTTCTGTTTGCCTAAAGTGAAGCAGTTTATCAATGAATACCATTGTGGGGACAATGTTGTTTCTTGACCAGATTTAGCCAGCTGCCATTACTCGCACAAAGTCTTGCGGCCATGGAGCACTTAGGTATCCCTTACATATCTAAAGAACAGAATCCCCCTAATGTTCCCCAACTGCATCCCATTGAAGATTTCTGGGCAAATTTAAAGCGGATGGTGTATGCCAATATTTATCAACCACGAACCGTTGCAACCCTCATCCAACGGATCCGCAAATGCTTGCGCGATGTTGATACATCAACATTTGCTCCATCTATGCAGAAAGTGCCCCAAAATTGTCGCAAGGCCAGCAGACTCGGTGTGAATGTGTTTGTTCATTGATGTTCAGATACCACCCTTGTATACCAACCAGCACACGAAATACATCTCTGCGTTTTTGCCCTTGACCACAGCGTTTTCTTTTTGTGCAATTTTTTTTCACCATACGTTATCACGTCTGTCATTTCAGGAAATTCTCAATTACAACTTAAACGAATAGCACTAATATGTATTTTTTCCCCCCTAAATTTCGGACCACCCACCGACGAGAGACAAATTTAGTTCAAGAACTTTCTCTTTCCTCTTTACCTATTGTTTGCAAGGTGTAACAAAGGATGGACTTTCGTGTATTATGTCGCAGCAGGAACTGAGTTCCGCCAACAAACAGAGTTCCGGACCGTTCCGGCTCACTTTAAACCCTGCATACTGTAATGAAGTATTTTGGTAATTTAATTTTAGTACTTGGCAACTTTCCGGGGGAGCTTGACCTCCCCGGACCCTCCCTCTAAATACAACGTTGCATACAAAAACTCCAAGAACAATTGCATCTGTATACTAAGTGAAAACATTCGTGCTTCCAATGCGCTTCCACGTAAAAAAGACTGGCGAAGGAAGGCAAGTGCTTCCGCGATGACGTCACAGAATTCTCGGCCGCGGGGTTTGTTAGAAAGCCCAGTTATGGCGGGACCTTCTCAGGCAAGGAAGAAGACTAATTCGACGGACCTTGGTGTGGCCTATGTTTTGCTTATAGCGATATGGAAAATCCTGTGCATTCCCAATTTAGAACTTAGTTATCATTTAACAAAAATGTTGGCTATATTTCCAGGGACAAAAGGTAAAAATTAGGACTGATCCGATACCAATGTATTGGTGTTGGCCCAGGGGTGCCCACAGAGGGGGATTATGGCGCAGGGTGCGCCATTGAAATTTTTTGGGGTGATTTTTTCCCTTCAAATAATATAAAATTCAACATTTATATATATTTCCAAAATATATATAACATTTTTACACCTTAAATGCACCATATTTAATCCATTAGATGAAGAAAGTAAAGTGTTTATGGGTATTATCGAAGGGGTTTTGGGAGGGATTCTGGGGGGTGATGGCCACCCCTGTTTAGGGAGGAGGGGCAGATCAAGTATAGTGTTCAGTAAAGCTAAGAAAAACGTTACTTTCGGTAGACAATATGTCGTAATTAAATACTTTGTGGGCATTACGATATGGTTTGAGGGCGCGAATGATATGATTTGAGGGGCGCATGACATGATTTTGGTGGGGATGCGCCATTGGCCTTGGGGGGGGGAGGGGATGGGCACCTCTGTGTTGACCGATACCAGTGGTATTGGTATCGACAAGTATCGGTTGAGTTTTCTTCGCCAATATACCAATGATCTTGAGTGGCTAGAAGAGCAAATATATATTGTCCTTTTCAAAGGTTCATTCACCCTTCCTGGTGACTTGGGAGTCCAACACAGGAAGTTTCATGTAGATTACCGAGAAGTGCTGTACACTCCTGGGAAGATGACAAGACCAAAGGCAGGACTAAAGTACTCGTATATTGCATCCAAACGTGACATTGAAGGCATGTAACTGCCTGATGGTGGACGCTATGTGGAAAAAGAAAGAAACAATTTATTGCCAATTCTTGCTTGCAAACTCGTATGGTAAGAACGTGGACGTTTTTAAAACCAGCAGTATTATTACATGCTGGGCTGATTCCGAAGTTCTTGGGGAGGGAGGGTTGTGGATTCTTACCTTCTGTGCAAGTCTTTTGTGTGACTGCAGACTGATACTGACACTGCAGACTTGTTTTTATTGCAAATGACAGAGAATAATGGAGCATAAACAGAGCCGGCCAATTGAGCATTATTATATATCTGTATTTGTTTGTATTTTTACGTAGTTTTCCTCCCCCTCTAGGTTAATCCAAACAACAAGAATATTGTATGCATGAAATTGAAGCAGGAACATTTACCTAGGTATAATCCACCAAATTTTTCGGTGTAACTACAACACTTTAAAAAGGCTTGCAACATTTAAAAAAAAATGTTTTTTATTGCATCCTCTGGGTCTAGAAATAAGTTCATATAAAATGTCACAAGGCATTTTAAAGTGCTGTAATGCTTCATGAGAATAATTTGAGAGTTATTTAATGTCATTAACATAATGTGATGAGTTGTTGTGACTCAGTAACTAACCTCGGCATCGGTATCGATTAGAATCGATCAGAGTATCGGCATGGTCAAATGGTGTTATCAGGGGCGCGTCAAGTATCTGAGCGCTCAGTGAGCAACGTGATCGCTCGGCTACTTGACGGCCAATTAGGCGTTGCACCGCGAGCGCTGCTCACTTGATCGCTGAGCGAACTTGAACCTTGCTCGTCACAGGCTGGCCACAGGTTTGAGCCACAGAATATAGAGCTTTTGTGTTTCGATCTCGTGAGGCAAAGGGAAGAAGAGGAAAACTGTATGAGGATGGCTGGGTGGCGAGGCGAGAGTGGCGAGGGCGACCAAGGAGGAAATATTTATGATGAACGGCTTGCGATATAGCGTAATTAGAGAGGAAGTTCAAGTAACAGAAGGTGATGTAATATTCCGATTCCAGTTCATGTAATTGTATTGAAATGAAAGTGTTGTTTATTCCAAATATTAAATATACACCGTAGTTTTGGAAAGTTGTGCATGAGTGTGAAAATTTAAATTTCGACAGTTTTGTTCACATCAACTATTCTACTTGCATAATTAACAGCTTTTGAAACACCGAAATCTTGTCCACTTGAAGCAGCCACATTCATCATCATCACAGATTATTCAAAGGCAAGGCACTGATATTTTGATCAATGAGCAAACAGCGTCAAAAGTAAATGATCTGTCTGCTCAACGAGCGAAAATCTTGCTCAGCGAGCATCGCTCAGATACTTGACGGGCCCCTGCTCAACGCTAGTAAAAACTGCAATCCACCAGAGCTTCGCTTCTCTTTTTTGCCACAAAAATAAACTTTCGAGGCCTTTCAGATGGAGTAACCGTAACGTCATCGCCTTGTAATCAAGGTGTCTTGGAATCGATACCCGGTGAAGGCACATAGTGGATCAGATCCCACTTTAAACTGTAGGTCCAGTCCCCATTAGCCTTCCTGTGCATAAAGTGTACTTAAAACGCAAACTGAAAAATAAACTTTCAAGATTTCCATTAAAGAATTATATATATATATATATATACATATATTATGGTAACTTTAAAGCAAAGCATTAAATTGTGATTTTTAAAAATATCACTATGAAATTTTAACTCTTTACTTTACTTCCAAAAGTTACTGGAAGAGCTTTGATTTGATTTCGGATAATGAGACACTTCTTATACATGGACGTCCGGATGGGAAGCCATCCCCTCCTCTGGAACATTAATGTCCATCTAAAAAGTATATATTTCACACATAATTTCATTTCAGTCACAGTAATTTATGTTAATAATTATGAGGGTGTTGAAGGAACATACTAATTTCAGACTGAAGCAGTGTGTTTTGAGGAGACATCATTATTATTTGGGAAAATGTGCCTGCTTGCCCCTCCGTGGGGAAATGCTGCGGACGTACACGTATTCACATATTTACTTTAGATACAGAATCGAAGTAAAAAGGTGCGAGAAAAGGATATTCTTTAAGAAATAATAATAAAAATAACCTCAGATCTTAAACACTACCTAATAAAACCAGTGGCTGATAAACTGCCTTTATTTCGGGAGTATGACTTACTCTCAGCTAGTTTTACGTCTTAAGGCGGACATACATTAACGTAAAAATACGTCGAAGTCATTAAATTTTGCAGTATTGTGGACCTGCGGATGGTAAGCACCGTAAGTTTCGTACACACCTCCGTAATTTTCACACGGCCCGAAAGTTTAGGAGGCCTTAACTTTTCTGCGTAAAGGCGGTGGGGGTATGAAAGGGCAGGTTGGGACTGGAAGGAACCAACGGAGATAATTGCCCTCCTCTTCCCTCGGCCAAGACCCAGCTATTGTGAACAACGATAATTATTGAGGTACCACCGCTGAAAGGTCTGCCCCTTTGCAGAAAGCAGGTAGTACGGGACTACCTGAGCTTGAGCTTGGAGGAACTGAGTTCCGAGGGAAGGGTGTATGGATAAAAATACGTCGCAGTGTATGTCTCGGTCTGGCGTAACGTACTTGCGTAGCGCATTTACGTCGCGTATTTGCACGTTAGTATTTGGGCCGCTTGATGAAGTGGTCTTCTCAAATGGTCCGGAAAACCAAGTTGCTTTCCACGACGTGGACTTGTGTAAAGGCAGGTGGCACGGCTTGTGAGCTCAAGCACTCCGCGACCAAGGGAAATTCGGGCAGCCTAAATTCATGCGAGGGACAGGCTTCCTTGCAAGCAGAGCTGCTAGGTTGTCATGCGCTGATTTGTCACGTAGCATTTTGGTTTCTCTCAAGGTGGATTGATTTAGTAAATCAGGCTAATTTAAATTACGATTTAAATCAGGTGATTTTAAAAAAAAAAAACACTTTAAAGAAATAATTAATAGAATAATGTACATAAGGATTTTGTATAATATCAGAATCACTTTTGGTGAAAGTACATTAATCTCGTAATCATTTAATGGTGTTTATTAGGCTCTAAGAAAAGAACCAAAATATATCTACTGATGGGGTGAAGATCATAAGAAAGGAAATGTAATTATAAACTATAAACCCACTTAAATTCTCTTGATTTAATGGTAAATATTTTTTATATGCAAAAATAGCACACATAATATACAAAATAAAATCATGTTAAACTGTAAATAGCGTAATTATCATTAAACTGTAAATAAACATGGCAGCTGATATTTTGCAAACTATCATTAAAAATTACCAAAATTCAGCTGCAAAGACTTAAAAAATATTTTAAGTTACAATTATAGAGTATATCCAGAATGTTTAATTTTCACTGGAAGAAAACTTACTGAAATTATGTAGCTATTATAGTTTCAATAACACACTTAACAAACATTTCCGTAGTAGGTTCATATATACAGTATCAGAAACAGAAAAATGTATATTTACATAAATTATTTTATTTGCTTTAATCCCACTGTTCAAATATTTTACAGAGGTGTTTACTAGTAAATGCCTTTCTATAAAAAAAAATACATATCTATATATGGTGACAAACACCACACCAGCAATATTAAGAGTGTTTTTTTTTTAAAAAAATCGATTTAAATAAAGTAAAGATCTTTTGAATAGAAATCATGATTTTTATACACCCTGGTTTCTCTTCAAGGTGCCTCTGGCGTCCGTAGCACACTAGGCAGAAAAGATGTGCAAAAACTTTGCGATTTTTTATCATAACCATTAAACATTGCTGGGGGTATCTTAATTTACACACATAATATATACTATATATTAATTTTTATATAATATATATTTATTATCTTGTTACACATAAAATTAAATTTCTAAATATTTAAATATATATATTGATACATCCCGGTGACTCTTGATCCCCGATCTTTAAATAAAGATTGAGATGCGGGGCACCGATCCCCGTACCTCTCGCATTTCACTTCATGCGTCCATTTCGATCTGCAGCCGAGAGATCGGGAGAAGCGTGGCGGGCGGCGCTGACGGAGGTGCCGACATTTGCGGCCTGTAATGCCCGCTTATTTTTATAGACATATGCAGACATTTATATAAATATTGCAAAACGAGCACTAACCTGTGTTATAACACGCAAAAGTTCTTCTGTAATTCATCCAAGTTCTGCTCTTATATACACAAATAAATACGCTATAGAAACGATGTTAAGAGCCACAGATAATAAAGCATTTTAATCATAGTTTTGACCAGTAACGTCCTGTTTAAGTTTATATCCTTGAAAGAGTTTTGTGGCCATGGGAATCGTTTGGAGGTTTCGAATGTGCAACACTGTATCAGGATTACACTGCAGACGAAACCGATAAAAGTGAATGGTTTTCGTGAGCTTCCTTGCAATCCGAAATATCCGAGCTCGAGTTTTTTGTTCCTTCGCGACTAGATGAAGACAGAGTTGTAAATATAGTGGCGAGCAATGTAAACCAAGAGCGTGTTAATTTCGTACTGTGCGCAAGAGTGTTATTCTTGGTTACTTGCAGTTACTTGTTTGTGTTATTGTAGTGTGTATGTGTGACGTGTCAGTGAGACGATTGGAATGCCAGCCGCAAGATTCACGTTAGAACAAAGATTTTTTATGTATGACACGTACGTGAAAACAAACTCGTGTCGAGACGTGTGTAGGTAATTTGTACAGAAATTCCCATGCGTTTCAACTCCACACAGAGATACGGTTAGACATCTTGTCCTTAAATTACGAGAAACTGTATCGTTAAATTTTAAAACACCTAAGCAAAAACGACGGATTCTAACCGAAGCAAAACTCGATGATATTGGTGCAGCGTTAGAACGTTCTCCAAACAAACCTCTACGCCGTGTTTCACAAGAGGTGGGCGTGTCAAAATCATCGGCACATACAGTCACTAAGCTACTAAAATTAAAACCATACTCTTATAACACAGGTTAGTGCTCGTTTTGGAATATTTATATAAATGTCTGCATATGTCCATAAAAATAAGCGGGCATTTCAGGCCGCAAATGTCGGCATCTCCGTCAGCGCCGCCCGCCACGCTTCTCCCGATCTCTCGGCTGCAGATCGAAATGGACGCACTGTATTAAATATATGCAAAGGAATTAATTTGTTACTTATATATTCATATACTAGTAAACAATGTGTATTTCCTTTATCAATTGGTTCTAAATATCACTAAATTGCAGTTGAAATAGTTTTAGTACATTAAAATCTTAGTTTAATTTGTGCTTTTTATTAATATAAAATAATTAGATTTCAGGGCTATCCCAATGGTGCAGTGGCAGCGTAGTCGCCTTGTAATTAAAGGTTCTCGGGTTGGATACCAGGTGAGGCCTGCTGTAAGGCACGCCCAGCTTGCAACAAACACCAAAACTAAATGCTAGGATCTCTAAACATGGCCCTCCTAGCCTAACAATTTATGACCTATAATTCCGTCTAGGTCTGATAATGCGCATATGGTTAGGTTAGGAGGGCTGGGTGTAACCCAGCCCGGCGCTGTATGTAAAGCAAAGGACGTAGGGTTACTCTAGTTGTTGAAATGGTATAACTGTGGAGTGGAAATCAGTACATTTCAGCGTGGAAGATACCTACCATCGGCGGAACCGTCTCGGGATGCTCTTTCTTATGGGAGGCCACTGGAGACCGAAGATCACTGTCCCTTCTGCTATCCGGTTCATAAACACTCTCTCTGTCCTGTCCTCTGTCAGAGGCCATATTTATACTTCCTCCCGCGTCGCATGGGGGAGGGCTGAAAGTTTAAATCTTATTGGCTCTTTTAAACTACACAGAACCATGGAAGAAACCCAAGCATACAGAATCATACACAAACACAAAAACAAACAAATACTGTTTGTAATAATTAGTAACGGAAGCTTAAATCCTCTTTGTTCAGTCTTGAGATTACACCATTCTGTGGACTTATTATTTGAAGTAAATTTGTCCCCATGAGGTTAAGTCATCCATAAGTCTGCCTTATTTCATGCGTTTTTATAGCTAATGTATAATTTTCCATATGAGATCATGAAATTTGAAAGCTTAGAGTAGTGATTTGAAAAAGTTATTGAACTATCAATAACATAATTTTGTAAATTGTACGCATCTGATACAAGTGAAAATAGTTATGATCCCGGATAAGGTTTTATTTAAAATGTTCTAATAGTTCCTTACTTTCAAGGGTCTTCATAGATATCGTGGAATTCAGGCATCATTATCACATATTTTTGTTATTGCAGCCAGTAACAACAAACAATGGTAAACGTCCGATCAATCTTCCATATCTGATGGATATTATATACCGTAAGATATACATAAATATTAGTAAGAGCATAAATAATACATATTATGTCGAAATAAAGTACACAATATCACCTACTATATTCCTAATAACGTTGAATATTACTGCACAATAAGCGAAATATTCACATGAAAGGTGGAATACATAGAGTTGGGTTGTCGGACTTTTTATGCACAGCAACAGGTCATATATATAGCGTTGGAGATTCTTTCAAAATTGCACATAACTACGGGTTTAGAACTTCTCTTATCAATTAAGGTTTTCCAAAATCAATTTAAGGCAAGTTAATTGTAGAAATTCATTGCAGGAAATGTAAATTATATTATTCTTTTCAGAAACCCATTTACCTTCACGTGACGTCATCTCACCGTGTTAGTTGAATATTACAGATGGTCCCACCTCTTTATATTCCACTTTGATTAATGAAAGACTAAACAGTATATATCCAAAAATACAAAAATAAGCCAAGCAGGAAGGCTACAATCCTATTTGTAAGCTGTTATATTACATGCTGAAAGTATGTGATATTATTATCTCTAATTCTAACTACTAAGGCAAACTTATTTTTGCAAACGACGAGCTCAAAGTTTGTAATCTGAGGAACATGAACAATTTTTCAGTGAAGAGGGGCTTCTTGACCTGTTAAAGGAACATTTTCATATTTCTGTACTTCAGTGTTGGTGTATACAGAGAAGAGAATACTGCATACGTAATTTGAAACATATCTTTACGGATGAGGACCTTTAACTTTACACTTGGTCATCGTTGAAAGCTGAACCCACGACGAGAACCAGAAGTCATCATGTCACTTTGTATCTATGGGGTAGATTAGGTGTAAAAGGAAACATTATCTGAATTATAGTTAACTTCCCATCATATAAAGTATATGTTTGTTCAAGGTGGAGCGGAGCCACATGTGTGATGTACAAAACAGGAAAGTTTAGAATTGTACATTTGTAAGTTCACTAAATGCATTTAGGTTATTCTCTGTTGCGAAAAACGAATCACAGGAATGTATATCATTTGGAGAAAAATTGTGATGTGTGCGGTTAAATCAGTGAATGAGAATATCTATTAGAACATGAGTGGTTACTTCTAGATCATTAGGAGATTAGTCTATTATTTCACCTAACAGACAGACTGCTGATTCTTACCTCATTGATTGATGCTCTGCAAGTATACAGGCTTCGGCCAATGTCTCCTCTGGAAATGAGTAGGCCAGGTCAGGACATGCGGTACAGTGATCCCAAAGTTGAAAGATGCTTCATCCGTAAGAGCTACGATGTTTGTGCATGGAGATGGATGGATTGGTGATATCATCTTAGTACGTAGTTTCTGGTGCTGGTTGACAACTTTAAGTAAATTCGTTCCGATTAGGGTTGTCATCCAGAGTTCTTGCCTGTTGATATGTGGGCTTGCGACTTCTGGTAGACGGTCATCCAGTGTCTTCCAGTACGTCAGTTGTGTATCAGCTGACACCAGATGTGTTAGCTGATTCCTAGACTTAAATTGCATGTCTATCCAATGTGTTGGAACGCCTTTGCTATGCAAAGTCTGATACAGATGCAGGTTGGAACTTTTGGTGTTGACGTGTCTGCTGATTTATTGCTATTTCTGGGTCTGAAGGTACAGGCTTAGATCGACCAATAACGCATGCATGGGTCTGGTGTTGGATGATACGTCCTATGAAATCTGTTTTCGGATGGAGTCTGTCGTAATGAACGATCTCTGGATGACGTTGATGCATCTCGAAGGGCAATTGGACTTCATTAACAGGTTGCTACACTAGGAATCCACCGTCCATAGATTGACGTGGTAGCTGTCTCTGTCATGAAAGGTTTACGTTGCAGAATTCTCCCACAGTAAGGATAGGTTGATACGTAAATTAGTCGGAAAGGATTTTGCGATGGCATGAGTTTTGCTGGAAAGTTTTCTTTACGTATCCAACACCTTCTGTAATCCAACTGCTGTGTTGTGTGAAAACATGAATAAGCAAATGCATTGGCATGCACAGGATGGTGCAGATCCAAATTGCAGAGAAATGAAGATAGTAGAAGAAGACAGTGGAAATGGAGTAATAGAATGAAGTGAGAAAATGTAAACACGAATGAATCTAAGGAACGGAAAGGAGAAGACTAAATGTATGAAGAGAGCAGAGATATAATGCGTGGGGAAGAGGCAAAGGAGCAATGTCTTCAAAAGTGGAAAAAGTGCTTAACCAATCTAATCTCAGAATTGAACACAGAAGTATGCATCCATAGACCAGTCTTGTCGTGTCAACCCAATTCGATGCTTGTTAACTCCATTACTTTATGGAAATAACTAAGTTGAAATACACATTAAAAATAAAAATAACTCAAGACAGTGTTCAGGCAGATAACCTCCCTGTTGAAGAAGAGTTCATTCCAAGGCTGCCTGGTATTATTTTTACCATTCTTGTGTTCTCTTCACCTTCCCCAAAATATGCGAAAACGAAAAAAAAATCCGAATTTTGCACGTAAACGAAAGGCTTCTAAATTTTATTGTTTGGACAGTGCTCGCCCGTTAATCTCTTGAAGATACTTTTTTTTATTTGTCTAGTATAAATTTGGAAAGGCGTGGACACTGCCATAAAGTCTACGAGTGATTGCAGCTTTTTACGAATTATTTTGTGAATCGCTCGACTTAAGTTTTCACGTTATCGTGTAGCCTTCGATGAAATTAATCCACTGATGTAGCCATTAGGTAAGAGTCGACGTATACTGTCGTCGTAACCTGGCAAAGGCTTCAATAAGTAGCCTGTACGAGCTGATTCCTAGAGCTTTGAAGGAGCCATCTGCAACCTTAGCCATCACCGACTCGGCCGTTCTTCGGACTGCGTACCTCGCAATGCAGAGTGTGAGATATAAATATCAGCTTCCAGCAGTTACTTGTAACAATTAGCCCTTGAAAATTGAACGCATCCTTATATAATTCGATGTCTCTCACAGAGGAGCAAGACTGTCTGAGTTTTTAGTCTGATATGGTAAGAAAAATCAGTGCCAATCAGTATACATGACACGATTTTTCGCAATACGATCAGCCAAAGTAATTCTCGGACTGTCTTGATGGACTGCGAATAGAATCGACTGAAATGGATGGATTCTATTTCCAAGGAACTTTTATAATCACAAGTAACCTGCAATTTGCTGAAAAGTCACACACAAAGGAGGTTGCGCAGTCTCAGGACTGCACACCACACTCCTTTGGCGAACAGTTTTCAATTTCTTCGCCAATTCCTAATAATAGAGCAAGTATTCGCCAAATGATTTCCAGCTATTCACATACCATGCTTCTCATCACTTAACGAGACCATCTACGTTATTCTATCTGATACATTACGAAGAATATCACGAGAAAAAATAGCAGGTGTTAGCCAGTTTTCATAAGGAACTTCTTTGTAATGGAATTAGCTAGAATCAATTGGATGGCCGTGCGTGATGAGATTTTGTATAGATTAAAATGGCTGTATTATATTAGTGAAATGCTTGCTTACGAGATATTCAAGAGAGAAAGAAACCATTCGATGGAGTGCTACCCATTGCCGCGTGATAATCAGCCGTATCACAGAGAAGCAACCAAGTCTCTCTAAAGATCAGTCTATCCATGTTTAGAAGCATTCTATTCGTTAGCAAATAAGACCTTCTTAATCTTTTGCAGCTGAACATCTTGCAAAGATATCTTGTCCAGTAGATTGACCGTGTTGATCAAACTATTCACAAATTCTTTTGCAGAATGCACAGCTACAGAATCCGAGAAGGGTATGCTGAATGACGAAAAGATGCATTGAAAAACTTGGCTAGATTGTAATTTAGAGAAAATATAATTAGTCGCTATATGATATGAAAATGCGAAAGATCACACGGTAACAGGACATGTGCAATCTTAGGAATCGGCCAATGAGGACCGTGACAAGAGAGAAAAGGTCTTGAAAGGATGGCTGAAAGCTCTGACAATGCAGCTCATGAACGACTGTTCCCCTGAAGCAGACAGAAACAGCCGCGTCATAAAGCCACAATACTTAAGGCCCTGCAATGCAACGAGAGACCAATATGAACAACTCTTAGATGGCCGATACAGGAAGATCAGTTTCGTCGAGGGATACGTGATAGCATGAAAGCCTGTACAAGTGACCACAGTTCGTAAAAAGTTGTAATTGTCATGGAACGTTATGATAGAGGGAATGAACACAATTCATCGAATAACATTCAAGTTTGACTTATGAAAGTATTATGACTCTTCAAGGACATTGCACAAGAAAGTAGTGTCCATTCATCCAAGATGAAAGATTCGTTTACAAATTTCAGGAACATCCGATTTCGCAGCGTTTTCATAAGATTTGGAATGACAAAGCGTGACAAGGTATCCTTGGGATAACTCTGATACCGTGAGAAATTGATTGCTCATTGTAAAAGAACATAGAATTGAGTTTACAATATATATCTGTACAAATAATTTGATATGCGTGATTACAGTGCCACGGATGCAAGATGTGGCCATGTAGTGCATAATATCAATGAGGTCATTTCTGAACGTGGAACGTTCAAACTGTGCTTGAAGGTCAAGAAGTATAAGGGACAAGGGATTAAGTAGAGCATCGAAAATCGTAAATTTCAAATTTACAGGAGAAAGTACTTACGGAATTGAGTTTCTGTGTAATTTCGGAAGGTCGTAGAAGTGTTTTCTCGCATTTTTCAATGTATTTGCCCGCTAAATCATGTATTTTTCTATAATAATGTCCCTCCGATGCACTAAGCTGTTGCTTGCATTTCCATCCACGTACTTGAACCGGATGTTGCGAGCATCTGATGACGTAATCCCCGGTAAGTGTTTCCAAACACACAGTTTTTTCACTATGTTGCCCAACCTAAAGCAAACTAACCTAACCTTACCGTGATGGTGCGTGGTGTTATCGTCAATGGTTTTTGGGGCTATTCGTGGATGGTTATACGATCCAGAATGGTTTTTGGGGCTATGCGGGAATGGTTTTTGGGGCTATGTGGGAATGGTTTTTGGGGCTATTCGTGGATGGTTATACTATCCCGAATGGTTTTTGGGGTTATGCGTGAATGGTTTTTGGGGCTATGCGGGAATGGTTTTTGGGGCTATGCGGGAATGGTTTTCGGGCCTGTGCGGGAATTTTTCTGTTAAGAAGGTTGAAACACTGCTTTGCCGTTTGAAAACACCACTAGTCAAGATTTGCCCGCCATTTTGCGTGTTCAAGAAGCGAGAAAAGAACGAACAATAATTACTCGATATGTCGACAATAGATACAAATTTCGTTAAAAAAAAAGCGAAATCCCTTGTTAAACAATGTTTCCCAATGCATAATAGGTAAGTACGAATGTAAAAAGTAGAGAATGAACGAGTTAGAGCGATTTCCCGCATATGATAGTTTTACCTCAGCTTTTTCAAGCCACAATACGTTACAAGCACATTAACATATACACATAAATCAAAAATAATAAAGTGATCAATTTCCTCATGTGCATGTACTTGCAGTTTTTGAACATACATGTGACATATTTATTCTCTTACAGATCTTTCGTTTTCAGTCTTCATTACTACCCATGTGATGTGTGAAGAATTTCAAGAATTCGTTAAATTAAATTTTTGTTACACTAACTGATATAAAACAATGTTGAACGATGTGTTCTTTCGTTTCACTAATGTCAATAGTTGCTTTAAAAAACCTTAATATTCTTTGTGAACGCAAATTTTGTAGGCGCATGGATATAAGTAATTTTGGATTCTGCTTGTCACACACAAAAAACATTTTAAAATTCAACACCTATATTGTAAAAATTGGACGAATTATAATTAATAAAGGTTTACCTTTAACGCCATTGTTGTCCTGGATATCTTGCTTGAAATCTGGTCCGTTAAATTGTTAAACTAATTATCCAAACAGCATACAGTAGATACGTGAAAACATGGTTCTGTCTTGATATGTTTCAATTGACAACAAAGTTGTCAGTAAAACAGAACAAATATTTTGTTTTTATAAAAGTTCAAATAGTTCAGTTCAAGAGTGCAAATGTACAAGAGTTAAAAATTCCACGATTTTTTCTACAACAACAAAATTATTTCAATGGATTATATTCAAGTTCACTTCATTACGCAGTTCACTCTGGGTAAAACTCCGGCAAACAGATTTTCGTGTATTAAGGAAAGCCTATGAGAAGCCTTCTTACAGCGAGAAAATTTGCATTTAACCATTTTACACACTTTTCACGGTTTCATATGATCACGATAATCATACTTTAACTCACTTTGACAAAGACCAATGCTTACCCGGCATGTTTTCAACGCAGGATCTGATCTGTTGCCAGAAATATGGCGTAATGAGTTGTGGGGGAAGTTGTTGACTGAATATCATCCATTACCTTTGCACCATGCCGAATTGTACAGTTCTGTTCTTGTACATTCCGATACTTAATCTGGCTTCTGAATGCATCCTTACTGTGTACAGAATTTTTGAACCCATGGCAAGAGTTATTATACCTAATCCTCTTGTAATAAGTTCATTATACCTCAGATTACATTATCGTTTGCACTTAAAAAATAACGTACAGTAATAATAATAAATAATAAATAAAAATAATAATAAATATATACTTTTCTCTACGAATATTTTTTTACGATTCGTATAATTTCAAAGAAATTATACGAATCGTAAAAAAATATTCGTAGAGAAAAGTATTACTGTACGTCTTAAATTGATCTACTTCTGTACAATGGCTCAAAGGATAGTATTATCTATTTTATAGCATTTTTGTGCGTGTAGATTATGTTATCCCTGCAATGATGATCTCATTGTCATAGGGTTCTATTTGCAGGAAATACGATGAAATATAGAGCTGACTACTGAAATAGAAAACATACTGAAAAATCCGAAAATCGTAGACTGCTAATTGGCACATGTTTAAAGAGTTTTCTGAATATTTGTAAGTCATAGTATACAGCTAAACTTACCTCGAAAATATTTGACGAAGTATCACAATTGCAGGTCGAACGCACCTGTTTGAATCTTGCTTCATTCCCAGCGTATATCTTATTAGCACTATGAAGTAAAACTTTTCTTCTTTCATGTGCTCGATTTCGTTGACATCTATCTACATGAAAGACGATTACTATGGCAGCAATGCACAAATGCTACATTGTTCTTAACAATGGAGATGTTCTTTTGTTACATACTTCTCACATTCTATTGTTGGATTACTCATGATGGGTTTGACTGGTTTAATTTTTTTTGGATGCGTCGTGTACGTATGACCATTTTGCACCCTTGTCTAAAACCCTTATCTTACAATTGTAAAGGGATGTAAAGAGCCTCTTGAGAGAGGTTAAAAATGCAACATGTAAAGAGACCTGTACAGGATAAACATAACACATTTGAAAATGTAAGGATAGTCCAAAAACTTCTCTAGAAATAGTGTAAAAGGCCCGCTATCTCAAAAAGTTAAAAACATTGGCTAAGACACTGTCATCGTCTCCCAACATGGATGACAAATCTTTGGGAAGATTGAAACCCTGTCTGAGGCTATTGAAATCGAGAACACGTAAAACAACGTTGCAAGTACGGCACAGTAGAGGGTCCAGCCATTGCGACAAATACGATGTGTGAGACGGTTGTGTCCGATTCGAAGCCGCGTTAAGATGACTTCTTCTCGGCAGGAGGGACAGGACGAAGAACGCCATCGAGGGCTTCATAGCGCGAAGCTTGTTCTTCCGTACGTCATCCCACTCAGCCTGCCACGTATAAAGAAGGGAACAACGGAAAACATTCTGAAGGCACCCTAGCTGGCAGAGGTTGGACGGGCTATTTAGAGTGAAGAGAATTATTGCAAAATTGGCAGAAATTCGCTTACAAGAAGAAATACTGCTAAATTTAATTATGCATGCCTAGAGAAGTTTTGTATGAACGTATTAAACTTTCAAGAAACCTATTCGCAACCCTTTTTAGATGTCGGCAAAATACACCCTCGCCACAACAGACTTAATACCAGAAATACTGTAACATCCCCATCCATTGATTTAACATATGATCATAGTATTATCTTTGTTTTTCCCCGCCATGCAACTTCGCGTGATTATTTCTTAAGAGAGTGAAAACAAAGAGGATATTATGGGCCATACACCTTGTCAACATTCCTGAAGAAACCAACTGTAATAAATTAATATATTATATTAGAAGAAAAAATATTGTACTATAATATTATGAAATTTTAAAAATGGGTTAAGGTTAACCAACGTATCGATTCAGTTGGGGCAGGGCAGTCCTTTAAACCTTCTGTTTACCAGCTATCTATAAATAGATACCTCTAGGTATACCCCTTGTTTACCAGCTATCTCTATATAGTGTTGCGTGACGTCGGGTAAGGTACGGGATCGAGTCACGCCGGGACGTAGCTCAGATAAATACAATAGGTCTTAAGTTTGACTTGGCTAACCACCTCTACCCTTAAGGAGGCTGATGAAGGATTGTTGGGAGCCTGTGTTGTTGAACGCTACTCACCCCTTGCTGTTGGTCTGGCCCTCGGCTTCTGGCGTCGGCGACGGTGACAGGTGTCCGCTGGAGAGATCGAAGATGACGATAAGAGACGGCAGGCAATTCGGCGACTTGTTTTATTCTTGCAGATTCTTCGGTTGACTTAATCCGGACTGCTTATGGACTTCTCGCTTGTTGCCGCCTCGTAGTGTCGCGATCTCTCAGCAGGCCGTCGTCCTCTTCTCGTCGATCAGTTTGGTGGTGATATTGGAGCGAAGTGAGAGATCGATTTACTGTCTCCAGCGGTTTTATACATTGGATTTGAGTAATAGGTTGGTGGACTTTGCACCTCCACTGTGCACCTGGGGTATCCCTGGATGCAGATGGAAATTTACAGTGGAGGTGCACTCACTGCTGGCGAGGGCCGTTGCCTTGTTGACTGTGCAGAGCCGAGTGGAAAATTCTTGTTGCTCGGCTCTGCATCCGGTGGAATGTGGGGTGAATGAGCGTTCAACTTGCGAGCTTCAGAGCGATGTTTGAGGCAAATTAATGTCTCGACTTTTATGCTCCCAATTCCTTCATCATTCCCCTGGCCAAGATGTATCCACTGTGAGTGGTTACGAAGCAGAGTAGAGATGGTTATGGAGAGTATATTTTGAAATAATAATTGAAAGTACATTGAGCAAAGAAAAATAAAAACCCTGTATATAATAATGTGGAAAAATAAAAAATAAAAAAAGTTGGAGCTGTCGGTATAGCTGGTACTGCACGGGTCTGGCTGCATGTTCAGCTGGAATGCTGACCGCTGGTGGTATGCTGAGCTGCAGGCTGCCTGTGGTCTGCTGGCTACATGTTTATGTGCTGGCTGCAGGATGGCGGCATGGTGTCTGGCTGGCTGCATGATGTCTGCATGGTGTGCTGCAATAAGATATCTGCTGGCTGGCCGGCTGTATGATGTCTGCTGCAATAGGAAGGCTCCTGGCTGGCTGGCTGCATGATGTCTGCATCATGATGTCTGCTGCAATAGGAGGTCTCCTGGCTGGCTGGCTACATGATGTCTGCATCAGGATGTCTGCAATAGAATATGTGCTGGCTGGCTGGCTGTATGACGTCTGCAATAGAATATGAGCTGGCTGGCAGGCTGTATGATGTCTGCTGCAATGGGAAGGCTCCTGGCTGGCTGGCTGCATGATGAGCCGCATGAAGACTGCATGATGTCTGCAATAAGATGTCAGCTGGTTGGCTGGCTGCATGGTGTCTGCAGGATGTCCACTGGCCGACTGGCGGGCTGCATGATGAGCTGAAATAAGATATCTGCTGGCTGCATGCTGTCTGCAATAGATGAGCCGCATGAAGACTGCATGATGTCTGCAATAAGATGTAAGCTGGTTGGCTGGCTGCATGGTGTCTGCAGGATGTCCACTGGCCGACTGGCGGGCTGCATGATGAGCTGAAATAAGATATCTGCTGGCTGCATGATGTCTGCAATAGATGAGCCGCATGAAGACTGCATGATGTCTGCAATAAGATGTAAGCTGGTTGGCTGGCTGCATGGTGTGTGCTGCAATAGGAGGTCTCCTGGCTGGCTGGCTGGCTGCTTGTACAGCTGCTCCAGGATGACTGCTGCGCCATGATGATTCCTCGCTGACCGACTGCTGGGTGTCTGGCTGTATGCGGAACTGCCGAAGAGATGCTTGAGAACGCCGTGAGTGTAGTATGGCCAGATGGTGACGTTGTGCAAGGGGGAGCCGACAAGCGTAGAGAAAGGGAAGTTATAATAAAAGGTGTTCGCCTAAGTGCGGAAGAGTAAAGGTTGGAGGCGAAGGTGACATAAGTGAAATGACAGGGGTGGGTAGACAGTAGCCATCATTGAAGGTGATACGTGTGGGAAGAGGAGGAGCTAAGCGAGTGGGAGTCGTAAGTTGACGAAGAGTGGGAGGGGGTGGTGGGGAATGTGCGGGACGTTGAGATATAGCAGCTACGGAAATAGGAGGACTAATAATAGGGACGGAACATGTCTTAGGAGGAGATGGGGTTCGCCGGTGACAACATGAGCAGCAAAGCTATGAAAATTAAGAAGAGATAGGAGGTTGTATGTGCAGGAGATTTTACAAGGTCATGAGGGGTAAGTGCACGAGCCTTAGAAGTAAAACATAAGAAAAGGGGAATGTGGAGAAGTTTAAATTGGTATATGACACCTAGAGTGAGACATGTGAGCCAGACAAAAATTATAATGATAGGAAAATCCGCATGTCTGTAAAGTGGAGTTATAGGAGTGATGTCAAGAACTTAATATTGGGAGAGGTTGAGGTGAGGGATATGAAATGTCCATTGTTTATGATAAAGAGCCGTTGCATTCACAAGGGGGGAAATTTTGTAATGGGTGTCTAGTAGAAAATTGGGATTGTTGGTCCAGGCAGCAGGAAGGATATGAATTGTTCGGTGGATTGTTGAATGATCGAAACCACAAGGAAAAATAGCATGAATTTTGATATCGGGGGTGATAAGTACATCTGTACGGCAAGCCACGTGTAACAATACTGCACCGGGTTCGTGAAAAGTGGTAACATTATAATGTAAAGTGGAGCCATTAGCGTAAAAAAAGGTGATGGTAGGAGGAGGATTAATTATTGCATAAACATTTAAATCTAATTTGACCACATCAGTGAGGTGGGATTCGTGACATGTGTAGGTACACCCATTCATCGTATCAGCCACGGTTGTTGCTTGAATCAATTTGGAAAAACAGAAATTGAGCCCATCGTGTCTTCCTGTGTGAGAAGGCAGGAGGCACAATTTCTGTGTATGGACCTGACAATTTTCAAGGTCTGTACCACTAATAGTGACAACATTATGAGTATCATCGATGGCGATATACGATGGATTATGCGACACTACGCATGTTAAATTTTGATACGAAAAAGGGACAGGAATTGCTAAATAAAGTTTGTATTTCTTCTGAGTGGAAGTGATAGGCACTTTCAACTCAATATTGACAGCATCAGCAGAAATTCTGCATTGGGACAGTGGTATCTGATAATACATGTCAATAAGTGTGAGAGGAATCGCTATATCAAATCCAGTAGGAAGAATATTTTTTTGAATCTTTTTCAAGTCTCGGTGCAGTGTTGTTTTAGATACAACATGTTCAGAGAGAAAATGATGTTTACAATTGTTAATGGTGTTCTCATATTCAAAAAGGGTGAACATTTGGCTAAGCTGTAAGGTTAGGGTCATAAATTCGATGAGATATGCCTGTGCTTGATGTGCATCTTTGATTGTTAAATTTTTGAGTTTATTAATCAATGCTTCCTGATTTCTAGCCAAACTATCAGAGTGGTTAGCATATTCAGTAAAAACATCCTCAATCTGATGTTGGGAAGAGTGAATTTCACCAGTTAAATTTTGATAGAAAATATGATTAGCTTGCAGTTGTAGTTTAATGTTAGATATCGTTTGTTTTACTTCATGAGCATTTTGGAATAGGGGTTCCAGTTGCTTAGTAGTGGCAAAATCACAGCAATAGTTAGCAATGCTACTGATAAAGCCAAGGAGTGCACGCTTTTGTCTAACTACGGAAGTGTTGGGTGTGGTTCGTGTGAAGAGGGAAAGGTGTGAAAAAAGGTGTGAATGAAAATTTTGGAGTTGGACCGCAAGTTTACATTGGTTGGAATCTTCTTCACCTTTGTTGCACATGGCATTATGTAGTGTTGATAGGAAGTGCTGGGGTTTAGGCATTTGTAATTTCACATTATAGTAGATGGGGATGGTATAATGATAAGGGATGGTTCCTGGTAGTTCTTTCAGATAAATTCCCGAAATGATTTTTACATGTTCAGTCGCCGTGGTGACCGAAAAAATGAGGGAAAAAAGGGAAAGTAGTAACATTACTGCCATTGTCGGTAGTGAACCCTGAAAGGGACAAAGATACAATTTTAAAACTGAGTTTGCATAAAAAAATAGCATGTGTTAAGCATGAGATTTTTGATGAAAAAAAAATGCTTTGCGAGTTAGCTACTCAAATAAAAAGGTTAAAGAGCCTTAATGATAAATTAGAAAAGAGAAGGAATAACAAGCTGTAATGCAAGCAATTCTCGAGACTGAATAGTTTATAATATAAACTTCTGCATTTTTTATTTGTTTGTATTTTATTACCATTTGTTTATGTTTTGCGCTCCGCGATGTATTTGCTCGAGCCGAAGCGATTGCTACATCGTCAGCTGTGCGAGATTCGCCTACGGGTAGGTCGCGCATGCGCAGATACTTGTGCGAGTTTTTTTTTTACAATCTGCTTGCTGCAGACAGAAAAAATCGCGTTGTTGCTAGCGAGTGGAAAATTCACGTACTCAACCAGTAGTCAGTTGAGAGACTACGTTCCTGATTGGCCGTTTTTACTTTCTACTTCTTTATTATTATTACTTTGTGGAATATTAAAAGTTTATTTTAGTCTTCGAACTTGCTTTGAAAGTTAATTCCCGACTCTTTATGTGTACAGTGTTGAGGAAGAGGGAACAGGAAGAAGAGGATACTACGTGAATCAAAATGGCGGAACTTCCGTTTTTACATGTGCTCGTTCTTGTGTGCGGCTTGGTGAAAAAATCGCGTTGCGAAGAAAAAAATGCGAAAATACAAGTATTATATTGACATGTGGGTGCGAAAAGAATATTTATAAAGTGTGAATGGACTGTGCAGCGGTGAAAAATGGAAAAATTGAATATTTAAGTGACAGACTCGTCCGAGTCAAGGTGCCTTGGTTTCAAACGGTGAATCGTGATAGCATCGGTTTTCAGTTTGCCACGACCATCGGTGTATTCCACCAAATAGGAGTTGGCGTCGTTTTGTGAAATTATTTTCCCTTGAAATTTGTAGGAGGAAAATGCCTTGGGTACGTGGGGATGAGGGGTAGTGTCCAAAATATACACTAATTGTCCAGGGGAGTAGGTCGTTTGTTGTGTCTTTTTGTCGGCACATTGTTTTTGCTGCTCAAATCGCTTTGCTAAATGTTTGTGTGCTAGTTCTCGAGCGGCTTGGAGTTGTTCTATTCTCTGTTCATTAGAGTGGATAGTAGTGTTGGGATTAGTAGGGAGAACAGCATCTGCAATTAATCTAGGGTGTTGTCCAAATAGCAAAAAATAGGGGGAGTTGTTCATGCCAAGATGTGTACTTACATTGTGGGCATGGGTCGCGCTAGCCAAAAGTTCATGCCATTTACCTTGTTTTTGTACCACATAAGTTTTCATGATGGATTTCAAGTAGTGAAAAGATGATTCGACTACACCATTTCTGAAGTGGGCAGCAGTATCATCAAATTTTAATGTGACACCAGTAATTTTGGATAATTCCTGTATTAATTTGCTACAGTTGTGGGAGCTCCTGTCAAGCATAATCGTCTCTGGAAGACCAAAAATGAGAAAAACATGCGAGACAAGGGCGTTAGCTATTGAGTTGGCATCATGGTTGGGGAGGGTTGTAGTTATGGCAAATCTGGTACAATTGTCAACAACGGATAGAAAATATTTGTGTCCTGTGTCAGAGGTTTAAGTCAGTGGTCCACACACGTCAATATGTATTTGGCTTAAGGGATGACTAGCGGGTGGGCTCGTTTGCAGTGTATGTTGTACAGCTCCGTGAGCTCTTTTTGCTACTTGACATTCAGTGCATTTGCGTACTGCAGCGTACACATATTTCTTTAGATTAGGCCAATAGTAGCGTAAAGAGAGATGGGAGTATGTTTTAGCAGCACCTTGATGTGCGGCCATCATTTTGTTACAGTGAATTAATTGAAACACTTCTTTTCTTAGTTTTTGGGGAATACATAACTGTCTTCTATAGCCTGGTGAAAATTTAGTGTTCCTATAAAGGATTCCGTTGTCAAGAACAAATGAGTAGGCTGTTTTCTCTAATTTGTGATCAGCATCTGGGTGGTTTTCATGAATTTTGATTAATGCTTGTAAGTATGGGTCCTCTCTTTGTGCCGTACCTATGTCAAAGTCATCAGATTGTAACATGAAGACTTGATTTAGTATGTCCTCCTCGTCTGTGTCAAGGGAAGTGTCTTGTGCTGTGTTGTTGGGCAAGGAAGGGGCTGGGTCTACAGGATTCCTTGATAATGCATCAGCAATACCATTCTGTGATGATGGGATATGGTGGATTTGGAAGTCGAACTCTTGGAAGAAGAGTGATCTACGAGCAAGGACCCCGGACAACTGTTTTGTTGTTCTAAGGTAAGACAATGCATGGTTATCTGTGAAAACTATAAAAGGTGTGTTGATTAAGAAGAATTTGAATGATTTTAGGACATAAAAGGCAGCTGCAATTTCAAGAGAAAAGACATCTGCTTTTTTCTCAGTGTCTGTAAGGTGTCTGCTGCAGAAGGCTATCGGATGTAGTATTCCATCAGTATCCTTCTGCATAAGACAACCGCCCATACCCTGGTAGGATGCATCGATGTATACGCATGAAGTTTGCTTTGGGTCATAAGGTCTAAGAATGGGTGCGGAAATAATTTTGTCTTTTAATGCCTCAAAGCTTTTCTGATGCTCTTCATGCCAATGAAAGTTTACTTTCTTTTTGAGTAATTTGAACAAACATTCTGCGGGTTCCGCAAACCCTTGTACATAGCGTCTGATGAAATTGCATATGCCTAGGAAGGATTTCAAATTCTTCTTAGATTTAGGTGGAGGGAATTCTTTGATTGCACGCAGGATGTGATCAGAAATTTTAAATCCCTTTTGCGACACAAGATGGCCTAAGACTGGAATTTCTTCAAAGCAAAATTTACATTTATTTGGCCCTAGTTTCAAATTGGCTGCACGTAATTTAGCAAAGACTTTATGTAAAACTTGTAGCATTGCGTCAACTGAGTTTGTGTAGCAAATTATGTCATCCGTATATGCAGATATCTCGGAACTATCTATGCCAGATAGAGCCATAGACATTACATTGTTCATGACCTGACTACTTGTCTTCAATCCCATTGGCAATACTTCATACTCGTAATTTCCACAATTACTAATTGCAAATGAGGTCATTTTCTTTGACCTTTCTGTTAATTTTACCTGAAAAAATGCCGATTTAAGGTCAAGGGTTGTGTAATATTTCTTGCCTGCCATGTCTGCTAAAATGTTATCAATGTTAGGTGTGGGGAGAGAAGAGGGCTGAATAATTTTATTCAGCGCCCGAAGGTCAGACACCACGCGGAACGAATTGTCTCGCTTGCGCACTAAGAGAACTGGGTGTCAGAATGGACTACCTTCTGACCTTGCGAATGATGCCATCTTGTAAGAGCTTGTTAAGCTCAATTTTCATTTGCTCTCTAAGATTCAAAGGGATGGGGTATTGTCTCATATAAGGAGGGTGATTGTTTCCAATGTCAATGTCGTACTCATAAATTGGGGTTGTGGTGAGTTTATCGCCTTTCCAGGCTAAAACATCAGCATAATCAAATACTAACTGTATGATTTTCTGTTTGTCTGCCTCTGATAAGTCAGGGTTAATACTAATGCAAGATGGGTCAAATTTTTTCTGACTTTCCTTCAGTCTTGTGTTGTCTGTATTGTCTTCCGTGCATGCGTATGTGGTGGTAGTCATATCAGTGTTGGATGCGTCTGTCATGTCTACTATTATGTCACAGGGGGTTGCTTGGCCAAGTGGGGTGTTAGATTTGAGAGTGACTGGTTTCTCTGAGGGGTTATGAATTAGTAACAGGGGGGAAGAAGTGTTAAGGAGAGCATGGGGTATGAGGATAATGTATGTAAGGAGTGTTTCCTGAGAGGGTGTGAGTAGGATATTGTGGGGGAGGGGGGGAGTGATGGAAACTGGAACATATGTTCGGGTTCTAGGTTGTAGGGTTACATTTTCTGGGATTGTTACTAAACTGTGTTGGTTGCTAGTAGGGTGTAGTTTAGAAAAAATTACATCAGGGATGGTGTAGGTGTGTGATTTTGTGGGAAGGTTATAGTTCGGAATATGGCCTAAGCGTCTAAGAGTTAACAGGTTAGTACTAAGTGAAATGTCACAATTTTGTGTCTTCAAGAAGTCATTGCCAAGGAGAGGAGGTAATTCTTTGGATTGCACAACTCTAAAAGGGTGGGAGTACCTATACCTTCCTATGTGAAGGGGGATTATTACAATTTCTGAGATAGGAAGTCTGTTGCCAGTGACGGCTTTAATAATGCTGTGCATTTGAATTTTCTTTGCATTGGGTTGAATTAAATGCTGAGGACAAATACTAATCTGGCTTGCGTTGTCAATCATAATTTCTAGGGGGTTATTATTTACATGAGCTTGAATGAAGAATAGGTTGTTTTTTTCAAGGATAGGAACTGTGTCAAATTTTGTCTTGCGTGTGGATCCGTCCCATCGATTCACACGGTTTTTCAGTTTAAATCGCCCTTGTTTTCATTGTTTGGATTATAAAAACAGTCCCTGGTAGAGTGATTTGAACGGAAACAAATCTGGCATTGCGAAAACTGTGAATTTTGTCGCCCCCGACTGAATTATTATTTCCACCTCGAGATCTGAAATTACGTCGCATGCCGCGAGTAGAACCTCTGCGATTGCCATTCCCCTGGCCGTAAAAAGTAGGCCGGGTCTGAAATTGATTACTGTTATTTGATTGTATTTGGTCCGCCAGGTTCTGGACAGTGTGACACAACGCTTCAACTTTATTTTCTAATGTTAAGGTTTGCAATTGGTTCGTGACTGAATCTAATTGGTTCGCTGTTGAACCGCCAGATGGCAGAATTGCGTTACAAGACTGTGAAACGGCAGCGCTGGTAGAACTAGTGGACTGGGTGTGTGGAGCTTGACTGGAGGGGAGGGAAGGAGGGGCTGTGGGCGTGGTTTGGACCTGCCACGAGTTGGTCGGGAGAGCTGGCGTTGCTCGATAAGATTGCTGCGGAAGAAAGTTGTATGGAGCTTGAGAGATCTGCGGGAGGGGGGTAGGGGGGGAATACGTCACAAATGACGAAGCAGGCTGAGGTGTGGGGAAAGGATGCGTGTTGCTGACCTGTGGTTGCGTACAGCTGGGAAACTGAGGGGAGGCTGTTGCGTAAATGGAGTGCATGTACTTAGCGGCATCTATCAGTTTCATCGCTTCACTTTGTTCCTCATTGCGTCTAGCTTGAATCAGCATGTCTTGCCTTTCTTGATTTTGCAGATGTGCAATAATAGAACTTGTGTCGGTGAACTCTTTGTCTCCTATCGCAGCGATGTGTTTAGATCGAAGTCCCGACACAACATAAGAAAGGATTTGAGGGTTCGTCGCTTGCGGGAAGAATTGAAGGACGAGATTTTTCTTACGAATGACATAATCATGAATGGGCTGGTTAATTTCCTGCTTTGTCTCTAATAAAATTTGGATAGGCATGCTGACTAAGTGACTGCCTTTAAATAATGAAATTAATTCTTTTTTGATTTGCGGAAAGGTGAGGGTGTTGAAGTTTGGCTGCTTCTTGAGATCGTTCAAAAATGTGAGCGCTATGTCTGCGAGGAATAATGGCAACATTTCGCGTTTTTTTTTCCTCCCACGCCAAAGCGCCCGCAATACTATCGAACTTTTCAAAAAACTGCTCAACTTCTTGAGGGTTTTTTCCTGTGAAGGGGCGGGGTATAAGCCATGGGGTATATTTACGGACATTCTTGACGGGGATGGATTGATAGTGGTAGGGGTAGGATTGATGGTGGTAGGGGTGTTAGTTTTAGGTGTACTGGTTTGGGGTTCTGGGTGTTTCTTTTTTCGTTTGGGAGTTTCTAGACCACCTAGAAACTGTGGATAATCGGGATGTTGAGCCTTGGATCTGGTTATTCGGGGGGAAGGAGCGGGGGAATTAATAGCGGAGGCTAAGGAGAGAATCTGGTCAAGAGAACGGTCTAGCTCTTCGTGAAGAATAATTTGGGATTCGTTCATGCGAATTTAGGGAGGGGGAATTGTTATGCACTTATTCACAAGGAATGAAAGATAGTGAGCGGAAGAGAAATTTTACGAGTGGGGAGTTTATAATACGAAGTGTATTATCGAAAAAGAAGAACTTCTAGGGTTGCTGCTGTGTGCGGCGGGGATTTTAAATTATGGGGTTTTGAGTGACGTAAAAAAAATTAAAATTTTATGGAAATCCACGGAGTGGGGCCGGCTATCTCCACCATGTTGCGTGACGTCGGGTAAGGTACGGGATCGAGTCACGCCGGGACGTAGCTCAGATAAATACAATAGGTCTTAAGTTTGACTTGGCTAACCACCTCTACCCTTAAGGAGGCTGATGAAGGATTGTTGGGAGCATGTGTTGTTGAACGCTACTCACCCCTTGCTGTTGGTCTGGCCCTCGGTTTCTGGCGTCGGCGACGGTGACAGGTGTCCGCTGGAGAGATCGAAGATGACGATAAGAGACGGCAGGCAATTCGGCGACTTGTTTTATTCTTGCAGATTCTTCGGTTGACTTAATCCGGACTGCTTATGGACTTCTCGCTTGTTGCCGCCTCGTAGTGTCGCGATCTCTCAGCAGGCCGTCGTCCTCTTCTCGTCGATCAGTTTGGTGGTGATATTGGAGCGAAGTGAGAGATCGATTTACTGTCTCCAGCGGTTTTATACATTGGATTTGAGTAATAGGTTGGTGGACTTTGCACCTCCACTGTGCACCTGGGGTATCCCTGGATGCAGATGGAAATTTACAGTGGAGGTGCACTCACCGCTGGCGAGGGTCGTTGCCTTGCTGACTGTGCAGAGCCGAGTGGAAAATTCTTGTTGCTCGGCTCTGCATCCGCTGGAATGTGGGGTGAATGAGCGTTCAACTTGCGAGCTTCAGAGCGATGTTAGAGGCAAATTAATGTTTCGACTTTTATGCTCCCAATTCCTTCATCAATAGATACCTCGACAAGGTCGTAGTTTTTACGTCATAAAGTCGCTATTTTTCGCTGGAAATTAGATTTTCTTCTTTTATATTATTGTTAACACATATACTGCACCGTAAAGACTCTTTCCCCCATAAAAAGGGGAGGAAAATTCCGGGAAAATGGCGGCTTCCTTTGAAACTGAGACAGTGGCGTATAGACATGTCTTTTGGGGGGCACAAGTTGTGTTCTATTACTCGTATGATAATAATGCAATTATTTTCTTGTTCCAAATATACCTGCGATCATTTCCATGTGTATTTTGACAATGTCCTATAATTTGTTGTCCAGGGGCGGAGGGGGGAAGGGGCATTTTTCTTCCGAAATTTTGGAATTTTCCGTTTCCTCCCCTCCCCCCGCATCCATATATACACTCAATGTGCATAAATTTTATATAGTCAGATTTTATGGTTTATTCCGCGTATAACGGTACTTGATTCGTCCGTCTAGGGCAATTAGCTTCTGACCTACGGTCGTTTCAAGGTAACTGCGCATTTTGCTGAATGGCTCAGTGGCGTACAGACATATCGCTTTGGTGGTACAAGTCGTGTTGTATTGTTCATATCATAATAGTGCAATTATTTTCTTGTTCCAGACATGCCAGCGATCATTTCCATGTGTATTTTGACAATGTCCTGTACTTTGTTGTCCAGGGGCGGAGGGGGAAGGGGCATTTTTCTTCAGAAATTTTGGAATTATCCGGCTTCTCCCCTGCCCCCGCATCCATATATACATTCAATGTACATAAATTTTATGTAGTCCGAATGTATGGTTCATTCCGCGTATAACGATATATCATTCGTCTGTCTAGAGCAATTAGCCTTCGATCTACAGTCATCTAAATGAGACTGCATTTTGCTTAAAATTGGCCCGGTAGATAGGAGCTTTACCTGTCAAAATGGGCATGGTAAACAAAAGGTCTCTGTCCAGACTTTCATCTAATTCCGGTCAGGACATGGAAATATTCCCGATCATTTGTTAGCATAGATTTGGGGCATTTTAATGTCCGTCATAATAATCATAGTTGCTTTATATCATTAAATTAATCCACATTTCAATTAGTTCAAACGCGTGAGGGAAATGACGGAACCAGATATGTATACTGTTTCCAGCTTTAAAACGAAGTAGGTGTGGCCAATAAGTTACCGAAATTTATATTAATGCGCGCGGTACCCACTTTCTATTCGCCAGCACTTGCCCCTCCCTCCCAGCGCACGTGTTAGCTTCAGTGCCAGTATTTTCCACAACGTTTCGAAACTAGAGTGACTTTTAAAAATGTGCAAATATTAGTTTGTAAAATGAACACTGTTGTAAATACGACAGATGAAGAAAATATAATAAAATAGAGGTAAACACTTACCAACGATGTCAGTTCTCGTCAGTGGTAATATACCATGTAAGAAGAATTCACACAGCTGTCCGTGTGTAGCGGAGTGGTTATCACTGCGCTACGACGCCAGGAGTCCCGAGTTTGAATCTTGGCCTAGGCATTGATGTTCTTTGTGAGTGTCATTTCATCAATGTCACCATATCATCACTCATCCTCGCGATTAACCAAGTGTGACAGAAATGCGAAGTAAAATAAACCAAATGAATCATGCAATAATTTAACCAGCGTAGACAAACTCATATCCATGAAGAAAAAGAACATCTACTTTCCTGCTAACGGCAGCAAGTCCAAAATCGGCTAAAATGTGCCATCCGCGTTTTTGTTCGGCTGAATTTCCTTGCGGGCCGCATAAATGCTTGTTTTTAAGACACCTGTTCAGAAGTTAACGATTCAACACAATACTCAGGATCCACCGCAATTTTGGTATCGCCACTTGTTCAAAGTTTCAAATGTAGATGTTTTGTAACACTTGCTGTTGAAGCCACATCAACATTCAATGATATTTACAACCTATAAACACTACGCAAAATCTCGAGAACCACCACACGGCAAGGGAGAGGAGGGCAGGTTTTGCAGGGTCGAGGGGAGGAAAGCTATAAATAGCCGTGTGCTTGAGGGTAACAGTGTTTCGGAAGATTCTTGACCACGAGAAGTAGTGTCTCCAACTATGTTATTTTTTCCCTTACGAATTAGATACAAGAAATGTGAAGGTCTTATTACGTACACCCCTGTTGGAACATTAATAAAACTTTGTAGTTGCGAAATTGGCTATATAGCAATTAGATACGATAACATCTTTGGAATATTACCGAATTGTAACGATGTTTCTACAAAGGTCGGGTAGCAACACTGAATGGCACAGTTTGCCCATCTGTAACGCCAAAAGCTTGTGTCCCCGCCCTCTACAAATTCCTTCTTGGAAGCAGTTGCCAGTGTATGCATCTGGCATTTTTCTTTGACAAGCTGGGGGAATTCAGGTTCCTGAAATCTGAGCATGTTTTATGTGGGAAGTAAAGGAAAGGAAGCGTAGGTGGATCATTTAATAAATGCTAAAGTAACATTCCGTACGATTTTAAGCATCACTGGTTGTATTTGCACCAACCACTTTGGCTTTCTCAAAGGTTTCCCTACAATCTTTTGCAGTGTGTTGGTTTTACCATTCTAGATAAAACGCATGAAGTTGAAGTAGTGTGTGCGTGTTTGTGGTATATACATCAACACGTGTGTAATCTAGAGATTCCCATGTCAGTCACTGTCAGTCTAAATCATGTTTTCTGATTCTGTCTAGTCCGGTGCTTCAAGATTATAGACTTTACTTAATATTGCGAATTTGGAACACTGCACAACACAGAGTGCCGGACAAGTAGCGGGAATTTCGTTAATTTGAATGAGTGAATGTCACCGTAGGTGCTTTACTAAAGAATGATTATGAATTCATAAGCAAGGATAAGGCTAGTAAATGCTTTGAACAGCATACAATGCTGTATTACTCTAGTTTCAAGACGGCATTGAATGGACTATCTATCAGGGTGCAAAAGGTCTGCGGAGGGACTACTGCCAGAATCCACCAATAGGGCTGCACTGGCTTTCTCTAGAACACGTGCTTTTGTTTACATCCACTTTGTAGTGGAAAATAGGAACAATTTCAGCTCCTGTTTGTTTTTGTTTACATTCCTTAGAAGGTATCAGGTAAAAGAAATGTACTGCCCTTCCCTTATTTCAAGTCGACTTTTGCCTCGTTAGGATAATGACGACGATGATCAATGACGATTAGATTAAAATGATGATGCACGCACAAATGGACATCGGTGACAAGGGCCTTCCCGATAGCGCAGTGTAGTCGCCTTGTTATCAAGGGGTCCCGGGTCTGATTCCCGGTGGAGGCACATAGTGATTCGGATCCCACTTTAAACTGTAGGTCCAGTCCCGATTAGCCTTATGTGCATAAAGTGGACTTGAAACACCAAATCAATAAACCAATCAACCTTCGGTGACAAGATCGATCCACTGAACTCACAGAGGCTGCTGGAAAATGAATTATTTACGTAGTTTATAACAGGAAAGTTGAATGTCTTTCGGACAGAGGCGAAATGATCTCAAAATTCTACACAAAACTGATACCGCTTGTGACTGTCATTCTTTATAACACAATTTTATTGCAAGGATGAACATCTTTGATAAGAAAAGGATATTTCATCATCACTGTTACTGTTTTAAAAAGTAATATTATTATGGGATATAGTGTAACACACGAAAACTCGTAGGTTGATTTCTGCATTTATTTATTACATGAATTTATGGATTTTGTCCTTGTTGTTAATTTACAACCTAACAGAAACACGCTGTATAAAAAAATCGAGACGAGAACGAGGTTCTTCGAAACTTGGTAAAACGATGACGGACGTCTATAAAATCGACACGAGTAATGCGTTGTTTACACGGTACAAGTTCGCGTGTGAGATCCCATGCGCTTGGACGCTTCAGCTCGGTCCGACGTTTGACGCTGCGCTTTCTGATAGTTCAACGACTAAAAAGATCCGTAAGCTAGACGTTCTTGTTGTAAGAACACTAGAGTTCATACAATTTCCAATCAAAGTTATGGATAATGTACTGTGACTGCAAAAATTTCCTTCACAAATGTTTTTAACACTAGAGGTTAATGTCCCAGATGTTCAGAGAATCGCCAAAATGGGACTAAAGATAGGTTATTATGGATATTGAACCGTGCCACTGGTCCTTTGGCTGTATGCGAGAGGCGTCTGGAGAAGCATCGTAATGATGGAAAATAGGCAACAACCGAAACATCATATATTTTTTTCTTTTTTTTCATCTGGTTTTGACCCTGTTCCTTCCTTCCTTTTGACGAAGGTACAGTCATGTTCAAAAAATCTGTCGCATGGATTTTTTTTTAAGTCCAACGTCTTACGAAATTATGTTGGTAGCTCTGAAACAAGGAAGTGTTGTGAAATATACGATCCTCCAATCACAGTGAAGTTTGATTCTGAGGAGCAGGAGGCGTGACTCACGGTCTTGTCCACAGGAAGTTCAACCAATGCAGCATTTCCAAATATGAGATAACGTCCCCATTGGTTAAATATTGTTTCAATAATGCGAATCGGCAGAAAGATTGCGCAAAAGTTTACTTTGTCGTTTTAATGCTTTTAATCGTTTCAAATTAGTATTAACTTGTCCCAATTATAGTTCATGAGCTTAATATAATGTATTCATGTATGTGTTTGACAATCATATATCACTCATTAGAACAATTTTCACAAACAGTTTTCATTAATTAATTTAGAGATGCATTTTTATTTGTTGAGTTAATGATTAGGTTAATTCGTTATTTCTCGCGAAAAGAGGGAACCACAGCTGAAAGAAAATACACAACTTGTATTATTGCGGTCAAGAGTTCGTTTTAACAACACTTTTTGCACACATAGGCTAATCACGACTCGGGATACATTTAAATTGGAATCTGAAACATTATGCGACCTGACTGGAACTCGGAAAAGGACACACCAATTACAAGACGTCGATACATTACCACTTGGTCTGGCGAACGCAAATAATAATGAGGGGTTGTGAGAGTGGGAGAGGGTTGACGGAAAGTAGAAAATAAATAGTATTTTTGGGGGTATTTAATGTTATATTTATACACATACAAACCTAAGAAAATATTTATTTTGATACATGTGTGTGGGGGGTGGGGAAGGGGGAAAAGAGAGGGACAGAAATATATTGGGAGAGATGGGACGAAGAGGTGATTGTGGAAAATAATTTATTTGTAATAACAACAATCAAATCAATGATGATTATCTTATAAATACCATATTTAATGTAAATTTGTTTTAAAAATGGGGGCGGGGAGCTGTTTGTTTTACGTTCAGTGCAGGATAACAAGTGGAGACACATAGTGGTTCGTATCTCACTTTAAACTGTAGGTCCAGGCCCCATTAGCCTATCTGTGTATAACGTGGATTTAGAATTGAGTAGAAAATAGCGTCGATCTAGTATTTTGGATTTTAGATGCGTTGAGACCACTAAAATTTCCAATTCTTATAATAAGAAACCTGTCCTCATATTACCATTTTGAAAGAGAGAGAGTTAATTGTATAACATTTCGTTGTTAGTTTCAAAGAAGACTAATTCAAATAGTAACAATGGGAACGAATAAAGCTTACGAAAGTTTTTGCCACCGTGCGGATTTGAACCTACGACCATTAGAGTGACAACCCAGTGCGATAACCACTACCCCACGAGTTCGTTCCTTCTTACGGCATGATTATGAGTTAAGACCAATTCGTTCAATATGCATTAGAAACATAATCCCCACCCGCCTCTTTATAAACAACACACCCAAACGCTCCTTTGTAGCAAATGAAATAAAGGTGGTATGAATGTCACAAAACATTTAAGCAAAATCTACTATATTTACGAACCAATCGTTTTACATGGAGAGGCTACAGCTTCGAGAATTGAGGTTGTGACGTGGTTTCTTGTAGTGGTACGGTAGATATTCGTATGGCAAGGTTCCAGCGTGCACTAGCCAGTAATTTCCGAGAAAAACAACTTCAATTTATTTTATGATGGTAAAGTGGTTCGGTGATAGGCTATCAGTAATTCACGCCGAAGATTATAAGTTTTACTTGTTTTCGATTACCCCTATTATTATTATATATAGCAACTAAGTATTGTATTTAATTAATAATTGAAATAAATAAAAATGTTATGTATATTTTTTAATAAACACTCCTTTCTAATGATTTTCTAATGTTATTTTTGAAAATAATTTTTCAGAATATGTTTTTAAATTTCTCATCATTTTACTAGGCTTTGCATAAAAACGATCCATGTGTCATATTCGACGAAATGTCATGTACATCGAAAGTTATACATTTTTATTTTAGGGAAAATTATCAAGAAACAAAACAAATAAATACTATTGACATCGTTTTGTGAATAGTATTTATATTACATTATTTTTTGTTCACCATACATAGTTGTATTCTTGTAAAAAGCATGAAAAACAATATATTCTCTACATTTCGAAAAGCAAATAATATACGAATTTTCGTAATAAGTAAAATGCAATAAATAATTTTTCGGTTTAATAAGAAATAAAAATCGCAGAATTAACCGAACGGTGAATCGAACACAGAATTTTACAACCCATAAAATGCCTTGTAGCCTTTGCAATGAAGTGATGTAGAATCAAGTAATAAAATTACATGCAAAATCGTACGTTATAAGATTGTTCAAATATATTAAATCAATGTGTCCATAAGTTATTATACTGTCAGCCATTTGGCACATCTCGTTACAAAATCTCAGCACATCACCATTCACTAGTTAATCGAATTGAATATTGATTCACTTCACAGTTCAATGTGCAACAATAGTTTCGACTCATATCACGTGAGATGTAAACTCAATTCAATTCTCTCATTGTATGTAACTTGTATGTTGAGCTCATTTAGAAATATCAATTATGAGCTCTAAGCTAAATTTGATGCTACAATCGCTTGATCAACTCTTGCGTCTCGCTGCCAGACATTCTACGTTCCTGTTTGCTCCAGGTCGCTTCTGCATTTCATTATCATTGTTTTTACCTCTGTTTCATTCTCATCGTTGTTATAAACCTACGTAATTTCTACTGTTTACAGTAGACAGAATCTACTGTTATCAATTGTAGTACTCTACTGTTATCAATTGTAGTACTCTACTGTGTCTCTCGGAAATCTACTCAAAATCAATGATTTCCTACTGAACACTTTCAGTAGGCCTAATGTGTAATTACAGTTGAGGAACTACAAGTGAAATATTCTCTTCAGTACTACATGTAATATTGCATTTGTGTGTTTGAATTTCAATTTGAATTCAAAATTTTGGGTGCGTCAGCACTTAGGCTTTTTTGCACCTGTCACTTTATACGGGGTCCAGCCCCTTATCAGAACTAAAATAACATAACTGTAACGTCGTGTTGTAACTAAAATATTAAAATATTCTGAATTCGGTTAAAAACTGAGGCTGTAAAGAGGCACTCAGTACCCACAAGGACCAAACACAGGACAACACAGAAAATTATACTGGCCATGGGGCCAGTCGCCAGAACCTCGTTTGTCTGGAAACTGAAGTCCAGGGTGTACTACGTGTGAAGCAACAATTGGGTGTACATACTTCGTGGAAGGTCATCGCTTACACCCTTGTAGTGTGTTAAGCTCAGCATGTTAGCTGTAAATATAACTTTTTATTCCTCCTCACGAACAATTTGTTTTTATATCTATTTAAAATTTAAACCAACCTCACTTCCATGTAGTACACCCTGAACTGCATTTTGCAGACTAACGAGGTTCTGGTGACTGGACCTACTGTTAGTATAATCTTTGTAGGACTGCGTGTGTGTTGTCCTTGTTTGTGCTGACTGTCTGTCGTTTTACAGGCTCAGCTTTTAACACAGGTAAGGATATTTGAGTTTTCAGACACGCTTTTATTTTTGTCATGATAAGGGGCTGGACAACGTATAGCGTGACGGGTGTAAAATACCCTAAGTTTTCAGGCACACAAATTGTAAATCAAATTTAAAAAATCTTAACATAGATGTTTCAAAACACCTATTGATCTACTGAAAATCGTAGACAAAAGTTTCATTGGAGTAAGTAGAAAAGAGTCATGAAATAATACCCAAAGAAGTCAACCATTATGAATTAATGTTACATACTTTTTTTTATTTCACTTTCCAAAACCTAGGAGCTCAAAATAATACATGGCATGCGATTTACTAGACAGTCTGCTTTTCTGTGATTGATTCGTCGTGCCCAGTCGGGGATTACTACCGTTCAAGGTAAAAGGGGAAGGGGAAGAAATCCACCACAGTACCATGACGTATGAAGTAACATGTTCACAGGCATCCAATACAACTGATAAGGGTTCACCTGACCTTGGAAGTGTGCGAAACACGTTTCACGCTGGTTTCCAGAATGCTGTGGCTAAATCTGGAACTAACGGTGGAATAAGAAATAGTTTGCAACATTTAACAATGACATTTCGCATTTACAAAATATGAGATATGTAGACTTTGATTGATTTATTATAGTAGACGGTAGAGAATTACTTACCACGAAAGTCAAGTTCTAAATTGCAGACATCAAAATGTACTCCAGCTTGTAAAATACATTTGTGAAAGACAGCAGATAGGTTAATAAGGTTTACAAGGTTGCTAACGACTCTTAAGACAAACGTTCAACGAAGGTTATTGAGTGAGAAAATGGAAAATTGTTAAAAATAGCGGCCTAGTTGACTGAAGATCAAAGGTTCGAATCTCTTATAAAACCGGCTATTTTTTTACACTAATTTTTGGTGCGCAATATATTTAATGTATTGTCGACATTTATAAGAAACAAAATATGAAAACTCTCCTCCTCCGTAACGGTGCGGTCTAAGACTGTGCTTTGGATTCCGACTGCAGCGGGACGGCATGGATTCGAGTCGTCCTGGGTTCTCGGCCTGTTATGTGTATAGGACCAGTGGCAACCCACCATCGTGAGGAAATTGGGGAGCTACGAGTGACTGGTGTAACCTCGTTTCAGATATCTTCTATAACGGCTGAGGGTTCGACGTGCTGACCAACGTCATCTCGTTGCCAGTTGAAGATAACTCTAGGTAGGATTGTGGAAGGGAGACTGACAGTCGGGAGATAGCCCATGGCCCTTCGAGGTTTTAAAATATGAAAACTATTCCTTCCGTAAATCTAATTTCTCGTCATTGTCACGTGAGATTTCTTTTCAGTATGACTCCTGCAATACTAATTAGTTCCTAAGTAGGATAATGAGATGGACAGAGAGATATTAAATTATGAGTTCACTGTTTAAAAAATTAGCATTAACACATTTGTATATTCACATACCTCTTTACAAATTCCTGAGCACGTCACTACAAATGAACCAATCTAGTTCACACTATAGCCTTGGCTTATCGATATGGGGTATCCTACAATTACAGTCAAACCACAACCTCAATTCTCGAAGCTGTAGCCTCTCCATGTAAAATGATTGCGTCGTAAATATAGTAGATTTTGCTTAAATGTTTTGTGACATTCATACCACCTTTATTTCATTTGCTACAAAGGAGCGTTTGGGTGTGTTGTTTATAAAGAGGCGGGTGGGGATTATATTTCTAATGCATATTGAACGAATTGGTCTTAACTCATAATCATGCCGTAAGAAGAAACGAACTCGTGGGGTAGTGGTTATTGCACTGGGTTGTCACTCTAATGGTCGTAGGTTCAAATCCGCACGGTGGCAAAAATTTTTCGTAAGCTTTATTCCTTCCCATTGTTACTATTTGAATTAGTCTTGTTTGAAACTAACAACGAAATATTATACAATTAACTCTCTCTCTTTCAAAATGGTAATATGAGGACAGGTTTCTTATTATAAGAATTGGAAATTTTAGTGGTCTCAACGCATCTAAAATCCAAAATACTAGATCGACGCTATTTTCTACTCAATTCTAAATCCACGTTATACACAGATAGGCTAATGGGGCCTGGACCTACAGTTTAAAGTGAGATACGAACCACTATGTGTCTCCACTTGTTATCCTGCACTGAACGTAAAACAAACAGCTCCCCGCCCCCATTTTTAAAACAAATTTACATTAAATATGGTATTTATAAGATAATCATCATTGATTTGATTGTTGTTATTACAAATAAATTATTTTCCACAATCACCTCTTCGTCCCATCTCTCCCAATATATTTCTGTCCCTCTCTTTTCCCCCTTCCCCACCCCCCACACACATGTATCAAAATAAATATTTTCTTAGGTTTGTATGTGTATAAATATAACATTAAATACCCCCAAAAATACTATTTATTTTCTACTTTCCGTCAACCCTCTCCCACTCTCACAACCCCTCATTATTATTTGCGTTCGCCAGACCAAGTGGTAATGTATCGACGTCTTGTAATTGGTGTGTCCTTTTCCGAGTTCCAGTCAGGTCGCATAATATTTCAGATTCCAATTTAAATGTATCCCGAGTCGTGATTAGCCTATGTGTGCAAAAAGTGATGTTAAAACGAACTCTTGACCTCAATAATACAAGTTGTGTATTTTCTTTCAGCTGTGGTTCCCTCTTTCCGCGAGAAATAACGAATTAACCTAATCATTAACTCAACAAATAAAAATGCATCTCTAAATTAATTAATGAAAACTGTTATTACACCCAAACCACTATTTTATCGTAAATGTAAATGAAATGCCATCTCACGTAGTAAAAACAATGTGAAAATTGTTCTAATGAGTGATATATGATTGTCAAATACATACATGAATACATTATATTAAGCTCATGAACTATAATTGGGACAATTTAATACTAATTTGAAACGATTAAAAGCATTAAAACGACAAAGTAAACTTTTGCGCAATCTTTCTGCCGATTCACATTATTGAAACAATATTTAACCAATGGGGACGTTATCTCATATTTGGAAATGCTGCATTGGTTGAACTTCCTGTGGACAAGACCGTGAGTCACGCCTCCTGCTCCTCAGAATCGAACTTCACTGTGATTGGAGGATCGTATATTTCACAACACTTCCTTGTTTCAGAGCTACCAACATAATTTCGTAAGACGTTGGACTTAGAAAAAATCCACGCGACAGATTTTTTGAACATGACTGTACCAGATGTCTTTTCTTATTCATTCGGACACAAAAAATACTCGATATGGCGAACATAGGGCGCCGAAGGCGAAGTCCGTCAACCAATACCCTCCAAAACGTCAATATGTTTGATATTTCCGGTTTGCACCAACAGAATATATTGCCTGAGCGCGAACATATTTTTGTTGTGGAAAAAATTAAGACCCCTTTAGTTTCGAAATTTTATCCCTTGTTCATATAATTATGCCCTAATGCACAGGGGCGTGCCGTGACCTTTCGTGATAGGCAAGCGATGGGTTAATTTTTCGTTTCGGTTAATTATAACAATTTCAAATATAATATAGGCCTACACACATCCCTACTTACAATAATGTGCATAATGGTGAAGTATCGGGCTTGAGTGCATGTAAAGGTAACACCGTATTTTGCCCCAAACAGCGAAAAATAACATCGAATTGCAGTAAAAAATAACATCGAAATTCAGGGGAAAATAAGAAGAAAAATTTACGTCCCTACCTAACACTAATGCTCGTGATAACGCTCTAAACTGTTGGTAGGCTCACTACGTAGACTCGCACAGGCAGCTGTAGATAATAATTTGACTCTACCTCACTTCTTGGTCGCCATGTTGTTTACGCAGATCGCATTGTCTACATAGTCTACAGTTTAACCAAGATATGGCTGTCCCCGGGGAACTCGCGAACTAAGGCCGTGTCCGGATTGGCAAGCGCTCCGTCCCGTTCTCTCCCGTTCTCTCGCGTGCCGTCGAAGTCACGTCCAAGTCGTCCGAATCTACATGTCCCCTTGTGGTACGGTTGTCACTATTCCCGCCAGGTGTCAGCCCGAACTTCACCCACTGCGCTCTGGGGCGCAGGCGCATCGCACGGAAGCAGAAGGCAGACGCCAAACAAAGATGACAATGATTTCCACCTATTTACTACTCATATTAAAAATGTAACACACTATTTCATCATTTACAATTTTTCTACATTCAGTATTATCGATAAAATGTTAAAGTATCACTGAGTTTTACATCGTCTAATCAGTAAATGTTGTCTGTACAAAGTGAAAGTTAGAATATGGCTGCCAAGCGCATGGTCACAACGAGTTTAAGCGTGCATCTGTCGCGCCTCTCTGCTCTCCCCTCCGACTCCACGTCTGCCGCGAATTCGGACAACGGAGGTTGGCTGAGTCCCCGGATGGAACGGTGCTCTAGGTGACATCTGCTGCCGATTCGGACGCGGCCATTTGTTTTCTCCTCTCGTGCCTTTTGCCAGTGTTGCACAGTTTGTCAACACAGGAACATGGGAACAATGCAAGAAGCTGATTGCATCCCCCAAGCTCTCTCTCCTCTCGCTTATTGTTGAAAATTCGATTACAGCCCCACAGAATTATCTTAGTCAAGCTATCCTTTGCCTATGCTTACACCCTAGCTGAAAAATTCCAGATAAACTCATGAATTTGAGGAAACTGAAAAGTTCATATGAAGCTGTGGAGTACTCGAGAGGCTCGGTAACGTTTATAGGCCCCTTTTGCACAAAAAATACATAAGATTGTAAAATTCAGCACTGTTCACTAAAAAGAAGCCACAATACCATATTTCTAAATACCACTGGCTCAATGTTATTTATGTTCAGTGACGTATGCTGAGTCCGAAACCTGGACTAGCTCACTATGACACGTGGTCCTAGGCTATGGAGGAAGAGAGAAGACTAGGCTCACGTAAACCTCCGGTATAAGTGGTTAGACACACCCATTTTGCTAGCTCTTGTCTTCTTCAAGGAAGCCACGTTGCCAACCCAACGATAGCCAGCTTGCAAACTTCTAAGAATTCGGTTGCCAACTCCTAAGAATTCAGGTTGCCAACTTCAGGATCGCCATTATTTTCTTATTGAAATATGTAAATTTATCCACAGTATTTAATCTATTTTTCTTCTGTACTTTACTCTCTAGGCTTCAGCCTTCGCAGACAGCCTAGAATATACGCTCCTGTTCGTGTTTCAAATATTTGAATGATTTTTTTTGGCAAAAACTCTCAACACCAAGTTGTTTTCCAGCTTGTAAGATGTGCTATTCCGGACAGTTTATTGCATGCAAAAAGCCGCCGTCTGCTTTTTTACGTCTTCGCTCTACATACGAGTAATTGCAGAAAACAAAAGAAAACGGCAAGATCGCCATAAGCGTACTCACTGTCAAGCTGTTCTACTGTAGTTCCGGTCTCATAGTTTCCACATACGAAGCACTTTGTTGCCTTTGTGGAACGCAACGCCTCACAAGATTCGAAATGCCCACGCCCAAGCACACACGGGTAGTTCCTGTAAAGCTTGAAAGATGTGCGTAGATAGCTTTCCTGGAACAATCCATGTAGGTTGTTAAATGTGTATTCACACGTTTCTCGGCTTGTCATGAACAGTTTTGGCATAAAATGATTCTTGTGATCATGATAATACAATAACGATAATATAAAGACTATTACAATGATAAAATGGGCCTGGTCAAAGCAAACTATTGTAGGTGGCAGCACCCCTGTTGTGTTCCCACGCTTTTGATGGGCAATTGATTGATTGATTGATTTGGTGTTTAAAGTCCACTTTATGCACAGTAAGGCTAATCGTGACTCTTTCCATTTGAAAATGCTGTGCACACCCAGTCTCTAATTGATGGGTACTTGGAGGCAATGGGGGATAAAGACTGCCGGAGCGTGATAATGATCACATCACCTATTCTCTGGTCAAAATTGAGCATGCAGGGACCCTACTAGGAATGTCTTTTTTTAAAATCCGGAATCCGGATAGTAAAAACGGAGAATCCGGATTTCGGTGGGAATCCGGATTTTGAATGGAATCCGGATTTCGAATTCGATCCATCCTGGCTCACGCACATTTTAAATGTTTAAATAGCACGTAACTAATTCTACTGAATTTGTTTGCAGCTAATCCAAAACTGAGAAAGAGGAATAGTTTGCTAACTGAAAATCAATGGCATCAGTGTTGTTGAAGTAACAGTTCTTTGTTTCGGTCAAACATGCCCACATTGCTCGATGGCTCCTTACCTGTCGTAGAAGTTGCACAAGAGCGATATTTTGATAGATTGGACAAGTTCGCTCTTCAGTTTAATGCGTAAGCACTTTTTGACGCCGAAAGAATATAATCATTTGCATCTGCTTCCTGAGATTACATGCTTCGGAGCTGAAACAATGAAATCGTATACAACACAAAATGTCATATATGTTTCTTTCTGCTTTCGACCAAACTTTTCTTGCTCTCATGCATGGGTGGCGCGGGGAAGAAGATGCGAAGGGGTTTTTCAGCACCCCTTAATTTTCGTCCGCATCTGCCATGTTACGTTATGTATGGCTTACTAAAACTTTGTCGTCACATTGGAGTAACACCGCTGTCATTGTAAACAACAGACACTGATCCTAATCTGAAAGAGAACCCGCATTTGCTTTCCAATATTAGGGTGGGGGAGGGGTCTCTACAATTATTAGATAATGGCTGTTGTCTTTCTTCCACCATTATCTTTTTGTTAAAAAGTTATTTTTCTTTTTTAAGATAGAGTATATGGTCATTGGTCTGCATAAACAAGCTTTGTTCGTTTAAAATTACAAAACATGCGCTTGTAGTGGCCAAAACAAAACAAAACTGAAACAAGTCACTAGTAGTCTTCAGTTTCATTGGCATACTTTCATAAAAGCCTATTGGTATTTGATATAATGGCTAAAGAATGCATGTTTTCATTGTTTTCAACATCTCACCCCCAACATTTATTTCCACCCCCCATGTACAAAAAATATTCAGATTACATCTGATTGTTGCGGAACTGATCTCATGTACCAACTTTTTCTTAACCTCTACCAATTATTTTATGGTCAAAAATTAAAACATAAGTAGTGGAATCATTTCATAAAAGAAGGGAAATCTACTATATTACTAAGCCCAGTCGGCTTCTTTCATGCGCGGCACCAGAAAAATTTTACCTGGTGAGCAGGAGCCAAATACTGATAAATTAGGGTTGGCAGATATAAAGTTTGAGTTTCACACACAGATATTCCCTCGCCCTCTCCCGAATTCCTTTATATTTCTTTCACCTTTTCTCATTGCTGAAGTACGTCTTATTTTTCCCTTCCACCATTTTTCTCTGCTTGTATTACCCCCGTCCCCCCTCTCTCTGTGTTTTAAAAGACACATCTGCGTGCACGGATAATCCGTTCACCAAATTTTCTGATTAAAATTCTCTCTATCCCCTCCAGTATAGAAAAAAGTAGCGAAAGTACCCGATGCCATCACCTGCTGTAAAGCCTCTTGGCTATCATTCCTATCTTTCCTGTCGGATCCCACTTTGAACTGTAGGTCCAGTCGCGATTAGCCTTACTGTGCGTAAAGTCGACTTAAAACACCAACTTAATCAAACTATCTTTCCTGTGTGAATCTTGATATGGCCTCCCTACTTCTGTCATTTATATGTCCCTTCCCTGATGCCCTTCAATTGCTCAGTATGTACTCTCTTTGTACAGTCATGGACACTCCTGGGTTGTAACGATACCATTGAAAGTTAATGGAATTGTTATAACCCAGAAGTGTCCGTGACTGTACAGGGGATATTTTATCTTATCCCTTTAAATTAAGAAGAAATGTATATACTTTATTAGTTGAACGACATATTACAATAATTCATTTGATTTATTTGTTGTATTTAACTTCGCTTTTCTTCCACGTTTGGCTAATCGCGAAGATGAGGATGAATTGTGATAAGATGAAGCAGACGAAGGGACAATCACAAACACACCTTGGTAGATCACAAAACCACAAAAAAAGCTCCACGTAGGATTTTACTGGCTTTGAGTCCAGACGCCAGAGCCTCGTTAGTCTGCAAAATGCAGTCCAGGGTGGAAGAAAGTCTGACATTGGGTTGGCAGATTAGAGTATATTGTTAAATTCATGAGACAATTATTGAAAATATGGATCGAAATCAGTTCTCCCTCCAAAGTTCGCTTTCGCTCTGTAATCCGTTATCATTCCAGAACCTGTCTTGCCTCCGTAATTCATCTCGCTCCGAAATCCGAATAGTATATTTTCCGAATTCGGATTTCAAATTTTCCGGAATCCGGATTGCGGATTTTTTTTGGCCATCCCTAAACCCTACCTCCTTACCCTCTGTGTGTCTTCATTGCACGGTACAATGATTGATTATTTTTTTTTACTTTGCTTTCCTGCCACCACTATTGTCTAATCAGGAAGATGAAGGTTGTTGTTCTAGAGTTAGTTATACACACACACACACACACACATATTTTTTATGTAGCCTTGTATACATTTGTTTAATGAATATTGGAGATACGTCCACATTCTGTGGGGGGTAGCGAAGTAGTTTGTTTCATATATGGCTAGCTTTACTTCCTGTAATGCACAGTAATACAACAAGTTTCTAAAGAAACACAATTTGCTTTTTTACATTTTGTACACATAAGGTAAATTGAAGCATATTTTTAATGCTACCAAAGAATACTAATTAATTGTCAAGAGAAAGTGAGAAACTGCGAATGTGCTTTTTAAGAACCCAATTACGACATGAGCGAAAGGGAAAAAGCAAGGAACAATATGTTTAAATAGTTACAACGGCATGGCACTGCTACACTCCATCCTTAATTCGTGCGTGTGGATTTATAGAAATTTCATGCTTACGGGCGCGAAATAGTACTATCTAATTATTGTAGATCGAAACTTTCAACAAGTAGTCACGCGCCAAGGTTGAGCGAGAGTGGTGGTAGGGGGACCTTGAAACAAGAAAATTTGTGATCAGCAGTTTTTGTGGCACATGATCACATCACGCCACATCACGCATGGAACTCTGATCCCGATCTGTTTGCCTTTACAACGTACACGAGCATGTCGCTAATTGTCCACTTGCGTGGTGAGGTTCAACTTCAATTACCAATGGCGTATTAATTACTATTAAGCTTTCATCACGAACTTCCTTCAGGGAGAAGGGGGAGGGATTACTTTCACTCGAGTAGGGAAGTTCGTAATCTTCAACTGTACAACTGCATGCTATTCCGCAAATAGCATGGAAAAGAACCCTGAGTGAAAAATCATGCCAAGCATTAATTTAAGCATGGATAAATTGCGCTATTCCTTCTACTTGATGCGAGTTTTACGTGCAAAAAAGCAAGACATGCCAATTCTTGGAAACTGTACTGTACATGGTTTCTGATGATTTAAAATTAACAGGTGTTCTAAGAGCAATATTTTGTGCCCATTTCTAGTTTGAAAGCCACCTTTCTTTTATCACGTAAGCTTCCTCTCTTTGAAAATTGCATATACGAGGCGCATTTAAAAGGTAACGAAATTCTGACATTGCATTGTCCTTGAAAGATATGAGATAAGCAGCTCAATATTGCAAGCTTATACACAAGGAATCAAGGTTGCCATACTTTATATATGAGAACATGTAAACTTCAAGAAATGAATTGCAATATAAATGTAAGACCTAATTTTTCCGATTTGCACAGAGTTCTTGCCATAAAACAAGAAGTGTTATCATTGAAGAACAGGAAAAAAAAAATCCACCATATCATAGAAAAGCGACATGACGTGGGTGGCAATACAATATGATGATGTACAGTTCTTTCAAGTTGCACACATTAAGGCCTGTGTGTACTATTATTTTGTGTTATATTCTTCAAGTATTGTGTTATATCATGAGCTATGCATCTGCAGAAAACAAAAGCCGAGAACATAATTCTCCAAATTTTTAAGATTTGAAAACTCTTTTTAATAAACGTTATGAGATAACAATAATATCCAATGCTGAGGTTATTTCTGAAATTAACGGTAGAAAATCACTAAACAAGTACTATTTTTTCTGAGATTAGGCGCAATATACTCGTATCTGAGATGTCTAGGAGTCAAATCGTGTGACTGACCATCATAAATTAAGTTTTCTATGGGTTCACTTAGTTACTTCAGGGGAATGCTGGGATAAAACCTTTAGCAAGGGTTACTGACGGTTAACGGTAGAAATATGCGACGTTAATTCACTAAACCTACCGAAAGTTATTGGCTTTCATTTAAATAGGCGACCCTCTCCGCCTACCTTTTACATGTAAGAAGATGTGGCAAAATCCCTAACTCATACCAATTTCAGTACTGAAATTTATATTTTTGTTGAAGCTGTGCTATAAACAGTAGTCTGCTGTCATTTATAAGCACAGTGAATTAGCAGAGAAGTACAGGTTTTGACAAAGTTTGTTTATGCCCACGTTATGCTCACATAGGGACTGTGCCTGAAATTTAAAGTAGAATTTTAACCATTGTGTGGTCCCGGGTTCGATACCCGGTGGAAGCACATAGTGGTTCGGATTCCACTTTAAACTTTAGGTCCAGTCCTTACTGTGTATAAAGTAGACTTAAAACACCACCTCAATCAAACCCTAACCACTGTGGAAAGTATCTCTTGTTCGAAGTCGGGATGCTATCGGGGATGACCAAGCTGCGTGGTTAAGGTGATATAATCTTATCAGGAGGTCTTGTACAAGGCAACACATTTTTCCAGTGAGAATCAAGGAGGACATTACTCCCCACATTCAAGCAACGCTTCAACAATGCTCGTCGTTACAAGCATGGACCAGTCTTATTTGTCAAGTTAATTATAATTACCGCACACGTGTTTTTATTGAGATGATGCGTGATATGTGTGTGTGTATATATATATATATATATACAGTCAACAACAGTGAACATGAAACACGTACACTTAGATGCTGAAATGCTTGCTTCCCTACAAGGTATAGCGTTCGCTTTACATCCACATTTCAGGAGGGAGCCGAAATCCCCCCTCCCGTCCTCCTTTACGGATGCCAATGGTCTTGGGTTCGAAATTCCAGCTTACCATGGTAACTTAGGTTTTCCGTAGTTTCCCCTCTATCAGTTGTACGAAGGTTACTCTCCATGCCTATTTCCAGTGCTCCAAGTGGAGAGGCACCTATCTCATTGTCACCATGTTAAACTACAGGAACCCCCTTCCACTGTTCCTGAGGCTGAAACAAAAAGTGGTTTATCGTGAATTTTCTGTTAGGGGAAGGGGTGTAGTTCGTGTATGGGTAAATTTAGAGTGAGAGCGACCATGAATTGGGATTTTGTGGACAATTTTAGTGGGCTTGGGGGTATGCGGATAGATCACTGCGAGTAAACATTAATCCACTTTAAGGGTTACCCATTTCCATTCTTTGTCTTCTCATCTTAGCAAATACACACGATGAACGCTTCGTTTTCGCTTTCTATCATATTTGGCTCACTTGTACGTTGGTATAAACATTTCCCTCTCTTCATTAACTCGCGATCCTTCCGCCATTAAACCACACTTCCACTTTTCAGATTTAGATGGCGTTACTTTATCCAGCGATCTGAGAACTGCCTTGCAAGGCAGCTGTTAACGATCTGATTCGTTTTAAGATCCTGCATTTCGCTTTCTCTCACTAGTTTCTACGTCCTCTTTGCATTTTAAACTACGTTAGATTCGCTCGAACTTAACAGTAAAGCCATGTTCAACAATCAGAAACACGCACTTACGCGTGGTACACACCTACGCAGCAGCAAAACACTCGACGAGATAAACAACAAGACAAAAGAATAATTAGTACAAGATCTCTTCAGTCGATGGACGTGCAACGTTTATTCCACTGGAAAAACGTTGATGAGTTGGGAAAGCTTTTTTGTTCCGCTTGGCAAACGGCAATAAAACCATGTAGGAAAAAAAAAGACAGCTTGGTAATGATAACCGGTTTCGTTAGGAATGTGGGTTAGAAGATCTGCAGAAGCAACGTGTTCGTTTGGCTGCGAGGATTATAAAGTCGACCTGGAACTGCAAGCAGCCAACAGTCTGCATTTTACCCGCCTACGACACGGAACAGGGAAGAGCACGAGTGTTGAAGGAACGGAAGTGAACCTGTGAGTGCGCTCATCATGGAGTGTAACTGTGAAAGGGTGAGTACTGGAAAGGGAGAAGTGACATGCAAGTACCTGTAACGATTTAGGACCTATTGTTTGTAACTATGCACAAGTAGTGTGAGAAATTCTGGTGACTAATTAATTAGGGTGGTCAGTCATTTCGAACTGGCGAACAAGGAGTTGTAATCAGGGTTGCCCTAGATAGGTGCGGGGCCTGGAGCATATATGCAGGCCCTATAACACAATCCCCCCCCAGAGGTGTGATAAATCAAGAGATTTATTTTCTTAGCCTGAGTTACAGGTGTCCTACAATTAATCTCGCTCAACGTCTTCAACGAGTACAAAACACCTGCGTCCGCTTTATTTTCGATCTGAAATATAGGGACCATTTATCCGTTTTCTTTACAAAGCTAAATTGGCTCAAATTAATTGATCGGCGAAAGGTACACAACCTCACCCTTCTCTATAGGGCAATCAGTTCAAAGGAACCGGCTTATCTCTCGAGCAGATTCTCAATGCTTTCCGAATCACACAGCCTTGACACCAGATCGCGAGGGAGAACTCAACTACTCATCCCCCTTCATAACTCAAATTTTTATTCAAAATCTTTCACCGTTTCTACGTCTCGTCTTTGGAACTCACTGCCCCTCGATATCCGAAACTCATCTTCAGTATATGTCTTTAAGACGCAATTAAAACATTTTTTATTGGGCACAAATAGTTAGCACATTATATTTTAGTGATAAATTGCATACAGTTAAGCGCAGAACAACACTGAAAATCCTTATTCACCTTAATATTTCAAATCCCTGACTACTGTCATGAATATCTGATTGTGTGTGTGTGTGTATGTGTGTGTTTTGTTGTATGTTCGTGTGTATAGGTTAGGATTTTATTCCCGTATGTATTTTTTTTCTTATCATTTTTTTCTGTATTTTTTCTTTGTAATTTTATATTTCTCTTTTTATATTTTAAAAATTTACCTTTCTATGTAATGGTTTAAATGTTGTTGTAAACATGGTTAAGTGGTAGAAAAGGCTACAAAGCCTTAACTTCGCCATGATAAACAAGACGCAATAAATAAATAAATAAATAAATAAATAAAAATAAACAATTAATTCATATTATTACTGAGCAATAAGTACAAGTTAAAATGAAGAATTATGGGACGCTAATAAAAGTTTACTCAGTTAGTGTTCATTTTAATTTCCGATGCACCACTGGTGCGACGTTCATTATATTTAATTACAAACTGGATGTGTTCAATATCAAACTATTGCTTTACGCATCAAAGTGGCAAATTTTTAATCATATCCAATAACATTCTCTAATCATAATTCTATTTTGTTTACTTGTCATTGGATTGTCACGCTGTAGCCAATTTAGATTGTTTGTTATAAAATAATACTTTCACTTCATGGTTTCATTTTATAATTAAACGAATAGTGCATATTAACTTTTGATTGAAATATTAGAACACCATTTTTATGTAGCATTTTGTTTAGAATATAATTTTAGTAAAAAAAAAAAAGTAAAGTGTTCCCCTGTGCATAGCACCACGCCATGAAGGCGTATAGGGGGTGTGGGTGTAATTTTAGTATATTTTGATATTTTAAAGTTTGTCAAAGCAATCTATAAAGTAATGAAAAATCAGATTAGTTGTTTACTTGAAATCACCAGCGCCCAAAGAACTTGTAATAAACCGTACACAAACAATGGTTGTAATCAGTGGCGTAGCAAGGGTGGGCGAAGTGGGCGACCAGCCGGTGCCTCGCGCTTGAAAGAGCCCCGCGTCCATGGGATTGATCAACGTTCCCTTTTTATCAAGTTTTAAATTCTAATTAAACGTTATAATTTGAACGAATACGTCAAATCATGGGGTGTAACGTACAGGCAGGTGGGCCTAAAAATCTAAGGAGGGTCGAAAAAAGTAAAAATTATCGTCGTATTTCTCATGTGAAACATTTACACAAATCACGATAACGTGCTTGGACATTTTTACCCATTTATTATTTTCTTGTTTAAAGAAGCATGCAAGGACGAAATCGAATATATTGCACAATCTGAATAATCGTCAATGTTATTTTCGTATGTTTTTATATCTTCATATTATATCTCACAGTTTGGGGGAGGGGTCATGGCTCCCATGGCCCCTCCCCTGGGCCCGGACCTGTCCTACAGCTTGAGATTTCAGCTCTAGAAAAACAGAGAAAGACATTTTTAGGAAGAGTGAAATTATAAAATATAATTTTTGTCACTAATTTATTATTATTATTATTTAAATATGATAAATTGCTGGCATATCCATGAAGATTTTGTATCAATTCAAATTGAGATTTCAAATTTAAAGAATGGATGGGGGCCTCGCATTCTAATCTCGCCCAGGGTCTCGCGATATGTTGCTACGCCACTAGTTGTAATAATCGGTTACAGCTACAATACAAATGCAAACTGCCATTCGTTGTAAATAAATGATAGCTTATGGGCCTTCTATGTAGCCCAGAAATTTATCCACACACCTCAGCCCCAAATCTTATCAACACTTCCTAATTATTTTACATAGGCCCAAATTTTGGTCATTTTAACTCTACATTATTTTTACTCCCGCTAAATACGAACCTACAACCCTAGATAAAAAATTCTGTGTAAACCCATGTAGCAGAACACTGCCGAATGTTCTGGCTTCGAATCAGTTACACTACTGGAAAATCAGCTGCCCCACCTAGTTTTAGAAACGAAATACGTTTTGAATAAGGCATACACTCATTCCGTATTAACTTCTGAAATTCTTGGGAAATTTTGCAGCTAAACTTTGAAATGAATCGAGATTTTTAAAAGTAAAAGTTGGTAATGCTGACTGAAGCTCTTAAGTACTCTGTTATATTACGCTCCTTTGAATATGGAAAGTTTATCAATTGAATTGCTAATCTCAATAGAGTATCGAGACGATACTTGATAATGTCTCGAGTTGTACTGTTTCGTTCGATTCATAAACATACGACTCTTTCTTGTCTAGGTCTCGGTTGCAGTAACAATGGTCTCAATACTGTACCTGAAACGTGAAGTAAGTTAATAAGTAAATGCAGTTTGCAATGTGAAAGCAACTACTAAGTGGAATCAGTCCTTTGTTAGGAAATTAAACGCAAGGAATACATTTCCTGGACTTCGTGGCGGAAACGTCAGTATAACGCACCGCGTCGCCAGATGCTTCAGGTTCGAAATCTGATTAATTTCATGGTGGTTGTTCCATCACTCATTTCATCATTCATTCTCATCGTTGCGGATACTTCAAGAGGTAGAAAAGCGACGTAAGATAACGAAAAGTATGAAACTGTACGATGTAAATATTTTTATTAATTAACATTCCTAATTGGGACCTCGTTTCTCAGTTTTACAAATTAGGATTTTTCCACTTGAATCCACTAACAAATTTGTTTATTTATAGACTCCTAAAATATTCCTTAATTTCTCACAGTTGGGTTGCGTTAAAGAATGATCCTTAGAGGAATTGATGAAACTTCTAAATCGCAATTAGCTAAGAATGGCAGACGAGCGATGCTAAATAACAACTATTAAAAAGAATCCAACTCCTCCACCTAGAAATGTCTGAAAAATTTAAATAATGAAAAAAAAACGCTACATAATATTAATACTATATTATCTCGTAATTTGTTGAGTTCCAAAGCAAGCCAGTAAGACACGTGTTTATTTTGCAACTACGAAAGGCTTCACGTGTACTAGGGTCTCACTAGTGGTATCGTAGCGATAACGTCGTCGGCTTGTAATCAAGTGACCCCGGGTTCGATACTCTGTGATGGCACATAGAGGTCCTGATCTCATTTTAAACTGTAGGCTCTGACCCGATAAGCCTATCTGTGCATAAAGTGGACTTACAAAAACCTCAAGCAAACGCCGAAATTGGGAAATTGTTACGTCATTGACATTGCGTATTACAACAAAATATATCAAATTTTGCCCCTGTATCTTGTAAAGTTTCCTGGTAATCAACACACATACAGATAGATAAGTTCTATTTGATTCTCACATACAAATGGACGCACTAATTTAGTCAATAGAGCTCACTCATTGCATATTGTAGTTTCAAGTGTTTCTCTGATATCTGCAGTCCACTTCTTTCTGTTCCGTCCCCGTAGATAGACGGATGTACTGATTGAGATTATTTATGGCACACTAAGATAATACCAGTAGGTATTTAAATCCACTAAAGTTTTTACCTATCCTACATGTTTTTAGTAGTTCTTGAGTAATCTATAGGTTTCGGTTGTATTCAATCAGGGGTGCCCATCCTCCCCAAGGCCAATGACGCATCCTCCCAAAAATCATGTAATGCGTCCCCTCAAATCATATCATTCGCGCCCTTAAACCATATCGTAATCCTCACAAAATATTTAATTACGACAGCGTGTCTACCGAAAGTAACTTTTTTCATAGCTTTACTGAACATTATAATTGATCTGCCCCTCCTCCCTAAACACTCAAGACCACACCTAACATCGTTCATCATAATCGAGAATATCGCATAGATCCCACTTTAAACTGTAGGTTCAGTCCCGATTAGCCTTAGACTGCATAAAGTGGACTTAAAACACCAAATCAATGAATCAATCACTCGGGAATATCGCTTGTCTTATAGAGCAGCTTTAGTATAAAAACTTCATATTCATCTCATTAAAGCACCAAACACACATCGTAGCAACAAACTATTGCGAGCGAAGAGAGCAAGAAAATTTTTCCATTAATTTCTTTGCAGGCTTTGAAGAATATTAATTTAATGGGGTATCAATACTTTCTTAAGATCCCGAGATATTTATTCTTTTCCTTTTCCAGCTTTTCCTTTGGCACATTCGGGGTGGATGCCTTATCGCTAAATACAGTCTCCAAAATGTAATGTTCGAACTCTCTCTTCACTACAGAAATCCCTTGACAATCTAAGATTGAACACTTTATCAAGAGCTTTCTATCTCCCCCCCTTTAAATTTCATACTCAACCCTACCACCAAAATTTCCATGCCAATTTTAGACTTACTGTTAATATTGAAGAGTGAATATTGCCTCCCTCAAAAAAATAATTCTCAGTCTCCACACCAGAATTTCCGCAACAGTCTAAGACAAGAGTAATACACAAGAATTGGATACTCCCTTCAATTTAATGGTCAATCCCCCTCTAACTAAAGTACTCGCCATAATCTATGACCTAAAGTTGGATACTGTCCCCCCCCCCCAAAGTTTAATTCAGAATCCCCCTCAGAACCCACGCGTCAATTAAGGCCTAATATGTACGAGTTCGATATTCCTCCCTACCTTCGATAATGCGCTAAACACTTTCATTTCTTCATCTAATGGATTAAATATGGTGCATTTAAGGTGTAAAATTCTTACATATATTTTGGAAAATATATAAATGTTATATTCTATTATTTGAAGGAAAAAATCCCCTCCAAAAATCTCGATGGCGCAACCTGCGCCATAAAACCCCCCTGTGGGCACCCCTGTATTCAATTTCTGAATAAAACAAAACAAAAAAGGACTGCCAATCGATATTGTGATGCAATGTGTAGGCTATATTGCATCACATCGATAATTCACAGTTCAAAAATATGTATGTTGTATCATGTCGAATGTAGACATTTGATTGTGTGTGTGACTGACTTAGATAAATGAACACAGTGGCGGCGATAATGGCGCACTTTGTCCCCAGTTTTATCACGCAATCGCTGCTACTGAACATGCGATAAGATCGAAATCCTTTATGTAGAGTTGGATTAGTATTCGGTAAATGTTTCAGTTTTATGTTTCCATCCTTATGATATATTACGATTGTCGATTATGTAGTACAGGAAGGGCGAATCGAAGATATTAATATATCATCCAGTTGGCATATCAACAGTCTCGCGTTTATAGATCTAATGGTTCTTGTGATATCCCAATGTTAAAATTATTAAATTTGAGGATGACGACCAGATAGACGGTTCTATTGAAATAATAACTGAAACGTTTCTTACTATTTGGTTTGTCTATCACTCCACTATATTTCATTTTTAATAAGTTAAGTTTGTTTTAAGTCCGTTTCATGTCCAGGTAGGTTAATCGGGACTGAACCTACAGTTTAGATTGGCATCCAAACCACTTTGTGTTTCTACAGAGTGTCGAACCCGGGACATTTTTATTTCAAGACGCCACCGGAGGTCCTTGTCTTTAATAATAGCCTTGTTTTAATCCAGTTTTATACACGGATAGCTGATGGGGCCAGAATCTACTGTTTAAAATGTGATATGAACCACTGATCAATTCAATTCGGAATCTACGATTACAAGTAGCTACTGTTAACCAATACACTGTCGAAAAGTACCTCATGTTGCGTTAAAATTACTTCTACATATTTAAAATAGGCTACTATCAGTATAATTACATTTCAATTATTTCTCGTATTCACTTAAAAGACAATCATCTTAGCAGTCAACCTAAAACAGGATACTTGTCCCTAGATGAAGAAGTTTTATCTTGATTAGTCATCTGTAGCTAATAGCAACTTTCTTTTACTAAAATCCTTTGTGAAATTTCATTTCATATATCAACCCATGTTTTGCTAACCTACTTTCGAATATGTGAACCAGGGCATTTTGTTACCTACAGCCATTGCAAATGAATTCTGGTTGCTGCATCTTCTTCTCCTTTTTAATTTGCTGTCTGTATTTTGTCGTTAATAAGAAGAACGATGATGGGTTATTAAAAGAAGAAGGAAACTCGAAAGACTTGCCGTTGATTTTTCACGTCACGCAAGAAAGTTCGAACAGGAAATGTTATTTTCACCAAACTGGTTTCTCCAAGTTTCCTTGCTTTTCCTTATTTCTTCGTATTTTCTTTTAATAAAGAGGACTAAGCGTGAGAGTCTACAAGAATCAACTCGCTCTTATTCCCAAGGCACAAGGAGGTCAAGATCAATTGTTTTCGGAAATGAAGCCTCATCGCTACATCCGGCTCTATTTCTTGGAAAAAATACGAGTGAGCATGAAGTACAACCTCAATACCATACATATTTTATTTTTTGGTCATTACAAAAGCTGTTGCTAATGTGGTTATTAAAATAAATATTCCAATCGATCAAGTATATATATATATATATATATATATATATATATATATATATATATATATATAGTATTTATAATATATTCATCGCCAAACATTAAAATATCTAGGTATTTCAAATAAACAGAAGGAAGGCTTCCTTTACGAGTATGGTTCGTAGCAATCATCCATGATCAACTTGTGTACAAATAGTGAATATTTGATTGCCTTTGCATTCTAAAACGTGCCAGAGCGACGTTGTTTTTGGTATCAGTGACTGTGCTTTCAAGTGAAAGTGCAAGCCACTTGTTAAGTTCTCAATAGTTGACAAGTTTACCAGAAAACTGAAAATTGTTACTACACACACCCATACGCTATATTTTACATCGTACTTTTCTTATTGGACTGGAATCTCTTTCTAAGTATTAGTGGTCATTTTTGCATTGAAGAATATTTAAAATTGATGCAAAATTAGTATTGTATGATGCATACATCCCAAGGGTCGTGCCGGCCCCCGTGGCGGAGCGGTTTGTACATCGAGCTACGACGCTAGGGGTCTCGGGTTCGAATCCGGGCCTGGGCATGGATGTTTGTGAGTGTCCATTCATCAATTTCATCACATCATCATTCATCCCCATCTTCGCAAATTAGCTGCCAAAAGTGGCACAAAAAGCGAAGTAAAATAAAGCAAATCAATCAATGAATCAACCAAGGTTCGTATCACCACTGATTTGATTTGTTAGTGTCCTTTGCAGAACATTCTATCTGATATACGGAAGATTATTGCAAGATAAGATGCCTTGAAGTTGATTAGGTAAATTTAAAATTGTTATACGTACAATTAACAATTTTACGTAGATTACTATATCCCGTAACATTTGTGACTTGTGTTTGTAGATGTATTTCGAGTATGAGTACGCGAAATGGCAAATGTAAACTTCGAACCTTAAATCAAATATACACCGCTCAATTGAATTGAATTAGAATTTTTTTGATACTTGAGAATCGCACAGACCCTTTATATTGTTAATATTTTTGTGTGTGTGTGGGTGGTGAGAGGCGGTAATATGTAAGGTTGAAATGGATGAAACATCTGATTGTACCCTTGAATTTTGGAAAGTTCGTCTTGAAAAGCGGGGATTATACTTGAATTTTATGATGTTTCTAAAGTGGCCACCCTATTTAAATCAACTTTAACATAACACACTCTGAGTGTATTCATGTTTGCATTTGTATTTTTGTCATTTTACGTCGCTTTTGGCTAATAGTGACGATGAGTGATGATTGGATGAAATGACACTCATAAGGAACACCCATGCTCAGGATCGGACTCGAACCCGAAGAGATCGAAAGTCGTGTTCGGCCACGAAGGTCATGTATTCATGAATTTATCAACTGACTAATTAATGCATCTTTCAGGTTCTTCTACTCGTGGCTGTAGCGTCAGTCGTCTTGAGCTCGGCAGTGGCGCAGTTTGGCTACGCTGGGAACAACGCCCAGTTCCCATACGGAACTTATGGTGGAGGAGGCCCAAGGGACGCCCCCATACCGGCTGCGACGGGGGGAACTGGCAGCATAGCGGTGGCAGACACCTATGGATCGGGCTCCATCGGTGGTGGAGGCGGTGGAGACGGCTATGGCGGCGGAGGTGGTGGTGGTGGTGGTGGTGGATATGGACCGAGCGGACGAGTAAAGATACAGGTGAGCCAAGACTACCACGGTTATAGGTGGCGATTCTGGAAACTTATCTTGCCTCACAGAAAACTTGCATAACTATGTATGTCAATATTCTTATATGATGCCCTTGCTTAGAAATATTTAGTATGTGCACAGATAAAGATATAATATAAACGCAAGATAAATAAAACAATATATAAACGATTTATCTCGTTGCTACGCACAGAATATCTGTGGTAAATTGCTTGAGTGTTCTTTAAAAAATACTCGTTTTTATAACGTTGTTTCTTCAGTAACCTTTTAATTCTTATATGTTAGGAATGAGTATATTAGTCAGATATTTTCCATAATCTATTCTTTACATGGATATACATTATTCTATTGCTCCCTAACCGCTAGTAAAAGTTACACCTTCGCGGTCAGTTTTCAATGCCGAAGCACTGAGGCAGAACTGAGGCACCGCAGGTGGAAGTTTTTCTTGGAATCCATCATTGGATGGATAATGGCAATGGTTCCGGTAAAGTCAGGCTTGACAGCTGTTGAAATTTAGCACTGCCATCTCTTATTCTGTTTGGTAGAAGAAGTGGAAGGAAAAGTGCGAGTGGTGCTCGGATTACTACAAAACTACTTGCGAATGGCGATTCCCAGTGGGAGGTCCGTGCACCGGTTTTCCTGCCTTAGATGAAGATCTGATTATATATCTTTATCTGTGGTATGTGAGTTAGGCAACACACACAACGGCTTGCAGGGAAGTTAGTACTTAAGGATCTACGAATCCCATTTTTATTGCCGGTGACTGTACATGAGTAACACAAACTATGTTAGCTGGATGAACATCCACAGGTTGAACCTTGCCATTTGATAAAGGCGATTTTAATTTTAATTTGAAACTTGAATCATTGCTTGAATGCTGGGTGATAGTTCTGGCGTTGGAAGATATCATGGATAATTCGAACAGTTCTTTGTTAATATTTTAAATAACAATTTGTTCATTCGATTGTGCAGAAAGATTGAACATAAATGATTACCGAACACTGTTGTGTTTAATGCGTTTAGAATGTAGTTTAATGCCAAAGAACAAAGATAATAGGTAATTGTATTGTTGTTCATGGTGCTGGGATAGTTGTAAAACGTGCCGAGACAATATTATGGGATAATCTGTGAGAAGAATGATCCGATATAATCTGTGAGTGATGGAGACTGTGTCCGAATCGGCAGGTGTTGTGGCCTAGACAGCACAGTTCCACCAACAGCGGAATCGTTATAGTCCGAATTCGTGGTAAGACTTATAGGTGTCGTTCCTGGGCGCGACAACTACACGCTTCACCTCGTTGTAGCTCTACGCTCGGCAGTCATATTGCTTCCTTTACTTTATAGAGCAACGATTATTGAATAAACGATCTAAAACTCGGTGCTATGTGGACATTTAAAAAATAACACTGTATTTGGAAAAAAAGATCCGTAAAAATTTCACATTTGCGTTCGATTCGTGCGTTCCGTTACGACTTATGGAACGCACTAGGCGACAGCATCAGTCGTAGTATTTTGTTCATAGAAAGTTCTCACATGGCATTTAGCGGAATACATATCCTTCTGGCAGAATAAACTCTATTGTAAGCATTCATGCTCATTTCAATAACTTTTTAGCAACAGTTAAAGCACACTCGTCTTCTCCATGTTACTCTCTGTTCAAATTATATTGTATTTTCCGAATTAGTGGAGTTTGACGTCACTGAACAGACCAGCCTACTTGCCGGTGCGTTTCGTGCGAGAACAAACTTCACAATCTTCACGTCAGGACTTAACAGCCAATGGCCTGAACTCGAATCTCGGCATGGGCATGGGTATTCTTTGTGGGAGTTCACTCATAATATCATGACTCGTCCTCATCTTCGCGATTAGCCAAAAGTTGCAAAAGAGCGAAGTAAAATAAACAAAACCATTCAATAAAGTAAAGTAGTTTTCCGTTAAAACATGACTCAGTGGGGCCTCCCCGATAGTGTAGTTGTAACGTCGTCGCGTTGTAATGAAGGGGTCTCTGGTTCGATACTCGGTGGAGGTTCATAGTGGTTGGCATTCCACTCTGAACTGTATGTCCAGTCCCGAATAGCCTTCCTGTGCACAAATATATAAGTAATATATAATATAAATCGGTTTATTTTTTTAGTTTTTTTTTATTTGTTGGGTCTATAGTGTTTTTAATTAATTCTCCTAATATTATTAGTATTATTTAAGTTCAGATGGTTTAGGAAAGACACCAATTTAAATCATGACTGTCAGTAGCAACCACGAATCTGTAAAAATAATAATAATAAGGTACCTGAAACCAAAATCACCTTATACCCAATATGGCCTATTTGCTGTATCCAAGTAGTTACATGGTTAAATCAACAGATGACGTTAGAATGTCATGTAGACTGTCCGAATGACGTGATTGAACCCTTTGGCTGTACTTATAGAACAGTAACGTGAGGACAAAGAAGCGAAATATCCGGTTTTTGTGATTGTGTTCTACGTGATACAATATTGCATGTGGAAATTATTATCATCATCATCAAAGTGTTTATATCTCTAGTGCATATTATGATAGCTCATCATTTGTACTTTGCAACAATGTACTTAGTTTAGAATTTAATCTGTAGCACTGTTTATAACGAAGGAAAAAATAACACTATGTAAGGTGGACTCAGTATGGCATACATAGGAATATATCGTGAACGACATGTGCGAATGTGACATCGTGGAGTGTGCGGATCTCATTAACGATAATAGAGGACCTTTTTGATTTGCCAAAACTGTGATAATATAATCCATGGTCTTTTGGTAACTAATTGCGACATGTCACTCCCTTGTTTATTGGTTTGTAAACAATGTTATTTCTTTGTGCAAATCTCATATGTCATTATTTGAATGAAATGTAAGTATATCAATATACTTATCCATGTATATAAACAACATTGTGGTGCTACTTTCTTTACAATTTCTGTTGATGTGAAAGAACAAAATATATTAGTAGGCGACATTGTGTATGTACGTACGTATATATGTATCCAATGTGGCCTAAACGTAACTTTTTATTAAAATCTTCCCTGCACCCAGGTTATTATTTGGAATTGGATCTAATTTTAAGTAAACATCCTGAAATATTCACTCTTTTGAATCTTGTGATTAGTTTTACCTTTCTGGCTTATCTTTGTACAGCAATAGAAACAATCGCAAACCTTAGATAGGCCATATTGGGTTCAGATACCTTACGTTTTTCAAGGGACTCGTAGCAGCGATACAAAGTCTTAATGAGTTAAATGTTACTAAGAAAAGGTGTTCGTCTTGATGTTCTCTATGCGTTGTCCACCGACATGTGTATATGTAAACATATTTTATACTTTTTCTTCCGCATAGGTATACAGAGGTCCAAGCCAAAAGAAAGGATATGATTACTTCGCTCCATGGGGTTACTACGCAACCTACCCAAAGGATAGTCACAAATATCATTGATGTTGCTGTGAATCGATCTCAGGTAAGTTTGGCTACTTCGGCATCATTTATAAAATGGTACCAGGAAAGTTGTCATCTCACAATTATCACTTGCTTCAGATGATCCTATCATCCCATTTTACGCACAAGGGCGTTTCCAGACAAAGAACTCTTCAAGTATTTTTGAATACAACAAAAATTAAGTTGCTTTCACATCTCACATTTTAACTCCTTTGGAAAAGGACTTTTTTGCCTTCAAATACAGCACACGGAATTGGTGGCTCAGTATCTAGGATCAAATTTGTGAGTGTGTGTGTGTGTGCACATAAACTCGCAGCAACATCAATGATACATACACGCAGCACAAACACTGAATTCCAAAAGTTTAGCATAATCAAGGTAAGTGTTCATTTGTCAGAATGGCCCGAAACGTAGACAATAAGCATGCGTAACGAAAGAGCAGAAACGAACGAAACGAACATGCACCATGCTAAAGGTCCCGGGTTTGATCCCCGGCCGGTTCAAATCCGGGAACTTTTCTAACGATGGAAGCGGCCCCGGCGCCCACCCAGCGTCGAATAACATGGGTACCTGGGGGAAACCCTGGGGGGTAAAGGCGGTCAGGGGCGTGATGCTGATCACATCACCCCCACTCACGACCGGATCAAGAAAGTGTAGGGCGTTACCCCCCACCCCCTATACGCCTTCATGGCGTGGTGCTATGCACAGGGGAGCACTTTACCTTTTTTTTTACTGAGTACACGAGGTGGAGACAATGCCAAGTGCAGTCACTCCTACCAGCCACAGAAATCTCTCACCTATATGCTGTGTTTGTTGTGAAGTCTGTGCGTACCAGGTCTCAGTCCTCGCGAAGAGCAATGTGGAGGTCGGAATTGTCATTGGTGAGGCTAACTGGTTGAAATTTACATATCCAAATGCATATCATGCGTGCTATATGGAATTCACACCTGGATGCCTTGCTGGCCACTCACTTTGAAAGAAAATTTTCCACAAGTTGTGCACATCTACCTTTGGACCCACTGTACCTCTGAAATTTCTCACTTGAGGTTCCAGTATTTCGTCACTGTCCCTTGGGCATTAACAATACCGCTTCAACGATGAACAACTCTGTGCGTCCATTGAACATAAGGCATGTCCACACAACCAAACTGATTACTTACCATCATATTCAAGGGGTGATAACGGGTTCCTTTTTCTCTCCAGTTCGTTGGGTAACCCGAATCAGTTTATAAAGTGAATGGATTACCTCTACTGAAATCGGTCTTGCGTCTACGCAGGAGTGAATGGGCCACACAAGACTATAGATGTCTGGCATAGAGATCGACTGTCTTGAACCTCTGACGCACAGTGTGCCTTGAAATTTGTACATCCGAGTTGCTTTAAGCTCTGAAGTCAATTGTCTAGCAGACACCGACCAATTACGTATCAAGAAAGCAAGATGCCGGGCTCTCTTGCATGTCTTGTGAAACCATCACCATAGCCTGGAGACTCCACTTTGTTTTTGTCCTGTTTCCAGTCGTCTGATTATTCTACCCTGCAATCAAGGGCGTACCCAGAAAGAAATTTGGGGAGGGGATCTAGCCTGGGGTGCCTACCCCCGAAGGCAAATGGCACGTTCCCCCATCTATAATAGTACGAGTAATTTTTTTTGTCTTGTTATTCTTGGAATCTAAATTTCAGAATTAAATGTATGTTGACACTTTTCAGAAGCAGTTTGAAATATTTTTGCGGCTAGAAGATCACTTGCTTCGGATGGTTCACTCGGACAGCTACACTTAACTAACAAGATTGAAGAAATTTAACAAAAACATGAAGTGAATCATGTTTTTCTAGAAATCGAGTTTCACACACTGACAATTTTCTTTTTACTGTCTGGTACAAAATGCATTATATTTGTTTGTAGCATTTCACCTCTGCATGTATTATTTCTAAAAACACACAAACTTCACTTACTGTACCAAAACAGTTTCTCACTGAAGTCAGATTTTCAGCTGATAAACGATATCACTACCCAGTGTGAAACTAAAAAAAAAACTTTTGGTGGATGCTATTTTCTATGCCTGGTACATCAAGTGTCTCATTGGAAAGTATGCTGAATCTACCGTAGTATTTTCAAAAATAGGAAAGGCTTCCCCGATGGCGCAGTGGTAGCATCGTCGCCTTATAATCAAAGGGTCTCGAGTTCGATAACCGGTGGAGGCACATAGTGGTTCGGATCCAACTTTAAACTGTAGGTCAAGTTCCGATTGGCTTTACTGTGCATAAAGTGGACTTAAAACACTAATTCAATCAATCACTCAAATCAAAAATTAGAAACGAATTTGGTTGGGGGGGGGGGGGTCGGTCGGGATCCCCTGGACTCACACCCTACATACGCCCTTACCCGCAATATAGAGTCCAAATGGTGTCTTTCTTTCATATTGTACGTTCATCATCAGCAAAGATCACAAGTCTGCTCATGACGAGAGCAAAATAATTAGGATTTAGGTACTCTGAGTCTGATGTACTCTATTTCTTGAACCTTCTTATAATTTCGTTATTAATGTTCTGTGACATCCTTGAAGATAGATAGGTTTCATGTGACGTCAGGATGCGCACAGCCGCCATGATTGCGGCCAATTTTATTTGTCGATTGGAAGGAAATATCCACCACGAAGCGTTCGTTACATCTGCACGAACTGCGCGTTTGTTTTAAATCAAGAATGTGTGTGTTAGTATCTCCCGCCCACTCACTTGAATTCCGTATGCTTACGAGAACTGGCCTCAATCATGGCTGCTCGAAGCCACAATGCAACAGTTTGTGACATAGGTGAAACACACCTATACACAGTGATTGGTGGAGTTGCCTCACTCAATTTGACAAACACTGCTTCTCTTCCTTTGTCTCTTAATCCTAATTGTGCTTTACTTGCACATCAATGTGGTGTGTGTGTGCGTGTGTGTTTTCCTTGTACAAACTATTAACCGTACAAATAAATTGTAATTTATACACTGTTGACAAATTTACAATTCATGATGGGTTAAAACAAGGAGATGCATTATCTCCATTGCTCTTTAATTTTGCCTTAGAATATGCTGTTAGGAAGGTAAAAGAAACTAAAGAAGGACTAAAATTAAATGGTGTGACTCAGTTGTTAGCATATGCAGATGATGTAGACTTACTGGGGGATGATGTGAATACAATTAAGAATAATGCTAAAATATTTTTCAAAACTGCTGAAGAGATAGGTTTGGAAGTTAACAAAGAGATAACTAAATATATGCTTACAGGCCGAAATCAAGTGTTAGGTAATAATCAAAATCTAATTATTGATAACTCGTTTGAACCAGTTTCCAAATTCAAATACTTAGGAGTAATATTAACAAATAAAAATTATATTAAAGAGGAAATAAAAAGTAGGCTTAATTCAGGAAATGCATGTTACTTCTCTCTTCATAAACTTTTGCCTTCTCGTTTAATATCTAAGAAACTAAAAGTTAAAATATACAAAACGGTAATTTTGCCTGTAGTATTATATGGATGTGAAACTTGGTCCCTTACATTGAAAGAGGAACATAAATTGAGAGTATTTGAAAATAAGATCCTTAGGAAAATCTTTGGACCTAAAAGGGATGAGGAGACAGGTGAGTGGAGAAGGTTACATAATTTAGAAGTACATAATTTGTATTCATGTCCAGATATTATTAGAATAATTAAATCAAGAAGACTTAGGTGGGCAGGCCATGTGGCACGAATGGGAGAGGAAAGAGGAGTTTACAGGATTCTTGTTGGGAAACCTGATGGTAAGAGACCTGTAAGAAGGCAAAGACGAAGATGGAAGGACAACGTTGAGATGGACCTAAGGGAAATCGGTAGGGATGGAAAAGAGTATATAGATCTTGCTCAAGATAGGGAAAGATGGAAGGCCTGTGTTGCTGCAGCCATGAACCTTCGGGTTTAAGAAGGCTAGAGAGTTAGTTAGTTAGTTAGTTAGTTACACTGTTGCCGTCTTTAGGAAAGCTGGCGAATCCCCTGGTGATAGAATGACGGCAGTTTTAAGTCTGTAAGCTCAATGCAATTTTATACCTCTAGACAGATTCTGAAGTGGAAATTTACTAGGTGATGCTGCAGGGAACAGAGCAGGTGGTAGTCTCAAGGGGCCACTTCAAGGAAATAAGCCACACAAGGCAGAACTTCCCAACAGAACGAATAGAGTGTTTCGTTAACTACTACCTTTTACCGTGTGCGGCCTGAAGTTGTCATGCAGCAACATCACCTGCCTAGTCCTACTGGCGGTAAATGCTTTTTTCCTCTCAATTTCGTTCCTCAAACCAATTGATTTTTGGATTTTCTTTCAACAGTTGCTCCACTTACTTGTCCAGTTCATCTTCCAGATTGAAATTCCCCTCCCGGAATCTCTGAATCCACTTGATGCAAGTGCTTCACGATACGGCATCTTCACTTAAGGCCGCACAAATAATTTCCTTAGACTCAGCGGCATTTTTCTTCAGTTGATAATGCATGCAGTGCCTGACGTGCTTCTCGAACGACATTGTGTTCTCTGCTGTTACTTTATGTGACGTCGTTTGGTAGTCGGATATTTTACATTTTTAGGTTGGTACTTTAGTGCCCAAACATGGCGGGGAAAGCTACAATTTGAAAAATCCGAACAGTAAAATATTATAGGTGAATTAATTTAGGAGTCGAGAATTAATTTGTACAGGATTTACCTAATTATACTTATTATTTTTCTCCTTAGGACTTCTAAACCACCAGGAGCATCCAATCGTTTTCAAGTGATCTTCTCAACAACGCGTTGTTCCCATGTTGAATAGTAGACATGGAAGGAAGAAAAAATAAGTTTGAAATTGGAAACACCAATGAACATTTCAGGGAGAAATATTAATGTTATTTGAGATATGAAATTACGAAACAAGAAATAATGATGAAATTAAAGCAACAAAAAATAATAGTGCATTTCAAGTGTAAATGTGAAACATGAAAAGTATTTGGCTCATATAATAATTTGGAGATATTCTTATTGATGTGAGGGAGAATTTAAAGTGGCTGAAATATTAACTTAATGATTATATAAATTTTACCCATTCCCTGAACTTGTGACTGTTGCTTGTTGACTTCAAAGTTAATATATATATTATGTTGTTTTTTTTAAATTAAAGTATATATTTATTTTCATATGTGCAATGATGATGTTCTTATTTACATTTTCCTTCCCATAGAATAGTTTTAGTTAAACTACATACCTGTAAAAGTTAGGTCCCCATCGAACTTTTATGCTTGATGTTTGAAAATAAGACAACCTGGATTCGATTCCTCTTGAGTTCAATGATTCAAATCTCACACAGAAATTAGATTTATTTCTAAGACTTTATATTTGTATCTATATTGATGAAGGAATTGGGAGCATGAAAGTAGAAATATCAATTTTACTAAAACATCGCCCTGAAGCTCGCCAGTTGAACGCTCATTCACCCCAACTTCCACCGGATGCAGAGCCGAGCAACAAGAATTTTCCACTCGGCTATGTACAGTCAGCAAGGCAACGGCCCTCGCCAGAGGTGAGTGCACCTCCACTGTAAAATTTCCACCTGCACCAAGAGATACCTCAGGTGAACAGTTGGAGGTGCAAAGTCCAGCAAGCCACGGCGAAATATCGATGTATAAAACCCCCTGGAGATAATTGATCTCCACATCATCAGCAACTCGATCGACGAGACCACGACATCTGCCAGTTGAGAGATCGCGACATTACGAGACGGCAACGAGCGAGCAACACGAGAAGCAGTCCTGACTACGGAGAACCAGAAGCCGAAAGCCAGCCCGAGTCCGTAGAATCAGTGCTCCGTTGATTAAGCCGCCTATTATCGCCGCCAACAATCTCTCCAGCGGGCACCCGTCTATATCCGACCGTCGTCGACGCCAGAAGCCGAAGGCCAGAACAACAAGCAAGGGGAGAGTAGCGTTCAACGACTTAGGCTCCCAACAATCCTTCATCCGCACCATTCATGGTAGAGGTGGTTCAGCGAGAACCAAACTAAAATCTAACTTATTTTACTGAGCTTATTTTACTCGATCCTGTGCCATACCCGACGTCACGCTACAATATATTGATTCATACATGTATGAATCTTGTTCAAATTCTGACAATGATTTTTTAACGATCCACTTACTGTTCTCTAGTTAGTTAATGTCAAAGAAATGAGACGAAAGACAAAAAGAAAGAATATAGCTCCAAATAAAGGGTGATTTTATAGTATAATAAGTGTGACAGAAAAATTAACGCAAAAGAAGTTGGCACTAACTTATAACCTAAACCCCAACTTCTATTAAAGAGCAATAAATTCACATAAACTCTATTATTCTCCAGGTTCAGTACGTCCAAAAATAAAATCCCATGTACTCTATCGATATATTATTATTATTATTTTAGGCCTAGTGTGTAAGATGCGGTCTCGGCGACCGAGTGTGTCGAGTTATCGAGCCGCAGTCTCGCCACACAAGTTTTCAGGTTTGAGATCTGTCCTAAAAATTGTGTTTATTTGCCAGTAATTTTTCATCAGATTCATCGAATCATTATTCTCCTCATCGTAGCGATCAGCCAAAGGTAGCAGAAAAGCGACCTAGTCTAAGAAAATTGCAAAATACAAATTGTGTAGGTATTGGGTGTACCAGAACATTTTCCAGAAAGTACCAAACAAACCATTTTCCACGAGGACAAACAACAATTTCCCAGGAAGTATGATGCTTCATTCTTAATTATTTGAAAATGGAATAACATATTGTAGAGATATGGTGATTACAAATACGAGAAAACCTCGTCAAGAGAAAATTTACGCTTGTTCACTGGAATTGTCCGACCAACGAACAATCTCAAGAATCTCAAGACGGGATTACAACAATATATATATATTACTTTCCGCGCGCGCGCACACACACACACACACACACACCCCCCCCCCCCACACACACACACACACACCACTGACGCACACATATGCACCCACACGCACATACGCACACCACGGACACACACACATGCACACAACACACACGCACGCACACATGCACACACACGCACGCACACATAATATGTACACACACATACACAGTAATGCACAAACACGCACAAACCTATGCACACACACACATACATATACATATATACATTGACAATGTCTAAACATCAAAGGTATCGACAATTTTACAGGATATGGAAAATATGCATAAAGTGCTCAGTGTGCACAGAGTCCGATATATCGGACACTATATTTTCTCTAGCAATAGCAGCTCAGGGATAAACCTAATGCACAAATTATTCGTTCATATTTGATTATTAATGTTTCTTACGCATATTTGTCAAAACACAACTTGGATATATGTCAACTACTACATATAAATTGAAATATGCTTACCCGCTACGCGAAACGCAGTACAGCTTTCTCTCCATGTTTCACTCACTATAAAATTTGGCGGGAAATTTACAATGTTGCCAAGCCCGTGGGCTGACATATGCATCGCAGAGGTACCAAGAAACTAAATGTGATAAATGTAACCAATTAAAGTAAAACAGTGTTACATAAAATGCAAATATGTCAGCGTCCGATTAATCGGACACCATGCATTAATGGGTTAAATGAAAAGTCCTTCACAGTGAAAAGGCTAACGTTTATGTTCATAAGGAAGTTCATAAACAGAATATTCGATGCTTTTTATCTGATAACCCATTTTCGACAGATCAAAGCTGAATGGTTAATGATGGTAAGTTAATGGTGTGGCTGGCTGTGTGGAACACGATTGGTTAGTAATTTTTTCATCAACGGAACCTTAAATGCTTAGGGCTACTTGGATTTGTTAAATAAACAGCTTTTTTTTCATCCTTGCTTATGGAAGAAGGTACTTTTTACAGAGTTTTTCTTTTTCAATAGGGAGGAACATCAGAACACTATGGGAACGTTGTGAAGCAGTTTCTGTCCAAAGTTATTTTATCAGATGACAAGGGTCGCATATTCTGTTTATGAACTTCCTTACGAACATAAACATTAGCCTTGTCACTGTGAAGGACTTTTAATTCAATGGAAGCGTCACACTGTAAATTGTTCGCGACAACCATTCATAATGCGCAAGTAGTGGTATTTACAATAGGGACAGTGCGAGAAAGGAAGAGCTCCCCTCAAGCAGCTTTGCTACACTTAAAACTAGCTCAACATGCCTATATGAGCTTTTTGCTCAAGTGTGGTACCCCGTTTAATCCAAGATTTTTGTAAAAAATGCCCTCGGGAATTTTTCAGAAAAGAAGAGCTCTTCTCAGATTGATTTGTGCATACTTACAAAAGTTGCATCAGCCAGATTTTTGTCCATAAATTTGTCAAAAATTGATATATTTTTGACTACACCTGAAATTAAGCAAAAACCCATACATACACACACATACACACATACACACCCACCCATATACATACATATTCACTTCTAGTTTAAGTTTAATTGATAAACAAGAGGTTCTGGGTTCGAGTCCTGATAGATTGAAATATGTATGGCATTCCATACGTGAGATTTTGAGAATAATTACTGCTAGTTGATAGCTCCCAGATCTGAAAACCTGGTAAAAAGTGTTTTACAACAATATATTGTATAAAAACTGAATTTCTCAGTTTTCTTATTTTTTCATGTTTTATAACCACCCGCTCAGCCATACAATAGGAGAAGAGCGGGTAAGCATAATTAATTGTTTGCATGTTTTGCCGGCACGCAAGAGATAAAATCTACACGCTAGAAGGGAGCATTAATGATTTTTCTGTACGATTCACTGAAGGGGGCATTAATCTTTCTGTGCGACAGGGGAAAAAGTGTAACATGTCTGCAACATGTAAAAGTGTAACAAAGATTATTGAGATAAAAATACATATTTTCACACAGTGGCAATGAACTGCCCCTCTTCATGTTGAAAGCAATTCTATTCTGATAATATGAGCCTAGGCAAAGACTTAGAAAATATTATGGCAGTTCAAAATCCAATTTTGTCTGTATTAAGGTCTCAGAACCCAGTAAAATGTGGGCATATTCCATATTGAGAAGTGTTAATATTGTTGCATTGTAATCAGGGGCTTTGGGTTCGAGTCCTGATATAAGATTGAAATATATACAACTGCCCACACATAAGATATTTACTGCCAGCTGATAATACAGTTGAGGTTTCAAAGCTGGTAGAGTGTCTGGGGCCTCTCTGACAGCAAAGTGTTGGTATTATTGCTTTGTAATCAAGGGCCTCTGTGTTTGAATCGGACCTCTAGAATTGCTCCGTGACTCTCTCATTTCTTACATCATAAACATATGATTTTTCGCCTATGAGAATAACACTACATATGGTGTCATCAGGTAATGCCTCATGGAATTCACAGATAATTTTAATGTTTGTCCTGTCATTCACCACAACCTGTTTCCTTTTCGAAGTGTTGATTACAAACATGGGCCTCTGTGTTTTGAATTCATCTGGTGTGTAATACATGTCAGTATTGCCTGTAGTGACCCTTTTGAAAGCCGAAAATGCCTCATATAATTTAAGAAAATCATCCTTGGAAATGTTTAAATTGTAATTTTCTCTAGGAAATACCTCATTTCTGCCATTTTTAAGATATATGTTCTTGATGTTGCAGTTATCAAATTTACTTGAATTTTTTTCCTGATTATTGTGTCTTCCAGTCTGAAACAGTACCACCACAAAATCAGGCATGTCGTATTGAATACTGGAGAATGAATTTGTAGCATCAAACTCATAATAAGAACCAGATGCGGGCTTCTGTACAGATTGATATGTATAAAATTGCAGAGGAATGTGTGGATTTTTTAGGATATCAGCTTTGTATTTAAGAGCATAGCTGGCCTCATATTCAACAACAGGGATTCTTAGCTCCATAGTCTGAATAATGCACTTGCCTTCATCAGGTAGGGTATTAGGCAGAGCTTCCCCTGTAGGGTTTATCGCACTGTACCTCATCAAAGCATTATTATCATTGGCAGCTCTTCTAAATGTAATTCTTAACCCACCCTTCCACATAATATCTTTGTAATCTGAGAAGAATCCTGGCAACAGGCGCATCGGGAACAGCACTGTGTGGTTTTTAGATAATATTTTCTCACCAGCTTCAAATCCACCGATTCTGTAGTAAGAAGCCTCGGTTTTGGATAATTTTAATGTGGCCAAAGCTGTGGAGGTAATGCCGGGATAATCCACTCTGTTTATAACAACGCCATGCTTTCTGATCTCAATTTCAGAGAACAGATGCGGCACAAAATTATCTACCAATCTTATATTTGAATTTGCCGGATAATCTGTTCCATCGAGCTTTACAACATCAAATTTGATGTATAGATCTGCTCTGTGGGGGTGTATAAAGCCATCCCCTACATCAAGATCAACCTCTATTTCTGTGTTGGGTTGATTTAAATTTGCAAATGTCCTCCTGTTTGGGGGGAATGATTGTAGCTCATAACTCTCAATATTTTCCATTGTATGTATTTTTATTTAAATATTAATCTCTATGATAGCAGTTGTTGTGGCTCCAGCAAAATCAACTAATTCTTCTTTTTCATTAGTGACCATCAATTCAATGTAATCTATTCTATTATGACACACAGGAAAATATAATGTTGGGGATGGATTGTAGATGATGGGCTCCATAAATTCAGAATTAGGTTTGAATGTTGCAATGATGCCTGTTTGTTTGTGAGTGCCTATGCCATTTGATTTGGTGATCATACCCTCGGCCACATTACAGTGAATATTCAGAGTCTCTATGGCTAAGAATTTAGGTATATTCATAGCAGTGTGTTTGATGCCTGCTTCAAGTTTTGTGTTGTTCTCAAAGCCTAACAGCTCTCCTATAGTACCCAGATGCACTGTCTCCGTAGCAGATACAATCTCTACTCTGTGAGTGACAGAATTTTGACTTAACACTACACCTCTGGGTAATTGAGCATTTAGAGTGGACAGATTATATTGCCCTGGAGTGATGACAATTTTTTGATCTCCTACTGCAATTGTATTGTTGTGGTGCGTAATATTAGGTATCAAGTACATGCCGTAAAATGCTCTGAGAGCTATTGTTTTGGGATACACTATATCATCATGCAATTTGAGTTTCAATATAGAATTTTGGCTGGTGAGATGGAATACCCCCATGATGTTTCAGATACCACAAGGCTTTTTGAAAATTTTCAATTGATGGTTTATTTATTTGAGACATATATCTGAGAACAGATAAACACAAATGTCCACAATTAACATCTTTGAAGTTTTGAACACGGGCATTATTGTAATAAAGATTAGGTGATTTTAAATATTTTATTAAATTTTCAGGTGGAACACCTCCAAATGAATCAAACACAAATGCCTCATTGTTTAAATATTTAAGATAGCAAATCCAGTGAGTGCCCTGATTTTTGTACTCATCCAAATTAACAATGCCACACTCTTTGTTGAGTGGTTGTTCCGGTAAAGAATCAGACATGTACACACCTCTAAAATGTTTGATGCCCAGTGGCTTGATTAAAGCTTCAATATCTTGGTTTGTAAGCGGCTCTTGTTTTTTTTAAACTTATTCATGGCTCTCTTAACACCTTTGCCTTTTTTCTCCATGGCCAGGTTATGGCGCCTCTGCTCATCTAATTCTGCCTTATTCTTCTTGGCATCTATTACTGTTTTTGCTATGGCAGCTGATCCCCCGGCCAAGCTCCCAACAGCCCCGAGAGCAGCTAAGATGGCAGGGATGGTAAATATGAATCCTCCTACATGTGATTTTTTTCTTGATTGCTGTAATTTTTTTAATTGGGGGGTACTAAGCAACAATTTCATACCATGGCCTTTTGCAAGACAAGAATTTTTTTTCATGCGCTGCTTTTTGGTTAAAAGACTATCAATAGTTTTAAGAGATTTAAGACCTGCATAAGGTATTTGATACATAACACCCTTGGCCTTCATTGTAGGTTTATTATATATATATTCACAACCCCCACCCCAGTTTTTGTTTGGTGCTCATAGCTATGGTGGTCCCCAATGCTGCTATTTTTTCACTCAAAGATGCATCTTTGCTTACAAATCTACCAAATGCAGCCTCTTCTAATTTCTTGTCTGCAACATGTCTCTTGTCAAGATCAGAATGTGTGTTGTATGCTATGTCATGGTCTCTACAAGCAGCATCTAGGGGATTTACACCAGGATCCCCTCTGTTTAATCTATGGTCCAATTTTGTACCGGGACCACAATACTGATAGCCTGGAATATGTAGTTCAAATGGCAGCTTGTTTATAATGTCATTAACCAGGCCCCGACCCTCAGAAATATTCCAAAATTTAGGTGGTAGAGTATTAATAATTTTTATAAGATATCCAATCCCCTTAGGGTCATTCACTATAAAATTAGACAATTTTGTGCTTATCATGTCCATAATTCCAACCTTTTCATTGTAAAAATTGTGGTTGCCAGCATTTTCCTCCCCAGCTATCACCAGCAACCTATCTACAAGTTTCCTGACATCATCAACCCACACAAATTCTTTAGGCAGGGTGTTGTATTGTTTGATTCCACTGCCAGTCTTGATCTGTGACCATATGGGCTTGATTAAATTGTTGTATTTTGCTCCACTGCTCGACTTGACTCTTTTTTGTGTGGGATCATTGTTCTGGTATAGAGCATCTGATTTTATTAATATTTCTTTGTAATAATCATAATCTTGATCTGTATAGCTGCCAGGCCTTTTCCTAGTCATCAGTTCCCACAATCCAGGTGTGCCGGGGTACTTAACAAAAGCACCTTTTTCTCCGAGACGAGATTCTGAATAAACAATCAGATCATCCCCCATAAAAGTTACTCTGAAATTGCCAATTCTATGTATGATGCTGCCATCAAGCTCTGTGTCAGCATATAAGCCAAACACCTCATCTTTATTGTCTTTAGGTGTGGTTAAATATTTTTGAGCAAGAAGACCCAATTCAATAGGATCCTGAGTAGCTTCAATTCTTCTAGGAGCAACAGGACTAGGTGTATGAATACTGGAAAGTGGGGTGAATGGATAATCTAATATGTTCCTTGCAGCTACAGGTACAAGCTCTGTGATCAAATTTTGATTTTGCTCTGTAACAGTTTTGATATTCTTACCTAAATTATTAATAGCATCAATGATAGGTTGTTCTGTTTGTTTGTGTTGTTCATAAATTCCCCGTTTCTCTGATTTCCATCCCTTAAATCTTTTTACAAGATAATCTCTTAATTTAAGATCATCAATGATTGGCCTTTTCATGGTTATTTATTTATGTCTCAACGTCTAGAAAATCGTTGATTTTATTTCTGTATTTGCCACTATTGGGTGTTCTTGTCATATCAATTGTGACAAACCCATAACTGTCCTGGTTCCAGCACCTGCTGCAAAACTTAGAAAAATCATTGTAGCTCAGGTCCCCACCTACATATTCATCATGTATGTGTTTGAGGTTGGTATGATCTTGATGAAACACACATATAAAATTGCTGTTGTCTCGGATCAGCTGCTTGGGAATTTTTGAAAAAGTCTGTGCCAGGTAGAAGCAATCAATGTTTTTGTGCCGGCCCTGTGTAAAGAAATTTCTAACCTTGTTTTGATTATCCAGTATAATGTCATCAAACACAACAACAGAATTATCGAGACATTCATGAAGTGGCTTAACTTCTGATTCAAAAGTGGCAATATCCAATCCATCATATAGCTTCATCAACTGCTGATATTTTAATTGTTCCAAGCTCTTAGAGAAAACATACAAGTGCCTGTTTTTCCAGTCTAACCAGTTGGGTGCCAATAAAAAATTATCAACCATTAGTGTAGTTTTACCACAAGCAGATGGCCCAACAATAAGACACCTAATATTATCAGGCAGCAAGTTGCCATTTCTCTTATTCTGCTGTTCAGGTTCTGGCAGCCTTTTTATAACATCCCAGGTGCTCATATTATTATTTTGTTTGCATCGATCCAGCTGTTTTCCGGATGACCCAGCCATTTGACAAATAACTTGTTGCCTTTTCTGCGGATGATTTTTTCTATGAGATATGTGTCAGGCTGTTTAGTTTTGCTGAGCTCTTGTTCATAGAATCGGCCTTTGAGAATTTCTCCTCGATGATCTTTTATTATATATGTGTTAAGGGTCCCAGGTTTAACTTGAACCACTGTAAATAATTCAGTGCTCCAGTTTCTTGTAAAGCTTCTTTTGAATAAGTGCTTATATTTGCTGATTCTTACTTGATCACCCACCCTGTATTTGGCCTTTCTTGTTGTTGGCTGGTATCTAGGATAATAAACAGTCCTGATCAATTTTTGCTCATCAGATGAAGTTACTTCAGAGGGTTTCATGTTGATTGTGGAATGGACAGAGTTGTTATATTTATGTAGAAGTTCTGGAAGAATATTAATCCATTTATAATTACCTTGAAGTGTAAATTGTTTATACATAAGATTTTTTAGGGTTTTGTTGAATCTCTCTACAATTGAGGCTTTGAGATCACTGTAACTCGAGTAATGTTTTATTGACTGGCTTTTAATAAATTGTTGGAACACAGAATTATAAAATTCTTTGCCATTATCTGTTTGCAAATAGCGCGGTGATCTTCCACTCTGATTGATGATTGTCCTGAAGGCTTCTGTAACACATTTTCCAGTCTTGGATTTGAGTGGCAGAGCCCAGGCAAATTTTGAAAATGTGTCTATTACAGTAAGTAGATACTTGTAGCCCTTGTTGATTTTGTCTAAGTTTTTCAACTGCCCACTTGACAACTCAATCAAGTCGCTCTGCCATAAATCATCTATGCCTTTTGTGACTACTGGCAGTCTCTTATAATTATGTCTGGCTTGTCTGTGTAATTCATCAACAATAATTTCTCTAGACATAATATGTAAACAAGAATATTGCAACTATGGGGTGTTCAGCAGCTGAAACTGCAGGATTTTCTAAATATAATTTGTCCCCTATTTGTATTTTAAATTCCAGAGAGCCATCATCTTCAGCATAGGCTGTTTCTAATGTATTGGGGTCTGTAAAATCCTCTAACTCTACACTGGTGATTTTTGGTTTGTTGTCAGCATTTGTTATTGATAAGGTAGGGTAGTGATGTGCCTGTGGCTGATGCCAATATTTGATCTTGATTGGTCTCAGTGTGCCCCCAACAAAAAACTGGTAATAAAATTGTGCAGGGGACAGCATATATATTTTGCCACCTGGTGTAAATGGAGAATCATATTCTTTGTTGGGGATGCTGTACAATTCAAGAATTACTGTATGTTTTGGATTCTCAATTATGCCTGTTATTTCTTTTTCTGCTGTAAGCAATCTGCTTGTTACAGATTCAAGGTGCTCATTGATGGTTCTAACAACATCATCATGGCCTGGCTTAATCTTTATGTCCACAACAAGTTTCTTGTATTGTTGCACAATTTCTTGAAGCTGGGTGGCAAAAACAGACAGAGCATTTGCTTGATTGGATTCCATGGTCCCTAGCTGTTGCTTGATATTAGCTACAATTTGTTGCAAATTTTCAACAACTGCCAATTTTGAATTTTGAGCAGTAAGATCATGGACCTGTCTTCTGATATCCTCAAACAAGGCATGCAGTTCATTAATATGTTGATTGGTTGGTAGAGTGGCAACTGTCTGAGTAAGTTGTTTGATCTCTGCCTGGATATTCTTGATATCTTCTGATTTCAATATCCTATTCACTGCCCTCTTAATATTTTTAAGTTCCTGTGATGTGGGAAGATTTGAAACAGTATTCTGCAAAGATTCAAGTGCCAATTTCACATTGTTTAATTCAGAAGCATCAGCCACATTTTGCATAGCATTTTGGAGCAGGGCTATATCTGCCTGAGTGGGTGTGGATTGTTGTAAAATTTCAAGTTTTGTTTGGATATCATCGATCAAGTGATGAAAATGAGATAGTTCAGATTCAGTGTTGAGGTTTTCAAGCTTTGTGATTTGTTGCTGGACACTGACAAGGGTATCTACAATTCCAGGCAGGCGAGATTCTAGTACATTTGCCAAATCATTTTGCACTGCTGCTATTGTACCTTCAAGATGGGTTATGGAACTTTGAATTTTTCCAAAATCTTCATATGTTTCAAGTTGCAGCTTAATATTGGCAACACTCCGAGTTATTGCATTCAAAGCATCAGAAGATGGCAAGTTGTTCATAAAATTTTCAAGTGTCTCCATTTTTTCTTTAACCTCGGCTATGGCATTGTTCAAGGGGTCCAGATTAGGTATTTGGAGTGACTGAATCTGTTCTTTTAGAGTGGAAATCACTAGATCAAAATCTTCTTGTGATTTTATGCTTTTGACAATTGTTTGGAGCTGTGTCTGGACATTATTTATCTGCTCTTCCAATTGTTGTTTCAATTGCTCAGAGTTGGTAGCCTGGGTCTTAAATTTGGCTTGAAGAGCTGCTACAGCTTCTTCTAAACTTTGAAAATTATCTAATGTGGCCAAATCAGTATATTTCTGAAGCAACAATTTGAGTTCAGAATCAATTTTAAGAAGAGGGTCCATGCATTGTGATTGCAAATTTGTAATTTCTAATTGAAGACTGGCATTGAGTGTGGTCTGTAAAGCTTGTAAATCACTTCTTAATTTCTTGACTCTGACATCAAGCATCAGAATCTCATCACTGTGATCTTCATGTCTTGTATGGCCAAATATATCATTAGGCATTTTTGTTTTAGTGGTTATTTATTATAGAGTATCTGATTCTTAATTCTATAAAAAAGGGTATAAGCTTGTCATATGACCCAGGGACCTCAATATATAAGCAGTCACCAGCAGAAACAGTATATACAGTGCCGGAAATCATGTTTGAGTGCTTAATTCTATAAATATTTCTCCCTATTGAAATCTTGACATCACCCTCAGGGGTTGTAATAAATTGCAATTGACCACCTACAGGTAATTGGTAATGATTTAAATTATTGTTAAATATGTACAATATTTTACCTGTTTCATCATCAACATCTGTAAGTATGCTGTTCAGATGAATAATTAACAAGCCACTCAGTTTAGACAGCATATCAGAAGAGGGTTGTGGTGTTGGAAGCTCCATAATAGCCTGTTTTTTGAACCCAAATAAGTTCATAGGCATGTTTATTTATTTCAAATCATGCTCTGTAATTGGGCATTGATTCCCATTTTTCAAATCACAATGCCCCCAAGGTAAAGTATGTATGCCACATGATAAAATGCATCTCTTATCATCATGTGGGTCCAGAGCCACTTTTCTTACAATATTGCTAGTCAATAAGTGATCCTCACTCTGAATTCTGGATTCTGATGTTTTGATTAAACTCTGGGATTTGATGCAATTTTTATAATCTTCAAATACAAGCTCTTTTTCCACAGCTACTTTGCCAATACCCTTGGCCTTTTTGGCAGCAACACCACTACATGTTTTAAAACTATACACCTTGGCACTTAACCCAGCAAATTCCACAATAGCATCACCACATGTCTCATCTTTTAACTTGCCAGGCACCTTTTTGTTGTGGGGTTGAATTATTGTATGTTCACTGGTATCAAAGTATTGAAACAATTCAGGCTGTGACATATCTTGATAAACATCTTCTGTTTTAATATCAAGAATAAAACTATCCGTATCCATGTACATCAATTTTATATTATCACCATAAGAAGGTTTCAACACATCATAATAGAGCTTTAACATATGTAATTTGGCCAATTCCAATATCACAGCCCCTACATAAATAGGTTTATCAAACTTAATCTTTGTTTTCTTCATGTTGAAAAGTGCCATGTGCTCATCATAAATTCTTCTATAATTGAAATTAGGCTTTGCAACCAATTTTTTGCTCAGGCTGGGGTCAGTAATTATTTTAACATCGGTATGTTTTCTGACATTTTCAATTGTTTTGCCATACACTGAATTCACCATCAATTTAAACAAGCCCTTATCAAATTGGCTCTTTGCAGATGTTCGAAGCTCTGTGTTTGTATCAATGTATGGTTTCAACCATTCTGAGTGCCTGAACCTCAAAACTTTGCCAACTTTGGTCACTTGAACACCATGATTCATCAGGAACTGGAGGTTTTTGTAATATGTGACATAACCCTGTTTCGGCTCTAGAGTCATCATGAGCTTCTTCTGTTTAGAGCCAGGTGAGCACTTAACCTCAGGAATTGGGGGCAGATCAGAAAATTTGTTGTTTAAATTATCTGGAATTGTCAGATCAACCTCTAAGAACAGGCCATAGTGACTCTCATCAAAATCCTTAAGATCTTCAATATTGAAATCTTCAACCCATTCAAGCCCTGAATATGGCAATTTATCCATCATGGCATAACCATACAGGCTGTTTGCATCTACATACAGTATATAATTTGATGGCAGTGTTGGATTATAATCAGGAATATATTTGTTATTTGCTCTGGCATATCTCTGAGAACATTGCACCATGCCTCCTCTTATACATTTTTCCATGAACAGATACATATCTTGATCCTGGATCAGATCCAATTGCATTTTAGTGTTTAAAAACATTGCAGACCATGCTAGGCCCGGAGCACTGTAAAAATACATTGGATCCAGCTTATAATTTTGCATGGAAGATTTTCTGAATTCCTGCAGTATATCAGCTAAGAGGGTCACATCAAGTTTTAAATAAGCCTTGTGATAATCACCAAATTTCTTGCATTTTAAATTGTTCCACATCAATTGGGCATGGTGATAATCATCATCAGTAATTCCAGATGCTCTGATTTTGCTGTAAAACTCTTCTTGTGGTGGCAGGGAACACTCATCAAATTTAGAAAAATCTGTAACATAATCATATGGATATACACCCTTCCGCCTAATTAATTTCAGGTCCAGATTTGGAAACGAGGCACTTGTGATTTTGAATTGATCATCAGATAATTGAGTGGCCAGTGTAGCCAGGCTAGCCGATAAAATTCTGTAAGAATCAAGAAATCTTATGTGAATAGGAACACCATTAACTTTAATTATCTTGCTAATAGATATATATTTTTCATCATTTTCAGCTAAAATATTTAAATTCTCCTTGTCAAACCCCTCGTACCTGATCAGATGATGGAAATCATAATTGGATGCTCCATGGCAAAATATGGGGATAAATTTTGGTCTCTTGATCTGAATATTACAGCTTTTACACAGGGCCATTAAGAATTTACCATCTGTATGAGAATGGTGATGAACCTTGATATTTGTATCTGAAAATTCACAATCACATACCGGGCATTTTTCTGCATTGTTGAAATCTTCAATCTGTTTCTCTGTTAAAGGCAACATAGGCTTTGATATTAATAAGATGTTAGATGCTATGTCACGGCACACATTTTTTATTCTATGTGCAAATATTTTGATGGCATCTTGTCCCACGTATGAATATTCTTTAATAACAACACCATCCCGTATAACCACACAACAAAAGCTGGAAGGTTCATGTCGCTGGTATGGTGTAATTGATGATTCTTCGGGATCTGGATTGCAGAATGCAAGAGGTTTGAGGTTCGATTCAAAATCACAGGCAATATATACTGGGTGTTCCAACAAGGCTTCAAACTTTTTGAATTTGCAATTTTCACTTGGATTAGGCATCACCATATGAACAGGTTTATGGTTCCCACAGTATTTCAGATGCTCAATTAACTTGTTTTTTGCAATTTCTGCATTCACTTCCCGAACCCCTTTCACCATTTTTTGACCATCAAATACACTTAAACATCTTCTACACAACTTGAATATTGTATTGGATTTGTCTAGTTGTGTTCTCACTAAAGCTTCAAGATTATGTATCAGAGTATAATGGTGTGTATCATCCCCTTCAATTAAGAGCAAATCAATCGGAACAGCAGATTCATCATCAAGTGTACTGATTCTGAGAGGTGCTATCGGGCAATTGCCAGTGGAACAAATAAATACATTAATAGATAATTGCTTGCCATTGATGTGCCTGGCTCTTTTTTCAAATTTATCAATATTCTGAACAGACATTGGATATTCCAAACCCTCCATTGCATCGTCAAAATCATGTCCATGCTGTTTGTAATAACTTATTCTCTCAGGATTCCTTGAAACTGGATACAAAGCAGCTAATATACACCACAAAAAGCATTTCGCGTCATTATTTTTTATATTGACCACGGCTCTTCTGTTTTTGATATTAGCAGGTAATGGCAGATATGTAGAACCTTTTAATGGGCTGAATTCAGAAATATTAACATATAACTTGTGCGGAGAGCCACATAGGCTCCATCCAGACTCTTTTGCCGCAAATTCAGAGTGTTTAATGTTCAGTTGATCCATCAATCTGCTTATTATTCTGTCCAAATTTGCATTTGAATATACCGGTACAGTTTCTGTTATGTGGGGCTGTGTAAATTTTGTGCCATTTGGCTTCTTATATTGTACAAACAATTTGAGGGACAGCTTATAAGAGCCATTTTGTGCATTTAGAATTGCCTGCAGATCAGAATTTTTACTGTTCAAAAAATTCTCAATACCACATCTTGGCTCTGATACAAAACGGTGATCCCTTAATTGGCCGTTAAAACTGCTACGGATAGGTGCATAGCGTGGCTGCTTTGCTGCTCTGGCATTAAGAGGTGCTTCGTGCTTTCTTTTCAGACCAGATGTAGATGGTTGTGTTGATGACTGTGCAGAGCAAGTATCTTTATGTTTATATGTGAAATATTCCATGTTATATTTTCTATTGCATTTGGGGCAAATTTTTGTGGGAGTTCTGTATTTGTCTGGGTTACAAATTTTTTGGTGTCTGGCCCAATTAGAGCTAAATATATTTTTATTGCACTGATTGCAATATTTTTGATTCGGCATTTTTGCTGTTGTTTATTATATACAATTTCCTGGGTTTCAATTCAAAACTTTATAGTGAATAAAAAATATCAGTTGGGTTCAGCACTGTGCTTTGTATGTGTGTGTATGTGTGTAGGTGTGTATACACTTAATATTTTTAGCTTTGGTATTTATATAAAATTTCCTGGGTTTTAAATCTAATCTCTATGCTTATTTTATGACAGGTTGTAAAGCCAATAGCCCACAAGTGGAAAAAGAGAATAAATATTCATTCACACTGACTCTAAATATGAGTGGATTACAACAAATATCAGATTTTATATTGTTCAATTAAAGCAAACAGGCCTGTAAGTATGAAAAGCACTGTATCAACACATCTGTCCCCCTCAGTCAATCTCACAATACTGGCTGATGCAATACTCGGGAATTTCTGTAAGTACTGGCGCTGAGGAGAAACATGCAAAACAAAAATCAATACTACCGTCTCGGGAATTGTACACACTGACACAGAGAGGGAAACATGCAAACACGGAGCAATTCTAGAGGGGCTCTGCATATTGCATTGTTTTAATATTAGATAAGCAAATTAAACCTGGTATCCAATTGAACTTAAACTGGAAGTAAATATGTGTGTGTATGTATGGGTTTTTGCTTAATTTCAGGTGTAGTCAAAAATATATCAATTTTTGACAAATTTATGGACAAAAATCTGGCTGATGCAACTTTTGTAAGTATGCACAAATCAATCTGAGAAGAGCTCTTCTTTTCTGAAAAATTCCCGAGGGCATTTTTTACAAAAATCTTGGATTAAACGGGGTACCACACTTGAGCAAAAAGCTCATATAGGCATGTTGAGCTAGTTTTAAGTGTAGCAAAGCTGCTTGAGGGGAGCTCTTCCTTTCTCGCACTGTCCCTATTGTAAATACCACTACTTGCGCAGCTCTTCGTGGATGTATCCGATTAAAATCGTGTGCAATGGCATGCGAACTTCTCTCCCTAGACATCACTTTGACCTCGATGCATTACCGAAGCGCTAAACAAATTTTAAGGCATTTTTCTAACACCTCGAAAAGGAGCTAATTGGTACAAGAATTCAGTCATAACTTCTTACTGGTTAAAGATACATCGAGAAAACCTTCACCATTGCATTTCTCGTGACATTCTAGCCTGATTTGATATATCATATCACCCCCTTCCCATTTAAAATTCTGAAGTTGAATTCAAAATGGCCGCCGATCGCGCGGGTGGCTTCAATGTGGTTCCCCGTTGGCCTGATAACGATTGGTCATCACCATTTCCATGTTGCGCGTTGCAGTGGCCTTGTACCGGGGTGTTAAGTGACTTTTTGAGCCACCCTGTAGATTTAGTTTTTTCTGGCAGATTATTTTTTGTCATATTTTTATCTGATATGGTAAGATCACACATGACATGTCCATTGAGAAGTTCGCGTACTGATTTAAGCATTCTGGTGTCATATATGGGCATCAAATTAAACTCATTTTCTAATTAGTAAACGTTGAGAAAATATTATGTCGCTTAATTGTGTTTTTATTAATTATATTTCCAATCATGTACGACAACAACACGAGAAATAATGATTTAAAACTGTAACATAAAGCCTCTTCATTTTCTTATGAAGTATATCTTCACATTTCTTTGTATATTAAGGCCGATATAGAAGGAATACAGTGCTCATATGATCGTCAATTAATTGAAAATATTTTCCATTTAATAGTATTGTAAAACTTCCCAATTTCTCCCGACTGTTGACAAGAAAAGCTCACCAGGTTAGGCAGTGAGAGTCCGGGTCACCTCTGGCGCAGTGAACGCCCTCTGCTGTATTCTTCTCGTGTTTTATCTAGCTCGACGGAAGAAGCCGAAAAAAGCAGGGGGGGAAAACTGGGCATCGGAGCACGTGCCCTTCCGATAGAAAACTCAACAGATGGCAGCAACTGTTCGGAGAATGCCGATAGCGGCCAGGTGCGAGGTATTTTATTTTCGTTTTGTTTAGCTTCTGTATTGGGGGAAAGTAAGCAGATATGATAATGCAAGCACTGTTTGCATGCCTTGTTATAGTAATTCCTAAGATCTTCGATGCTTTTGCCTAATATCTTTTCTTTCCAATCCATTTCGCGAAAAATTAAAGCCGCAAACTTCCTCAACAACTCCATTGCAAAAAGTTGTCGCGCACCCGAAGCCTTGCAGTTGCATGCCGAAGGTTTTGTTTTCAAACACTATATCACCAATATGAGCAAATTTACACTTACATCGACATTTTTAATACGTTGATAAAAACCTTTAGATAGGGTGACCAGACATACTCTTTTTCAGAGTATTATACTCTTTTAGAGGTTCATATACTCTATACTCTTTTCAATTTGCAAAAATCCCCAAATATACTCTTTTCCTTGCTATTTAATTTCATTCATTATTTTACGCGTAAAAATGCCTTAAAATCCACAGAACGGAAAACGTCAAGATGTCAACAAACTGAAGTATTTACTCCTTGACTCAAGAATTTCCTATGAACAATTTCAAGAGTCATTTTCATATTTCATCAACAAGCAAAACATATTTCAAATTCATTGGAATTTAATGATAATGATTAGGGCTGAGCCGATACCACTTTGAACCGATGCCGATACTCTTATCGATTTCCACAGATACCGATACCGATACTTGAAAATTGCAATAATTAAAATTTGTTCAAAATATTGATCAATATTGGTGTGAAAATATTCTCCTCCAATTATATGCATAAACATACCAAGAAAATTGCTTTAGAATATTCAAGAATTGCATCAGAATATTAAAATAGATATTATGTAGTCACAAAATATAGTTTTTCGTGCAAAATTAGTGTAAAATAAAAAGGAAGTTCTAATTTTGCATAATTTCCAGGATAATTAGACTGTCAAGAAGTCGCGCGGATTTTTGCGGACCCCGTGAAAGACCAAAATGCCGGAAAGTATCGGCTGGTATCGGTAGCTGAATTCCAACCGATACTTTCCGATACCGATACATCGGCTCAGCCCTGATAATGATTTTTTTCCAACTTACTGTGCAATTTCAAAAGCCGTTGAAAAACATCTTGAAGATCGGGGGGAAAGAAGAGAAGCAATGATGGGTAAGTGGAGGTCAGTGTGCAAAGATTTAGTACAGGTTGGGTCAAATTTAAAGTGATTGTGCCTCTTATAAAATTCTTGTTTACTCTGCCTGGTACAAATGTTGGTTGTGAAAGACTTCAGTGTTATTAAAACTTATTGGCGAGAGGAAAAAAGTACACTCCTGGTGTCAACACTCGAACAAGTAATGAAAGTGAAATTCAATGTGGACATGACCTGTGAAGAGTTTGGACTGGCAATAAAGTACGATTTAAACATACTCAAGAAAGCAAAATCATCCCAGAAGTATGAATGATGGTGCCCATTGGTGAGAAAGTATTTGTAATTAGCTAATTACATTAGACCCATAAGTAATTTGAATCTGTAGAGTGTAGGCCTATTTTATAGGGGCTATAATAGAAGCAATAACAAATAGCCACCCTGATTTTCGTTTTCTTTTTATGTTTTGTGCATGCGCACCTTCAACCTATAGACTATACTCTTTTTGGTCAACAAATATCTGGTCACCCTGCTTTAGATAATGTAGACGGGTCAAAGAGAAAGAAGACGAAGACACTGCTAGTAGAAAATAATATTTATCTTGGTACACATGTAAGCGATTATGGATAAGTCTGGGCGTTCAGCTGAGTTTCTGTCATCTGCATTATTTTTTGTTTTGCATTTCTATGATCATGACGAATTGGCCTGTGCTGGTTGTTCAGTGGAAAGAATGACGTGTTAGCCTTAGTTTCGGTTCGTAAATGAAGTATCCATTCCAGTATATCACGCCATCCTTTGCTGCTTCAGATCCTCTCAACATTGGCCAGTTTGCATTCAGTTCTGAAATGTTTCCAGAGTATTGTTAGATGTTGTATATGCAGTATGTACAGTAATGTGGCAACACTGGTGGCTGTTTGTCAACGTTGCATCCCAACAACAGCGCTCCATTCCGACATGTCATATATTCAGGGAAGCATTTCACAACATTTGCCTGCTAGCGAATCTCACAAGATAACTAACTAACTCTCTAGCGTTCTTAAACCCGAAGGTTTATGGCTGCAGCAACACAAGCCTTCCATCTGTCCCTATCCTGGGCAATCCAATCTTTTCCACCCTTACCGATTTCGTTAAGGTCCATCACAACGTTATCCCTCCATCTTCGTCTTTCTTTCATTTTTCGAAACAAACGGAGACCTGTCTGTGTGCCATGACAACGGCATCTTTGCATCGATGAATACATCACATACGACCGAGGACTGGAGGAACTGTCTCCAAGTTCTGCCTTAAAACAGTTTTGCTGCACAACGGTAATGTTCTACCTTCAATTCCTGTTGTCTATGCAGTTTACATAAGGGAACTTCTGAAAACATGAAAGAAAATCATCAGTGATGGTAAGTGGAATTGCTTGGAATGCATTTCGACAAATGTGTCATAGTTTTCTGGGAAACATGAGAGCAGAAAACTATGAACAACTCTTGGAGAATCTTCTGACGTATTACGAGAAGACTGGGTGGGAATTCAACATTCATGGTATTATTAAATTACTTTTTTTCTTAGTGCTTTGCTGTTAGTGGTTTTTACTGTTCAAGGGATCTATTTCAGTAAAGAAAGGGTACTTTCTCCTATACTCTGTCCCAGCTAACTGTAGAGCAGGCAAACGAAATCAAGTCTCTGCGCAAGTACTGACGCGAGACGGCTCCACCAATAAACATGTGAGAGGAACGGAATTTTGGAGTGGGGGAAAGCGACTGCCTTCCCAGCAGCGTTTACTGCTTCGCTCTGTTCCCTCGATTTCCCTCGCTTCTCTGACGCTACGCGCCCTTACTCCACAGTTAGCTGGGATAGGGTATATGCAGCAGAAAAAAACATTCTTGTAGAGGATTCAGTAAACATTCATTTCAAGGCCGCTCGCAGGATTGTGCGTGTTTGTGTGTGTGGGGGGAAGGGGTCAGTGTTTAAAGTGGAGGAATCATAGAGTTATGGTTTCCCCCATTATGAGAATTTGCATCACCACCACTAAGTTAATTTGCATAGACGCTTAATCTGTCTTTCACAGCACCTCTCATCTATGTTTCCACGCCATAATTTCAAATTTTGAATTGTATTAATTCTTCCCAGATATCTTGGAGGGGCGAGTACCACCGGCCTCCTTTTGTGGGCGCCTTTTAATATATTTATCAAGTTATGCCCACATTGCTTATGATTAATTGTTATTTAACGTGAATTATGCTAACTTGAAAATAAGAGCCAATGCATTGTTTATGGGTAACATGAATTATGTCGTAACTTCAAATTAAGACCCAATCTTAGAAAATGAAGTGCATATTCGTGTTCAGGAGGTCAATTTCAGTGAGAAACAGCAACTTCTTTCTTTTCTGTAACAGAAAAAAGTGAAAATTTTTAGAACAGTGTAATCAGCCGCCCGTCCAGAAATTTTCAAAGGGATTGATGATCTGGAGGAGAATATGTTTTCTTCTTCAGAAGTAAGTATTATATGTGGACCATGTGGACCATAATATCATACATATCATACAGTTGCAAAATTAGAACGTAAACTTTCGGCCAAGATATCGTGGCAACGACTGAATTACTGTGTAGTTGATTCTCTTTCTTAACACGTATGCACGTGTTCTAATCTTACGAAATTGTACAAGCCTCTGACAATCGCATGAAATAATTTCCGTGATTATACGAAATTTTGAGAAAAAAACATTGTGTACAATCACGTTTATTTTCTTATAACATTGCAAGAGGTTTCCTCGTTTTTCTGTGCGTTTCCTCAAAAGTATTCATTGTCAATGCACTCTATTATGTTACTGAGTTATCACCAAAATAAGTGATACAGCATTCATTGCAATTGGTGTAACGCAACGCATATTTTTCTGATATGGTTATTACGTCACTCGTTCTTCTACCTCTTGGATTAAATGCCACAATGAGGGTCAATGACATGGGCGTCCGGAAGGGGGGGCAAGGGGGGGCCGTGGCCCCCCCCTGGAAAATGAAAGTCAACCAAAAATTATGTATTTCACACATGTAATTTCATTTTTGCCACAATAATATGTGTTAATTATTGCATGAACACCATAAATTCAAATTTAAGCAATGTTTTTTTTAGGGAACAACACTATTTTTGGGGGAAATGTGCCTTGTTTGCCCCCCTGGAAAAAATACCTTCCTTGCCCCTCCCTGGAAAAAATCCTGCGGACGTCCATGGTCAATGATGATATAATGATATAGATGACCATGCTTGACCAGAGTTCAAACCTGAGACCTTCGGCTTCGTAGCACTTCACCTTGGCCACACCACAACTGTATATACAGGGTGGCGTGCGGGAGTGGGAGATTTTGATAATGCCCTAATGCACAGTAATAATATATGTATTGTTATTTAATTCAGGACATAAAAGGGTACATGTACCATACGCCATTTGCAAAGAACAAAACATAACTCACGGTTTGAAAATAACGTCCTCTAAATGGCGTATCATGTCCACGACGATATGAACTGGCCTGCAAGATCGCCAGATTTGTGAGTGTATGATTTCTTTTTATGGGGATATTTTAAGCGTCGTGTGTTTACTACTCGTCCTCATTCACTACAGGAACTAAAGGCTGCGATGTGAAGAGATTTGGTCTATCACTGCGGACGTACTGCAGAAAGTTATGAGAAACGTTCATTCCCGAATGCAGGAATGTTACCTCAGGGAGGTACGCCATCTAGAGGACGTTATTATCAAACCGTGAGTTATGTTTTGATTTTTGCAAATGGCACACATGTACCTTTCTATGTCCTGAACTATGTAACACTATTTATATATATTATTACTGTGCATTACGGCATTATCAAAATCTCTCACTCTCGCGCGCCAGCATATATATACACGAGGGACATTCCGAAAGTAAGTTTCGTCATTTTTTTCACAGGGAAGCTGTATTACAAAGTGAGAAAACACAGTACCATAACAAAATACAATATTCCCTGAATTCACTACGGGAGGAGCGAGAACAGAGGAGCGATGGCGCATGCGCATAGTGCCGAAGAATAGAGATAAGCAGCAGACCGACGTGCCCGAGCTCATTCGAGTGCAAACCAGTATGGCAGAAAGACGTGTGCTGGAAACGTGGTCACAAATGGAAGTGCATGCTGTCGTGCGCTATGAATGGGCGCGTGGGATCAGTGTTTCAGATATTCATCGACGCCTACAGAGCGTCTATGGAGACAACGTCATGTCCCGTCAGATGGTTGGGCTCTGGTGTTCAATGAAGGAAGGCAGAGGGTGGAAGATGAAGACCAATCTGGGCGCCTTTCCACGTCCATGACTGCAACAAACGTCGACAGAGTACAGGAAATGGTGTTAGCCAACAGGCGCGTAACTGTGTCTGAAGTCGTATCCACATTGGGTGTTGGACGTGCCGAAGTCCACCACATGATTCACGACTTGTTGGGATATCGGAACGTGTCGGCAAGGTGGGTGCCGAAAAACTTCACCCCTGAGCACAAGACTGCGAGAATGAGAATAACCCTCGAACACTTGATGCGTTACGAGCGCGAGGGCAATGACGTTCTGTTCAGGATCATCACAGCCAATGAGACATGGGGGCACAACGTTACCCCAGAGACCAAGTCCACCTCAACGACATGGAAACATCGCAGCTCACCCGTCCAGAAAAAATCAAAGTGTCGCAGTCCGCAGGGAAAATTATGCTGACAGTGTTCTGGGACGCGAAGAGTATCATTTTGTTTGATTACCTCACTACAGGGACCATCAATGCGGCACGCTATTACCACACACTACGCAAACTGAAGTCCGCCATTCGATGCAAGAGACCAGGGCCCTTGAGGCGAGGGGTTTTATTCTTGAACGACAATGCAAGGCCCCACACAGCAATGGTAACTGCAGAACACATTCGTCGTCTGGGATGGGAGAGATTGAATCACCCGGCCTACAGCCCCGATTTTGCCCCATCAGACTTCCACCTTTTACCTGCGTTGAAGTCAGCACTATCGGGACGTCACTTCGGAAGCAACGAAGAGGTGCAACAGGCTATGAAGAACTTCCTTAAATCGCTGGGCACCGATTTTTACCAGGATAGTTTTTTGAAATAGATTTAACGGTACGACAATTGAAGACTAAAATTGCTAAACGCTGTAAGTGCCACAATAATTCAATCACCGTTTTTCACGTTAAACTGTGAAATGTGCCATGCTTTATAATGTGGTAAACATGAAATGTGGCTTATAGAACTCTAAGTAGTTCAATTGTATCAATGTCGGTGGCGACTATGTGGAAAACAACCAAAATACTGTATTTTGTTATGACATTGAATTCTTCTGTTTGTTGTAAAGCTTTCCTGTGAAAAAAATAACGAAACTTACTTTCGGAACGCCCGTCCTACATAAGAATGTCCTACAAAAAATGTCATGCCATACGCAACGACTTGGAAAAAATGATTTTTTATTCTTAATTCTAAATTCTGCAAAAAATTAATCGCTTTAGAATTCCTGCTAGAACATTCGCTGTTGTCTAAAATAGAAAATATAGGTATACAGTGTAAGGAAAGTATCTCGAATATCAAGACAAGGTGATTTTCCTCCTGAATTCTCTAGCAGAAATTCTTAATAGATTTAATTATTGTTGAATGTAGAATACCACTGTGCTTGGGACAAAATTAGAACTTACCAACCGATCCTTAACATAATAAATGCTACCAAATAAGTAAGAAATATTCATGCATATTCTAAAACTACAAAATATGTATTTCTTTAAATTTTACATTAAATGTCCCCTGTCAGTTGTCTATACAGAGCTATTAATTATATAATCTAAATTGTTTCTTTTTAACTTAAAACCATTCACTCCATTTAAAGACCCCTCTACAAATTGGTTAATAAGAAATTGAAGTATCACTTTAATCACTAATCAGGTACTCAGTTCTATTTATTAGTTAAATTTTTCAATTAAAAAGTGAAAATAAACTACATGTTCTGAAAGATAACAAGTGATAATTTTAAATTTAACCTTACTGATTTACAACGGACTCTGGCGTTTCTTTTTCGAACTACAACTTTTTCCAGCAACACAGACTCGTTTCATAGAGCAGCCTCGTTTTGGGATCAAAAAGAAAGAACAATCTTTCACTCGCGTGATTTGTTTCATTCCTGATACATTATTTTATTTTGGGCTCCGCAATGGTGCAGTGACTTGAAGTAAAACAGTCTGGGGATTGGTTTTTCAGTGTTGGAACATTGCACAGTGTTTGGGATTCCACGATTTGCTTACCTGGCCTCTAAGCAAATGTTGTCATTGTTTGTCAATCCTGTTTTCTACCTTCGCTTCATAGTAATATAATTTTAATAGGGGATGGTATTAACAAAATTGGGATTACCGGTATCCATTTAAAACACTCTAAATGAGACCTAAAATATGCTTTCAAAACCATGCCTTAACCAAAATAAGACCTAAAGAAAAATTATAGTAAACACATGTAGTGTTACATCACCAATAAAAGCAGAATAATCGTATTCGCAAAAGTTACAAACTTGTCTAAATGAACTAAAGCATCGAGAAACAGGCGATAATGAAATATGACGTCACAAAAATCCGGCTCTGATAATAAATGTCAGGAGCAAATTGCACTGATCGCTTGCAACAATATTTTATCTCAATAATGCTTATATGTTCCCATAGAACTTATCTTAGAAAAAAAAGTCAATGTAAATGTGACATGCAAAACTAATAAGAGACGAGAATAGAATGAAAGAAGCGAAAAGGTAAGGAGGACATTTGTATAATAACAAAAACATACATTTTTCGGTCACTCAGAACTTAAGAACTCGCAGTATCATTATAAATTTGTGTATGAGATCATGAAATGAATAACAATCACCAGGCATGTTAGGTTTTTGGAAGCTTATGGCTTGCTACATAATCAGAAAGATTTGCTGAACACATTTTTATTTCAGATTTGCAAAAACGATTACTTGATGGGAAAATATTGTCCAGAACTTGAGATTTTCAGTTTTGGAAAATTTAGAACATTTGCCACACGAAATTTAAAAAAATTCCCGTACCGTCCAGTCCCTGCCAAAAACATTCGGTCCTGCACATCCTTAATAATTCCCCATTCAAGATTGCACATAGAATTGCTCATCATTAGTAGATATGAGAATGTCCTGCGTTGTTCGTGTATCAATACTTTGACTTTATTGTGAAAATATGGATTCGTACAGTAACAGAAATGCCAAACATTGTCATAAAAGTAATAATAGCATTTCTAGTAGGCTACCTTTACTTCTTCTGAATCACAATGTCGCTTATTGTTTTAACTGTTTTAACTTTGCTGTCTAGCTTGATTAGTGCTGTACAAAATCACAAAAGTTCTTTTCTACGGATCTTGAAAAATAATTGGAAAGATTTGATGTTCAAATCCTCTTCTTTAATGTAACATTCAAAGATCACACAAGATAAAAATCCTTACCAACAGCTGTGCTTATTGTTATAATTACATGAAACATTTACCTGAAACAAACACTTTATTATAATGGAAAGAATTTAAACCATAGGATATCGTCTGAATCATCATGCACAATTCCGTAGGTAAGATTAATCTGAGTTCATATTATTATTATTATAAGCGAGCAAATGTTGAAAGAGAATATCGAATCAAACGCAACGTTCACATTTTACAAAATTTAGAAACCGCGTAAATAACATTTAAGCTCGTTTCCCATGGAAGTAGAATTCTTATTAGAAGACCTTCTAGCCTCAGCGATTAGAAAGGCGATCTAGCAGGAAGTCTATCTATGTATATTACAGGCTTCAAATCGCAAATGCCTCAGAACATTACAATTATACATGTCGCACAATTTGTTCAGCGTTAGTTTTTATACGGAAAGTTGTAGTAAGAATTTAATAGTACAAAAGAACGCATTTGTATTTCTCAGAAAACTGTCTCAAGATCCTTTGGGAAGTGGAAAGACGCCACCAAACCCACATTGCCTGATGACAGCCAAGTTCAAGATAAACTGAACACCAAGGCCTTCACGTCTTCTGAGTAGCATGGGCAGAGGACGGTGATCACGATGATCCAGGCAACAGCATCTACCAAGAGGAGGACTGTAAAAGCAACAGGTGAGAATTTTACATCCTGTATATAATGAATTTCGCTTATTATTCCAAGCAAAATAAGTCTCTATGTGGCTCTGCTCAATAGTTTGGGGTGCAAAGGGACTCTGTCCACAAAGCAAATTTGGCTCAAGCAAGAATTAAAAGTTCATATCATATGGGTTCAGAAGTAGCTAGAGATTGTACCATGACGACCTTTCAAATATCAAATTACTTAGCGGGGTCTATATTTGTAGGGGTTCATTACTGCATGGTTATCAGTTTTGGAGTGAAACATATTTAAGGCAACAAAACCTTTCAAACTTGAAGAAAGCTTTAGACAAGATTGTTCCATTTTTCTGTCGTTCGAAATCAGTAAAATCTCACAAGTGTGTTGAGAAGCAAATGAAAAGACTCTTTAGGAGGGCACTTTTGACCTGTTCCATATTTTTATTATTACACAACTTGTAGATTGACCCATTCCAGAAAAGTTCATACTGATTTCTTCATTCTTGACAATCTTAATAATAAGGTTGAAACTTGTCTTTAGTTGATAATGAATTATATCTCAGCATTGTGTTTATTCGTCTTTATCTTGTACCTTTCAGAGGCAACTCGCTTATCCAGGGACGACAAAATCAAACTGCTGCAAAGTAGAAGCGGAACAATCACAACTAATTGGTAAGTACCGTTGACTCCATACTCTGTACTTGCTGTTGACATAAATATATTTAAAAATTTCTCACAATGTTATTCTTGAAACTAGAGTCATTCTGTTCACATCAAATCGAAGATTACAACTCGTACATTTTCGCATTAGTTTTCAGCCAGTTCTAAAACCCTATCGTCAATGTCAAAGTTAATTTTTTGGCTGATTTTGCAGTAAAACTAACGAAATTTCAACTCCCGAGTACGAAGCTTTCAATTTCTTCGAGAACATCAACACAACTAATGTTATGTGATGAAAGAAAGCGGAAGAATTATTTCTCTTTTGTAATTTTTTTAAAAGTTGTATTTAATGTTATTTTGTTCACAGAGGTAATAGTTTAATTGTATGCTAATTTAAAATGGACGGCTTTCATATTAACGAAAGCAAAATCATAAGCCTCATGAATTTTTTCACACTATTTCTACATTATGTAATCAACTTTATTATTTATGCGTGCAGTGGAGTGCCCATGGGGATAGAAGTTATAATCCCCCTTTTGATTAAACTTTCCAAAAATAAATTAAATAAACACATGTCCCCCTCAAGAAGTCTGTGTGTGCCACTGATTGATTTTGTGGAATGCTTTCTTCACTTGATATGTGAGCATATGTTCAGCCCATATGATTGCAAAAGAACAGCACTTTTCATTTATACTGGTATTCGATTTAATTTGCTTCGCTGTTTTGAAGCTTTTGGCTAATCGCGAAGATCACGATGAATGATCATGTGAGGAAATTGATGAAGAGAGACTCACGAAGAACAACCATGGCCAGGCCGGGATTAGAACCCAGGTCGCCTGTCATCGTAACGCACTATGCTAACCACTCGACCACGGCGGTCGGAAGGAATTCTCGCGTAAATGTTACAAGATGAATGCGATAATATGATTGGGAAACTTATTTCTGCTTAAAAATTGAGTGAAATGGTTCAAATACAGTTTACATAGAAAAGAAAAATCATCACAACGAATCCTGTGAACAAAAAATGAAATAATTGGTTTCAAACTAAATGTGGAATAAGCAATAATGAAGCAAACTGGTTGAACAGGTACACCTAGAAATGCATAACACTTATGAAATATAAAACAAAACCACACACTACACCAGCCTGGGGTTGGGGGTTAGGCGGTCAGCCTGTGCGCCAAGAACTCAAATGCATTTGCCATTGAGGTGTCTATTCCTGCAAATAGCTAGTAGCAAATATTTTACAAAAGTTGTTCTACATGTGTAAGGTGTGGGTGGATGTTTCCTACACTGAGTTTGGAATAAGCTGTCACCATTTCTGAACTCGCCGAACGTTTCCATAGCAAGAACCGCGCGATGTTGTCGCTACCTACTGTCAACTGCCTTCTGGTGGGAGAAGCCAGGCCGCCAATAAGCTAAAAGAGAATGCACAAATGTTTGTGCAGCACACTAAACACCACCACGCTAACTGTCCAAAATGAACTTCTTGAATGACATAAAAAAGCTAGTAATACAGTAGGAAGTGGCAACACCGTGTGCTCCCCATTCGCTCTTCGCAGAAACTGTCGACCAATCGCTAGCGCGGGAAAGGTGACGAGTTGGAACAAGCGAGGTATGGTTTCCGCCTAGTGGCGTGCACAAGGGGTTTGGTGCGGGTCATATCACCCTTTTCTTTGGCCCAGTATTTCTAAGAAAAAAAGAACGTTTAAGAGAGGAAAATATGGGAAAATGAAGGCAGACTACTAAAAAAAGTATACGACCCCCTCTTCCTTTCGAAAATCCAAGCCACTTGCTTTCGCCATTTCTCTCTAGTCCCTTTTAACTCTCTTCGCACTCACGCCTATAGTTGGTTGCAAAATTCAACACTGAGAAGTCCACTTCGCTGATTTAGTGTCTTCATCGTTTGCACTGCATTCTGGAGCGGTCTAGAATGTGATCTATGGTCACGTGATGCGTGCTAACCAATCAAATGAACGCTTGAGTATCATGCAGGAGGCATTTGTTAAATTTTCTGAACTTCAACACCGCTGTTCTTGTGTACAACGTCTGCTTGGTTCAACACAATATCCTTGCAGCAGACTGAGACCGGGATGCAACTGAACTGCATCTGCTGACAAAAAGTTCAGCAAACTAGACGAGACCTCTGAATCACAATGTGCTCCACTGATCATTGGATTGCTCATTGTTTGTATTGCAATGTACCACTTTTATATTTCGTTTATACCAATAAGTTTCTCAAGTAAACTGATTAAAGGTGGGGGGGGGGGGATTTTACGCAGCCTTTCCCACCACAGTTCTGTGACGTCAGAAAAAAAATGACGTTGGAGACATCATTACATCCTTTTTCGCAAAAAAATTCATCGATATGATTTTGAAATTAAAATTCCAATTTGGAAGATGTCCCCTATTTGAAAACTTTAGCAAACCGGTGCAAACGAAATTTCCGTTACACGGATTTTTTCTCCGCTTTCAAATAGGAAGCCAGATCCCTAACTTTGAATTTTATTTTCTTCCTAACCGTAACGATAAAAAACATGAAATATTTCGATGATCGTTTCTGTGAGGAAAATGTCTCTCCTATACTGACATGTTGTTCTTGTGAATAAATTGTTAGTTAAGTGTTATTGTTTGTCATTATTTTCTAGATCACCGGTAAGTAACACTAAAACAAATACTTTCTTTTACAGGTTCCAGTAAATTAATAATTTGATAAAAAAAAAAGCAGATCTTTGCCTTAACCCTCCCCTCGAAAAAGAAGGCCTATCTTGGGCCAGTGAAAAAACTGGGGGTCCATTTTTAAAGGTTCCTTCAACTTCAGGGGGAAAGGGGTGGGGCAAGGGAGGGTACAGAGGGGGAAGAACCAGCGCTGCGGAGGGGTGAATGGTCCGTGGGGGATGTAACTCAGGCCAGGAGGGACGTAGGCACCAGCGGGTTGCTGAGAAAGCAGTCGTTGGTGAAAACTCCATACTTCCACCCTTTGACGAGCCCTGTCTGAATGGGCTCCTTGGGGCTCCTGGTCTCGGTATCGGGGTGGTGTGATGGCGTACAGGAGGCGTGGGTGACTGCTCGCCTCTGTCGGTGTTCGTGAGAGGCGGGGGAGGCCGTCCCTTTTCCCTCCTTAGTTGTGTAGGGGAAGGGTTGTAGGGGATGTAGTGGTTGCATGGAAACTCGCACGACTCGCTCCTCTACACTCCACACCGCTCGGTCCTCTGTCGCCTGGAAGCAGTTCGATCTCCTTTCCATTTTTTTCCAGATTGTTTTCCAGTATTCCTCCAGTGACTCATGGTGCCACAGTCAGAACAGCTATCGAAAAGTATGGAGCATTCTCAGATTACATTCTCTTTAGACTATTTTACGTAGTTTTTGTACGTATCTAGGTGCATCGCGACAATGGGGATGAATAATAAAACGTACCCCAGGCTTCACAGAGCGTAAGGTCAGTTAGGGCTTTTAACTAGGGCATCGGTATCGAAAAGTATCGGTTGGACTTTATTTACTGATACCAGCCGACAAGGTTTCGTCGTTCCGATCGATCGGGGGGTAAAATTCGAAGTTTTCATTAATTTTGTACCAATATTATGTGGAAAATACTGTATTTTGTGCTTACATAACAGAATATTATATTCTGATATAATTCTAAAGCCGTTTTAAAGCAAAACTCTGGTAAATAATTGCTTATAATTCAAGTGGATTATTCACCCAGCAATATTAGTCAACATGTTGAACAATTTTCAATTTTTACAATTTTCAAGCAACAGTATAGGTATCGGTATGGGGTAAGGGTATCCGTTTCAAAGCGGTATAGGTTCAAAGCTGTATGTTGCTTTAATGACACACAGAACTTTTCTCAGTTCTAGTATTCACTATTGTTTATTTCGGATCAGCAACACCAATAACATCACTTTTCTAATATTCTCAGATGAGTTCAGAAAACATTAATTGTCACAAAAAAACATGAATTCTATGAACACATATTCATGTTGCAGAGAAAAACTTCTAACAGTTTGAATATTCCGTTGAAATACTTCTGTTAGCTACAAACATTATAATTGCAGCCACCAATCTTACACATTGAAAACAAACTAACATTTTCTGTAATTTTTATGTACATTTCTTGAACAGTATGATAGTTCAATACTCCTAATGTTCATCTCTAAGTTTTGATTTTGCGAACTTCACAAAAAATGTGTTAATATTCTAAACATTCCTTACCCATAAGTGTGTTTAACAAAGCTTCTGCAATCGTTTTAAGCTATCGCTAAGTTCCATCTATGTAAATCCACACACAATGTGTTCAAATATACCTATGAAGAACTTTTCCAATACCACAGATATTTTGTGCCAGATAACACTGTTCGCTTGTCGCATTTACCTTTACACCTGTGGCGTACACTGCGTTCAAAACCTGGGATAATGTTTAAATGGACAGTAATTTGCTAATGGGGAGTCCTTCTCGTTCGTTATTTTGAATTGGAAGTGATGTGACATTGTGATTACATATACACATCTCCCAAGTAATTACGAAAGAGTATAATTAAGAGAACAACAATAAGGAAAGGATTTCAAGTACTTCATGATTATTTATAACAACTAGTTCTCATAAAATATAACATAGGAATAAACTTCTTACCTTGAATACTTCATTTCAACAGGAACTTCAATTTCAGGGTCACGTATGCACAACAAGTTCTTTTTCACCACTATTTTTATCAAAGAACAATCCTTATCCTGGTAACAACGAAATTACTCAACCGGAATTGCCCAGATGCGGTTCTGAAATGATTTAATCTTCTTAAGAGCAGAGAAACTTGCCTCAATCGTCGAAATTGTAGATGGAAATGTTAATACTAATTCTTCAATAAACTTACGAGTAAATAGTGTCATTGTCAATAATAGTTCGTTAAACATGTAAACCATTTTTAGTTCACTGCTCACAAGACAGAACACAGTGTAATTCACAGAAATATAGTTCTTTCACTCACAACACTACACTCAAGACCTTGCTACATGTATATAAATATTCCAGACACTGAACGCCGCCTGAGACCCGATGAGATTTCGGCCACTGGTTTCTCTGCTTTTTGTTATTTTTGAACTGCAGTCATAAACAATTGCCGGTCAGCCACCTTCTCGTCCTAGCTACGGATCCAAAAATTTCTCATCATCGGTATCACGCACCTATCCTGGTTGTTTGAAAAGGACAATACCCTCTTTTTCTAGTGTTCCTTGGAACAGTGATGTTCTTGTCCCAGAGGGAAATTTTTACGTCATATGCCATCCTTCCCCACTTTGCTGTAAATTTTTGTCTCCAAAATTGCCGTTTCTGGGAAAATTCTATGCTGGGTTGGCAACACCGTACAATGGGTACGAGACGACTGACTGCGTTCAACGTACGTCCCTCTTGCAAACTCCTAAGAAATATGCTTGCCAACTCCTAGAAAATCAGGTTGCGAACTCCCAAAGCTGAATCATCTGAAGGATTTTATTCAGATTTTCTAATCTTCTCTTCTGGTTTTAGTCCCTGGGCCTCGGTCTCCCCAGCAAATAGCTACGATGAGGATGAATGGTGAATATATTATGATTAAACGATGATACAAACGCAACATCTATGCCTTTACCAGGATTCGAACCTAGAACGTAAGCATCTAGCAGTTCCTGGCTATTGAACGTGTCCCACCATGAGTCACTGGACCCCACACACTATTTCATATATGTGTGTGTCCATTACCCCCCCCCCCCGTATCCAGTAAGGTAATTTTATTTGATATCTACCAGTAGGACTTTAGGAATTCTCGAACTTTTTGTATTGGCTGTTTTACCCAGCTCGGCTGTATGAACATCTTACATTAATAGTCTTTTGTTCATTCTTCATCTTATTTGGGTTCTTATATCTGCTTCTGCCCTCTTCCATTCTGGTGCTTACTGTCACTTCTTCCCTACTTTCATCTTTGTGTTTGCCTTTGGCTAATTTCCGTCACTTTTTACTCCATGGGATTAGTTGCGACGACGAGGATAAAAGAGAATTGATGAAATTCCGTAAGCTCTGGTGATTTTGTGACACTTTTCTTATTATTTTTTGTTTACCACAAGAAAGTATCAAACTGCAGCGTCTCGGTAAGAAACTACAATAGGAATTTCAAATTTGAACTTTTGAATGCTGATAATTATTTTGTAAGACATTTAGTGAGAATTGAAATAATGCAACAATAGTTGTCAGAATATCAACCGATGGATTCGGGTGACTTTGTGGCAGTGCAATTTGCAATGTATAGCTAAATAATATGCGGCCACAGATACGATCTTTTCTTGTGGTTAGCTACTCATGATATGTTGCTGTTCTTCACAAGCTGTAACATATTGGAACATTTTGACAAGGAAGAAGAGAACAATACCCACTGGGCCGCTGCAAGTGCTGGTATACTCCTCGTCCTGATTCCAACCTCACTTTACTTCAAAGAAAGTTCCGAAAGATCAGTTTTCCCCCTAAGAACAACATGTCAGATCCACGTGGAGTCCAATAAATCGTCCCTTGAAACCTTTCCCACCAATAGCGTTCGTCCAAGAAATGACAGCTCTCGTCAATTCCACGTGGACTAAATGAGATGTTGCTAATTCAGTTTCTTTAGAGATTTTTGAACGCGAAGTTGCGGTTGCGTTATCTTTGCTAGGGTGTGTTATCGTATTGTGCTACTTTTTTATACAATATAAAGACCTTGGGAGTTTAACCTGGCAGTGAATGAATGGATGTCTAAACACTGCAGGCAAAAGTGACAACATCGCTTTACAGAAAAACAGGTGGTGGCTCGAAACCAGATACGGTTCCGGTCAGCTTCCTCTGGGGTTGGGTCAAAGATGCCGAACTGCTGCTACATTCAGGACTTCAGCTATATATGCCCATGTTATGCTCACGCTAAAATCTTTATTCAGTCCAACAATTAATTGATTGATTGTCGCCTTTCTGCCAATCTTGTCTAATCGCGACGGTAAGGATGAGTGATGATATGATGAAATTTATGAAGAGACACTTACAAACACCAAAGCTCAGGCCGGGAATCGAACTCGGGACCCTCGGCGTCGTATCGTGCTGTGCTAACCACTCGACCACGGAGGTCGGTAAATCCTACCATTAATTTGAGATTTCAGAAACCTTAAATATATTTCGACGTCCAATTTTCATAGGGTGATCTATTTTAGACAATATTTCGTACCTTGAATAAAGATGTTAGCTTCTGTGGCAACTTCCAGTGTTGCCAGTTCTTTCTATTGCAATTACAACAAAGCCGCACCTTTGCACTTCCTTGATACGCTGGATGTAAAGTTGTCCCTCGAAGTACTTTTCTTCCACAGCGCGAGGACTTATTGGTTTAGATCTCATTTAAGTTAGGGCATCATTTAATCTTCACAATAATTTATGTATACTTATACGAGGTTCTATGCGCCTTTTGTACGTGTGTGACATTCTTCAGCCTCTGCAAGAACAGAAACTGACTTTAGAAACTGAAGTAGATTTATCGGAGCGCCCTTCGTGTTGGACAGAACGTTCATCAAAGTACAATGACCTGTACTATCCACACACCACGTCCCACAAACTTCACATCAGCAGCGTACTGTTTCGGTATCTACAAAACTCACAGTACCTTCCCCCTTCTTGCTCCAGAGGGCGTACACGAACAAAGATTTCTAGACAATGTTCGCACGGTCACAGTGCAGACAACGAAATGCAACTGTCTGCTGTTTTCGGCAAAGCATCTGGAAGAACAGATTGCTGCACAAGTCAGGCACGCAAACGACTCACTCATTGGGCAACAGAACAGAAGCCATTAGCGTGGGATACCAGAATCCGAATAACGCATCCTCTGTCACAAAGTCACCCCAGTTTACGGTAGAAGAAACGTCCATGCCTTACCGTTTATACCTCTCTAGAATAATCACGAAGACGATAATGGTGAATTGATGAAATGTCAGTGTTTTATCCAGAATTGGAACCTAGGAGTACAGGCTAGGTGGCATGCTACGCTAAGCACTCGGCCACTGAGGATAGGGTCACCTTCTTTTTAAAACCCCTGAAAAGGAGATCGGACAGCCTCTATTTTCCTTCCTTGCCTCTTTCTCTGAACTTAGGGTCTTCATCTAGATGACACTCTCTGTGCATTGTTCCATACCCTACGTTCATTGTGCTACTGAAGCCATGTTTAATTGTGGCGTGATCTTCTCCATCATCAGTTCAAATTTTCAATATTTTGACTCTTTGTTATATATTTGTCAGACACCTTAACTTTCTTCTTCTAAAATATCTTATGGTATTTTATGGTTCTAGTCAAATACTATTAGTACTTAGTCCTAAGAAACATGACGAATTAGTATATATAGGGTTTAGGCACCTTACAGGGAACCGCTCCTGATGTAACAAGAATTACCTACTATTTCTTTCATTATAGCTAATGTGTAAATAATAAAAACATGAATTATGGAATCTAGCACAGAAAAAGAAGATAGAAATGGTGTGTGAACCACATGGTAAAATGTACAAGCGTTGTGGAGTTAGGGATATGCTTCATGGATCAACATGACATTCAAAAATAATAAAAGATAGAATGTAAGCCTCACATAAGTTAGGAAGATAGGAGTAAAGACAATGGTGTGTATGCCATACCAAAAAATACATAGATGTCTTGGAGGATATGATTCAGCACGACAACTTTATAGAAAATTAGGATAGGGTTTATATATAATTATTACTATATCATAAAATCAAACAAAGGAGACATCAAGATTATGCACGAATGACAACCTGAAAGAAAATTAGAATAGGATTTATATATAATTATTACTATATAATGAAATCAAACAAAGGAGACATCAAGATTAAGCACGACAACCTGAAAGAAAATTAGAATAGAATTTATATATAATTATTACTATATCGTAAAATCAAACAAAGGAGACATCAAGATTAACCACGACAACCTGAATGAAAATTAGGATAGGGTTTATACATAATTATTACTATATAATGAAATCAAACAAAGGAGACATCAAGGTTAAGCACGACAACCTGAATGATAATTAGAATAGGGTTTATACATAATTATTACTATATAATGAAATCAAATAAAGGAGACATCAAGATTAAACACGGCAACCTGAAAGAATATTAGAACAGAATTTAGATATAATTATTACTATATCATAAAATCAAACAAAGGAGACATCAAGATTATGCACGAATGACAACCTGAAAGAAAATTAGAATAGGATTTATATATAATTATTACTATATCGTAAAATCAAACAAAGGAGACATCAAGATTAAGCACGACAACCTGAAAGAAAATTAGGATAGGGTTTATACATAATTATTACTATATAATGAAATCAAACAAAGGAGACATCAAGATTAAACACGAGAACCTGAATGAAAATTAGGATAAGGTTTATACATAATTATTACTATATAATGAAATCAAACAAAGGAGACATCAAGATTAAACACGACAACCTGAAAGAAAATTAGAATAGGATTTATATATAATTATTACTATATAATGAAATCAAACAATGGAGACATCAAGATTAACCACGACAACCTGAATGAAAATTAGGATAGGGTTTATACATAATTATTACTATATAATGAAATCAAACAAAGGAGACATCAAGATTAAACACGACAACCTGAAAGAATATTAGAATAGAATTTATATATAATTATTACTATATAATGAAATCAAACAAAGGAGACATCAAGATTATGCACGAATGACAACCTGAAAGAAAATTAGAATAGGATTTATATATAATTATTACTATATAATGAAATCAAACAAAGGAGACATCAAGATTATGCACGAATGACAACCTGAAAGAATATTAGAATAGGATTTATACATAATTATTATTATATCATGAAATGAAACATAGGAGATATCAAGATTAAGCACGACAACCTGAAAGAAAATTATGATAGGATTTATACACAATTATTATTAAGATTTAGCAGGAAAAACACACAGCTAATGTTAGGTTTAGAATATACTTTTACAACTATTAAAGGAAAAAGTTTCAGATTGGAGTAGAAAGAGTTTTCTTGTCGCACATGTACAAGAATATTTAGATAAAGTTTATATTAATTTACATAGGTTATAAATTATGTTAGGACTAAAATCAATCAAGAAGTTTGTGATGTATCATCCATTCTATCGGCATTTACGTCATCATCATTATTACCAGTTTATCAATTTCTCTTTTCTCGATTTGACACTTTTCGATGTCATCGTGGGGCTCTGGGATGGACGCCTACAGGGTCCCCGCTTTTTGTTAACCGTGACAAGTGAAACAGAAGTGGAGCGATAAGATATAAATATAATGTTATGAAAATACACAGTGTTACAGCACAGAGCATTAGCATATCCTTGTCAGAATAAATAAGGTTACCAGATCACTCAAAGGGAAACGTAGGGCATGCTGTCCCAAATTCAAGGACTTTGTCATAATGTAGGACACATATCATTCGCATTAAATAATACAAATTACTAAAGCATGTTAGCAAATAATATAAACTTGACACATTTTAAACTTTAAGAAATATGATTTTCTAGCTATTTATTAAATACAAAATTCCCAACTTGTAATTAACACCAAACAATACACTTCTTACTACATGTGTTTTAAGTCGTACTCCTCAGAAGAGCCATTCTTTTTTCAACATTTCAAGTTTAGTCAAAATATGCGAACTTTGAACAGTCAACTTTTATCATTGGTCAAAATGTTTTTGCAATTATACTGAATCATTATCCGATCTTTTACAAACATTAGAGAAATGTAATTCTCGCATCAGTCCATTGTACTGACATTAGTGAAAATAATCTATCAACATTTGCATTATGACCTGGATTGTTAAACGAATATTCAGCAATTAGCATAACTTGAAATAATATAAAACATACGCTATTGACATAAATTGAAATGATTCAAGAAGTTTCATTTGGGGTGATTTTTAATTCCATAACTTTGTTCTGTATGTTTCCTGCTTTACAATGAAAACATTGGAACGGAATGAGAAATACCTTCAAAGCTCTGTGATTGATTCCATCGGTACAAACCCCAAAATTGGGACATTTAATTTTTATTTTCAAAATCTTGTTGGATGCCGGTCATAAAGATAAAAAATAGGACATGAACGGGAAAAATAAGTAACTCTAAGAATATGTAAAGTATAATAATTGTGTTATTTAACTAGCTAAATTGGAATGTCTTATATATCTTCCATTTCATGTTACAACAAAGTACAAAATAATTCTATATTCTGTGCAAATATTAACTTTATGTAAAGAGGGCAATCATGATTTAAAACATTGAGTATAATCAGAACTATTAAATTATAGTTTCTCACTAGTAAAAGAACCAGAAATGTGTTAAATAAGCTGATATGCTTGATACCGTGCTCTGCCATTAACTTAGTCAACATAATGCTAACGTCAATCCAAAGTCTGCTTAGGGATTCCCAATCCTGAAGGCGTCCATGGCCTCAGCTTTGATCCTCTTCAGAACCTCATCTTGGTTAAAGATAAGCACCCGCAACAAGAGGCAAGTGGGAATGGCAAAGAGGCTGAGCCTAAACAGTATCTTACAATAAAACAATCGCCACACACCAGAGAGTTTCTGTGCTACCGCTATTTCTGAGGTAGCATGTGGGTATTTATTCATGTTTAGTGAGTAGGGGTGGTCTCCGGCCGTTCGAGCGGCTGGAGACCCAATAGTTAGTAAGAGTGACATCCGGCTGCTGTATGGCGGCTGGTGTCACCGTAGTGGTTAAGGGTGGTTTCCGGCCGTTCGAGCGGCTAGAGCCACAATAGATATTAAGGGTGACATCCGGCTGCTGTATGGCGGCTGGTGTCACCATAGTTACTAAGTGGTGGTCTCCGGCCGTTTGAGCGGCTGGAGACCCAATAGTTAGTAAGAGTGACATCCGGCTGCTGTATGGCGGCTGGCGTCACGGTAGTGACTTAGTGGTGGTCTCCGGCCGTTCGAGCGGCTAGAGCCACAATAGATATTAAGGGTGACATCCGGCTGCTGTATGGCGGCTGGTGTCACCATAGTTACTAAGTGGTGGTCTCCGGCCGTTCGAGCGGCTGGAGACCCAATAGTTAGTAACGGTGACATCCGGCTGCTGTATGGCGGCTGGACTCACCATAAGATAGTTCACCCTCCAATTCCCTCTTAGTTCTTAGTTACTACGTTATAGCTTTCTTTTTTCTTTGTGTGTGTGTGTGTGTGTTTGTATGTGTGCGAGGAGGTGTGTGCATGTGTGTATGCGTGGGCCTCTCTCGTCCCTTTCGGCACTCACTACGGAGGGTTGATCCCTAGATCTTCTTCTGCTGCACCATCACTACGGCGTCCGGGAACGCTGGGGGGCTCATTCCCACGGGGAGGGGGGATTCGGTGGGAAGGAGGGCGGAAGGCATGGAGGTACCCCACGTCCCCCTCCGACCTGGGCTCCCCCATTGCCAGGATCTCCTCTGCAGTGTTGGTTTTCCCCCTAGAGGGAAAATGGGGTCTGAAGGGGGTTCCAGGGGTTCTCAAAGGGACCCTAAGGAGCCCTGAAAGAGTTAAAGAGGGCCTAAAGAGCAAAGTTGAGCCTTAAAGGGCTCATGAGGCTCTCAGGGCCCAGGGAGGGAGGTGGGCCACTGGTGAGTGAAAACTCACCAAAGCATCCAAAGCTGAGGAACGTATTAGATAGTGGAACTCCAGTTCGAGCCAGCATGGTAAAGGAAATAAAGGGAAAAGCAAGGATCTGCAACAAATTATTTTGAAGTCCAGTTCAAGGATGCAGCATGTACAAGTAAGTGTTGATATTTTTTGTAGCAAAGTATAAAGTAAGCATAACTTGAAAAGGGTACAACATTTAGAAGGTAGAAAGATAAGACATTTCATTAAAATTACAAACGTACCAGCACACACAGAAACAAAGACGCACACACACGCGCGTGCGTAAATAAAGAGAGAGAGAGAGAGAGAGACAGAGAAATGCTACCATATGTATAGCATAAAACAATAAGTGCTTACATGTTAATTTTCTAAATTTTCCTTTAAAAAATGTTAAGCCTCACGTAGTTTCTTATAACTTTTGCGCCTTGTGGATCATAGGTCCTACACCGATTTCTCAAAATGTGGTGATATTTTCTCTCTTGACGAAGTTTAGTTAGTGGAAAACATTTCTTTGCGCAATGGTTCTTATCCTAGGTAGTTAGGATAAGAACCGAAAAAATAAACTGTCAAATAATATTATGATTTATATGTAGGTTGGGCAAATAAGTTTAATGGTTGTCTACATGTAACAATTAAGAATCAGTAACAATGAATGAGTAGCGCGAAAGTTGCATTTAGAAAAAATTAACATTATCATTGAGAAAACTTTTTAAAATACGTTCTAAATACACGTGGTCTACGAACTTTTGATATCACCTTAAAACACTAAGTGTTAACGAGGAAATAAGAATTTCTAAAAAGCAAAAAGAATCTGGAGGAGACCACCCTATACCAAACTCTACAGACAAGCACGCACACACATGTTTCAGTCACATTGAAGAGAAACGTTGCATGGTTGTTCAGTTTAACATGTGCACAAGAGATGAATCCCTCAAAAATCGACTCATCGAATGCTGTCTCTTTGGTACAGTGAGATGCATATATATTCTCAAGTTTTAAACTGGGTACGAGGCAAGTGGTATATGGTTCTGTGTAAAGAGAGCATAACGTGATGCCACTTGTGTCGTCCTTAGCCAGAAATGTTCGGAATACAATAGTTACTGACTACACAAGGTTGCGACTGTACATAATTTTCGCCATCGACCACTAGAACAGCGTTACTAATGTTCAGATTTTTATGACATCACATTTCTAGCTTGTCCTGCTTCCCCATGTCTAAGTGTTTTGTTTTTTTGGTCCTTTGTATTAAATGAATTACTTTTCAAAAACATATTTTAGCTTCAGGTCATATTTTGTCCAAAATGTGGCATAAGAAGCATAAGCATAAAAATCATTTTAAACCATTCAACAGATATGACATAATGCTTGTACAGGCTTCAAATTGAAAATAAATGTAATCTTCGAGCACAACCTATAAAATGGAGTCAAAAGTTAAGGTATGACTTTTTGACATGTAATTATTTCTTTATTAATAACATATTTGCAGTTTCTCTTTTTCCACCTCAAAATATTACAATTCTGATAATATTTATGTAAGGTCAACAAAGTATTTGCTGGACATTCTACTGCAAAAGAAAATAACGACTTTCGGAAATGCTTAATAAAATTAATAGCTACCTTGTTATTATTTCTTAGCAGTATTGTTAGTTTATATTTTGAGATATTGGATAATATTTGGTATGTTTTAGGGATATAAAACATCATAAAGATTTTAGGTCATAATTATTCGAAGTCGAACCCTAATAAACGTACTTCTTTCTGCTTGCATTCCTTACTAAGTTATTTATTTATTTATTTATTTCAGGGTCAAGATAGAACCTCTGAAGGTGTAGAAAACAGCAGTGTACTACAGTCTAAGGGAACAATTGAAGCCTCGATAGATGCTGATGTATGCAGTCACAATAAACATTCTAAATCTAAAACTTACAGCGTGTATCATTAATCCTCAATGTTTAACTTCTAGGATAAGGAGTATGTACATATATAGAAAGCATTTGTTTCGGTTGAGGTGTGTTGATTCTGACGCAAGTATGTCGTATTTTATCATATAAAATAAGCAATTTAATGTCATGATCATTATTACTTCGAATAAGATACAATAATATAGAATAACAGAAACTTGCTACTTGCAGAATTGATAAAATATCATAAAAGTTCTATAATAGAACATCACTTAGAAAGGTGGCACAACTCAAACCGTAGCTATTTTCTGTTAATGCTATGGTGAGATACACACCTTTTGGTGTGTTTGTTCTTCGTTTAGTCCGCTTTTGTATAATTAAGATCAAGAGGATAATCATGATCAGATGCAACCAATAAAGGGACATTTTCGAAGAACATCCATTCCCAGGCAGGACTCGAACCCAGGAACTTCAGTGGTGAGATCGATAGTTGTCCACTTCAACGCACCTGGCCACCGAATCGGCTACAAATTTTGATTCAATCATGTGGAAAAGTGACATATATCTGTGCAGTTTGAATCGTTACTGGAGAGAACTATGTCAGTTCAATGTATCAGTTCTCCCCTTTATATAGTATTTTTAAGCATCTTTCCTACTGCTATCATCCCCTTAATTTTTATGTGCGAACGAGCATTTTATTTTCCTTGTACACCATATGCCACTATGCATCCTAATAATTTATTTCCTGTGTAGAATTATTGAAGTGAGTCAATACGTTATTATGTCCTGAAGGTATTGAAGGATCATCTGTATGCAAAATAATCGCCAGCGTAACATTAGAGGTAATTCATTAGATTCATAACTTCTAACCGTGATACAAGATACAATATCCTATTTTACAGTCTGTAAATGTTACTACTAAATAGAAACTAAGGTGACCCTAACATTGTCTCAGAGGTAGATTTTTCCTTAATAATATTTTATGCTTTTCTATCGGAATGAGCATCACCGCTATGCCAGGGGCGTGATCAAATGGGGCTTACGAGGGACAGAGCCCCTCCTTTTTGAGATACTATTGCCGAACCAAATGCGACTACAGAGTAAATTTCATCATTTAATTGTGCTCCTTTAAAAAAAATCGCCCCCCCCCCATATGGAAGGTGCTAAACTTTAACATTGAATTTTTTTCTTTCCAGATTGACAGATTGGGTACGTAAAAGTACCATGTAATCAATCGCTATTCTAATTCGCTTTTCTCTCATTCCTTTCAAAGAAATAAAAATATATTGATGTTGGTGTTGATACCGAGGCGAGACCGATACATCCTCGTAAAAAAATCGAGGCGAGAAAGAAATTTTAGTTTCCTGGACTCTCGGTCTCGTTTGAGAATTGAAAAATTTACCTAAATCCAATTTACTTTACTATGTGAGTTAGTCAAACATACGAAGCCGATCTCTATTGTTCATTTAGAGATAATTCATATTTTGTTTATAGCCTTTACAAAGTCAATCCATTCGTGGCAATTGTCAGGCTGTAATACGTGGATCCTAATATTCAGCATAAAGTTTCGTTTTTCGAGGGTTCGTATTGTCAAAATGAAGGGTCAAACAGAACAAGGCTGGAGATGAAAACGAGACAGTTGTTTATATTTCAAGACATAATCGAGAATGACAGGCACGCAACTGGAGACGAAACTGATAAAAGCAAAGCAGAGGCTTATCCACATATTTCCACCTGGACGAATATAAGTTTGTATTTTGGGATGTAAGGATAAACTTAGAGCCAAAATTCTTATGTGGTTCTACTGGTTAACTTTTAATTGGAGTCCAAACTTGAGTGTCCGTAATTTTTAATCCGACAGTAGTCCGGTATAATCTGTTTACAACATTTAACACAACGCATTACAAAAGCCTAATATTTAGTTTTCTGACTGAATCGTTCCTTCTTATTCATTCAGAACGTTGCCATCACTTCAACGAACATTTCAAATTTTTCATAACATCAGAAAGTAGTTAAATAATACTGATAAACTTAAAATCCAATCTTTACCGTTCTCCATAATCTAACTTTATTTTACAAATTATCAAAGGAAAGAAGCAATATACAAGCTAGATAAATTTTTAATCTGCATTTGAAACTTACTCTAATTTCGCAAATAATCCCCAACCTCATATATTTATTTACTGTACAATAATTTACGGATCATAGTTCCACATGCAAACACATTTTGGAAAGTTTTATGTGGAGGAAGAATGAGGAAAAAAATTGTAAGATAGTAATTTCAGACTTTGAAAAAGCAATTCCAGTTTGTAATTTGCAGATTCATATTTTAAATTTTGCTGGTTCAAATTTAGCTGCAAGTTATCGTTGTCATAGTTCTAAAAAGTATTTTTTCGTATTAAGAAGTTTGCATATACACGCGTGCAGAAGACGAGCCAAAGTGAACAAGTACTAATTTAACTAACTTAACCTACTCGAAATACTTGATGGGTGCTATCAAACTTAAATGTCTTAACCTACTAATTCAAGCCTATAGAAATAGATTTACGATCACACGGAAAACGAAACGCTTTGAGAATATCGATAAAAAAAGTTTTTAGTTTAATTAAACAATAAAGGAGAAAAGTTACATGAACTCACAATGATTGACCGTGCAAGAGTACGAATCACTCATTATTCGTTAAAGGACTTGGTCCGCAGATTTCCATGTGCGTTTGAGTTGTATAACCGGAAAACCAAGGCTGATATGCGACACACATTTGTACTTGTAGTTCATTAACGAAGTAACTTGCATTGCACTAATCATAGATCTTGCTCTTTTTGACAGAAACATACTACAAAGAAATAATGTAGCATCCATTGGTTTATATTGAGTACAAGGGTACAAAATTATCCATAATGTATTTGTGAAATACCAAAATTGAACAGTTGCAAAAATTTCATTGATCTGTAATATTCACTCATGCAATGCTTAACTTCGTGCATACAACGCTATGTAACTGGAATTGAAGATGTAAGGGAGTTTCATTTCCAATAGCGTGAAAGTCAATACGCAATCTTTACACTTCGAAATGCACATTTCCGACAAAGTTTTTCACAATAATGTGAACATACAAATCACAATTAACATCAGTTTGTGTTAAATAAATGAATTTGTTAATAATTACAAATCCGACATACATGAAATCTACATAACAAATCAGTTAGGTTCACTACGTACTTCACCCTAGTTGAACACATTTCCAAGATATTGGTGACTTGTACTACTGTCGGTAAGGTTACGTTCTAGATTTTGAACTTTCTTATTTGGTTAAAACAGGTTGAAAGAGGTTGTTTGTAATTTTAAATTTATTTGCTTCATTATGCAGACGTGTGTTTCTCCTTTGTAAACGATCGAATATGTTTTCCAACAACAAAACATTGCTTGCAGTTTGTGTATATACACCTTCGTCTATATATTTTTATATTTTTTGGCAGCATAGTCTTTAGCCTGTTTAGAGCACGTCTCCTTATTGCATGTCTTTCGTAGCGTACATCTCTGCAAACCTTATCACCACGTCCTACAAGCAAATCATATTGTGAAGATAAGTGTTTAGGAGCACTACACCATTTCCTCGATTATTTGGTACTAAAGTAATTGGGTGTAATTTTAGCAAGGTCTTTGGTGGGAAATACAGAAGTTCTGCTTTTGGATCTCACACATAGTCTTCTTCACAATAATTGGCACTGCACACTTGCATCTTTTACATTTTGTCTACAAGCATGAATCCACTGTTTACTTACGCAATTATCGGCTGGAAATCTATGAAATTTTATGTAAGTTCCTTTAGTTTTCTGGTTATAGTTTTCATAGCTTGCTACAGCACAATTAGACATGATTGCAAACTACAAGTACAAAAATACAATAAAAATAAATCGAACGCTACAAAATCAACAACTTGCATGTTTCAATTTTAGCGACGCGTTAGCAGCTGAATGTGCCCCGCACGAACCGGATCCTCCAACATGACGTAATGCATCCACGGACGACTGCGCATACGTACTGCACATAGCCAGGGGGGGCCACTCCGCGACTTGCACGTTATTGGCTAGAGCTTGTGACGTCACCAAGCGGACACGAGCGGTTGAAAGCTATGCGTAGAATGTAGCAGATGGCCCATGAAACGCTGTGTTTTCATGCATCTTTTGATATTATACACCAAAGCTGTTAATTTGATTTGATAGCAAGAGATCAAATACGCGATAGAAGAATACATTTATTCCAAAACAATGCATAGTTTATTTTTTGCGTGATATCTTGTCCCTGCAGGCTGTAGTCCACTGCCGGCTTTTCTTTCCAGCTAACCTATTGCATTTATTTTAAATGTCTCATTCTAAGGAAAGTTCTTGTCCGGGCATATTCTGATATGTCTTTTTACTGAATGTCCTGGAATTTCCCTTTAATATTTTTACGCTACTTTTAACATTCTCCAGTTGATCGCCACGATGAGGATAAATTTGTTTTTGTTATTTATCGTCTTCTTCCACTTTTGGCTAATCGCGACGAACAGGATGAGTGATGATTAGTTTAAATTGATGAAGGGACACTCGTAGCAGGCACGTATCCAAGGGGGAGCTTAGGGGGCTCGAACCCCCCAAAAAGTTTTCTGTTTACAATAGATAAAATGAGGTATTTGGTTTCTTGTGGTCGGAAATAAAATAATGTGACGATAATTTAAGGAGAGGAATAATTATCGAGTCAAGCACGTATCCAAGGTGGGAATCAGGGGTCACCAGCACCCCATTCAGGAAATTACGATACATAAAATTACGTTCATGGCTTCTTAAATAATGTGATGATAATTTGAGATAAATAATTTTCGAGCCAAGACACAGAATGTTCTAGAACCCTGTTATTGTTAATAGCGCGCACCCAAGGTGGGATCAGGGGGCTGGAGCCCCCCTTAATTTTTTCAGTTTACACTACATAATTTTATTTTTTTATTTTTTTTTGGATTTGATTTATTTTATTTTACTTCGCGTTTTGTTCCTCTTAGCTAATTTACGAAGATGGGAATGAGTGATGAAATGATGAAAATGATAAATGGACATTCACACACAACCATGGCCGAGTGGGATTCGAACCCGGGACCCTTGGCGTCGCAGCGCGATGTGCTAACCACTCAGCCACAGGGTCCGGCAAAATTAGGTTCTTGTTTTCTAAAATAGTGTGCCGATAATATATAAGGAGAGATATACTTACCAAGGCAACACGGAGAATGTTCTATAACCCTGTTGTTGATAATATTGCATTAAAACTTTTCTTGCGCTTTCGGTGTTGTCGCAACACTATGCAAAGACTTGTCAGCATTTGGAAGCTGTAAACGTAGCGCCACACGTAGGACGATTCATGGTAATTTTTTTATCTCTGGAAAGCGCGAGAGGGAACGTTCTTGAATAAGAGAAGGAGTCGAACTACTGGCAACATTAACGAATCGTTTTATCTGTGGAACGTTCTAGAATATAATGAGGTTAAAATACGCGGCTTCAATTTCCAAGTTGATCTGTACAACAGAATCGGTTAATGAGTATTCAAAGGTAAGTATGACAGTTCATACTGTCGATTAGTGTACAGTCAGTGTCCATTGGTGGCTTTATAAGATCTAGTGATTCGAAGATGAAAAGGACTAAATACCGTAAAGTAACGAAGTCTACTACTAGTTCCAGTTCGGGTCCAAACCAGAAGACATTAACGACAGCGGAATTTCCGGAGCCTCAGTGTAGTGCTAGTTCGGGTCGAGGGCTGAAGAGATCGAAGGTCTCTCTCTTAAGTGAATATTTAATCAGTAACGGGTATTGGAGCGGTTAATTAAAAAAGAAATAAGCTGCACAGATCAACTGAAAATCAAAGTTTTGAGTGATGAGTTAGTTGTGCCCGGACCAAATTTTCCCAGAATTTTAGAAGAGGAGGGTTATGCATACTATTTTTGGTGGTCAGTCCTCATTTTGCCATCTTTTCCTCTCTTTGAAGTTCTTTATTTTAAGGAATACTTGGTCAAATTTGGTTATGACCTCACCAACCTTCCCTTGGGCACGTCACTGGAGATAAATGAGTAAGCATTTAATCATATTGGGAGAAGAAACACTAGATGTGTTGGGATCGGAAGGGTTTTCATTGTGAATTAATTGTTTCGAACTGTATTCGAGAAGACTTACTCTGTTTTGTGCCAATATACGACAAGACTGCGGAAGTTGTGACAGACAATTGTGAACACTTGCGAGTGCTTAGGCCTCAATATGAATAATTTGGTGGGTTTCAGCTTTTATAAGAACTGTAAACATGGGAGGACAAGACACAGTAGTGGTGTTCAGGCTCGAATCAGAGAGAAATATTCGAGAAATTTCTGCGTCCAGTTCTCAGCCCACAGTTTGAGTCTCGCGTTGTCGAGTGGATTGTCCATCCCGTGCGTGTGTAACAGCTTCGTAAAAAACACTCGAAGACGCCATAGATGTTTTGATGTCTGATGATAAGAAATGGGCAAACACACATACTGAGATGGTTCCGGCACACAATGTTAATGCATGGAAACAGAGGAGTTGAGTGGTAAAAAATGTTCCGATTTCACGTTCTGAATAATTTGGCAGCCTTGAACAGTGGCGACGATTTTGGGGATAGTTGCTCCCCATTTTTTTGCCTTCACACTATGACCTCTTTATGCTAACCCTTGCATACCAAGGGAAGAGAAAGTAAACTTTTCTTGCACCCCCCCCCACTCCCGTTTTGAACCCAATTGCCACCATTGGCCTTAAACATACAATTGTGAGGTTCTATATATACCCCTTAAAAATATGGTGTTTAGCCCACCACGAAAGGAATTCCTGGATACGTGCCTGACTCGCAGAGAAAACCTATGCCCATGCTGGGACTTGAACCGGGAACTTCGGAGGCGAAATCGAAAGTCGACCACTTAACGCCCTCGGCTACCGAGCCGGCGAATGAATTAGATAATGGCTATTGTATAAATGGTGTATTTTCGGGAAACATTCAAATAGCAATATTTCTTCCAGGTAATATATCCTAGGAACTTCAATCTTGCGGGCTTACTAGGTTCTGGCATGTGGGCCAACAATCTGTGTAGTACTCTGTACTGTTTGTGATCCACATGGATTTGTGATCATCCATTTCATCTACTCACCATTCATTTTCATCTTTGCGATTAGCCAAGGGGTAAATTATACTTGAAATAAAACAAAAGCAATACAAATACAAAACAAAAATAATGGAACGATTATGCTGTTACGTTTTCCTGTATTTTAGGCACGTCGCATTTATCAGCCAACAGTCAGAGATTGCTTTTCGGTCGAATGATACTTCTAATAATCGGAGGTAAATGCAAGCTGAGAATTATAATTTGGTCTCTTATCCACCTAAGTTGAGGATCTAAATTTCTCGATTTTATTTGTAACAATATTTACTACTGCGAGGAATTAAAAAAAAAACTTACGGCTAATTTCGTCACTGGCTTCCTATTCTGTAATAGTTACATTTGTTGTAAGAACATAATGCGTTAATTTACTTTGTATAAATATTACATTATCCATCGCTTTTCCTAATTAAATCTCATACCATATCCAACACACACATAAAATGTGTTTTACTAATAATAGAGTGCGCAATTAGAAAATAAGTCTTGTCAAGCAACACAAATATGGCCTCCACGATGGTCTAGTGGTAGCGCCGTCGCCTTGTAGTCAAGGGGTCCCGGGTTTGATACCCGGTGTAGGCACATAGTGGTTAGGATCCCACTTTAGACTGTAGGCCCAGTCCAAATTAGCCTTTCTGTGCAAAAAGCGGACTTAAAACACCAAATCAATCAATTACGATATCAAGTAGGTACAGTCCCTATTAGCCTATTTATGTTAAACTTTATATTCTTTGGCAACCTGGAAAGGTCATTATCGAAATATTGCTATTTGATGTTGCTCGAAGTTTTTTTTTTTTGGTTCGTTGCAGTTTCAAGATACCATCCCTTTTCTGTTACTTATAGCTTTTGGGGGAGGGGGGCAAGTACCTCTGTGTACCCTACCATAATATGTGCCAATGCGACACAATATGTTAAAAATTTGCCCCCTCTAGGATTGACTTCGCTCCCCCCCCCCCTACAAAGAATTCCTGGCTACGGGCCTGATTGAATAGCTTCTTTGGTCATTATTTACATGACAGCTCCTCTCATTGATTGACGAGAAGATTGAAAGGATGTGCAGGGGAGAAACGCCTGTCCTGTAAGTCGTACATTATATTTTCAGCACAATTTCTCAACAAACGCACATAAAGTAAAGTAACAGTGCAATTGTTAATTAGTGTTGGCTACCTACGAGATGTTCAAAGTATTATTTTCGCGGACGATGTTTCAACTTCAAAGCTAATAAATCTTATCTTGCACTCAATATTCAATGAAGCAATACTTAGAAACTGAGTTCCGATTGTGTAAAGGTTTTTGAAAGTTGCATACGTGATGATACGGAAGGCGAGTGTGGAAGAAAAGGCCAGAGGCGCAACCACGAATTTTTGTCTGGAGGGAGAAAGTACCAGGATAAACGTACCAATAATAATAATAGTAATAATAATAACATTAATAATGTCATTATTATTACTAGTCGTAGTAGTGGTAGTATCAAAGACGTTATTATCCTCATAAATTACGCAAAAGGTAGGTAGATGTCTGTGCTAAAGCATTTAATTGGAACAAACGATTTCAAATATTTTTTCAACACCAGAAATTTTACATTAGCTAATAATTGAAAACAAGCACACAAACTGTATTTTTGAATGTCAGAAAATGAATGATAAATGCGTGCCGAAGATATTTTTTTTGTACATATAACATGTATAACTTTCATATGTTTTACACATAAGCAACATGGAGCGACATAAAATAAGAAAATACATATGCAAGATGCTAACACTAAATTATGTACGTATTCAAAGTTTTTTCATTACACATATACAAGACATATTATTTAAATACATCACATTAAAAAAAACAATTATATTGCGAGCGAAGCGAGAAAGTAAATTTTTTGATCCAATTTTTGCAATTTAAAACAATATTGATTTAATAAGGGACAAATAATATCACATGGCGCTAAGGCATTCTCTCTTTCACATTTTTTTTAAAATTAGATTATTTGGCGCCCATGGCCGACTCCCGACGCCCCCTAGCTACGTCTCTGAACTTGACGAGACTCAGAAAAGCTGGCACTGCAAGCGAAGCGAGCAAGAAAATTTTACGAAATGTATTTTTATTTGTATAAAATTTGAAATAGAAGGGGGCAATTTCTCCTCTGTGCCCCCTGCAGGTGCCTTTGGCCATCAATGTTCCCCCCCCCCCTAGAATTGACTTCCGTCGAAGGTTGGGGGACAATGCCCCTGCCCTCCCCTGTGGTTACACCACTGAGTAAGTCCGAAATTTGGAGGAACAAATTGAATCAATCCTGCTACAGCAACTTGTTTTTTGGGAAGCGATGATGACTTTATTCCAGGCGATTTTCTTCTATTATTATTGCACGTGGCAAGAGCACAAACAGGATGATTTGTTCTCATTCTACCGGCATTCAAGAAAAAGTGTGTATAAGTAAATAATAGACCCATTTATCTCAAGCTTCCGTATACGATAACGAAGTAAGTTCCATTCTGTCCTCTTAATGACGTCATAGCGCGCACAGCATCATGGGAATAAATCTCGGAACCTCGGGAATGGCATACCTTATAAAGGTACCTTGGCACATAGCAACGAGCAAACTGCATTGCTGGCTGCAACAATATTTTAGCTCAATAATACTTATATGTTCCCATAGATTTATTTTAGAATGAAAGCCAATGTAAATGTGACATAAGAAACTAATAAGAGACCAAAATTCAATGAAAAGAACAAAAAGGTAAGGAAGATATTTTTTTTTAATAATATAAATATACATTTTTCGGCTATTTAAATCTTAAGAACTCGTAGTATTCATCATAAATTTGTGTACAGGAATACAAAATGAATCTCATCCAGTAGGTGTGTTCTGAATCCGGACAAATAAGTACTGAAATACGGAATGAATTGAGTTTCGAGCCCGACTTAGAGAAATCACTTCCCCACTTTTCGAGATCCCGAGCATTCGGGAAATTCCAAATGATCGTGTTTATGTGTGGTTAATTGTGCTGCTCAACGAAAGCTAATTCTAGGTGGCGACACGATAGTTTTGTCCTTTCACTTCAGACCGACAACTGTTCTCCCATTTAAGTACACGGGGATAAATTGGAAGTTTAATTTGATCTTAACCTCAGAAATTATGCCGAAAGACGATAGATGATTTTTCAGTGCTGTAATACTATGGATGGTCGTTAACAATAGAAAAAGATATCTGAACTAAAAAGAAAATTCAAATGTGCACAGTATTTGGTTATGTTACTTGTAGCTTTCACAATTTTTTTATTTTTTTTTTTTGGCTAAAGAATAATACATAATAATTCCGTACGACTGCACTTTAATTTTCTTATTTGTTGTTATAATTGACACTTCTACAAGTAAATATGATGCTCTACTTTATATGTAGCACATTTATCGAAAAGAGTAGTTATTACAAAACAATATTATCTTCTGTTTCACGTCTACCAGCCCCTAGGGCGCTTATATTTACAGGAATTATAATTTTGAAAGTATTGTAACAACAAAAAATAGAGAAAGGAAGTGCAAGGGGGAAATGTCTACTGTATGAAAGGAAAGCATACGTTAACATTAAAATATCGGATGGTGTAATTATATAATAATAAATATCATGCGCATACTCACATAATTTCCTTTCTGGATTTTTTGGTGAGTTTCTCCGATTCCTACACCCGCCGTTGAATTACACATACTCGCGACCAGAGAAAACATAAAGCCAAGTGTAAAATATACATTTGTGTAATGTCGAACCCATGGCAGCTAGGAACGACCCAAATAATGCCAAGTTTAGTGCTCTTTGTGCACAAACATACCATATTTGATCTGTTCGGGCCACCCTATCGTAGCACTTTAATATATTATTTCTTAGGTTCACGATACTGTAATTTTCAGAAGTTTGTGACTTGCTACATGATCAGGAAGGTTTAGTAAACACATTTTTATTATCGATTTATGCGAGAAACTTTTACAAAGTAACATTTGCATTGCCACTCCATCGTGCTCCAATGTAAAGTTTAGGTCAAGAAAATGAACAGAATTCTGTAGGGACACAACGATGATGGTGCCGCCACCAGTTTCCTTCGACGATATTTCTTAGTTTTTATTATGAACTGTTTTTCTTCTTTTGGGTTCTGTTGATTTTGAGTAGCTTCCAGTAGAAGTTGATGAAGATGCACTTCCAATCCCTTCTTCCTTTTTGGGAAGATATCAGTCGTTAGAATTGTGCCAAAACTATCGATAGCTTCCATCACCTTTTCGGACATGCAGTATGTAAATTTTATTTTTGTATATCACTGATATCTAAAATAACAAAACAACGCTGATCGCAGGCTCCTGATTTCATAAACTGAAAGAAACAGAGCGTGACGCTATTACCCCGGCTCACTTATTACACGTTCTATGTCCATTACGAGCTCGTTCTTGAACACATTCACGATCACTTAGTACATAACGATAATACATTAAATATACTAGAAATATATGTGCAGTGTAATTGACAGAAATTTAAAATACAGTCGCGCATGCAACAGACTTACCTTGGCTGTTTTACAACAGGCGGGAAATCAACCGCCTTTTGCACAACATAGAGAAATACTGGTGGCACAGAGAATATTCCAGAACGGTTTCTTGCTTTCTTGACTTCAGAACCTTTAATCAAGGTACTGCATATGTCATGTCTCTGATTTCATCCAAAATACGCTCCCCCATGGCGCAGTGGTAGCGTCATTGCCTTGTAATCAAGGGGTCCCGGGTTCGATACCCGGTGGAGGCACAAGTGGTTCGGATCCCACTTTAAACTGTAGGTCCAGTCCCGATTAGCCTTACTGTGCATAAAGTGGACTTAAAACAGCAAATCAAACCAACCAAAATACGCTCTTTACGAGAACTTGGCGTTATTACCCCAAGGGACCTACATTTTGCACATTTGGTTCACCGTTAGTTATTGTAGGGAAAGTTGCAGTTAGAATTGAATAGTACAAAGAATAAATTTTTCTTTCTCAGAAAAGTGTCTCAACATACAACTTTGGGAAGTGGAAAGACGCCACCAAGCCAAGATTGGCTGATGATAGTCAAGTTAAACCGACAGACTGAACACCATGGCCTTCACGTCTTCCGAAGAGCCAATGGGACAGAAGACGACGATTCAGGCAACAGCATCTGCCAAGAGGAAGACTGTACAAGCAGTAGGTGAGAATTCCTTTTCATTCTTTTACAATACTTATCCGTACATAATTTCGCTTATTATTCCAAATGTGACACCAACGAAAAATGTCTCTGTATGCCTCTGGTCAATAGCTGTGAGCGCAAAGAAACACTGTTGACAAAACAAATAAAGAATTTAAAAGTTCATTTCAATATAGGTTCTGATAAATCTACAGATTGTATCAAGACGATCTTTTAAATATCGAATTACTTGGCGGGCCTCTAGTTGTAGGCTTTAATTACTGCATGATTTTCAGTTTTGTAACGATACAAATTGAAAACAAGGAATAAAACCATTTCAAACTTGAAGAAATGTTTAGACAAGATTGTTCTATTTTGCTCTCGTTCAAAGCCAGTAAAATCTCACAAGTGTATTGAAAGGCATATTTATTTATTTATGCTGATATTATTCTACTGAAAAACAACTGACGAGCCTTAGTGCAGCAGTACATATATACATTTAAAAATGTATAAGAGACAAATTTATTATACAAGATTTGATGACAAGAATGTAAATATAAAAGAGAAATACTAAACACATTTAAAATTACATTAAAATATACATTAAAATGTACCTGACGAAAACATTAAAATACAATTGATCTTTAGGATCGGTGAAAATCATTATATTTGCTGATTATAGAATTTAGAAAATGATTGTTTTTATAATCTTTACATGTTGTTAATAACGACCCGTTTGTTCTTATACGAGGATAGATATATTCTGTATATGAAAAGACTTTCGGAGAGCACTTTTAACCGGTTCTGTATATTTTTTTTTATGCAACGTGTAGATTGACCCATGCCAGAAAAGTTCACAATGCTTGCTTCTTTCTTGACAGTCTGATGTTTTTACTTCTATCACACTGTTCAAGATTCCAGTTGCATTGCTTTTAATTATTAATTAATAATATCTCAGCATTGGGTTAATTTGTGTTTACCTTGTACCTTTCAGAGGCAACTCGGATATCCAGGGACGACAAAATCAAACTGCTGCAAAGTAGGAGCGGAACAATCAAAACAAATTGGTAAGTACCATTGGCTCCATACTCTGTACTTGCTGTTGACATAAATATCTTAACACATTTCTCACAATGTTATTATTCAAAGAACATCCATTCTTTAATTCGAGGATTATATCTCGTACATTTTCGCAGTAGTTTTCAGTCATAATACCCTATTGTCAGTTTCAAGGTTAATTTATTGCTGTTTTTGTGCTAAAGCAGATAAAGGTTCAACTCTCGAATACCAAGCTTTCGATAGCTTGAAGAAAAACAAAATATCTAATGTCGTGTGGTGAAAGTCAGCGGAAAAATTATTTCTCTTTTACTTGTTTTTTTTTAAAGATGTATTTAACGTTATTTTATTCATCGAGGAAATAGTATAATTTTATGATAATTTCAAATGGGGTGTAATTTGGATAGTTTTGTTAATAACGAAAACAAATTAATCCCAGGTCGGGATTCAAAACCGAGGCGCCTGGAGTCGTAGCGCGCTATGCTAACCACTCCATCACGGAGGCAGGCAGGAGTGCAGATGTTTTAATCGGAATGCAAGAATATAGTTGGGGAACTTCTTTTTGCTTAAAAATTACGTGAAATGGTTACATCTCGTAATTGGTTTCAGCTTAAGGGTGGAATAAGCAACAATGAAGCAGATCACACTAGAAATTCATAACGCTTATGAAATTTAACCCAAAACCACTAACCCAGTATGAAAGGGGGTGGTACGTGGTCGTACTTACAAACGAGGTATTTATTCCCGCAAATAGTATCAAATATTTTATAAAAGTTGTTATACATATGGAAAATTAAGGGGTGGGTGGATGTCTCCTACACCGCATTGAATAAGCTGTCACCATTTCAGCTCTCGCCGAACATTGAACTTTTTGGCAGAAACTGCGCGGTGTTGTCACTCTCTACTGTCAAGTGCCCTCTGTTTGGAGAAGCTACACGAAAATGCATAGTTCAAGTCCTCATTCGAATGCCACTTTACTTTAGAAAGTTCAGTTTCTCTCTGACAACCATATGTCAAGTCCACGTGGAACCCAGTATATCCTCCCCTAAAACCTTTCCCACCAATAGCGTTCATTTTAGAAGCTGGCAGTAATTGTAAAGTCCACGTGGAGCAAATGAGATGTTGCAAATTCAGTTTCTGTAGAGATTTCACAACGTGAAATTGCGGTTATCTTTGCTAGATTGTGTTGTAGAGTTGTGCTACTCTCTTTTATATACACGATGTAGACACCTTGGGAGTTTAACGTCGTGTTGGATGTCTAAACACTGCAGGTAAACGTGGCAACAGCGTTTCTCAGAAAAATAGGTGCTGCCCGAATCCAGATACGCGTCCGATCGGCTTCCTCTCGAGCTGTCAAAGATACCGAACTGGCATTCGAATCAGGACTTCAACTTTACAAATGTTCATACAGTACAATTGCCAATACCACGATAATTGGGCCAAATAAACTTCTTGAATGACATAAAGTGAGGAATAAAGTAGGAAGTGGCAACATCGCGTGCATAATCTCTGCTTCTCTGCTCCCCATTCGCCCTTCGCTCTCTAGCAGACAGCATTTACCTCGTCTGTGATTGGTAGAAACTGTCTAGTAATCCCTAGCGCGGAAAAGGTGACGAGTTGGAACAAGCGCGGTATAGCTTCCGCCTAGTGGCGTGCACAAGGGGTTTGGTGGGGGACATAACACCCTTTCCTTTGGCGAAGTATTTCTAAGCAAAGAACGTGAAAGGAAAATGAAAGGAGACTACTAAAAAAAAGTATACGAATACCCTCCCTCTTCCTTTCGAAAATCCACGCCACTGCTTTCACCTTTTCTTCTAACTCGCTGTCCCTTTTGACTCTCTTCGCACTCACGCCTCCAGTTGGTTACAAGGTGCAACACCGAGCCATCTACGTCGTCGATTTGGTGTCTACGCCGTTTGCACTACGTTGTGGTGCGGTGTACAGTATGGTTACGTAATGCGTGCTAACCAATCAAATGAACGCATGAAACAACATGCAGGAGGCATTTGATAAATTTTCTGAAATTCAATTGGTTGAACACAATTTCCTTGCAGCATCCTGAGACAAGGATACAACTGAACTGCACCTGGTGTAAAAAAGTTCAGCAAACCAGACGGGGCCTCTGAATCCCAATGTGCTCCACTGATCATTGAATTGCTCATTGTTTGTATTGGAATGTACCACTTTTACATTTAGTTTATACCAATAAGTTTCTCAAGTAAACTAGTTAAAAAAAAGGAGGGGCAATTTCACACAGCCTTTTCCACCAAAGTTCTGTGACGTCAGAAACACAATGACATTGGAGTGTCTGAAGTTTGCATCACATTCTTTTTCGTAAAAATAGTATCGATATGGTTTTGTTAACGAAATTTCCGTTACAAGTTTTATTTCCCTCCGCTTTCAAGTAGGGAGCCAGATCTCCAACTTTAAATTTTATTTTCTTCATATCCGTAACGATAGAAAACATCAAATATTCCAATGGTCGTTTTTGTGAGGAAAATGTCTCTCCTATACTGACATGTTGTTCTTGTGAATAAATTGTTAGTTAAGTGTTATTGTTTGTCATTATTTTCTAGATCACCGGTAAGTAACACTAAAACAAATACTTTCTTTTACAGGTTCCAGTAAATTAATAATTTGATAAAAAAAAGCAGATCTTTGCCTTAACCCTCTCCTCGAAAAAGAAGGCCTATCTTGGGCCAGTGGAAAAACTGGGGGTCCATTTTTAAAGGTTCCTTCAACTTCAGGGGAAAAGGGGTGGGGCAAGGGAGGGTACAGAGGGGGAAGAACCAGCGCTGCGGAGGGGTGAATGGTCCGTGGGGGATGTAACTCAGGCCAGGAGGGACGTAGGCACCAGCGGGTTGCTGAGAAAGCAGTCGTTGGTGAAAACTCCATACTTCCACCCTTTGACGAGCCCTGTCTGAATGGGCTCCTTGGGGCTCCTGGTCTCGGTATCGGGGTGGTGTGATGGCGTACAGGAGGCGTGGGTGACTGCTCGCCTCAGTCGGTGTTCGTGAGAGGCGGGGGAGGCCGTCCCTTTTCCCTCCTTAGTTGTGTAGGGGAAGGGTTGTAGGGGATGTAGTGGTTGCATGGAAACTCGCACGACTCGCTCCTCTACACTCCACACCGCTCGGTCCTCTGTCGCCTGGAAGCAGTTCGATCTCCTTTCCATTTTTTTCCAGATTGTTTTCTAGTATTCCTCCAGTGACTCATGGTGCCACAGTCAGAACAGCTATCGAAAAGTATGGAGCATTCTCAGATTACATTCTCTTTAGACTATTTTACGTCGTTTTTTGTACGTCTCTAGGTGCATCGCGACAATGGGGATGAATAATAAAACGTATCCCAGGCTTCACAGTGCGTTCCACTAAGCAATTCAAACTGTGAGCTGTAAGGTCAGTTTAGGGAGTTTAACTAAGGTATTGGTATCAGTAACGGAAAGTATCGGTTGAACTTTATTCACCGATACTGGTCGTTACTTTCCCGGTGCTTTGATCGGTCGCGGGTCCTCAAGAATACCCCGCAACATTTTCACAGAGTCTAATTATCCTTGAAAGTATGCAAGATTCGAAATCTCCATTGATTTTTTACCAATATTATGTGATAAGACTGTCCATAACAGTTATATTCTGAAACAAATTTTAAAACTATTTTAAAGCAAAACACTGGTAAATTAGTGGTTTTAATTGGAGTAGAATACTTACCCACTAGTATTAGTCAAAATTTTGAACAAGATTTAATTGTTAGTTTTCAAGCAGCAGTATCGTTAACGTTCAACCGTAGTTATAAGACTATTTGGTGGATATTGCTATAATGACTCACAGTACATGTAACACATTATACTATGCAGTTATGATTATTTCGGAACAGCAACACATGCAACCTTGCATTTCTAATGTTCAAAAAGTATATTGTGAATGTCACAGTGAAACATGAAGTCTATAAACAAATATTCATGTAAAGCAGAACTACTAACAGTTTGATCCTTTAAAACACATTGTATACTTGCAGCTACTAATCTTACACACCAAAGATGTATACATTTCTTGAACACATCGATATTTTAATACTTTCAAAATCTATCTCTGAGTTTTCATTATGCAAAACTTTCCAATAAGCTGTTTTTAACATTCTAAACGCTTCTTTTAACATAAAATGTGTTTAAAATATTCTGAATTCATCTGAGGTTGCCTCTAAGTTTCATCTAGATAAATTCTCAAATGTTCAAGTGCACCTCGCAATAACTTTTTCAAAAACACACATATTTTTGGCCACATTACACTGTTACGTTAGGACATACACCAGTGGCGTATACTGGGTTGAAAACCTGTTCTATCTCGCCATACAATAATGTTAAAATGAACAATAATTTGCTAATGGAGGGTTCCTTCTCCTGTTGTGGTGTGCCATTACTTAAAAATAATCACGGAAGTGTATCATTGAAAGACTAACAGTGTTCAAGTACAAATATTTCATGCTCGTACATAACTACTGGCGAACTATATTGTGAAATATTTGTATTCCTACATACGAACATAAAATGGAACATATTTTTGTTAACTTCTAATCTTGAATACTTCATTTGAACAGGAACTTATTTCTTCTCTTGTTCTAGGCAAATTTTAGGTCACGTATTGAAAAAAATGTTCCTTGTCAACTCTTTGCCAACTTGTAAAAAGTCAGGTTGCCAACTCCCGAAGTCATCAAAGTCATCTGAAGAATTTGATGCAGATTTTGTAATCTTCGCATATGAATTCTAGTCCCTGGGCCTCTGACTTACCTGATTTACACACAGATATAGAGATATAGTTAAGGGTTCTGTACTAAATACCTATGCTGGGGTAAATGACGTACTTCCTTGTTTTTACGTTGCTTTTTTAATCTGTCTACGTTAATCGCTACGATGCAGATGAATGGTGAATAAATGATGATTAAACGATGAAACAAACTCAGCATCTGTGCCTTAACCAGGATTCGAACCTAGAACGTAGGCATCTAGCAGTTACTGACTAATGAATGTGCCCCACCATGAGTCACTGGACACCAAACACACTTTTTTCAATTCCGTTTCTTGTTTCGTTATTTGCTCCGGTTATTTCATTGTAACTCGGTTCCTATTTGGTCAGATTTCAGTGTTCATGCATACGTGTGTGTATTCATTACTACACCGCATATACAGTACGTTCATTTTATTTGTTGTCTAGAAATTCTCGAACGTTTTGTATTTGGCTGTTTTACGCAGCTCGTCTAAATGGACATCTTACATTCTATGGTCTTTTGCTCATTCTTAATCTTATTTGGGTTCTTATTTCTGTTTCTGTCCTCTTCCATTCTCGTGCTTACCTGTCAGTTCCCTGCTGCCAATTTCCGTCACTTTTTACCTCATTAGTTAGTCGCGACGTTGAGGATAGATGAGAATGTTGCAATATCGTAAACTATGGTGACTTTGTGACATTTTTCATGATTTTGTTTACCACAAGAAAGTATCAAACTGCAGGATCTCAGTAAGAAACTACAATAGGAATTTCAAACATGAAGTTTTGAATGCTGGTAATTATTTTGCAAGACATTTAGTTAAAATTGAAATAATGAATCAAACCGTTGTCAGAATATCATCCCATGCATTCGGGTGCAGTTTGCAATGTGTAGCTAAATATGAGTGAAAGTACAGAAAGACCACATATACGATATTTTGCTGTGATCAGCTACTCATAATATACTGTTGTCATTCACAAACTGAAACATATTAGAATATTTTGACAAGGAAGAAGAAAACCGGGTCGCTGCTCCTACTCAGTGGGTGTTGGAAGAAATTTAACAGACGCTCATAAACACCAAAGCACAGGCCGGGATTCGAATTCGGGATCCCTGCCGTCGCAGCACGCTGTGCTGATCACTCCTCGACGGAGGTTGACATGTCCTATCATCAGTTTGAGATTTCAGAAACCATGAATATCTTTCGACGTCCAATTTTCCTAGGCTTGTCCAGATTAGACAATATTTCACCTCTTGAGTAAAGAAGTTAGCTTTTTGTGGCCACTTAAAATTTTTGCCAGTTCTTTTCTTCCACTTAGAATAGAGCCGATCTCTTGCACTTCCGTGATACGCTAGGGCAAACTTCGTCCTCATTGTACTTTTCCTCCGCAGCTCGAATAGTTTTTCGTTTAGGTCTCATTTCAGTTGGGGCATCATTTAACGCTTCTTCACAATAATTTCTAAATGAACGGTATCCTATGCGCTTTTTGTAGGTGCGTTACATTCTTGCGCGTCTGTAAGAACATAAACTGAAGTAGATTCATCGGAGCGCCCTTCGTGTTGGACAGAACGTGCCACAAAGTCACCCCATAAATTTGTCAACATTACCCATACAATCCACACACACCACGTCCCACAAACTTCACATCAGCAGCGTATGATTCACTACTGTTTTGGTATCTACAAAACTTACCCTGTCTTCCCCTTCTTGCTTCAGAGAGCGTACGCGAACAAAGATTTGCAGACAATGTTCGCACGGTCACAGTGTAGACAACGAAAAGCAGCTGTCTGCTTTTTTCGGCAAAGCAGCTGGAAGAACAGATTGCTGCACAAGTCAGGCACGCAAATGACTCACTCGTTCAACAGAATGAATACTATAAGCGTGGGACACCAGAAACCGCAAAACGTAACGTCTGTCACAAAGTCTCCCGAGTTTACGGTGGAAGAAACGTCCATGCCTCACTCTTTATACCTCTCTAGAATAATCGCGAAGACGATAATGAATGGTGAATTGATGAAATGCCAGTACTTTATCCAGAATTGGAACCTAGGACCACAGGCTAGGTGGCATGCTACGCTAACTACTCTGTCGCGGAGGGAAGGGTCACCTTCTATTTACAAACCTCTGAAAAGGAGATCGGACAGCCTCTATTTTCCTACCTTGCCTCTTTCCATGTACTTAGGGTCTTCATCTAAATGACACTCTCTCTGCACTGTTCCATATCCTACCTTTATTGTTCTACTGAAGTCACGTTTAATTCTGGCGTGATCTTCTCCATCATCAGTTCAAATTATTTTGCAATATTTGGACTCTTTGTTATATATTTGTCAAATACCTTAAGTTTCTTCTTCTAAAATACCATAAGGTTCTAGTCAAATACTATTAGTACTTAGCCCTAAGAAATATTAGGAATTAGTATATAGGGTTTAGGGACCCAATAGGGGACCTCACAAGAATCACCTACTATTTCTTTCATTATAGCTAATTTGGAAATAAAAACATGAATTATATAACCTAGCAAGGAATATGTGGGAAAACAATGGTATTCAAGTCACACCGTAAAATGTATAAGCGTCGTGGAGTTACAGATAATTTTGATGGAACAACACGACACTAAAAAAAATACAACCTAGAATGTAAGCCTCAAGTAGGTTTAGCAAGACAGGAGAAAAACAATGTTGTGCATGCCACACCAATGTATTGGAAGATAGGTCACAGTGGATAGATAAATATTACTACATTGGTTTATGCAACAAAAGAGATATCAAAATTTAGCAGTATAATTTCATAGAGAAACTGCGATAGATAAGTAATACTATGTTTGTCTATGCAACAAAAGAGAAATCAAAGTTAAGCAGGAAAGTTTCATAGAGAAACTACGATAGATAAGTAATACTATGTTAGTCTATGCAACAAAAGATAAATCAAAATTCAGCAGTACAGTTTCATAGAGAAACTTCGATAGATAAGTAATGCTATGTTAGTCTATGCAAGAAAAGAGATATCAGAATTCACCAGGACAGTTTCATAGAGAAACTGGAATAGATAAGTAATACTATGTTAGTCTATGCAACAAAAGAGAAATCAAAGTTAAGCAGGACAATTTCATAGAGAAACTACGATAGATAAGTAATACTACTTTAGTTTATGCAACAAATGAGTTATCAAACTTAAGCAGAACAGTTTCATAGAGAAATTACGATAGATAAGTAATACTACATTAGTGTATTCAACAAATGAGATATCAAAATTTATCAGAACAGTTTCATAAAGAAAGTGCGATAGATAGATAAGTAATACTATGTTAGCCTATGCAACAAAAGAGAAATCAAAGTTAAGCAGAACAGTTTCATAGAGAAACTACGATAGATAAGTAATACTACTTTAGTCTTTGCAACAAATAAGATATCAATATTAAGCATAACAGTTTCATAGAGAAACTGCGATATATAAGTAATACTACATTAGTCTATGCGACAAATGAGATATCGAAATTTAGTAGGACAGTTTCATAGAGAAACTTCGATAGATAAGTAATACTATGTTAGTCTATGCAACAAAAGATATATCAAAATTTAGCAGCACAGTTTCATAGAGAAACTGCGATAGATAACTAATACTACATTAGTCTATGCAACAAATGAGATATCAAAATTTAACAGCACAGTTTCATAGAGAAACTGGGGTGACAGATAAGTAATACTAGTTAGTCTATGCAAACAGGAGAAATCAAAATTAAGCAGGACAGTCTCATAGAGAAACTGTGATAGATAAGTAATACTATGTTAGTCTATGCAACAAAAGAGAAATCACAGTTAAGCATAACAGTTTCATAGAGAAACTGCGATATATAAGTAATACTACTTTAGCCTATCCGACAAATGAGATACCAAAATTTAGCAAGACAGTTTCATAGAGAAACTGCGATAGATAAGAAATACTATGTTAGACTTTGCAAAAAAGAGATATAAAAATTAAGCAGGACAGTTTCATAGAGAAACTGCGATATATAAGTAATACTACATTAGTCTATGCAACAAAAGAAATAGCAAGATTTGGCAGGGCAGGACAGGTTTGTAAGAAACCTGCAATAGGGAGGATAGATGTAGAATACGCAATGCAACACAGGATACTTATAGATATGAGATTTAGCAGAAAAAATACATGGCCAGTGTTATGTTTAGAATACACTTTTACAACTACGAAAGAAGAGAATTCCAGATCGGAGTAGAAACATAGTTTTCCTATCATACAACAGTAAGAATATTTAGATTAAGTTCAGATTAATGTACATAAGTTATAGATTACGTTAGGATTATGTTAATCAATCAAGAAGGTTGTGACGTGTCTGCTCTGCTATCGGTACATAGCACTTACCTCACGATCATCATTACCAGGCTACCAATTTCCCTTGTTTCAATTTGTCATTTTTCGATGTCATCGTGAGGCTCTGGCATGAGCGCCTGCAGGGTCTCCGATTTTTGGTCAAGTGCGACAAGTGAAACAAAAGTGGAAGGAAAAGATATCTATAAAATGTTGTGAAAATACAGTGTTACAGCACAAAGCATTAGAATACATACACGTACTTGCCCGAATAAGTAAGGTTACCAGATCACTATAACGAAAAAGTAGGACATGCTGTCCCAAAATTTAGGACTGTAAGTCAAAATGTACAAATCGTTCACATTAAATACTTTAACACAACACATTAACAAGTAATGTAAAATTGACACAGTTTTAGCTTTAAAAAAAAATGTGATTTTGTAGTGATTTCTTAAATATAAAATTTCCAAATTTGTAATCAATACCAAACATTACACTTCTCAGTACACATTCTTTCGGTCGCACTTCTTAGAGGAGACCCCGGTTGTCAAACTTTCCGTATTTGTCAAAATATATATTCGTACTTATGCAACTCCGAACAGTCAAACTCTTTGTAGTTATATTGACCCAATATCAAACCATTTACAAACTCTACAATAAATGTAGTAAGTGGCCTCGGTGACTCAGTCGGTAACGCGTCTGACAACCATGCTAAAGGTCCCGGGTTCGATCCCCGGCCGGTTCAAATCCGGGAACTTTTCTAACTTTTCTCCGGCGCCCAACCAGCGTCGAATAACATGGGCACCTGGGGGAAACCCTGGGGGTAAAGGCGGTCAGGGGCGTGATGCTGATCACATCACCCCCACTCACGACCGGATCAAGAAAGTGTGGGGCGTTACCCCCACACCCCCTATACGCCTTCATGGCGTGGTGCTATGCACAAGGGAGCACTTTTCTTCTTCTTTTACCATTTTTTTTTACAATAAATGTATTTCTCTCATTAGTCCATTGTGCTGATATTAATTAAAATAATCTATCAACATTTGCATTATGACCTGAATTGTCAAACAAATATTCGGTATTTATCATAACTTGAAATAACATGAAAAATAATGTCCTTCACAGAAATGTAAATGTTTCAAGAAGTTTCATTTGGTGTGATTCTTTGTTCAATAACTTCCTTCTGTATATCCCCCGCTTTACAATGAAAATATTGAATAGGAACGTTAAACACCTTCAAAGATCCATGATTGATTCCATCCCAAAACATCGAAAAGCGACATCAACAGAATGTGGCTCCATTGATTAAATATTCAGTCTTCGATCCAGCAGAAAATATTTGGATCAAAATAAATTTCAGTATGGAGTATGGGAGTGCAGTACATAGACTTGCAACTTGCATGATGTTTCTTGTGATTTCTCCTTGTTTGAATGGAACATGTATTTTTCTTAATTCGAATTATGTGACGCTAAAAATGTAGGACATTTATGTTATTTTTTTTAAAAAAAAATCCTCTCGGACGCTGGGAATAAGGCTAATGTGTAGGACATGTCCACGTAAAAGAGGAAAACAGAGTACACAGTAGATTTACATTCTGTGCAAATATTAACTTTATGTACAAATGCTAATCATGATTTAAAACATTGCGTATATTCCGGACTATTAAATCCTAGCTTCTCACTCGTAAAACAACCAGAAATGTGTTAAATAAGCTGATATGCTTGACTACCGTGCTGTGCCATTAACTTAGTCGAAATCACGCTAATGTCAATCCAAAGTCTGCTTAGGGATTCCCCTCCTGCAGGCGTGCATGGCCTCAGCTTCGGCACTCTTCAGAACCTCATCTTGGTTCAATATAAGCACCGACAACAAGAGGCAAGTGGGAATGGCGAAAAGGCTGGGCCTAAACATTATCTTACACTAAAACTATCTCCACATACCATAGAGTTTCTGTGCTACCGTTATTTCTAAGATAGTATATGGGTTTTTATGTTTATTTAGTGATTAATTGTGGTCTCCGGCCGTTCGAGCGGCTGAAGACCCAATAGTTAGTAAGGTAACATCCGGCTGCTGTATGGCGGCTGGTGTCACCGTAGTGGTTAAGTGGTGGTCTCCGGCTGTTCGAGCGGCTAGAGACCACAATAGTTATTAAGGGTGACATCCGGCTGCTGTATGGCGGCCGGTGTCACCGTATCTAATAGACTAGAGCCATTGTAGTTAACCCCCGATTCCTTCTTTAGTTTAGCTCATAGCTTTTGGATTTATTTTGTGTGTGTGTGTGTCTGTGCTTGTATGATTGTGAGTGTGTGTGTGCATGGGCCTCTCTCGTCCCTTTCGGCACTCACTACGGAGGGTTGATCCCTAGATCTTCTTCTGCTGCACCATCACTACGGCGTCCGGGAACGCTGGGGGGCTCATTCCCACGGGGAGGGGGGTTTCGGTGGGATGGAGGGCGGAAGGCATGGAGGTACCCCACGTCCCATCTGACCTGGGCTCCCCCATTGCCAGGATCTCCTCTGCAGTGTTGGTTTTCCCCCTAAAGGGAAACTGGGGCTGAAGGGAGTTCCAAGGGGTCCTCAAAGGGGCCCTAAGGAACCCTGAAAGGGCTAAAGGGGGCCTAAAGAGCCAAGTTGGGCCTTAAAGGGTTCATGAGGCTCTCAGGGTACAGGGAGGGAGGTGGGCTACTGGTGAGTGAAAACTCACCAAAGTATCTGAACTTGAGGAACGTATCACAGAGTGGAACTCCAGTTCGAGCCAGCATGGTAAAGGAAATAAAGGGAAAGGCAAGGATCTGCAACAAATTATTTTGAAGTCCAGTTCAAGGATGTAGCATGTACAAGTAAGTGTTGATATTTTGTGTAGCAGAGTATAAAGTAGGTATAACTTGAAAAAGGGTACAACATTTAGAAGGTAGAAACATAAGTAAATCTCATTGAAGTTACAAGTGATCCATCACTCACAGCCTCCCCAAAGAATAACCCGTAATGCTTCTATGATTGGGCAAATAAGTTTAATGCTTGTCAACAAGTAACAATTATGGATCAGTAACGATGAATGAGTAGTGCGAGAGTTGCATTTTTAAAAAAATAACTTTATATACCATATTGAGAAAACGTTTCGGAATACATTCAAAATACACGTTTCCGTGCTCCAGAAACTTTTCATATCACCTTAAAAATACTAATTGTTAATGAAAGAATAAGATTATTTTTAAATCTGGAGGAGACTACCGCGTACCATAATCTACAAGCACGCACACACACATGCACATGCTAGGAATACATTTGTTACTGACTGTACAAGGTTAGACCGGTAGCCAACTTTAGCCATCGTACACTAGAACAGATTTAATAATGTTCGGAATTTTATGACCTCACATTTATAGTTTGTCCTGTTACCCCATGCCTAAGTGAATTTTTTGGTCCTGTGTAGTAAGTGCATAACTTTTCAAAACCATATTTTACCGTCAGATCATATTTTGCCCAAAAACTTGTATATATTTTAAAAATTCAACAGACAATGATTTATTTTATTTTATTAAAAACATATCTGCAGTTTTGTTTCACCCCAAAAATTGTATAATTCTGATAACGTTTTGTGGAACATTCCACTGCAAAAGAAAAAACAATTTTGTGAAATGCTTAATAAAATTAATAGCTATTTTGTATATTTTCGCAGTATTTTTAGTTTATGTTTATATTTATTTATTTATTTATTTATAAGCAATCCCATAACAGAGCAATGCTCCAATTTCAATGGGATATCACAAACCCAATACTCACACTATGCAACACAAAAGAAAAAAAGATAAAGATAAGAAATACAATACAAAATACAATACAATATACCCACCGACAAACATAATACAACAAAAGAAAAATTATAAAACTAGAATAATACTATAGTACAAATATACATGAAGCTAAAGCTTCAGACTTCAAACAGTATAACGAAACTCCATATTAAAACCCGCACTAAACAATAGAGATAAACACCCAACTCTCATTTTGATATTTTTCAGATTATCGAACATATAAACATAAGAGATAATATACAAATCCATGAAGTTAAGTGCAATTCAATAACTTTGTCTTGAATAGTAGCCCTTTATTACTGATATGTACTTTGCGTAAGGGAATGCAAAATCTACATCAATTTTATCCTTAACAATACTACAGGGTGGCTCAATAAGTCACTTAACACCCCCAGTACAAGGCCACTGCGGCATGGAACGTGAAAATGGCGATGACCAATCGTTATCAGGCCAAGGGGGAACCACATTGACGGCACCCGCATGGTCGGCAGCCATCTTGATGCCCGCCATCTTGAAATCAACTTCAGAAATTTAAATGGGAAGGGGGTGATATGATATATCAAATCAGGCTAGAATTTCACCAGGAAATCAACTGTGACATTTGTTTTCATCTAACTTTAAATTTAAGGGCGATTTCCGCATGGAAGAGTGACACGTCTTTTCCTTTTTGCTTAAATGTTTATTGTTCAAATAATCGTTAGTATGTGATTATGTGGTATTTATTGTTAGACCAATCACTGAAAATGTCCGGATATTGACTTACCGGTATGTACCTATTTTGTAGTATTGGTTGGCATGGGAATTACGATTGTGTTTTGTCTTTACATAAAAGTTTAAAAGAGTGATGATGTGAATTGATCGTGTCAAGAGTAGCATATTTCCTTTTTCACTGATCTGAACGAAAATGCCACTAACACGTGAGGAACGGACTGCCATCATATTGATGTCAGAGGAGAGAAGTACGCGTGACATTGCCGCAGACTTCAATAACCGCAATCCTGCAAGACAACCGGCGTCACATGTGGCCGTCAGCCAGTTGCTGGCAAAGTTCCAAGATACTGGATCTGTGGATGACAAGCCGCGACATGGACGTCCGAAAACAGCCACGGATGAGGGTACTGCTGTAGCGGTGTTGGCATCATTTGCAAAGTCCCCAACCCGTAGCACACGGAGACTGGCGCTGGAAAGCGGTGTCAGCAGGGGTTCAATTCAAAGGATTGTACGTGACCACCACTGGCATCCGTATAAGATACAGCTGCAGCAGCACCTTAGTGAGGACGATCCAGACAGGCGTTTGCAGTTTTGTGAGTGGGCTATAGCACAACTGCAACGTGACCCTGCCGTCGGTAGCAAGATTCTGTTCAGTGATGAGGCTAATCTTTATGTGTCGGGAGAGGTGAATAAGCAAAATCTGCGGTACTGGTCACCCGAAAATCCACATTGGACAGATCCCAGCAAGGTGACGGGAGGCGGGAAGCTAATGGTGTGGTGTGGTACTTGGGGTTCCCGACTTGTTGGTCCATTTTTCATTGAGGGCAACTTAAATGCAGAGAGCTACTTGCTTCTGCTACGGGAGCAGATCTTACCATCCTTACTGTCCGAGGATGGGAGCTATCCTGAATGGTTCCAGCAAGATGGTGCTCCACCGCACTATGGGATGATAGTCCGTCAGTACCTGGATCAACAATTCCCTCACCACTGGATTGGTCGCCGAGGGACTGTGGAATGGCCTGCACGCTCACCTGACCTGACACCATTGGACTTTTACCTCTGGGGACACCTGAAAGCCATGGTGTATGCTACGAAAATCAGGGATCTGGCCAACTTGCGCACACGCATTGTGGATGCCTGTACTGCAATAACTCCTGAGGTTCTTCAGAATGTGGTAAGGTCATGGGAGAGACGATTACACGTGTGTGTTGCGCAAGAGGGACGTCATATTGAGCATGTGTTATAACTTTGTGGTATTGTTAACTCTGGAACAATTAAAGTTAGGTGAAAACAAATGTCACAGTTGTTTTCCTGGTGAAATTCTAGCCTGATTTGATATATCATATCACCCCCTTCCCATTTAAATTTCTAAAGTTGAATTCAAGATGGCGGGCATCAAGATGGCTGCCGACCATGCGGGTGACGTCAATGTGGTTCCCCCTTGGCCTGATAACGATTGGTCATCGCCATTTTCACGTTCCATGCCGCAGTGGCCTTGTACTGGGGGTGTTAAGTGACTTATTGAGCCATAACTTTGTGGTATTGTTAACTCTGCAACAATTAAAGTTAGGTGAAAACAAATGTCACAGTTGTTTTCCTGGTGAAATTCTAGCCCATTTTGATATGTCGCATGACCCCCTTCCCATTTAAATTTCTGAAGTTGAATTCAAGATGGCGGACATCAAGATGGCTGCCGACCATGCGGGTGACGTCAGTGTTGTTCCCCCTTGGCCTGATAACGATTGGTCATCGCCATTTTCACGTCCCATGCCGCAGTGGCCTTGTACTGGGGGTGTTAAGTGACTTATTGAGCCACCCTGTATTATGTAGTGTACACATACTAATGACCACAGAATTCTGATGGACCAAATTTTTGGAAAAAGTGTATATAAACAGTTGACACAATCTTAATGATTGAGGTTTAGTACAGAAGTTTAATCTTTGCAAAACTTCTTCTGTTTCGGTTAGACCGTTAACAACTTTATATAATAAAATATGCTTTGCAATATCAGATCTAGTTTTCAAAGAGGAAAATTCAAACTCAGTTAGTAGCATATTATAAGGTATTCTTAACACATAAGACGATTTTTTATATTTTTTAAAGAACAGATATCTTAAAAATTTATTCTGGATTCGTTCGAGTTTATCAATATATAATTGGAAGTAAGGACTCCAGATTACATTAGCGTATTCCAATTTACTCCTCACCAGAGCATTATACACAACTGTTAAGGCTTTACTACACTGCATTTCCTTTGTGTTTCTAAATATAAATCCCAGAGTTTTGAAACCATTAACTACTAGTTTATCAACATGGTTCCTGTAAGTGAGTTTAGAATCCAGAATTATTTCTAAATCTTTAATTATATTGACTCTCTGAAGACCCACATTACAAATAGTATAATTAAATAAAAAAGGAGATGAAATTCTTGTAATAATATATATATATATATATATATATATATATATATATATATATACAGTAGAGCGTCGATTATCCGAAGTAATTGGGGGACATGGGTGTTCGGAAAACTGGTTTGTTCGGATAATCAAACTGTACATGTTTATTTGCCAAAAAGAAGTACTGTACAGTAAATTTATTCATAAAAAGAGGCATCTCTTTAAGTATTACAAAGTAACGTACAAAGGCAACTTTAGTAGGAATATATAGTATGTGGTACAGTTTATTAAACAAAAATATGTACATATTACATACGCATTTTGCATGAACAATACATACACCGACAGAAGTGTGCTGATTGTTGAAACACAGCGACTGGCGGCTTGGCCGGTCAGCAGCGCCTTATGAAGGCCCCATTAGAAGCAATGTTCCGCCAGCGGTGGCTCAGTGCGGCGACTACTGTGGGAAACTTGGTTTGGGAGTGAGGGGGATGATGGACGGTAGGGTGGGAGAGTAACAGGTGCGAGCGAGTACACAGTTCGGTTAAGCGGTCGTTCGGTTGACCGACGTTCGGATAATCGACGCTCTACTGCATATATATGTATGTATGTATGTATGTGTGTGTATACGTTTTAGATATCATGAAGATTTTAGGTTATAATTATTCGAACCTTAGTGAATGTAGTTCTTTCTGCTTGCATTTCTTACTAAAGCATGTCTTGAAAATAATTAATTACGATTTTTATTTTGTTCAGGGTCAAGATAGAACCTCTCTAGGTGCAGAAAACAGCTGTGAATGCTAGAGTCTAATGGAACAATGGAATCCTCGTTGGATGCTGATGTATGAAGTCACATTAAACATTCTAAATCTAAAAACTTAAAGCGTCTATTATTTATCCCCAATTGTTAACTTATACTACTTATAAGGAGTATGTATAAAATATAATATAAATTAAGAAATTTAATGCCTTACACTATTTCAGTTATATGAACACTTTTACTTCGAATAAGAGGCAATAATCAAGAATAAAAGTAACCTGCTACTTGGAACAATTGATAAAATACAGGGTTATTCAGAAAGAAAGAGCAGATTTCAAATGTTTATTTCTCACGAACTATAAAAGATAGAAACACGTGCCATACATCAATGGATAATGGATGAAGGAAGGTTCAATTTTTTATAATCTGCTCTTTCTTTTTGAATAACACTGTATAATAAAAGTTCTATACAAAGAACATTGTATAGAAAAGTGGCAAATCTCAAAATGTAGCTATTCAGTTAATAGTTAATGTTAATGTTATGGTGAGACACATAACTTTTGATTTGTGTATTTCTTGTAGATAATCAAGTTCATCAAGAGGATGGTCATGATCAGATGAAACTGACAAAGGCAGATATAGAAGAAATGTGGTGTTAATATGCTCACTGAATAGCCTCAATTTAATAGTATTGTAAAATAATAAATTTTAATTATATTACAAAATTATGACACCGTACACATTGTTATAAGTAAAGCAACATGTACAATATTCTACTGTTAAAATTTAACAGACTGCCTGCTAAATTACTAAAACAGACGCAACCGTTTGTTGTTTAAATTTGAATGGACATTTCCAATATGACATGGAATACGTTTTAAATCCATTCGTTTTACGGCTAATGACACGAAAAAGAGATGTGCAAAAATCTCGGTGAAATTTGTTTTGGTCCTCGAGAAACACGCCTTCAAACACTGCTGAAATTCACGTGCTACGTCACTGAAATGAAAACGTCTTTTAATTGGCCTGACGTCATCAGTTAGAGAGACATGCAGACAGGGCTTTGCTGTCACATATATTTAGACAGCCCCCCACCTTCTCCGATTTGCACCAAAATGGTGCCAAACGTTAGTGCATCGTTTGTGCACGAATGTGCACGCAAAAATTTCGTTTGTGCACAAACGGAAAACACCAAAATTAGGAAGTTAATTTGGGGGGGGGCTGTCTAAATGCCAGCCCCCCCACCGTCTCTGATTTTCACTAAAATGGTGACAAACGTTAGTGCATCGTTTGTGCACGAATGTGCACGCAAAAATTTCGTTTGTGCACAAGGGGAAATCGGAGATATTAACACCTTAACTTTTGGGGTCAGCCCCCCCACCTTCTCCGATTTGCACCAAAATGGTGCCAAACGTTAGTGCATCGTTTGTGCACGACTGTGCACGCAAAAATTTCGTTTGTGCACAAGGGGAAATCCGAGATATTAACACCTTAACTTTTAGGGTCAGCCCCCCCACCTTCTCCGATTTGCACCAAAATGGTGCCAAACGTTAGTGCATCGTTTGTGCACGAATGTGCACGCAAAAATTTCGTTTGTGCACAAGGGGAAATCCGAGATATTAACACCTTAACTTTTGGGGTCAGCCCCCCCACCTTCTCCGATTTGCACCAAAATGGTGCCAAACGTTAGTGCATCGTTTGTGCACGAATGTGCACTCAAAAATTTCGTTTGTGCACAAGGGGAAATCCGATATATTAACACCTTAACTTTTGGGGTCAGCCCCCCCACCTTCTCCGATTTGCACCAAAATGGTGCCAAACGTTAGTGCATCGTTTGTGCACGAATGTGCACGCAAAAATTTCGTTTGTGCACAACGGGAAATCCGAGATATTAACACCTTAACTTTTGGGGTCAGCCCCTTCACCTTTGTGTTTGTGGGGGCGAGGGATGAATGACTTATTTGAATTCCTCCTGGTTAATATTCTTTATTCTACCAAGTTAAAGGTCCCGGGTTCGATCCCCGGTCGGTTCAAATCTCGAAACGTTTCTAACGTTGGAAGCGGCCCCGGCGACCACCCAGCATCGAATGACTTAGGTATACCCCAAGTCCTGAACGTAGCAGCAGTTCGGCATCTTTGACATAACCCCAGAGGAAGCTGACCGGAACCGTATCTGGTTTCGAGCCACCACCCGTTTTTCGGCAAAGCGCTGTTGTCACTTTTACCTGCAGAGTTTAGACATCCATTCATTCACTGTGACGTTTTACTCCCAAGGTCTTCATATTGCATAGAAAAATAGCAAAACACAATAACACAACCTAACAAAGATAGAGAACCGCAACCTCGTGTTCAAAAATCTCTATGAAACTGAATTAGCAACATCTCATTTAGTCCACGTGGACTTGATGAGAGCTGTCATTTCTTGGACGGACGCTATTGGTTAGAAAGGTTTCAGGGGACGATTTATTGCACTGCACGTGGACCTGATATATGGTTGTAAGGGGGAAAACTGATCTTTCGGAACTTTCTTTGAAGTAAAGTGAGGTTTCTTTGGGGACGAGCACTATACCAGGGGGAAACCCTGGGGGTATAGCGGTCAGAGGCGTGATGCTGATCACATCATCCCTAGTCACGACCGGTCAAGAAAGTGAGGTGTTACCCCCACATCCCCTATAGCTACGCCTTCATGGCGTGGTGCTAAGCACAAGGCGGCACTTTACCTTTTTTCTTCTTTTTAATATTCTTTATAACTGTGATTTGTAAGTTAACCTATATTGTTTATTTGTTCTATGCGACCTGTTTTGTAGCTACAGGGGACGAATGGAACGGTTGTCGATGTAAGGTGAGCTCAGACCGAGTAAAAAGATAATTTATATAAGATAGTGTCGATCACTTTGTCTTAGAGCCACTTGATTTTCTTTTGCGCATTATTTTAATAATTTGCAAAGTAGATGAAAAGAAAATCTTGTTCCTTTTGCTCCTGAAGCAGCTGTTTCGTAAGACACCTGTATGCCTAATAACTCCACACTACGGTATCAGTTCTTGATACACACGGTGATTCAAAAGTCCGGTGCAGAAAGCGAAAAATGTAAGGACGGAAAACGTGTCGTTCGGAAATATATTGTTTTCAGTCTAAAGCAGTGGCGGCGATTAGGGGGTTGAGGGGTGCAATTGACTTCCGCCACATTTTGCCACCTTTGTCCCCGCACTATGTTAAACCTTATCTAAAAAGGGAAATATACTGTCTTTGCCCCCCAGTTTTGTCATCTTGTACCCCGGTTTTGGAACCCAGTCTCCACCACTCGTCTAAAGTGATTGAATTTTCAACTTTGGTTCAGCGTGGAGGTTGTATATTTGTACGAGTTTTAATGGAAGCAGAAAATGTCATGTTGCCACATGCTTCGTTCGAAATACCGTGCATCGTCGCAGTAGCGTACTGGATAAATTAAGAATTGGTGACGATTATTATGGGCAAAGTTAAAAATTAAACAACGTGATTACTTGAACTGTTACACGCGCAGATCCTCCACCCCTCCTCCCTGCACCACCGCTATTAGAAAAGGTGGAGTGTGTTTCATGTTGTAATTTTACGAATGCCTGTGGCGTCAACTTTTAGTTTTGCATGACGTCGTCTGTCTTTCTCTGCGATTAAGCAGACACTTATGGAGTCAGCCATTTATCACGGGTGTACCCATATTATCACTTGTGCGTGTTTAGTCTTTTCTAGTGTACGAGGGAAGTGGAGGCGGATGCACGTGTCACATGTTTATTTCTCACTTTTTACAGTGCCTGTGCTTATTGTCAATAATTATTAATTTAGCCAGTACAGTATATTGCAATAAATATGATATTCTGGACAATGCACGTGGCAAAAAAGTGAAATAAAAGTAAAGTGCCCCCTCCTGTGTTTTTCACGACGCCGTGAAGACGTATAGGGGGTGTGGATCACGGTCGAACGTGGGGGTGATGTCATCAGCACCACGCCCCTAGCTGCCTTTACCCTACAGAGTTCCCTCCACTTTACACGACGCTGGGTGGGCACCGGAGCCCCTTGAACAGGTGGAAAAGAATCCTGCCTCTCCCCGTCGGGGATCGAACACGCGACTATCGCATGGTAGTTAGATGCCATAACACCTGAGCTACAGTGGTGAAAATAAAGCACGTGGCAAAATTGTATTTTGGACTACCATTGAGACTCATAGCATTGTAGAGCTCAATTGTGAAATGTTTAAATTCAAGCACTTCATATTATATTTAATCCAGCATATTTTCAACAAATTTACCCTTTCAATTTTTCACTGTACTAATAACAGAGTTGGCCTAAAGGACCGTTTTAATCACTTAAAAGATCGGTTGAGAAGCTAAATTAGTGCAAGGGTTAGCTGCGGCTCTATAAAGCGGCAGTCCTCTACGTAAACCGCAAGTTTTCAAAAAAGGCTATTTCCAAGATTAATATGCGTAATGTCTTGAATATTACCACATACAATAAACTGTTTTAACTTCGAACATTTGAGAGGTTTTGCGTACTCCCGTCTCCGTCATTGGTCTCGCCGTCGTAACTGATATGTACAGCTTTTTGAATGGGGCTAGCATTGTTTGCTAAAGAGTAAACAATATAATGTTTGGAAGTGGTTGGTTAACCAGGCACTATCCCTGTGATCGCCCATACGCCGAGAATTCACCGCACCTTTGAATTTGGACCGACATGTTTGTGTCGGCAAAACTTTGAAGTGTGAAAATAATCACATTAATTTTCGGTGTATTATGTGACTTACACATCCGGTGTTAATATCTCGGATTTCCCCTTGTGCACAAACGAAATTTTTGCGTGCACATTCGTGCACAAACGATGCACTAACGTTTGGCACCATTTTGGTGCAAATCGGAGAAGGTTGGGGGGCTGACCCCAAAAGTTAAGGTGTTAATATCTCGGATTTCCCCTTGTGCACAAACGAAATTTTTGAGTGCACATTCGTGCACAAACGATGCACTAACGTTTGGCACCATTTTGGTGCAAATCGGAGAAGGTGGGGGGGGGGGGGGCTGACCCCAAAAGTTAAGGTGTTAATATCTCGGATTTCCCCTTGTGCACAATCGAAATTTTTGCGTGCACATTCGTGCACAAACGATGCACTAACGTTTGTCACCATTTTGGTGCAAATCGGAGAAGGGGGGGCTGACCCCAAAAGTTAAGGTGTTAATATCTCGGATTTCCCCTTGTGCACAAACGAAATTTTTGCGTGCACATTCGTGCACAAACGATGCACTAACGTTTGGCACCATTTTGGTGCAAATCGGAGAAGGTGGGGGGGCTGACCCCAAAAGTTAAGGTGTTAATATCTCCGATTTCCCCTTGTGCACAAACGAAATTTTTGCGTGCACATTCGTGCACAAACGATGCACTAACGTTTGGCACCATTTTAGTGAAAATCAGAGACGGTGGGGGGGCTGGCATTTAGACAGCCCCCCCCAAATTAACTTCCTAATTTTGGTGTTTTCCGTTAGTGCACAAACGAAATTTTTGCGTGCACATTCGTGCACAAACGATGCACTAACGTTTGGCACCATTTTGGTGCAAATCGGAGAAGGTGGGGGGGGGGGGCTGTCTAAATATATCTGGCTTCTGTTCGCGCCGTAATCTTAGCATGGGCAACAGTCAAGAGTCATTAGCAGGAAACGGATTTATATGTAAATACATATTTATAAGCTGAAATCAATTATATTTTGTATTATCTTTGCGCATCATGGTATGTAGACACGCAATATCCAGTTTTTGTTTTCCATATTTGTACATATATAAGGTTTTGATTCATATTTTACATATTTATATTGTGCATATCGATACACACAAACGGAAAAGAGTGAAAGATAAAAGGCCGGCACTGACCAGGTGTGAAAATCTGGAACACGAATTGACATTATTGCCTAGCCTTTAATCCATTTTGGTGTTAACTTGTATAGACTGCAACTATTGAAGTATAATCCATGCATTTCTAGTTTCTGAAAATGCTTTCTGCTATGAAAAACGTATGTTCGAATATTTAAATTTGATATTTGACCTAAATCACCCTTTTTAAATGCTAAAAGTCTATTCTCTAATGATTTTCAAGCACTTCAGTGCATAGGACGAAGAAAAACGTGAGGTCTCACTTATCTCACAATCCTCAAACACCTTTTATAGTCATGCCCCTCCCTTCGTGTTCTGACGTATACCGCGTTTGTTAGAACCTGTCCCGTTTCCCGCGTTAGCGATCGCTCAACAGTTTCGGTGCCAATGAGAAACGAGGAAAAAATCGTCTGCTGGGCAGCGAGGAGCGAATAGAAGCCAGAAGAGAGGCGCTTACGTAGACACTGTTGAGACGTTGCGTATTTTAATTGGCTGCCTGGCTTAGACTTTCCCCAGCACGGAGAAAAGCCAGCGACCAGCTAGCACGGGAACCGGGACAGGTTGTAACAAACGCGGTATAAGCGCGGATAGCTTCACAAACGTGCATTGTTTCAACTGGTTTCAGGCTCAGACCCGAAATGTTTTCGCGTGGTTCATTGCGTCAGCCGCGTGGCATGTGAAGCAGTCATTGTGAAGCATCAGGTACGTTTTGTTATTTCAAGCACTGTTGGGGAGGGGGAGCTGATGGGGCAACATCCAAGCTTGAAATTTTTACAAAATCAAAACTTTAAAATGAAAGCAAACTGGAAGAAAGGTGGTAAAATCACACTCCGTTTAAAATGACTCCCGATTATTATTTTTGTCCTCGAACAGCTTAGATTTTAATACCAAAATTATAAGAGGAGATTGCAACATATTTTATAGTTTATCCCACCGCTAGCTAGAAAGCAGCTATGTGATACCCACTTTTACATTTCCAGTCACCTCCGAAAAAGTCATGTGTACGCCACGCCCCAGGGGGGTCCATTGTAAACGCATCTGTAGGAGCATCTTTGAAGAGTCACCAGCCGCGACAGTCTAACATAAGTGTGGATCCTCTTTGTGAGAATGCCTTCATCGATTTATTCAAATCATCACTAATCCTAATCAGAAATCATCACGATTAGCTAAAGGTGGCAGAAAAGCGACGCTAAATGACTGCAATGAAAATTGAAGTGTCTAAGTGTACGCCGAAAAAAAGCTTCATAGACGGTTACTTAACCATATTTTTTTTTATTTGTAGCGATCATCAAGTTCATATCTTTTCTTCGGAGACACTCTCTTCAAGGGCTGACTATTCTCCTCCCAGCCACTGCTATCCCTACATATCCTTATTCCATACATATCTTCTTTATATAACCAATGCTATAACCAATCTTAATAATCTGTAAACCAAGCTTTGATCTGTTCAACCAAATTAATAATTGGTCAACATATAATATCTTACTATATATTCCTACCATCACTACTCACCCTGGGCCTCCCCGATGGCGTAGTTGTAACGTCCTCGCCTTGTAGTCAAGGGTTTCCGAGTTCGATACCCGTTGGAGACACATGGCACAGTGGTTCGGATCCAACTTTAAACTGTAGGTCCAGTCCCGATTAGCCTTCCTGTGCATAAAGTGGACTTAAAACAACAAATCAATCAATCAACTACTCAACCTTTATCTCCAACTTTTCCATATGTAAACCTAGATACTAATCTTTTAACATTACTTACGCATTTATCTCTAACAATTTACAATATGTAAACCTACATTATTTTGGAAACTTTGCAAAGCAGAACAACCAAAGTACATATAGCTATAAATCAAAATTAGTGTAATATTAAATACCAGTGTAAAAGTTTTTTTTAATTTTTTAATGTAAATTTTTTAAAAAATTAAAGAAATTAGTACATAGGCTAATAAACGGGGGAACCAAAATTCTGAGGAAATTACGTCCTGGTTTATTGCTTAAAGGCACCAGGACATAAGCGTATACCCCCTGAATGTATGCTGGTTGAGGCCGGCTTCTTTAGGGGCTCCCGCCTTTATTATTATCTGTAGCGTTTATAGTTCACGAGATATGGACTGATTGTTCATACGGTCCTCTCGTACCTTTGCCGGTTTTCGACAATAACACGCAGGCACTTGATTAATTTTAAACATATTATTGAAACAAATTACCAAGGAGCGTCAGACGGTCGAAGGGAACCCATTGAAATGCAACGGGAACAGGTGAAGCGAAGACGTGATACGGAAATGTCGACCGCCGTGTGTCCAACGTACCGCGAAAGAATGGGTCAGCGATTGTTTCAACTGTTAATCAGACCAATTAGTGCTATCCTTGGTCTCCAGAAAACTCAGCCAAAAGAAACGATTGACCACAAAACTGGCAGTGACCTCAACGAAGGTCAGATGGTTCTGCACCAGCTGATGGTTCACCATTCTTCCTGTTCTGAACTCTTCAATAACCGTGACTGTGTATGTCGAGACCGGAGTCTCTTGTTGATAGGCTGGTGTGATGTGTTCACAGGGGGTGTCGTGTATTGTGCTTGTTCTTTTTGGACTCTGTCTGGGATTGGGTGCGTCTTCTGCCGCCAAAGACCTCACGGAAGTCTCAGCGACCAGATGCTCAGAGAAGGGTTGCTCAGAGGATGTACCGAAGCTTGTGGAACCATCGGATGACCAGGGGAAAGAGGCTGACCTTGGTGATGATGAGGCTGCTGATGAGTCTGGTAGAAGTCACTCTTCAAGGGTCCCCTTCCTGAGGTTCCCGATCTATCCTGGGGTGAGCGTTGAAGTTGCCGAGGACAGCGAAATGGATAGCCTCGTGGATATAGATGTCCAGTCTATAACAGTGGATGAAGGGCGCTTGTACATTTCTCCTTTTGCAGCTCTTCGGAAGTGACATTTGTGCCAACACTATAAGTGGCTGAAAGTTGTCCCAAAAGTACATTTTAGTCAAAGGTTCCTCAATGGTGCTAAATTAACACTGGCGAATGGTTATAATCAACATCATCGATGTTAAACATTGGTCAAAATATGATGTGGATCTCCCGTGTCGCTTTAAGATCAATTATTGTTCAGTGCAAGACTGTTCTAAGACCACTTTATGCACAGATAGGGTAATCGGGACTGCACATACAGCTCAAAATCGGAACGTAACCTCTGAAAATGTGCCACCAGCTACAATAGAACTCGGCAGCACTTGATTACAAGTCGACATTGTTAGCAACTACAGTATCGGTGAACGTCTCCTATTCTGAAAGCAGAGTTGTTAAAGGATTAGGAACCTAAAAATTCTAATGGGTTATATATTGGGTTTCGCTGCAGGACCGGAGTAGAGGGTAAATACGATCACGGCTGTCGCTATTTAATATTCGCAATTTATTTGCTAAAAACTAATGGAAAAAGAAGACAGGAAAAGCAAAATAAAATAAGAATAAAGGCATACAAATTAAAAGATACAAAAGTTAAAGAAAAATATCAGCAACTAATAGAAGCAAAGATACAAGAGAAACATGAAAAGGAAGAAAGAGACGTAGATAAATTGTGGGATGAATTTAAGAAGATTTTGCTACAGTCTGCAGAGGAAAGCTGCGGGACAACATACATTGGAAACAAAATGAAAAGAACGGCATGGTGGACAGATGAGCTGAAAGAAGAAGTCACGCATAAGAAAATACTGTGGAAAAAGTACCTATCAATTAATGATTTAGAAAGCTTCGAAGAGTATAGGAGGCAAAGGGATATAGTTAAAAAGAAAGTGTTAGAGGCTAAAAAGAACTCGTGGAGAAAATTTGGGGAAAGTATGGAAGAGAACAGCCGAGAAAATAAAAAACTATTCTACAAAGTTTTAAAGACCTTGAGAAAAGATAAAGAAAGCCCATTAAAATACATAAAAGGAAAAGATGGTAAACTAAGAACAAAACCAGAAGAAATCATGCAAAGATGGAAGGAATACTTCGAAGAATTGCTGAAGGATGAAACACAAACTAACAGGATGGAGGTTCAAGCAGGAAACGAAAGAACAGAAGATATAGAAATGGAGGATGAAGAAGAGGAAATAAATGATATCAAAGTAGAAGAATTAAAAGCAGCATTAAAGAAAATGAAGTTAGGTAAGGCTAGTGGACATGATGGTTTAACACCAGAAATGCTTAAATACATGGGAAATGCTGGAGAGCAACTGTTTTTGAACCTACTGAATGTTATATGGGAAAAGAAAACTGTACCGAAGGAATGGGAGATATCAATAATAATCCCAATCTTCAAGAAAGGGGATAATAGAGAATGTAGAAACCATCGGGGAATCTCATTGCTCAGTGTGCCAGGGAAGATATATTCAAGAATCCTGGAGAATAGACTCAGAAAATATGTCGAAGAGCAATTGGAAGAAAGTCAAGCAGGCTTTAGACCAGCAAGAAGTGTACAAGACCATATTTTCACCCTCAAACAAATAACAGATAAGACAATAGAATACAATAAAAAGGCACATGTATGTTTTGTAGATCTACAAAAGGCTTTTGATAGAGTTCCTTGGAATGAGATATGGAAATCCTTAGAGAAGAAAGGAGTAGATAAAAACCTAATAAAAGCAATCCAAAGTTGGTACAAAGGATGCAGATGTTACGTGAGGACGAGAAACCACCAGTCAGAGGAATTTGAAATAACAACAGGAGTTAAACAGGGAGATATACTATCACCATATCTATTTATAATACTATTAGATGAAATAATAAAGGAATGCCATATAAAAATGAAACAATTTCAGGTAGGATACTGGAATATGAAATCAATTAAACTAAGAGAGCTCATATACACTGATGATATTATACTAATAGCTAATACACAGGCTAGTTTACAATATAATCTAAATATTCTTAATGAAGAATTAAAGAAGAAGAATATGGAAATAAATACGGAGAAAACTAAAACAATGATAATCAGCAGAGAAAAGACAAACCATAAGATAAAACTGAATAACGAACCTTTAGAACAAGTGACAAATTTCAAGTATCTTGGAGTAATTATAAACAGTCAAGGAAAAGAAGAGGAAGAAATAAGAGATAGAATCATGAAGACAGGAAAGCTATATCAAATGATAAACCGAGGATTTATAGGCAAAAAAGAAATATCTACCCAAACAAAATTCACTGTATACAAAACAATTTATATACCAACACTTACATATAGCAGTGAAAATTGGACATTGACTGGAAAACACATGCAAAGTGTACAAACAATGGAAATGAGGTACCTTCGAAGAATAAGTGGGAAAACCAGGAAAGATCGGATAAGGAATCAAACCATTCGGCAATCTTTAAATGCTCAGCCACTACAAGAAACAGTTGAACGTAATCAACTTAGATGGTTCGGCCATTTGAGCAGAATGAGTGAGACGAGACTGCCAAAGCAGATATGGGAAGCACGTCCACAAGGAACAAGACCAAAAGGAAGACCAAGAAAGACATGGAATATGAGTGTCAAAGAGATTTTGGAGAAACGAAGCATAAGATGGAAAGAGGCACAGGAAAAGGCGATGGACAGAAACGTCTGGAGAACTCTCTGTAACCCCTCGACACCGGCAGGTAGAAGAGGACGCGACTAAGTAAGTAAGTAAGTAATTTATTTGCACGTATTCACAATTTATTTGCACGTATTTAGAATTCATTGGTATGTATTTAGAATAAATTTGCATATCATTAGAATACTTTACATTTATGTATGTGCTTATTTATAACTTTTATGAATATATAATTATTTATTTTATGAAAAATATGTATATAAAAGGTAATTAGAGGTACTAAACGCTATGCATATGTTTTTATATTCATTGCTGCAAAGTATGTAATGTATCAATCGATAATATTAATGTTCATAATATTGAAAATAAGTTTTTATGGTTTATGAACCGCTATGAAGGGTGTTAATGGTACGAAAGAAGACGGTCCCGGTACTCGAACCCGCGATATGTAATGTTAAAAAATGGTTAGGCCTATAGTGTACTATGTATAATAATGTATGTTATTATGGTATGAAAGACGATGGTTTGAAACAGGAGACTGTGAACTCCGCGCTGAGGGTAGACGAGAAAGGAATTTGGAGGATGCGCGATCTAGGTCAAATTACGTCAGAACGCCAGAACAAAGAAAGAACCCGATTGACCAATCAGAACCGATTTTCCCAAGGTTAATCAGAACGCAAGAACAGGAGAAAGGTATGCAACGCCGTAGGGCAGAGGAGGGATTGAACCAGACAACAAAGGATGTCTGGGAATTCGCAGCAAGGGTCAATTTTTTGAAACTGTGCGTCGCTTGCATGCTAGAACATGTTTCTGTCTAAGTAGGCCAAAGTTTTCTAGAACACTAGAACACTAGAACAAAGGATGTCAGGGACTGCGCGATCTAGGTCAAATCTCTGAAGCTATGCGTCGCTTGTAGAACCGGTTTCCGCCACCAATTAATATTCCGCTCAGGGTTGCCTCAAGGCACAGGACGCTGTAGCACGGGTTTTAGGGTAGAACGCTTGCATGTCAGAACAGGATTCTGTCTAAGTAAGCCAAGGTTACCGAGAACACAAGAAAAAAGGATTTTTGGATACCCAATTAGATTGGAGCGAGAATTTTAATTTGAACAAGGAGAACGAAGCTTAAGGGTTTATTATCTTTACTATGAAGAAGGGAGAGCTCTCAGGGACTGGACCTACAATTTTCACCTTTTGCTTTTATCACGGGGTATCGAACCTAGGACCCTTTGATTATTGATTTAGGTAGTAAATTTATGTTACTGTGTGCTATTTAACATAATATTGAGGTTATTTTTTACCAAACTTTGACTTTATGTCAAACATTTTCCCAGCTTATCCTTATTTTTCTCAAATAACACAATTTTATCTATTCAGGCAACATTTTTATTTTCAACACACGAACTGCGTTCTTCAATTTTTAATTGTTTATTTTTCAAGATTTGGACACACAAAGTGTATTTTGTCCACCTTTAAATTATTATTTTACCAAACTAACACAATTTCATGTATTCAGGAAACATTTTTTATTATATTTTAGACTTACGAAGAATTTTTTCAACTTTTAATTTATTATTTTACAAGTTTAGGCTTATTTTTACCAAAATAACACAATTCAATGTGTTCAGGAAAGACTTTCAGTTACATTTTCGACACACTAAGTGTGTGTTCTCAACTTCTATCTGTTTATTAGGCTTATTATTACTCAAATAACACAATTTTATCTGTTCAGGCAACATTTTTTGTTAAATTTTGGACTCACAAAGACATTTTTTCAACTTTTAATTTATTATCTTACATCTTTATGTTAATTTTTTACCAAAATAACACTATTTATACTATTCAGGCAACATTTTTATTAAATTTTGGACTCGCAAAGATATTTTTACAACTTTTTAACTTATTATTTTACAATTTTATACATATTTTTACCTAAATAACACTATTTATACTATTAAGGAAAGACTTTTAGTTATATTTTCGACACACAAGGTGTGTGTTCTCAACTTTTATCTGTTTATTTCACAAGTTTATTCTAATATTTACTCAAATAACACGATTTGAACGTGTTTTTTATTACATCTTGAACACCCCCCCCCCACGCACACACACACCCACCCACACACACACATAAACACAAGAAAAAGGATGAAAAGCTTCACCTTTCGTTTTCCAGTAGTTGGGCAAGTGTTCCACGCCCAATACGCCCATGGTGTAGGTGAGAGAGAAGTAATAGATATATTTAAAATCTCGTGAAATAATATATTTCTGGTAAAGTTCGTTTCGTATAATTTTTCCGTATTTGTTCGGGATAGCAATTTGGGGGGGGGGCTGCATAAGTATTATCAGGCAACTTGTCCATCGCCACGTTCATTCTCTTTGTTTTACGCAGCGAGAGCTTCAAGAATTGCAACAAAACACCATACAAGCTGCTGACAACATCTGTAGCAGTTGTAAGAATCCATTCCGCAAAAACACGTAGGATGCAGGAGACAAAAATAAACAAAAATAGTCATGGACGATTTGCCGAGTAATGCTTGGAACGATCATCACCTTTCCATCTCGCCTGTGGTGTCATAACTGTCTCGTTGGCAGTTTTCATTCCATAAATGAGTAAACAATCACTTAAGAGCATTAGAGATGTAAGGGGTGCCCCTTTCGAGAGACATCCAAATATCAAACTCTCTCTTGACTGCATTTTGCAGATTAGCGAGGCTCTGTCGTCTGAACCCACGGCCAGTAGCCTATATATTTTGTGGTACTTTCGTTGTGTCTTCCCTCGCTATATGTTTGTTTGAGTTTTTGCTTTTTGTCCGCTTTTTGCACAGATACACTAATCGGAACTGGACCTACAGTTTTAAAGTGGGATCCGATGTGTCTCCACCGGGTATCGAGCCCAGGACCTCTCTATGTTTGTGATCATTGGCGGCGATTGGGTTCCAAAACAGGGAAAGGGGGAGAATTGTCAAGGACAGTTTACTTTCCTTTGGTATATACGGTTTAGCTAATTGTGCTGGGGTAAAAGTGGCAAAAAGTGCAACAGCCAATGCTTGTGATTGTCCCTTCATCCACTTCATCTTATCATCTTTCATCCCAATCTTCGCAATTAGCCAAATGTGGCAGAAACGCAAAGTAAAATGAATCAAATCCTTCATTCATTCATTAACTTCAGGGCACTAGCATACGCAGGATTTCTTTTTCCGGAGGGGCTGGTGGATATTATGTAGCTGCCATCTAACAGGCGGTATACACCATAAAATATTTCGAATTGCGATTTTTAACCTTCGTTTTAAAAGCTGTTCAAATACAAAAGTGACAACCGGGAATCATTTTAAGGGGAGTTTGCATTTACAATTTTTGTCTTTCCCGAGTTCTATACAGCTTTAAATTTAAAATGTTGCTTTTCTTAAGATTTTGGGAGGGGTTGTAACCCCATCACCTCACCCTGTGAGTACATCACTGCTTCAGAGAGAAACAGTGTGTGTACAATTCGAAATTTTCACAATGTCCGCAAATGTATATTTGTCACGTCGAAAATTTCCAGACTTTGCTTGGAAATGATGAGCGTTTTCCGCCCTGAGCAGTAATAATAATAATAATAATAATAATAATTCGTCCTTCACAACACGTTCCTGTCCGCCAGGGGTGTGGGGGACAGAATTTTTGGGTCGCAATGTGATTTTTTTTTAAAATCCCAACGTTCCGGACTGGAAAAATTCGCAATTTCCCGACCAAGCTGGCAATTTTTTGGGACAGAATATGTTCGCAATTTCCAGACACTGTGGAAATCTTGAATTTTACAAGCCATACTGATTGTTTTTTTCCATTTCTGGAATAAAAACTAACAATTGCCGAGAAGTTTCAGACACTTAGCGCGCTTGCACACGTAATTTTCAGCGACAACGCCAACCCCGGCGGCGTGTTTTGCACACGTACCGACACAATCGGGGTTCTCGCCAAGATCTAGGAGGAAACGCCCGAAAGCCTAATGACTCCTTCTCTGCGTTGCCAACCTCCAAATAAGAAAAAGCTGTTTAATATGTGAAATTATGCTAAATGCTGATAAACTGTGCTACGAATAATAATAATAATAATAATAATGAATTACTACTATTATTCGTCATTAACAGTTAGTTACAGTAATGTATTATAATTATCTTTTGGATGATTGTAATTTTAAGTTATGCGTCTATTTCCGAGATGAGGATATCATTTTATTTTTAATTTCTCAAAATATTGTCCTTTGAAGTGAGTTTCTTCCTCTCAGAGGAGCAAGTTTGCAAATTGTGCTAGATTTTCCAATTATGAAAACACAGAGTGCTAGGTACCAACGAAACTCATATTGCGCTAGGTTTCGCATCATTATGTTAGGATTGGGCTCGCTGCCTGAATCAAAACAATTTCCAGCTAAATTTAACGGCTTGGGTCTGTGTCCTCTTTTTCATTGGATCAGTATTGCTGCTGCAACCATTTTTCGTCGTCGTCTTCTTCTAAGAGAACCAAACCCGACAAGCATAATCCAATGATGTATACGTATAAGGCTAGATAGCTAACTCTGACTCTCCGCAACGGTCGCGGGTGAAGCCACTCATGCGCGCAGCCATGTACGGCAGGAAGAACGGGACCCTCCATTAGCAGCTATGCTTACGAATGTTAATTTCAATTTTTTTTACAGTTCTTGAATTGGGAAGAATGTTGTATCGCTGAAAAATGATTTCGAACACATTGTGAGTTGCTTTTATGCAATAAAATTTATTCACTGCTATTAAATTAATGGAAAGTCAGGTAAAAATACTTCTCGTGCCATGTAAAGTGTCGATTATTTTACAGATTTTACAGAAAGTAACTAACTAACTCTCTAGCCTACTTAAACCCGAAGGTTCATGGCTGCAGCAACACAGGCCTTCCATCTGTCCCTATCCTGAGCAAGATCTATATACTCTTTTCCATCCACACCGATTTCCTTGACGTCCATCTCAACGTTGCCCCTCCATCTTCGTCTTGGCCTTCCTACAGGTCTCTTACCATCAGATTTCGCAACAAGAATCCTGTAAACTCCTCTTTCCTCTCCCATTCGTGCCACATGGCCTGCCCACCTAAATCTTCTTGATTTAATTATTCTAAGTAAGCGGATAGATGATAATGGACCTTTCTACTACGACATAAAAAACGTTTTAAATCCATTAATTTTACGGATTATGACACAAAAATAAAGCGTGCAAAATATCTCGGCGATATTTGTTTTGGTTCTTGAGAAATACGCCTTCAAACATTGCTGAAATTCACCTCCTACGTCATTGAAGTGAAAACGGTCTATGACGTACGCTGACGTCATCTATCAGCGAGGCGTGCAGGCAAGGTTTTCTGCTAGCCACGGAAACTTAGCGTTGTGAAAAAAAAGTCATTAGTTAAGAGTTACTGTAAAACCACAAGTATCTTAATATTCCAGTACAAAAACGAATGCTCCATTTTTGCAGATGCATTATGTCCGAACAGTGGCAGCCTCTCGGTGGAGGGTTTTTTTCTATTAAAATGACAAAGCAATACTGCCGCCAATAACCAATAACTGAACCTTGAACAGTCTTGTTCATTGTCAATACATTGGTTCTGACTGCCAAGAAATTATTCTTACAAGAATATCTTTCTGGAATTATTTTCGTCACAATATGTTGTTCAACAAATTTTAAAACAACAATACGGATTTACACATAATTTTCTTCAATAAAAATGAAGGGATACCGAGTTCGATACCCGGTGGAGGCACATAGTGGTTCGGATTCCATTTTAAACTGTAGGTTCAGACCCGATTAGTCTTACTGTGCATAAATTGGACTTAAAACACCAACCCAATCAATCAATCTTCAATAAAAAAAGTTTTTAATTTCCTGCAGCAAACGACAGTTTCCTTCAGTTCATATATTGGAAAAATATGTATTTATCCTACTTTTACGTTGCTATTCTGTAATCTTATCTACGATTGATTGATTGATTTGGTGTTTTAAGTCCACTTTATGCACAGTAAGGCTAATCGGGACTGGACCTACAGCTTAAAGTGGAATCCGAACCACTTTGAGTCTCAACCGGGTATCGAACCCGGGACCCCTTGATTATGAGGCGACGACGCTACCACTGCGCCACCGGGGAGGCCCTCTTAACTACGAGAACACATGGTTATTTATTTTAGTGTTCTCTTCAATTGTGTCATTTTTCTTGCAACTTTTGGATAATCGCGACAATGAAGATGAATGATGATAAGCAGTGTCCGAAATCGGAGTGCAGGAGGGCACTGCCACCACCAACAACAACCAGCATCATTTAATTTATGTATCGCCAGGGTAGAGAGTATAGTATTCTCGAGATTTTGATCTGTCCCGTCTCGTCTCGTGAAAACGCCATCTCGTCTCGTGCATGCGGGACATTGATGTTAACCATAGAAGCATCCCCAGCTGTCTCCTATGGATCGAGCAAGCACCCCCACCTAACAATGAAAGAACATTAACAAAAAGGAACAATCTGCCCAAGTCGAGTGTCAAACCTGGAACATTTGTTTGTTAATATGTTTGGTGCCGAGAAGAACCCGAGATGGGCTTGTGAAAATCGAGAAGAGCCCGAGATGGGTTTGTAATAATCGAGACGAGAACAGACCCTACGAGACACACCTCTGGAAAATAGAGGAGAGACTGATACTTTACCCGAGATTCTAGAACTCGTTAGAGACTTTGTTATGATATTGGGGAAAAAAATCATGCAAAGCGAATTTTTTATACTTTGCTAGGCGACTTCCTCAGGTAAATCATGAATCTTGTGTACAATTAATAATTACTACAACGCCAGTACATTCGTTGTAATTCTGAATCGAATGTTTAGTTTGCATATATAAACAGAATAATATCCTGTTTTCGAGGGCTGGTAGCAGCTATTTCGCAGTACAAAATTGAAAAAATAACACACAACTGATGTAATCTTCCCTGACATTCGCTACGAGACTCGGCGGCAAGCAATGCTATATACATTATATTCAAAGAATTTAGTTTTAGTAGCTAAGCACAAAAAGTTTATTTTGTCTGCATTATCTCCGTATCCATAGAAATTTGGACCAACGTGATCTGTGGTCTCGGAGATTTTTTAAAGGAATTAATGTTTGAAGTTAGTGTAAAACGACGCAATGAGGGTAAGAGCATTTTATGTTCCGAAAATGTGTATTTTAGAAACATGCTAAAAATTATCTTAAAAATTGCCAGGAATTTTAAAAATATATTAACAAATTTAATGTTATTTTGTGAATATTGCATTTCTTACTGGCAGTACAGGGTTATGAAAATTTTACTTTACACACTGAGAGCTATGTGACCTGCTCTGAAACGGAATGGCCAATGTATTATACGTTTCGATGCTCAAACACACAAAAATTAATGCATGTGTAGGTTGAAATTTGCACCCCTTACATCAAATACTTTCCTGCGACACTGGACATACACACAGTGAGAAGATGTCATCGTCCAACAATGACACTTTCACCGCCAAACAACTTTTCTTGGTAACGTTTTGCTCGTTGAGGCATACAATCAAATTTCCTCCCAGGTTCTCATTGATTAGAGGCTGGGTGAGTCCCAGACCTACTCTATGCACAGACATTAAAAAACTCCCACCCGAGATCACCCACCTTGGGAATCGAACACGTTTCTCCCGTATGGCAGTCCGACACTCCACCGACTTTACCACAGAAGCTCTGAATGTGTTAATATAAAACTTTTTTAAAAAAATGGTAAAATGGCAAACACTGTTATCTGGTTTCAAAATCCCATCTCTAATATTCAATTACATTATGCGAGTTACGTGTGGATATCTTACTTTGGTGTTAAAAATAGCGGGTAGATATTTGTGTCGGCTCCATAAAAATGATGATATCGTTACATATCAACACAAGAAAATGATCGAGCAAAACAAGGTAGAATTCTTCAACAGCTTTTTTTGGAAATAAAATTTTCCAGACACTCAAAGAATAAAGAATTTGGATTTGCTCTACACTGAAATGTGTGCCACTAGTAATCGAATTCGTAATTTCTTCATTACAAAACGATTGCGTATACATTACTCGTACGCGTAAATTTACACTAACCGAGTCAAGTCAGAAGTATTCTAGGTCAAATCTTTACAATGTTTGTAACAGTATCGCCAAAGAAGTTAATTCTCAACTGTCATTGTTTCTACCAATGGAGGACTGGAATTCACTTGAAGGCATGGATTGTGTCCTATCTTAAACTGTAGGTCCGTTTTCGATTAGGTTAGATGAATACAACGTGGACCTAAACAAGCGTTGTCGAATTCTATTCGCTGAAAAATCTCACAATACATAATAAATAGTTCACATCTACATTGATTGAATTATATTACATCGCTTTTTGTGCCACTTTTGGCTAATTTGCGAGGATGGGGATGAGCGATGATATACATCTACATTGAGTATGTGTAAAATCTACACATTATATTTCCAATGTTACCGATCGATCGAGTTGGTGTTTTAATGCCAGTTTATGCACAGTGAGGCTAATCGGGACTGGATCTACAGCTTAAAGTGGGATCCGAACTACTATGTGCCTCCACCGGGTATCGAACCCGAGACCCCTTGATTACAAGGCGGCGACGCTATCACTGCGCCATTTCCAATGTTACATCCGATGATATGCTTTATGACCAGCTTATTATTGCACGTTCTTTAATATTATTCACTAAGAAATATTGTCCTTCATTAGGACACAAGGCTTGCAACTGAAGTCGGTACATTAACCTAGCAGAAATATAAAGATATGGCAGTGGAAGGCTTAAGCCGTAAAATTGTAGATTTAGAGGAATTATACAAAGGCTTGATAGTAAAGAGGTTTATTTAACAACATAATGCCTGAAGGGCTTGAGACTACATAAATGATAATAATAATAAGAATATAAACCCCAATCTAAATTTAATAAATAATAAAGAATTAAATTATACAATTAAATCTTTACATAACTAAGACTTCTTTACACTTTATTTAACCAAAAGGGTATTATAGTAATTTCATTTTAATATTAATTTCCCCCCAAAAGACCTATCTCAGAATAGAACAAAGAGCGCTGTGCTTTAACTAAAAATCCCAACTAAATACTCTACATAAAAACTTAAAATACTAAACCACTACAAAACAACTACTCCCTGTACTTTGTTCCATTCCGAGAAGACCACTTTCAACACTCAAAGAGAACTTAACGTGTTTTAACCTCAGCTAATCAGTGGGAAGTAAAGTTCCCACACGAGTCTCGCTTCTTTCCTCCGACCTCCGGTATTTCATAGCCACACCCCTTTTTCCAAATCAAAGCCATCTGGTGGCAAACTAACTAAACATTTATTTTTCTTTTCACTCAAAGACCTTGCATATGGTTATAGCTTATATTGTGTTAATGCAGGTTCTGTGCCCCCCTGAGGGGAAAAAAATAAACCTGGACTCGCCTATACTGTGCAGTTTTGCCGACACAGTTCTTGAGAAAATGATATTTTCAAGGTATCGACCAGTCTTCATATGTGATACTTTCCAATCCATATAACTCAGCGGGTCTGTTACGTCGTGTGTGGCATGTGGCCTAGAAAAGTAACGTGACACCTGCAAACCAGAGGTTTCCCGGAAAGGAAGTGTTGAGGGTTTTACCCCCATTTCATTTAAAAAATATATTGTCAACTATGTGAAAGAAACAGCTCAGTAGCCACTATATCCACTACATCGAACTATCTCTATTGTGCCAAGTCAGCGCCAAGTATATTTATCAACCTTTTGTAGTTTTTATAAGTTTAAAGTCAAATATCGTGAAACTGGTTGACAAATTATGTTCAATTGCAACAATAGTCTCGTTCTCTGACGTATCTAGGTACTCTTCGCAACATGTTAATTGACCACCCCAAAATAATTCTAAGTCTTGAATTCGTGAACTTAGCAATATTGCACTTCAGTGCCAGGTGAGAGTAGCCAACTTTGAGTCGGTCTCTCAACTAGATGAAAAACGCTGTGGTGAAAGGTTTCCAATAACGCACATTCCATTAACTTATAAACTATAAATCGCTAATATAATACATACTCAAACAGAAATAGTAAATAGTAGTAAGAATAAGAATAAGAATCTTGCAGAATTGTAACAATTGTGCGTGCTCGACTTGAAATCACATAGGTTTGAAACACTGAACAGGTGTTTTCTCCACCTGGAAGAAATCGCCATCAAGTTTGAGTAGAAAGAGGCTAATTTGCGACAATTTATGCGACATTTTATTTACAATACCCTGCACAATATGGAACAGTTCTCAAAAAAATCATTTCTTTCACGACTTGTTGAGAACACGTGCTGGACCACAGGAAGGTCGATTTTATCATAAACGTCAACGTGTTTTTAAGGGGACGTTGTCAGTAAGTTGGTATAGAGTAGTTGGTTAGACGCTGGTATCCTTATTTTGCCATTCGCTTCAAAGGTCGCGGGTTCAAATCCCAACCTCTCCTGTTTTTTTTCCTGAACAGAGACAGTTGATATTTCAACACTGTAAAAATATCCGATGCACACTTTGAGGGATGTCTCTTCTGCACATTTTTCCCTAAGAAGGTCCAACTTATTCAGTTGGTTGCCAGGATTTAAGGTTAAAACTTTTTGTATTTTATCTATTCTTCATAAGCTGTGGTAACACACATTATGACTAATTTACATATCATATATATGCATTCAGGATGCTGTAGGTAATGGTATTTAATCCTGGGTTCGAATCCTGCTTCCTTCATCAATTTCATCATACCATCACCCATTCTTATCTTCGCGATTAACCAAAAGTGTCACAAAGGCGAAGTAAATTAAACCAAATCATCAATCAAGGAATGGAATTTAAGATAAGTATTGTGTATTCTCTGTACTGCACACCTAAAATATTAATTATTTCGAAATACTAACACACAAACACACATAATTATATTAGGAAGTAATCCACTACATTGATGTAGTGAATTTGTGTAACGAACGAGAGAGTTTAATGTGTTCAATTCGCTAAGATTGGTTATGTTATGTCAGTTTCTTAAGTAATGACTGTTCTTATTCCCCTCAGTTCCATCTTCCGATGCTTCTAAAACTAATAATATTTTCCCAATTAACGTAAGTAAATGACTATTATTACCGAGGCCGATTCGATAAAAATCTACTAATAACTATTTATACGCATATTGCGTGACATCTAAAAAATGCAAAATTTGAGAATTATCATTAATTCGCCACTGCTTTGTATCCAAAATACTTGTCTACTTTCAACAAAATATTTATTTTATTTCAACAGAAAATGTTATATCTACGGTCGTTCCACCAAATTCGCAATATTCAAAACAACCACCCTCAGACTTTCCTATACGTTACTTATGAAAATAAAATTCTGCAGCTTGAGGAATCTAAGTTACGACCACGCTTGCCAGGAACAAGCACGTTGTCAGTCATCACTTCAATCCCTGAAGATGAAAGAGCTCTCGAAACCTCGGAAAACTATTCCGAAATAACCTGGTTGATATCCCGGTAAATCCTCTTCATCAAAGTTCGCATGAATTTAGGCAAAATGTAAGCTAAAATACACTGCACAATACTGGCATTTCTGTAGAGCAACTTATCCACAATCTGTGGCAAAGAAATATTTGGAACACTGGCAGATGGTTGTTGCTTCAACTGCGTTAGGAAACTTTTCGTCAATATCCTTGTAGAACGGTTAATAAGAGGCGTAAATGTGTTTTTTTTTTTTTATCTAAAATGAAAGGTCAGAGGTTCAAATCCCAACAGCTCATTCTTTTTTCTGTAGACGGCGACACAGAAGTACAATATCTACCGAATACAAACATTTTGTAATAATTTAACCTTAATTATAACAGATCATTCTTCAAGAAACAAATCGTATGAAACACTAGAGTTTCAAGAGTAATCCTTGACTAACAAATTATTAAAAAAATACACCCATGTAAGAAATATTTCGGAACCTTTCATATATCATTGTCTTATAGGCCTTAATATAAATAAAAATATCCAGATGAAGTGAAGATGGAACCCTTATCACAGACACAAGTGGAACTATAAATGTAAATAAAGTGCCTTTACCGAATGCGCCACAAAGCTACAACAGAGTGAACTCCACAGCTAATACGATATCGTACTTTTTGTTTGCTATTTATACATACATCTATTCCATCTGTAAGAAGGTTTTCTTTTAAAGATTTAAATCGAAAGAGGTTCGTTCACCTATTTTTAACCGTAAAGATCGTAAAGCATTATCATTCATTAGTTATTTCCTTGCTTTGTTGGGGATTTTCCTGTAACGAAGGCACTGATTTGCAGCTAAATTCGAGCCCGACCCTGTGGCCGAGTGGTTAGCACATCGCGCTGCGACGCCAAGGGTCCCGGGTTCGAATCCTGGTCGGGCTTGGTTGTTTGTGAATGTCCATTCATCAATTTCATCATTTCATCACTCATCCCCATCTTCGCAAATTAGCCAAGAGGCACAAAACGCGAAGTAAAATAAACTAAATCAATCAATCAATCAATCAATTTGCAGCTAAATTCGAGACTTACCTGCTTCTCCCACTGACTTTAACACGTGACAAGTATTGAGTCAGAGAGAATCAAACTGAGCTAAAGGAACATTCCTCGAAGTATATATACATATTATATATACGAGTAATAACCCATGGCGCGATAGCCCTCGAAGGGCCTTGGCCTATCTCCCGACTGCCAGTCTCCCTCCCACAATCCTACCTAGAGGTGTGGAGTTCTTCAACCGGTAATGAGGTGATGTGGGGTCAGCACGTCAAACCCTCAGCCGTTATAGGAGATTTTTATGACCAAGTTACGCTACTCACTCGTAACTTCCCAATTTGTTTTCACCTTGGTGTGTTGCCGCCGGTCCTATACACAGGCCAAATACCAGGAGACTGAACCCAGGCGGACTCGAACCCATGTGTGAAGTTAAAACAACGGAAAATCTTACAAGTGCATATTAATAGTTCCTCCATTCATATTGGGGGTTAGGCGTAGAGCTGACAACTCTGCACTGTAAAAAAAATGTCAAGGAAGTTAGATGGCCAGGAGAAGGGAATTGTAAAACTAAAAATTATACTTTTTTCTATGGTGGTACTGAAAATCATAATTTTGGAACAGGCTTTTTCATAAATAATAGAATTATCTCGGCTGTTAAAACAGTAGAATTTATTAATGATAGGATATCATATGCAGTTTTACAGGGTAGGTGGTGTAAAATTATTTTAATAAACATACATGCACCAACGGAAGATAAAGACGATAATACTAAAGATGATTTTTATACAGAGTTAGAACATGTCTTTGATAAATTTTCTCAGTATGATATGAAAATTCTGTTAGGTGACTGTAATGCACAGATTGGCAAAGAAGAGACATTTAAACCCACGATTGGTAAAGAAAGTCTTCATGAATTAAGTAATGATAATGGTATAAGATTGATTACTTTTGCAACCTCAAAGAATTTAATTGTGAAAAGTACCACTTTTAAACATAAAGATATCCATATATATACACCTTGTCTTCTCCAGATGGTAAAACTCATAATCAGATAGATCATATTCTCATTGATAAGAGAAGGCATACTAGTATAATTGACGTTCGTATACATAGAGGTGCTGACTGTGCCAGTGACCATTATTTAGAAATTGCTAAATTAAGAGAAAGAGTCTCAGTGATAAATCATAAGCAACAAAATCTAAAAGTTATAAAATTTGATACAGGAAAGTTTACTGATGAAAGAATTAAGAAAGATTACCAAATTAAACTGTCAAATAGATTTGATGTTTTGCAGGATTTAAATGATGATGAAAATATAAATGAAACAGACGTAAATAAGAATTGGGAGCATATACGTAATGCAATAGAATCAGCAGCTAAAGAAAGTATAGGATACCATAAACGAAGAAAAAGTAAGCCATGGTTTGATAATGAATGTCATAATTTAATAGAAATAAGAATTTAGAAAGGGGTGGCAACTTAAAGTAAACCTGATAAAAGATAAAGACCTTGATTTTCTAGCTGACCCAAGCGATATTCTAAATAGATGGAAGAACTACTTTAATGACCTTTTAAATGTCCATGTAGGAGATAAATCAGAAGTAAATGAAGTGCACACAGCAGAACCTTTAGTTCCAGAACCTAACTTGACTGAAGTTAAAGATGCTATTAAAAGGCTAAAGAATAACAAAGCACCTGGCATTGATTTAATACCAGGTGAGTTAATTAAATATGGTGGAAATTCATTAATATGTCAAATTCATAAATTAATTTGTTTAATATGGAATAAAGAAGAAATCCCTCAACAGTGGAAAGAATCCATAATTGTTCCTGTGTACAAAAAAGGTGATAAAATGAACTGCAATAATTATCGTGGAATTTCTCTACTCTCAACAACATATAAAATATTATCTAACATTCTTTTAACAAGACTAACCCCATATGCTAATGAAATTATAGGTGATTATCAATGTGGATTTAAACGTAACAGATCAACTACAGATCAAATTTTTCACATCAGACAGACACTTGAAAAAAGGTGGGAATATAATCAAAATGTCCATCAGCTATTCATTGATTTCAACAAAGCATATTATTCGGTCAAAAGAGATAAATTATATAATATATTAGTAAAGTTTGGAATACCTAAGAAGCTTGTTAGTATGATAAAAATATGCACCAGTGAAACAGAAAGTAAAATTCGTGTGGGTATTAATATGTCTGACAAATTTACAATTCATGATGGGTTAAAACAAGGAGATGCATTATCTCCATTGTTCTTTAATTTTGCCTTAGAATATGCTGTTAGGAAGGTAAAAGAAACTAAAAAAGGACTAAAATTAAATGGTGTGACTCAATTGTTAGCATATGCAGATGATGTAGACTTACTGGGGGATGATGTGAATACAATTAAGAATAATGCTAAAATATTTTTCAAAACTGCTAAAGAGATAGGTTTGGAAGTTAACAAAGAGAAAACTAAATATATGCTTACAGGCCGAAACCAAGTGTTAGGTAATAATCAAAATCTAATTTTTGATAACAACTCGTTTGAACCAGTTTCCAAATTCAAATACTTAGGAGTAATATTAACAAATGAAGATTATATTAAAGAGGAAATAAAAAGTAGGCTTAATTCAGGAAATGTATGTTACTTCTGTCTTCATAAACTTTTGTCTTCTCGTTTAATATCTAAGAAACTAAAAGTTAAAATATACAAAACAGTATTTTTTCCTGTAGTATTATATGGATGTGAAACTTTGTCCCTTACATTGAAAGAGGAACATAAATTGAGAGTATTTGAAAATAAGATCCTTAGGAAAATCTTTGGACCTAAAAGGGATGAGGAGACAGGTGAGTGGAGAAGGTTACATAATTTAGAACTACATAATTTGTATTCATGTCCAGATATTATTAGAATAATTAAATCAAGAAGACTTAGGTGGGCAGGCCATGTGGCACGAATGGGATAGGAAAGAGGAGTTTACAGGATTCTTGTTGGGAAACCAGATGGTAAGATACCTGTAGGAAGGCCAAGACGAAGATGGAGGGACAACGTTGAGTTGGACCTAAGGGAAATCGGTAGGGATGGAAAAGAGTATATAGAACTAGCTCAAGATAGGGAAAGATGGAAGGCCTGTGTTGCTGCAGCCATGAACCTTCGGGTTTAAGAAGGCTACGGAGTTAGTTAGTTAGTTGGTTTCTGGATTTCATTGTGGGAAGATTATGAGACATATTATCATAATATGGGTGCACGCACATCTGTTCCTGATTTCCACAAGCTTTTATCAGAATAGTTCCGCACGCTGCTGGTTTCACGCTTCGCTACTAGGAGCGCGCAATGCAACATGGCGCCATACGTATAGTGACGACATGATCCATAAGATCTCTCCAAATAAATACACGAAACCAGGGAGTGCTTTCTGAATAACCATGTATATGCATGGAAGAACATTTAGTCTTCACTTGATAACACAGTTTGAGATGTCACTATAGGAAGGGTGTTTCTGGAAAATATATGCTACTGCTTTTTGAAACATCATGACTACCTAAGATTATAATGGAAGCATTTCCGAAACTTCCGTCCAAACGTAACTAGAAATAAACGGGTCCCTCCTCCTTTGGGTAACACGTTATCTAACAGTTATCTAACTCATAATGAGGAAGGTTAAAGCGTCTGGCGTCTGATGGCTCCTGTGGCCAATTAGGCGACCCCATCATGGTAAAGACATCTTCCATGTGTTTTAATATTAATCCCAACGCAGAATATTTTACAACGCAAAATATTTCTGCATTTAATTTGTCTTTTAAGCATTGAAGATGGAAGAAACGATGAACAAGACATTTTGGAAAAGAAAAAAATATAAATGGCGTTTTAAAATGTTACTTCATTAAGTACTGCATGTAAGATTTAAAATAAAATAAGTGATTTCGAAATTATATTTAAGAATGTGTTAATATTTTAAAGAAATGAAAAACAAACTATTTGATCAAATGACTAGTACTTAACTGGATTGAAATTGTGAGTGAAGGATATAAGTGGTAGTGAGGTTGAAAATCAATAGGTTTCTAAAGAAATGGTTTTAGAATTTAAAGATCACATGGTCCCTTGAAGCTTCTAATGGTTTTTAAGTGTTACTAATGAAGCTTTTTTGTAGACGATATACGAAGCGCCAATTTCTTAAGTCACTATTTTGGAATGTTACCAACAATTGTTTTATTATGATCGTTCATGTTAAAGACCAATTCAAGTTTTAATGGCCTGATGAAGAAAAGCAATTTATTGACTTACTGATTTGTTTTCTTACTTCTTTTTTCTACCTCTTTTGGCAAATCGCGAAGATGAGGTTGAATGATGATATGATGAAATTGATGAATGGATACTCACAAAGATCAACCATGCCCAGACCGGTATTCGAACCCGAATCCCCTGAAGTTGTGCTGACCACTCCCCCACGAAGGTTGACGGAAGACAAAGTAATTTAATGCTAAGATACAAGTGGTTTGGGTACCTTAGTTGGCCTCTCCTTATTTTAAACTCTGAAACGTAATGTACAAACGAAATATCTTGCTATATTACGTTATTCAAATGTTTGTGTTAAGTAAAAGCATACTTCAGTCAGAAGTGTCGTGCAATACGTAGGAAGATCGTAAGATAGAATTATGACGAGACTGAAAGAATTCGAAGAAAATATCAGAACTTTGAAGAAGAAGTAGATAATTAGCTACAGACACATTGAAAAGACAAAGCAAACAGTGCATATAAAAATTTCGTTATATTTAGAATCACTTTCGAAATGGTCACCGTTCCGTCAAGAGCAGAAAATATGTACAAATAAAATTACACCGAATGGAATATTACATTTCTGAGTGCTGGGAATGAGTGTAAATATAGAAAGCAAATATTTTAAGCATATATTCAGTTTACACAGATACATCAGTCATTCAGAAATATACTTGACGTGGAAAAATATAAAAAAAATAACTAATACATATTAAACAAAACATTGTTTTTAATAAATACATTACGTACTATATTTATCAACTAATATTGTAAACGAGATATTGCAAAATGTAATATAAATAAGGGTAGGTTGATAATGACCACACACATTAAAACAATAAGGAATATTTTCGAACTATACTTTTATTTCTGGCAGTATAATAGTGCATTTTGGTAAGGTTTTAAGAAACTGTTTCGATATAAAATTTGTAAAGCTATCTTACAGTTCAAAGTAACATTGCTCACTGTGTACCTCAAAATGGTCTCTTAAAAACTTTTATTTATATTATAGCAGTAGTTATGTACCCCCGATGAGTCCGATAAATCAATTTATTGGAAAACATCGATCAAAGATCAATTGATGATGTAGGTGTGTGGGCAAGCAAGTGTATTGTTTTGCGTGATGACGTCATAAAAGGGGCGTGGTTTATTTTGTGAGTCTGATTTTGATTGGTGCGTGGGCGGGGTTTTGTTTTGTGTGTAGGATTTTGATTGGTTGTGGAGGAAAAGTAGTGGATTCCTGTGACGGTGTCTCGGAATTGGAGTACGTGTTTCCGGTGTCTGAGGAAAGATGGCGTTGATGAGTTTTAAATTCTGGGAATCGTGATACGTGTTTCCGTTGTTTGAGGAGAGATGGCGTTGATGAGTCATTCTGGGGAGGAGATAACTGTTTTTTTTCGGAATATGGATTATCCCTGATTGGCTGAGAGAATTGTGACGTCATAAATTGGGCGTGCGCGCAGTTTTCGTTGGAATTGTGATATGTGTTTCCGGTTTTTGAGGTGGCGTTGATGATTTTGAAATTCTGAGAATTGGGAGGAGGAATGAGATAAGAATGTGCGTTTAATTAGGAAGATAGGATGGTAATTGGCGTTTATGAAATTGTAGTGGGGGAAGGAGAAAATTCGGCGACGACTGGTTGCTTGGAATTGTGATTTTGTCGGTCGTTAATTGAAAAGGACGGGAAGGAGTGTGGCGTGTTTGTTGTGGTGGAGATAGGGGTTTCCGATTGTTATGGAATTCTTGGAACGGTTGAGTGATACGTGTGGCGTGTTTGTCGGGCTGGAGATATGGGTTTCCGGCTGTTAATGGGTCTGTGACGGTTGAAGAAGAGAAGGGAAACGGTTGAGCGTAATCTTCTAGGAATTGTGCCTGTTTGAAATATGTTTAACGGTAAACGTGATGTTGGATAAAAGAAGGTAAAAATAGAAGGGATAAAAGATAATAGGATCTGGTAACGGTTCTTGTGTGGGGAAAGGTTTGTTCGTTTCTTGTAGGTAAGAAATGTAGTGTCTTTTGAAAATAAGGAGGATAAAAAGAGGAATAGGTGAAGATGGGGTTCGATAAGAGAGGAAAATAATATATTCAAAAAAATGAATTATTTGTAGGAATCTTAAAGGGGTTATGTAACACTCAGGATAAAAAGAATTGGAGGAATATTTACCATTACGGTTATATAAATTTTGGGATAAAAGATAAGATGAATAAATGGGGGTGCGACAAGAAAATAATATATGAGGGTTGTTCACAAATGGGGGAATTGCTGTCAATATTATTATATAGTAGTGGAAGTAATTATTGAGGGACATACTACATTTTCGGAAAGGAGTTAAAGTTCAGGGGTATACCAAAAATATTGGAAAAGGGTAAGGGTGTTATTGTTTGGATTTAAGATATTGTGTGGCGGCGGAGATTTTTGAAAATGTTATGTGATATTGAGAGGTGTATGGATATTAAACACCACCAAGTTTGAATTTGAAGTTTTCAAAATCTTTCTAAATATAATCCAGATGATATTCCCGTATTTCCATATATGTTTCTTACAAATGGAGAGTATTTTCTTGTGCATACACGATTTCGTAAGAATTATGCAATTCAGTTAAGGATACAGCTATTTGATATATAAAAGGTGTCCTAATAGGGTTATAATAAATTTCTAAAGAGTCCCTGTTATATCCATATAATGCTACGAAAATTTCAATAATATGTTCCAAACAGGAAACATCTTTTGTACATTCCAATAACACCCAGAAAATGTTAAAAAATAACAAGTTTTATTCATATCTAAATCGTTTCCAGATAAGATCCAAATGTAGTCTAAAATGTACTTTTTGTATCCACACAATATCCAAAGTACGTACAAAAATGTCTAACTAAAGTATATTGTCTAGATAACGTCCACTTGGTGTACAAAACATTCCAAATATGATCTCGAATTGCCCATAATATCTGGATATCCCCTGGGTCCTGTCCCAATTACCCCATATGTGCATAATACTGAAATTAAACAGCAATCGAGCCAAACATAGACCCCCGTCCCAATCACCCTAAATATGCATGAAGTGAAGGTGGACACATTGGTCAAGATATTCAGCTTCATTATTGAAAGGATAAGAAATGCGTCAGTATTCGGTGATTTTGTAGAAAACATACAGAGAGCGCAATATGTACCTTCGCATTTGTCGTTAAGAATTTGTTTCGCCTACTCATTTTTTGTAATTTGTGGCCCTGCACTATGCTAAAACTCACCTGCGAGGGAAAAGTAAACGGTCTTTGCCCCAGTTTGTCACTTTGCTCCCCTAGTTTGGATGCCCCCAGTTTTCGCACTTTGCCCTCCTAGTTTTGGAACCTAATCGTCGCCACTGCGAGAAACCTATACTAAATTACCCGTATGTTAACAAAGAATGTGTAAAAAAATATCTAAAAAACTGTACTATGAGTTGAAGTAATAAAACAGTTTGTACATACAAGTAAATGTTATTATTGTATCGAAATAAATAGATGTAATATACGTACAAAATTCTCTCCCTCCATCAATACAACACTGTACCAGTAAAGACGTTACGGAAGAATGAAAACTCTGCAGTGATGGTGACAACACATACATATCAGTTCTATGTAGGGTTTAGTCATTAACAGAACAGATGCAACTTCCTTGCTTCACTGTTGGGTGTCACTATCGGGTATCGAAGAAGGGACCACCTTGATCATAACGTGACGAAAGTAATATTACCTATACTTATGTTCTTTACCACTATTGGCCTCCCCGATTGCGTAGTGGCAACAGCTTCGTCGTCTTGTAATGAAAGGGTCCCGGTTTCGATACCCGGTGGAAGCACATAGTGGTTCGGATCCCACTTTAAACTGTAAGTCCAGTCCCAATTAGCCTTACTGTGCATAAAGTGGACTTAAAACACCAACTCAATAAATCTTTACCACTATTCCTTTACCTTCGCGATAATACAAAAGTGGTAAAACAAAGATCACATGACATCACAAACTATACCTTATCTAAAAATTCATATGCGTCCTTTTGCAATTTCTTTCCCAGTATGGCGTGCCAATACTCCATATTTCACCAAATATCACTTAAGTGATAACAAATCCGTCTTGACACATTTTTCAATTACCAATCATCCGATTTGTATCAATATATCACATGACGTGTAGAAACTGTTCAATTTCCAAAAACATAATTCGCTCTGGAACATTTTCGGATAATAATTCATGTTCAATATTATAAAAAGTTTGTTCTCTGATCAAATTCAACACACGCCCATTTCTTACTTCCATTCATTCCCAACTGTTTTCCCTATTCACTATTAAGTCCTCCAGATTGTTCCAACGGATTTTCTTATCAAAGTACTAAAAATACATATAAGGGGAATATAAGATGTCCGTAGGCGAATGTCATCGAGTATCGAACCAGGGATCCCTTTAATATTTTCAAACTTGTAGTCAAAAGTCAGTTTACTCTTCAGTTTTCTGCTAATCAAAGGTTTTGTGTTGTGTTTAATTGCTTTATCGCAGATCTGTGTGAATCGAATGGAAAAGAAAACGCAACAGTGCAGTAAAAAATATAATGTCTTTAATTCTCAACATTTTCCCACTACCGCCATTAAAAACCACCCCCCCAAAACTAACTTTTAAATGTTTATATTTTGTAAGGAATGTGCTATCAGATAAAAATGTGAAGTTACGTGCCAGCATTCCGATGAGCAACGTGCACTTTCGGCGACTTGGGTCATCGCTGAAGTGCGTAAAGCTTGCAGTTTAGGCTACAAAGTGTTGTCGGATGTGTGGAAGTATAAAACATCCATGTACGACCCTGTCACAAAACTGGAGGACTTTTTGCTGGTTATGTCAACACCTTCTTGAAAATAAAACAGGAAGCGAACGGCTGACCTTCATGGTGTCAGAACGACGAGGATAAGAGGAAGTACATACCGGAATATTTCGATAAGAAGGTTATTCTATTGGAAGAAAACAGTATCGAAGTCAATCCTGGAAAACGTTCTCTGGCTAAACTCTGCCTTAATATTTTATGGGGCAAGTTCTGCTAGCGGGACAACCTTTCTCAGACAGCCATCATCAAGGAATCGAAAGATTTTCTCGATAAAATGACTGACCCAAATATAATGATCGGAAAAGTCGTATTCATCAATCAGGACACTGTTTTAGTGAACTGTAAATATGTTGAAGAGGCTGTCAGTCTGAACAGGAAAGTAGATGTTCCTATCGCAGCCACCAGAGCTGCGACAAAGCAACAAAAGACAACACGAATCATTTGTCGAGCAGATTGAGTTGGTGTTTTAAGTCAACTTTATGCACAGTAAGGCTAATTGGGACTGGACTTACAGTTTAAAGTGGGATCCGAACCACTATGTGCTTCCACCGGGTATCGAAACCGGGACCCTTTCATTACAAGACGACGAAGCTGTTGCCACTACGCAATCGGGGAGGCCAATAGTGGTAAAGAACATAAGTATAGGTAATATTACTTTCGTCACGTTATGATCAAGGTGGTCCCTTCTTCGATACCCGATAGTGACACCCAACAGTGCTAATAGCTCCAGGGCGAATTATGTTTTTGGAAATTGAACAGTTTCTACACGTCATGTGACATATTGATACAAATCGGATGATTGGTAATTGAAAAATGTGTCAAGACGGATTTGTTATCACTTAAGTGATATTTGGTGAAATATGGAGTATTGGCACGCCATACTGGGAAAGAAATTGCAAAAGGACGCATATGAAGTTTTAGATAAGGTATAGTTTGTGATGTCATGTGATCTTTGTTTTACCACTTTTGTATTATCGCGAAGGTAAAGGAATAGTGGTAAAGATTTATTGAGTTGGTGTTTTAAGTTCACTTTATGCACAGTAAGGCTAATTGGGACTGGACTTACAGTTTAAAGTGGGATCCGAACCACTATGTGCTTCCACCGGGTATCGAAACCGGGACCCTTTCATTACAAGACGACGAAGCTGTTGCCACTACGCAATCGGGGAGGCCAATAGTGGTAAAGAACATAAGTATAGGTAATATTACTTTCGTCACGTTATGATCAAGGTGGTCCCTTCTTCGATACCCGATGGTGACACCCAACAGTGCTAATAGCTTGTATCTTATGCCTCTTAAAACGCGTTCGAGACGATAAGAGAAAGCGAATGTTTTAGGCGCGTAGGCGCTTGTTTCCAACTTTTATCGAAGTAGTGTTTTGAGAGGCATAAGATAGGTAAATTTGAAAAGTTGAAAAACCTGTCCGGAAAATTTTAAAGAGCTGTCCAGCCGGACCTAATTGAACTAGAGTAACGGCACTTGTAGATTCGGAATCTGTACGTCAAGACCTTTCCATAGAATATATGGACGATGGTCTACGGTAAAAATAACAAAAACCAACATGGCGGCCAAGATGGCGGCCACCATTGTCATGACGAGCTGAGATGACAATTAATTGTATAATATTACATAGTAATCGTGGGTGATGTTTATTGTTAGCTCGTTGTTGCAGGTAAATTTGAAAAGTTGAAAAACCTGTACGGAAAATTTTAAAGGGCTGTCCAGCCGACCCTGATTGAACTAGAGTGAAGGCAATTGTAGATTCGGAATCTGTACGTCAAGACCTTTCCCTAGAGTATATGGACGGTGGTCTACGGTCAAAATAACAAAAACCAACAAGGCGGCCAAGATGGCGGCCCCCATTGTCATGACGAGCTGAGATGACAATTAATTGTATAATATTACATAGTAATCGTGGGTGATGTTTATTGTCAGCTCGTTGTTGCAGGTAAATTTGAAAAGTTGAAAAACCTGTACGGAAAATTTTAAAGGGCTGTCCAGCCGACCCTGATTGAACTAGAGTGAAGGCAATTGTAGATTCGGAATCTGTACGTCAAGACCTTTCCCTAGAGTATATGGAAGGGGTCTACGGTCAAAATAACTCTAGAAGGTACCACATTTTCTACCATGTCCTCGTATATTTCTGTTACATTTAGCCTCAGTGTGTAAAACGGATTTGAAACAACGGTTCAATCCGTTATTCGGTCGGCCCCTCAAAAAATACCACATTTTTACAATGCCCTCCTATATTTCTGTTCCGATTAGTCTATGTGCATAACACAAATTTGAAACATCGGTTCAATCTGTCATTCGATCGGACCTTCAAGAAAATACCACATTTTCTACCACGCCCTCATGTATTTATGTTTCGATTAGCCATAGTGCATAAAACGGCTTTGCAATATCGGTTCAATCCGTTACTTGATCAATCGATCGAACCCCGAGAAGGTACCAGCTTTTTTATTATACCCTCGTATGTTTATAAACAATTCCCGTTTCCCTTATGTTTTTACAATGAAATAAGTGTAGTTTAACATTATATTCATTTAGAAGGCTGTATTCGTGCTGGATAATCTGGGCACAGTGTAACACGGAAGTTGTGTGAATCAAGTTATCTCTTTCATGCAGCCTCCAAGAGGACGTTGTGGTTATCTCAGGAATGATACAAGCAAGTTGCATCCGTTCCGTTATCCTACACAGAAGTGATATATTTGCATATGTTTTGACCATCACTGCAAAATTTTCATTCTTCCTCAACATCTTTAACGGTACAGCAGTTATAATACAACGATGGACGGAGAGAATTTTGTAAGTATAGTTCTACAGAATAACATTAATTTGTATGTATAAACTGTTTATTACTCGGACTCAATATTCGATACAGGTTTTGGATATATATATATATTCCTTACTCTATTTACAAATCATACTACCAACGTCCGAACACCATGTACAGTGGGATCCATTAGTATTATGCAGTATTTTATTTGACCAAATAAGAGCTTCATAAATTCAAAACAGCTTCTACATCAACATTATTGCTTAAAATAGTCATAGACAATTTGAAGAGTAATATTCATGGCTCTCACTGTACATCAAAGACAAATAAACAAATAAATGGTGTTAGTTTGTTAGCGATGTTAGTGTTGTTTATTCGTTTATTTACCTTTTCTTCAAAATTTTCAACATTCGCTCCTCCATTTCTTCTCCCCCCGCTTTTTTATTTTCTGTTTTTCCATTTCTCACACTCTTAAATTTCTCCATCAGTTCGAAACATATTCTGAGCGACAGACGTATATTTTCTATAAAATCAGAAAACAAAGGTGTATTTCTTTTTTTTCCCGGTTATATACGTAAATATTTTTACAAGCGTATCTATTCGTATCTCCATGTCCTTGCACGTTTCTTCCAGTTTTCCCAGTAATCTTCGGCTAAACCATTCTCTTCACAGAAATTTACGTAGCATGCAATCTGTTTCTCCACTTGTCGTCCATGCCCCTTGTTCCATAGACTTCTCCGTTCTTCCGTCGCAGCCGTCTCCTCTTTTACATCACCGTACAATAAACTGAACTTCAGCGGGAGTGTTGCCATCTGAAAATAGATAGATTAATATGTTAGTTATATTTTACACAGACTGTAATCAGTCATATATTAATTCACACATAAACATGTGATACGACATGGGAGGCTTTGCGGAATGCTTACCATCACTATGAGCTAGGTGTTGAAGACGCAGAAGATTTCGCAGAGCTCATCAGGTCTATTCCGAGGTAGCTGGAGGAGCAAGTTACAATCGATCGAGGTTCGTCGTGACCGGAATCGGCAAAGCCTCCAGATTTTTGAAAAAGTTTAAATTTTTTTGAAAAAGGTTGAAATTTTTTTTTGAAAAAAGTCGAATTTGTTTTGGAAAAAGGTGACTTTTTTTGGAAAAAGTCGACATATTTTTAAAAAAGTGAAATTAGAGTTCCCTCAGTTACGGCCCTGTTTGCCCTGGACCTCATGTTTCGAAGGGTCCCTTAGTTACGGCCCTGTTTGCCCTGGACCTCAAGTTTCAAAGGGAACCTTACGGCCCTATTTTCCCCAGACCTCAAGTTTCAAAGGTCCCTCAATTAGGGTCCTGTCTGCCCCAGAGTAAAGGTAATTGTACATTCGGAATCTACACATACCCCACTTTTAAGACTGTAGGCCCTGTACTCATGTTTCAAAGAACCCCCAGATAAGGGCCCCACCTCCAATCCTCTTTGCCTCAAAAGTAATTATACATTCGGAATCTGTGCGTTTGGAACCCCTTTCTAAAACTGTAGGCCCTGTACTCAAGTTTCAAAGAACCCCTGTTCCGACTCTGTTTGTCCCCGAGTAAAACTAATTGGAGATAAGGGACCCCGGTCTTGTCTATCCTAAAACTAATTACAGATTTGGGCGTGTTCGGTACCACGTTTTAAACTGTAGGCCCTGTACTAAAAGTCCCCGGTTAGCTAAATTGTTTTCACAGTTACGTTCTCCATTTTTCGGTTGTGAGTGTGTAATTTTTAACACCAGTGAATCTGAGGCAGGATGTAACAAAGAAGTCGTGCTTCTATGAATAGACCTCTATCGAATTCGAATTCCAGACGGAAATCGTTATATGATAACGATAACCGCTGCTAATTAGTCTACATCGAACATATGTGTTGCAACCATTACAAAGTTTTCGTTCTCTGCCGACGCTTCAACAGTACATGGCCAGCAAGAAAGTTGCATCCGTTCCGATAATGTCTAAACCCTACACCGCAATTAAAATTATCTCTTGCCCGCAGACTCAAAAAGGAAGTTGTGGTTGGTTATCTCTGGCATGCATAATCAGCAAGGAAGTTGCATCTGTTCTGTTAATGACTAAACCCTACATAGAACTGATATGTATGTGTTGTCACCATCACTGCAGAGTTTTCATTCTTCCGTAACGTCTTTACTGGTACAGTGTTGTATTGATGGAGGGAGAGAATTTTGTACGTATATTACATCTATTTATTTCGATACAATAATAACATTTACTTGTATGTACAAACTGTTTTATTACTTCAACTCATAGTACAGTTTTTTAGATATTTTTTTACACATTCTTTGTTAACATACGGGTAATTTAGTATAGGTTTCTCGCAGTGGCGACGATTAGGTTCCAAAACTAGGAGGGCAAAGTGCGAAAACTGGGGGCATCCAAACTAGGGGAGCAAAGTGACAAACTGGGGCAAAGACCGTTTACTTTTCCCTCGCAGGTGAGTTTTAGCATAGTGCAGGGCCACAAATTACAAAAAATGAGTAGGCGAAACAAATTCTTAACGACAAATGCGAAGGTACATATTGCGCTCTCTGTATGTTTTCTACAAAATCACCGAATACTGACGCATTTCTTATCCTTTCAATAATGAAGCTGAATATCTTGACCAATGTGTCCACCTTCACTTCATGCATATTTAGGGTGATTGGGACGGGGGTCTATGTTTGGCTCGATTGCTGTTTAATTTCAGTATTATGCACATATGGGGTAATTGGGACAGGACCCAGGGGATATCCAGATATTATGGGCAATTCGAGATCATATTTGGAATGTTTTGTACACCAAGTGGACGTTATCTAGACAATATACTTTAGTTAGACATTTTTGTACGTACTTTGGATATTGTGTGGATACAAAAAGTACATTTTAGACTACATTTGGATCTTATCTGGAAACGATTTAGATATGAATAAAACTTGTTATTTTTTAACATTTTCTGGGTGTTATTGGAATGTACAAAAGATGTTTCCTGTTTGGAACATATTATTGAAATTTTCGTAGCATTATATGGATATAACAGGGACTCTTTAGAAATTTATTATAACCCTATTAGGACACCTTTTATATATCAAATAGCTGTATCCTTAACTGAATTGCATAATTCTTACGAAATCGTGTATGCACAAGAAAATACTCTCCATTTGTAAGAAACATATATGGAAATACGGGAATATCATCTGGATTATATTTAGAAAGATTTTGAAAACTTCAAATTCAAACTTGGTGGTGTTTAATATCCATACACCTCTCAATATCACATAACATTTTCAAAAATCTCCGCCGCCACACAATATCTTAAATCCAAACAATAACACCCTTACCCTTTTCCAATATTTTTGGTATACCCCTGAACTTTAACTCCTTTCCGAAAATGTAGTATGTCCCTCAATAATTACTTCCACTACTATATAATAATATTGACAGCAATTCCCCCATTTGTGAACAACCCTCATATATTATTTTCTTGTCGCACCCCCATTTATTCATCTTATCTTTTATCCCAAAATTTATATAACCGTAATGGTAAATATTCCTCCAATTCTTTTTATCCTGAGTGTTACATAACCCCTTTAAGATTCCTACAAATAATTCATTTTTTGAATATATTATTTTCCTCTCTTATCGAACCCCATCTTCACCTATTCCTCTTTTTATCCTCCTTATTTTCAAAAGACACCACATTTCTTACCTACAAGAAACGAACAAACCTTTCCCCACACAAGAACGTTACCAGATCTTATTATCTTTTATCCCTTCTATTTTTACCATCTTTTATCCAACATCACTTTTACCGTTAAACATATTTCAAACAGGCACAATTCCTAGAAGATTACGCTCAACCGTTTCCCTTCTCTTCTTCAACCGTCACAGACCCATTAACAGCCGGAAACCCATATCTCCAGCCCGACAAACACGCCACACGTATCACTCAACCGTTCCAAGAATTCCATAACAATCGGAAACCCCTATCTCCACCACAACAAACACGCCACACTCCTTCCCGTCCTTTTCAATTAACGACCGACAAAATCACAATTCCAAGCAACCAGTCGTCGCCGAATTTTCTCCTTCCCCCACCACAATTTCATAAACGCCAATTACCATCCTATCTCCCTAATTAAACGCACATTCTTATCTCATTCCTCCTCCCAATTCTCAGAATTTCAAAATCATCAACGCCACCTCAAAAACCGGAAACACATATCACAATTCCAACGAAAACTGCGCGCACGCCCAATTTATGACGTCACAATTCTCTCAGCCAATCAGGGAAAATCCATATTCCGAAAAAAAACAGTTATCTCCTCCCCAGAATGACTCATCAACGCCATCTCTCCTCAAACAACGGAAACACGTATCACGATTCCCAGAATTTAAAACTCATCAACGCCATCTTTCCTCAGACACCGGAAACACGTACTCCAATTCCGAGACACCGTCACAGGAATCCACTACTTTTCCTCCACAACCAATCAAAATCCTACACACAAAACAAAACCCCGCCCACGCACCAATCAAAATCAGACTCACAAAATAAACCACGCCCCTTTTATGACGTCATCACGTAAAACAATACACTTGCTTGCCCACACACCTACATCATCAATTGATCTTTGATCGATCTTTTCCAATCAATTGATTTATCGGACTCAATGGGGGTACATAACTACTATAGCCATTCCGTAAATCGAACAACCTACTATAAAAATTCTTGACACCGGAAAACATGTGCGAACAACTCGTAGATAAGTATTTACTGTTAAGTATGTAATACATTGTGAGTCATCCCTAGAAATATACGCAAGGGTACATGTTTATTAACCTCTACTTGCTTACGTCACTAGAAAAAGTCTCTAATCATTATCTACTAGTAAGTTGTACGTGCGAAAAAATATATGCGTGAGAAAAGTGATTTAAGGCAGGTTGTTTTTGTATTTGTTCCCCAGTGAAGTGAGGCGTTGGATAGGGAGGATGTTGGAAGAAAGTTGTCTGTAGTAGAGGAAACGAACGGGAAAAAAGGCCTTAACATGGAAATAATTGCAACACAAATGTTTTTGTGCCAGATTGTGCGGAATGATATATTATAAATGTTTGGAGAAAATCCGCCATCTTGGAAAATGGCGGCAAAAATTCAACTTAAAACTTAAAAAGAAAAATCTCGTACACGGTGCATTGTACACAAGTGAAGATAACCAAAATAAAAGAACAGAAAATTTGCTAAAAGCACACTTTTCCCATGACGTCCGACATCTGAATCAAACATACGGGGACAGGTGGATAGGTCGCGGTGGACCAACTCCTTGATCACCACGATCGCCGGATCTAACTCCTCTTGACTTTTTCGTATGGAGACACATGAAGAGCTTTGTTTATGAGACTCCTGTAGTGTCGGAGGAAGACCTGGTTGTACGAGTTAAAGGCACCAAGAATTAAAAAAAATATATATATGCAGAAATTTGTATTCAGATCAAATCGTTGGATAATATGGTATGAAATGTGTGGATGAATACCCCATAAACTGTAAATGTGCAAATGAGGCGTTAATATTAATGTAAAACAGTCTTTATGCGCAAATCTGATTTCACAAAACACTACCTCACAGGTCTACCTGTAGGGATGACCTTGAGAATTAAGAACATGAAGGAAGCAACTACTTCAACTTATCTTGAAGTATTGATCAAAAATTTCAAATATCGTTGTTCTTAATTCAACACAATACACCAATTAACTCCTTGCTGATGAAGAAAGAAGGAGTAAACATGGGTGCCAATAGTTTCCAGAGTTCTCAGAGAAATATAGAAACCTCCAAACCAGCAACGTCTTGGAATTTCTTGTTGTGTGACGTCATATTCTACAATCAACTGGAAAACTAAATTCCTTGCTTTGTATAATGCATGTAAGCCAAGGACTCTCACTTGAACTTGGAACTCATTTCTCACTATTCTGACCAGTTATTAAAACTTCGTTGCATTGTACACTCACCGGCAATACAAATGGGACACCTATAATCTGAAATACTCGCTTCTTTGCAAAGTATTATGTATGTTACCTAACTTATCGGCAATAAGTGGATTTTAATAGCAAATTTTCAAAGGCAACTTCTACCACTGCCGTACAGTTCAATTCAATAGTGATAGTCAATTTGTCTAATAATACTTATGCTCCTCACTGTAGAATTTACAGCAATTCGAACTGAGAACATTACTGTGGTAAACTGTATTACATATTCATCCATTTGTTAGTTGTATTAAATCAGTACGAATCAAGTCTTGATATCACAGTTGTGTCATAAACCTGACAGAAGCCGATCAGTGTTGCTGCAATAAGGTTCAAGTCCTTAGTTTCACCATATTTTCGTTAAGTCGTATTTATCGTCGTGACATCAGTGCCCTTTACGCTTTACGGTAATCTCACAGACGCATAACCAACACACCTTTATGGGTAAACAAATGAAACGCTCCTTTTGCAAGACTATCGAGTGGTGTGATGTGTGCTGAAGGGGAGGGGGGGGAGAGAGAGAGAGAGAGAGAGAGACAGGGAGAGAGAGAGAGAGGGAGAGAGAGAGAGAGAGAGATATTGTGAATGAGAAAGGGGGCAGGATTACGCACGGCGAAATACACAGAAAATATGAATAAATATAAATAAATCCTGGCTATCGACCAGGTCAGTTCTGGAACTGTTTGATTTCATTTAATTTATTACCATCGACTTGATCATACAAGTACAAATTGCACTATGATGTAGGATAAGTCAAGTACATTAATGTCTGATTTTGAATACATAGGAATTAACACATACTTATGCATCTATTAAAATAGTAATACAATAACATGGGGAAAGTTACAAAGTAATGTAATACTAAAAAAAAGGGGAGAAGAAAAAGTTTAAAATGTAATGTCCATTATTGGAAAATGTGATGTAAGTTATCTTCTGTACCATAAAACAAATATTTTATTAGCAAGCTCTTTACTTTAATTTTAAATTTAGTTCGATTGTGATTCTTGAATTCCTCTGGCAATTTGTCATATGGTTTTACACCTTGAAATCCTAGACTACTTTGTGTTTTGGATGTGCGAACAGTTGAAAGGTGGAGGGAGTCATGCATATGAGTGCTGTAATTGTCTATACCCATATTCTTTAGAACATTTCAGAATTTCTATGAATAAAGCACGATGTTTCGATTAGGTACACGCATGAAAGAGGTAATATTTGAAAATAACTGAAAATTTGTTTTGTTGGGTTTGAGAGGGATACATTCTTCATTATTTGTAATATCAGTTTTTGCCAAATAAAAACTTTCTGCATTTTAGGTTAACTGCCCCGGAATGAGATACCATATGAGAGTACAGGTTGGATTTGTCCAAAATACGTACGTCACAGTCAGCACAACCGACACATCTGACAGATACACCTTTATGTTTTGCACCTTACTTCCTACAAGAATAACAAAATGTAAATATCGAAGGTATAGCAAGGTCATTAGAATTATACAGGTCGAGCACATTTTAAGTTGTAAAGCACACCCACTGGAAACTTTTTTAACGTTTTATGTATCATGCATGAGACTTTGTACACAGCAGCACCTGAGGTTCTGTAAGTCGAACAAAGACACTTGGGCACTGAGTGACGATTTCTTATTTATTTCAGGAACTCTGTGTCGACTCTGAAAGAAAAGAATTTGAATTATTTTAAACGCAAACTTAGCGGGAAACGTAATCCGAAAAAAAAAAAACATTTATCATGTATGTAAGGCTTTTAGTGGGCCATGCCTAAAGACATCTGCAACCTTGTCTTGTGTTGTCAGAAAGAACCCTTGCTTTTCCTAGCCAAGTGACGTCAAGTTCTCTGATTAAACACATGAAACCCAATGATACGGAACCTGGAGTGACAATTAGTAGCTATATTTTATTTTTGAATTTCTTTTAGCTATTTTCAAGTACGTCTTGGGTCGGGTATTCAAAACTTTTTTTTCTTTCTGAAGATTATTTGATCCTAATACTGAATAAAAAAATTGGAGCTAGGAAATAAGTATTTACGACTGTACAGCCATTTAAAGTTGAGATTTTGTCGTTTGAAATTGTTGAGTCCAAATTCCACACCGATTCCGGGCTCCGCCCCTGGGGTAATTGACTTACCGCTCCCTAGCGCTACCGCGGCCCCGCCTTTATCTATAGAGTCCCTTTTTAAAGGCATGTTCGAAATTGGCCGGAGTCACCTGCCCCCAACACTATTTCTCACTGTTTTCCGCAGTGACACATGAAGAAACAAAAATTTAAGGTTAAAAGTAAAGCTAAGAAGGTAACTTACCTCTTTTCCCCAAGGACAGGCATTGAAGGTCGAAGTTGTAAGTGAAAGTCGGAAAGTAAAGCCAGTCGTATGTAATAAGTCGTGTTTCTTGTCCTTTTGCTCAGAATACTACTCTACCCCTTCGATCCATCATAAAAATAAGAAGTCCCAAATTATCTCAGCCCACAAGTCATTCAGAAAACGGCCTGCAGTTGCCTAAAAGAAATGTGCACGATGTTCCACAAGATAACGTAGTTACACACGCTGATAATACCGTTCAACAATATGTTGAATGATATTCCTCATCGCGTCTCGTCGCTGTTTTCCATACCTGTCAAACCACATGAACTCATCCAGATATTCCTCCAAAAAGTGGGACCACATAACATTCCTTTTCCTCATATGCCTTTTCGCAACAGACCAATATACCTCAATCCTGTTAGTGCAAACTCCTCTTACCGGATCAACGAAGTGCGCCTTATGTTTCACAGTCGTGTGAGTGTAAGAGGAAACACCACCAAAACGTGAAATACATTTGTAAGACGCCCATTCATCTGACCAGATATCCGTTCCTGGAAGAATATGTTTCTCGATCAACGGAACGAGGGTTTCGGATGTACGATCGTCAACAAGCAGAAGCAAGCCTCTTTCTGCGTTGCAATCGTACATGCCGAAAACCCACCGTTCCGGAACTACCCTTCCTCTGTTGTACTTCCTCCTGCAAAACACGCTCTCATCCATCTGTACAACAGAGCCCACACCACCTAAGCTGTCGTCTGACTGAAGTATCTTCCAGGAACAAATATCTCGCAGATACCGGTAAAACTGAATAACGTTCTTCTTTCGCAAACCACAAATATCACATCCCAAACGAACACTACTCCCGCAACACCAAAGAACCATCATCGAGAATATGTCGCGCCAAGGCAACTTCATATTCTCGAAGAATGTTCAAGATGTCACGGAACGATCAAACCTACACTTTGGACAACGCCACCAAGCCCACTCAGAATCACCTCTGCCATACCGTAATCTCATGAACACATTCCTACGATACCTTCTGGAACACCGTGCACATTTCCTCGAAGCAGCCAGCAGACCATCTCCCTGTAAGTCAAGTACAGTGGGATCCATGAGTATTACCGTGCAAATTGTCCATCACCATGTTCGTGAACTTTATTTGACCAAATAAAAACTTAAAGAATTAAAAGAAAAGTCAAAACAAGCTGTTGACAACTTCTGCACCAGCATACATAAAACATCATCGCTTAAAAACGCATAGCATGTAAGAGAAAAATTAATGGAAATAGTCATGGACAATTTGCAAGGTAATATTCATGGATCACACTGTACAATGTCCCGTACGTCTCGTCGAACAAAGTCCTCTATGTCCTTCATCCGTTGAACGTCTGTCAATCTCATCTCTAGTCCTTCTGTTTTAATTCGATGTCACTCAAATCAATCCGAATGTCTGAAGTCGCACAAAACAATTGCAATGTTCAAATGCCCAATCCGCCAATAAATTACATAAATAATATATTGAAATCGCAAATTATCCCATTGCACAAGTCATTCATAACAAGAAAAAAATTGCAAATTATCCCATTGCACAAGTGAAGGATAAGAAGAAAATGAAAATGTTCAGACGTAAGCCTGTGACATCAATCCAAGATGCGCCATGATGAAATCGCTGCAAAACCGTTTTGACGTTACATAAGGAATGGAAATATTGAAAAACGTAAGTTTCCTAGCACGTAGATCTAACAAAAATTACTTTCAGCTCTATTAAGAAACATCGTTTCTTATTAAGAACTAATTTTTGTAACGAAAACATTCGAAGTGTGCGGAAAATCGAGGGTGTAGAAAAGGGTACCGGAGCCTGTAATTTTTTCTAATGATATGTAAATTTATTCTAAATATATGGAAATCAATTCTAAATACATGCAAACTAGTTATCGCCCGAGGGCACAAACAGGCACAAGCGTATTCATAAGCTACTCTCGTTCAAGCCATAGTCCCTATTATTGTATGCTGCTATAGCAATTTGCAATTCCATCTCTGTCCACAGCCCATACATTCCCCGGTCCAATTTAGGAAACACGTGGTGGTCCAACTAAGGCAATTATACCCCGTTAATAAAAGTATAACGCTACACGACCATACGCAACTAAACCAAAGTTTTACCACATGTAGTTAGTGGTTAATGAATGTCACTTTTATAATATACTACAGGACATTCGATTACTTACCTCTAGTCTACATAAGAGCTTAAGTTCCGAAGGACAATAATTGCAACACGAATAATGGAAACACAATAACAGCACTCCTACTTCGTCGAACGTCTCTAGTTGATTGATTATTCAGTCATTTTACATGGCACTGACGCCAACCAGTAGTGCCAACTCACCTGTTTCAAATACTCATCTATAAGCAAAACAAAGGCGGTCCAAATTATGCAACGGTCTAATTTCGGCAATTCTCCCCTATACTTCCGGTCACTTAGTCACAGGAAACAATATATTTTGTTGTAAAATATCGCTACAATTTCACCATTCGAATTTCATTAACTATTTCCAGAAATCTCAAGGGGGAGCAAGTGCCCACCCTGGACCTCCCCTGTTGGCTCCCTTAGTCGTGACCTGTTTCTCTAATGTTATATTTAATATTTGTTAAGTTCCATCAATTTTAACAGTAATTACGATGTTCTGCTTTGTTTCAATACATACTCATTTATGTGTTTATTTATTAATATTTATTTTAATTAAATGAGAATCTATTGGAACTAAAAATAGTTGGATTGCTTTCTTCCACATGTAGGAACATATGGAGAATCAGATGGAAAATCCATTGAGAGATAATAATGAAGAAATGTTTATTTCTCCTCCGTCACATTTTATTATCATTTGTATGTTGTCCTTAGAAGTGACAGTGCAAAACATGTTATTTTATGTTGAGTTGAGCTACTTCTTGGTAGGTGTATTAGTTAGCAGAATAACAGACTCTGTAGCTAAGTAGAACTAATTTTATTTGAATTTTTCTAATTAGTAATAATGAACATAACAATTGAATATGAAACAAGTGCGTTGTTGCTAAGGTTTTCAAGTGTCTACTATTGTTAAAATTTTCTGTGAGTTCTTCTCTCAATAGTGTTAATACAAACTTTATATTAAAATTATTTTATGGAAATTATGCTTTGCTCAGCTAAGACTACAAAGTGAAACTTCCTTCAGAAGGCTGCAAATGCTCAAACCATTAAGGTACGTTGTTGCATAAATATTCGACTTTGTTTGAATAGGATAGCATCTTGTCCACTGAGGCATCGTTTTGGAGTTACAGTAGAGCATCGATTATTCGAAACAATTCGGTACTGGGGGTGCTCGGATAACAGATTTTTCGGATATCCGATCAAAAAAAGTTGTACCAGTATCATAGGAGCAATATAAAACAAAGAAACAGTGATATAAAGAAACAGTGATATTAAACACATTTTGTATATATTTTATATCACACGTCTTACAAACACATAGCTTAGTACAGTAAAGTAGGCCTACAGTTTAGGAAAGAAGTCCAAAATTGTGTTTTGCTTCAGAGCTGAGACTCGTTTTTTTGCCACTAAATTTCGCACACGTTTTAAAGACAGCATTTGGACAGCATCACATTCTTCTTGTTGTTCTAACCACTTCATAGCCATCTCAAGGCAGTAAAAAGCTTCTTCACTCGATGGTCCTTTTTCAGCACGGTCGTCGTCGCTAGGCTCTTCCTCATCGTCGATGACACTGGCAATGATTTCATCGTCCGTCAATATTTGATAGGCAATGTCATCGACATCACATTCGAGCCAGTCTTGAATGTTTTTCTGGTCGTATTCTTCAAATCCTGAAGATTCTTTAATCAGTCCAGCCAGTTGTAATACAAATTGGTTGTTTGGTGGCTCTTCAGGTGCAGTAATAGACTCGTCTAACGAAAGGAGCTTATTCCAAGCTTTTGCTAGTGTAGTGTCCTTGACAGTATCCCAAGCTTCTGCTGCCATGTAAGTACACATCATCCTTCAAGTTAATTTCGGTGTACACTTGCTGAATTGTTTTGTCATATTCTTCCCCGATCAGAATCATACGCAGCAGTGCCTTTCTGTAATAACGTTTGAAACTTTCAATAACCCCCTGGTCCATCGCTTGGAGGACTGAATTACGTTGGGAGGCAAGAAAACAACACTAAACTTTCCGTTGTCACTGACGACGCGAGGTTGGTCACGTACGTCGGTTGGCAGAGAGGGATGTTTCGGTTCATCGGTATTCGGAATCGATGTTCTACTGTAGTATTAATGGAAAACCAAGTAGTGCAATTCAAATTTGGATCGAGCTGTTTGGTGGCTAGGTGTATTGGCTACTAGGTGCGTTTCCGTTGTTGTCACCCAGTTGGCTTTTGGGTGATCGACAGCTCCTCTTACCGAGGGTGCGTTCCGAATGTCATAAGCAGGAAACGGATTTATATGTAAATGCATGAAGCTGAAATCAGTTATATTTTGTATTACCTTTGCATATCATGGCATGTAGACACGAAAAAGCCAGTTTTTATTTTCCATATTTGTACTTTAGGTTTTGGCTCATATTTTACATATTTTTTATTTTATTTTTACACATTATTTCCATATTTCAGGAGATTTCTCAACATATACTCCATATTCGCGCAAGAACTATTCGTACATGTCCCCGTGTGATTGAAGTGTTCCGTGAATTTCTTGCCAAAAACTGACAAATTTGAAATACGCTCCCATTACGTCTTGCGATATCAAACGCAGTTTTAGTCAATATAAATCCATCTTAAGACACAACAGAAGGAAACTTACGTTCGAACACTTAAAACAAAATTTTGTTATTCATTGTTTTGGAAACAGAAAATGAAAGCACATTCTGTGTTGTTTTACAGTTAATGTCAATGTAAGTGTACTGTATTTTATGTAGCTCGTGTAGTGTCTTATTAAAAATGTAAATTTTTACAACTTTAAGTCCATATTTAACTGCACATTTTGTTGAAAATAACTAAATATGTATTTACATATTTAGCACATTTTTACTACATATAAATCTGTTCCCTGGACATAAGTAACGGAAAGCACGAGCCGAACGAAAATATCTGGCCTCGTGAACCTGCTGAAACCAGTCATGATTGTGACTTTAGGCACCGACTGTGTGTCGTTTAGAATATTTACAAATAACGGACAGTAAACCCCGTACCAGCTAACTGTAGACCAGGCGAACGGGAACAAGTCTCTGCGAAAGTAGTGACGCGAGACGGCTCCACCAATGAACAATGAGAGAAACGGGATTGCGTAACGGGCGACCGGAGTTACCCGATTTCCTGCTTTGCTCTGTAAGCGTTGCAAACTTTTGCCAGCGACAATACCGTACGCACATGGCAAACGGACCGTATTTTTGTGTCTAGGTCCGTACGCTTGGTTTAAGAATTTCTTAGGGAAATATTGAGGATAAAACTGCAAGTGCAAATTTTGACAAGCCGTGCATTTAGCCTACGGACTAAGGTCTGGACCGTACGTCCGTACATGCCATAAAATTTCCGTACATGCACGGTCAGAACAGTTTGATTGGCAACGCTGCGCTTTCTCCACACGATTTCCCTCTTCCTCCTTACAACAAAACACTCAAGCCTACAATCTACATCATAACGTATACATCTACACAAATAATATCAGGCGCGGATGCACCGGGAGGGCAATAGGAGCGATCGCCCCTCCAAACTGGCTGGTTTTTGGATATATTATCATTATGTCTAATGCTTTTGAAGACTCAAATATCCTATCTCTTGTTACCAAGTTTAACAGGTTTGATAATATTTTTTTAAAAGTTTAATTTAAGTCCATTTTGTACTAGAGTCTAATCAGAATTGAACCAATTGTTTAAATTAGGTTCTTTGGCCTTCTCGACGGGGCAATGGTAACTTTCCCGCCTTCTAATCAAGAGGTTTTGGAGGCACCTGCTTAAAGTTTCCTGCTTCTCTCTCTCTCTCTCTCACACACACACACACACATATACACTTCCACAGAGAGAGAGAGAGAAAAGCAGGACACTTTAAGAAAGCGCGTTTGGAAACAATAAGCACTTGGAAGAAAGGTCTTGAGTTCAAATTCCGAGTATGTTCATGACTTCCCTCATCACTACCATAAGTTCGTTAGCCATTGTTATTGTTGCATCACAATTAAAGTTCAAAAAGCAGAAAAATGATGTGAAATGACAAAAATGTAAATTAGCACAGCGGGAAAATTGAGAAGAGGTTTTTGTGTAATTTACCTTTGTACTTCTTCACTGTACTTCGTCTGTAGGCCAATACCAACCCCTCCCCTCCCCCTACCACTCATATACATATATCAGATAGTTGGGCTTATTAAAATGTATCGTACAGCTATCGTACTTGCGGGCAACAGATTAGTGTATTTAAAGACAATAATATTAAAACGAAAAAGGTTTTGTTCATTTCACGTTATTACAATTACATTCCTTACTGGAGGAAAAGGAACTGTTTCTAGTAATTCGACCGCACACAAAATACTTACTTTCTCATTTTATAAATACCGTACCTAATAAGGCTTGAAGCCATATGCTATTATTCTGTATATTGCGTACAATCTGTGGTGTAAATATTGGAATTACTCTGAGTTTCTCTGGCGAAATGAAAGGGAATTGGCGGAGATAAATCCTCTATCACTCTATATAGGCGATAGACTAGGGTACCTGAAACCATGGCTCTTTCATCCATTACATTGGCCGGCCTGTTTGAGGGGATGGGGTGGAGGAGTAAACACAGAAATCTTCCCTTTCCTTTCCAGCGGCTGGCTCTACCTAAATCGGTCTGGCGTTCGAGAAGCCTGCTAGAGTAGCTCCTTCCAGCCTGTCTGGCGATCGTACCGAGGAGTGAGATGCGCGTGAAAAAAGGTGTTGCATATGAACTGTGGCTTCGAAATGTTGTGACTTGAAAATAAACTCTGTACCAGCCAACTGTAGACCGGGCGAACGAGAACAAGTCTCTGTGCAAGTAGTGACGCGAGACGGCTCCACCAATGAACAGTGAGAGAAACGGGATTGTGTAATGGGCGACGGGAGTTACCCGTTTTCCTCCTTCGCTCTGTAAGCGTTGAAAACTTTTGAAAAGGATAATACCGAACGCACATGGCAAACGGACCGTATTTTTGCCTCCAGGTCCGTACGATTGATTTAAGAATTTCTTAGGGAAATATTAGGGATAAAACTGCAAGAGCAAATTTTGACAAGCCGTGCATTTAGCGTACGGACTAAGGTATGGATCGTACGGTTGGCAACGCTGTGCTTTCACCACTCGATTTTCCTCCTCCTCTGTCAATAGTTAGCTAGGACAGGGTATAATTAGATGCGTGAGGTCATCGATCTATCACTGTTAGACTTGCTACTCCTCGGTGTACGTCCCTGGGGCGCAGTGGATAGGTCAGTCTGTAGCTCCTCCCCTTGCTACTAAACTGCGCAGACTCTTTGGTCTTGCTTCACCCGCAAAGATACAGCTCTTCAGCCTCAGCAATGACAGTGTCATTGTAAATAGCCTAATCGAGATAATTCAAGCCTTAAACAAATATTTTAAGGTAGATAGATTAAGCAATAAATAAGCTTTAAAATTATATAGCTACAGTGTAACAACCAATAAAATCAATAAAATACACCGTGGTCACAAAAACACTCCCTGGTTTTGAAAGGGTATAACTTTAATACCAAAAGTAGTATTCTACAGAAATATTCACAGTAGTTGTAAAAACTCATAAAATTTTCGTGGTGTTCATTGGAATTACAAATGCTCAATGCGCGCGCCACCTGTTACGCGGGAAACATCGAGACGATAATCCAGCTCCAACCACACCTTCTCAAGCGTATCCGGTGTGATGAAGTTGACAACTGTACTGATGCGATCCTGAAGATGATTCAAGGTTGTGGGTAGTGGAGGTACATAGACCTGGTCCTTCACGAACCCCCAAAGGAAAAAGTCACAAACTGGCATGTCCGGTGATCGTGGGTGCCACTTGCATAGATTTTGATCATTGGGTCCAGCTCGTCCTATCCAACGGTGTGGGAGGTTCTCATTCAGAAAGCTGCGTACAGATTGATGCCAGTGTGGGGGCGCTCCATCTTGTTGTAGAATGTAGTCACTTCTCTCTGCAGCAAGTTGAGGAATTAACCAGTCACGTAGCATTCATAAGTAGCTTTCACCTGTGATTGTTGGCTCCTCAAAGAAGAACGGACCGTACACTCGACGCTCTGACACTGCACAAAAAACATTCACCTTGGATGAGTCACGTTTCACAACAAGAGTGTCATGCGGATGCTCGCTTCCCCAGATCCTAACATTATGCCTGTTCACTTTTCCACTCAAGTGGAAGGTCGCCTCATCATTAAAAATGATCTTTGTCAGAAAGGTTTCATCGTCCTCCATTAAAGTGTGGATAGTCTCGCAAAACTCACGTCTCTTTACTTTGTCTTGTGGATATAACTTTTGAACCAATTGCAGCCGGTACGGGTGAAAACGCAAACGCTTCCGTAAAATCTTGCTTACGGTAGCTGTGGCACCTGCAACTGCCTGCTGGCTTGACGTGTTGATTTTCTGGGACTGCGTACAAAGGCTTCTCGCACACGCTCCACAATATCCTCAGAGATGGACGGTCGGCCAGAATGTTCTTTTCTTTGATCACAAATGCATCCTCTCTCAACAAATGTTTTATGCCACTGCAGAATAGATTTGTGTGTAGGTGGATCAACATTAAACTTCCGTTTAAATGCACGCTGCACTCTCACAACACTGCTTGTTATTGTAAATTCTAACACGCACCAGCTTCTTTGCTGCGGAGTGAACGCTATTTTCGATGTTACTGCCCTCTAGCTACCGAATTCACAACTAGCGATTCTGAAAAGAAACATATTAAAATATTTTGAGTTAAGTGAGCTTTGGATATCAATTTTATCAAAATATTCAAGTAACTATTAATTTTATGACATCTTAAAACCAGGGAGTGTTTTTGTGCTCACGCTGTATTTTAAAAATCTTTGTAAAACACACAACGAAAGAATTCGACCATTATTTTTGCATGAACCCTAATACTATTGAAAATGTACAAAAATACAAACTAGTAATCCCACATCCTCTGCCTAGCTTCAGTACCCACCAGCACTACAGAGCCCATATTTAAACCACAGCACAAATTTAGATCTAATTTAACATTAGTGAAGATATAATAGATGTGTAAGCATTGGAGACGTCTGTTCAGCCCACTCTATACTCTGCAGCAACATGGCAAAGCAGAAGGAAAAGAATGAAGGTAAGTGAAAGACGTTGCAGAGAAGAAGTACTACACGTGGGTGGAATATCGTAAGCATGTGTATTTACAAGGGAAATGGACGTCAGTTTCCAACAAAGGTAAATTTACGTACATTGATAGTTGTAACGAATGGATTCGAGAAAGCCTTGCTGGTGATCTTGAGTTTTTGACGAGTTGCTCAGGAGATTAAAAAAAAGTTGCAATTTCCTCTTTTACAAACCAATTATAATGTACTAAGTTTCTGCTAATAACATAGCAAAGCTGTGTGCCAGTTAATTTATTCGAAATGCACTTTTTTGTACATTCTGGGTATCACTGAGCGACAGCGTAAGTTGGGCCTTCCTTTGGGTAGGGGGCAGAGTATAAACCTCAGGTGTCAGGAGGTCAACTTGTAAATTTTAATAAAACTGATAATTTTGGGAGCGAATGCCCACTTTGCTCCCCGTAAAATTATGCAGAGTATCTTCTACTTCTTCGACTTTCAGCTAGAAGTGAAAGTGTATTTAGTTTTCTAGAAATAAGTAGCTGTATATTGCATTTATAAAATACCATTTTATCTATGTAAGGTACCTAATGGAAATGTGGCCAAAGTACAGTTTCATGAGACATAATTTTGGGCAAGTTTTTCAAATGTTGGACAAGATTCCTTTCTTCTTTGTAATAGATGTCAGTGTTTTCGACCATTGTTAACATTAACTATTACGAACGATCGAAATATACTTGCAATAGAGCCCTTTGGCCATGTCACCAACTTTTCTTCACACAAGATATTTAGATTTGGCCACGTTGTGGGCGCAATCATCTTATAGATGGGGTTCTTCATAGATCTTAATGACTTTGAAAATGTCTGCATGTTGTATTGGATGATGGGGAACATATGTATATAAGTTTGAAAAGTTTAGAAAGTAACTTTATGTGTGTATGGGCTCTAATAAGGTACAAATATTCAAACTATTTTTGTCTTTTTTCTTCATAATGAACTGAGTAAATAATAACCGTTTCAAGATAAATAGTTGGATGTTTTGCATCAACGAATTGAATAGCGACACTAATTTGAAAATGCAATATTTACGTATTTTGTTGTTTTCACATTTTTGAACGTAATTGGATAATAACTGTTTTCCGTCATTCCCCTCAAATCCCTACCTTGGGTCTGTAATAAATTCTGATGCTCGTATTTTGAAATTCGGAAAGTCTAGCATAATTCCCTTACAGTAGTTTTCGGGGTGAAAATAATCTTTATTTAAGTTCCCTAGCAACGTCCGTTTCCATGGACAACAACAGGCACGGCAAGCTCTAAGGAATTGCATGTCATTATACCCCCTAAACATTTAGTTAAAACAAGCACGATGTAGATATTTACGCATTGAGTATAACAATATATACGTAATTGTATCTGGGCTGAAACTGCTTATTATGTAGATGTCGCCCTTGTTTGAGGCACCTTTTCAAAACCAGGAGTTCATTCATCTGTGTGCTATTGATCTGTGAGAAATATAATGTAGCTAGATAATTAAGAATTGAAGGAAATAATGTGTGCAAAAGAAATGCCCGTGGCAACGGTTGCTAAGGACGTGAAAAAAGGGCATTTTCACCCTTAAGGAAGGGTCGATTGAGCGATTTTTGAATTTTCTCGGCCTTTTGGGACGATTTCATGGGGGGTCGTAATCGGGCATTTTTCGCCTCCGGGGCTTCCTTCATGGAGAACATTTATGTCAGTGAGTCAGTGGGATTGGGGCTATATATATATTGGATGGATGGACTCGCGTACTTTCGACGTGGCCTTTGACCACGTCTTGTACGCTCGCATGCGTGATCTTCGGCCACGTTGTGGGCGTAATCATGTTTTAGATGGGGTAAAATGTCTGCATGTTTTATTGGATGAAGCCAAGCAAGTGTATAAGTTCGCTAATTTAAAAAGTTTAGAAAGTAACGTTATGTCTGTATGGGCTCTAAAAAGGTACAAATATTCAAAATATTATTGTCTATTTTCCTAATAATAAACTGAGTAAGTAATAACAGTTTCAAGATAATTAGTTGGATGTTTTGCATAAACGAATTCAATAGCGACACTAAATTGGAAATGCAATATTTCTGCCATTCTCCTCGAATTCCTACCTTGCCTCTGTAATAAATTCTGACTCTGGTATTTTGAAATTCGAAAAGTCTAGCATAATTCCCTTACAGTAGTTCTTGGGGTGAAAATAAACTTTCTGTAAGTTCCCTAGCAACGTCCGTTTCCATGGTGAAGAACAAGCACGGCAAACGCTTTAAATAATTGTTTGTTATTATACCTCTAAACATTTAATTAAAACAACTACGATGTAAATATATTCGCATTGAGTTTACCAATATATACGTTTCGTTTATTTGGAAAGTTTTGAACGTAACTCTGTGTGTGTACGGGCTCTAATATGGTACAAATTTACAAAATATTCAAAATTGTATATTTTCTTAATAATAAAGTGAGTAAGCAATAACTGTTTCAAGATAGTTAGTTAGATTTCTTGTATAAACGAATTCAAGAGCGACATTAAAATGAGAAAACAATATTTACGTCTTTTGACATTTTCACATTTGTAAACGTAATAGAAAAATAATTGTTTTCCGTTGTTCCCATCAAATTCCTACCTCTCCTCCGTAATAAATTCTGACGCTCATGTTTTGAAATACGAAAAGTCTAGCATAATTCCCTTACAGTAGTTTTGGGGGTGAAAATAAACGTTCTTTAAGTTCCCTAGCAAGGTCCGTTTCCATGGACAACAACAAGCACGGCAAAAACTCTAAATAATTGTTTGTTATTATACCTCTAAACATTTAGTTAAAATAACCACGATGTAGATAGTGTGGGGCGTTACCCCCACACCCCCTATACGCCTTCATGGCGTGGTGCTATGCACAGGGGAACACTTTACCTTTACCTTTTACGATGTAGATAACATTTCCGCATTGAGTTTACCAATATATACGTAAGTAATTGATTCTGGGCTGAAACTCCTTATGTAGATGTCACCTTTGTTTAAGGCACCTTTTTGAACCAGGTGTTGATTCATCTGTGTGTGATCTGTGACAAATATAATGTAGCTAGATAATTAAGAATTGAAGGAAACAATGTGAGCAAAAAAGAAAAGCCTTGGAAACGGTTGCTAGGGACGTGAAAAAAGGGCATTTTCACCCTTAAAGAAGGGCTAATTGAGCGATTTTTGAATTTTCTCGGTCTTTTGGGACGATTTCATGGGGGGTCGTAATCGGGCGTTTTTCGCCTCCGGGGCTTCCTTCATGGAGAACATTTATGTCAGTGAGTGAGTGGTGGGATTGGGGCTATATATATATATTGGACTCGCGTACTTTCGACGTGGCCTTTGGCCACGTCTTGTACGCTCGCATGCGTGACCTTCGGCCACGTTGAGGGAGGAATCATGTTATCGATCTTCATATATGACTTTGAAAATGTCTGGATGTTGTATTGGATGATGGGGAACATATGTATAAGTTTGAAAAGTTTAGAATGTAGCTTTATGTGTGTATGGTCTCTAATAAGGTACAAATATTCAAACTATTATTGTCTATTTTCTTAATAATGAACTAAGTAATAACCGTTTCAAGATAATTAGTTGGATTTTTTGCTTTTACGAAATAAATTGCGACACTAAATTGAAAATGTTATATTTACTTCTTTTGTCATTTTCACATTTTTGAACGTAATTGGATAATAACTGTTTTCCGTCATTCCCCTCTTTTGTCTACCTTGCCTCTGTAATAAATTCTGATGCTCGAATTTTGAAATTTGATGAGTCTAGCATAATTCCCTTACAGTAGATTCGGGGTGAAAATAAACATTCTTTAAGTTCCCTAGCAACGTCCGTTTCCATGGACAACAACAGGCACGGTAAGCTCTAAGGAATTGCATGTCATTATACACCCTAAACATTTAGTTAAAACAAGCACGATGTAGATATTTACGCATTGAGTATAACAATATATACGGAATTGTATCTGGGCTGAAACTCCTTATCATGTAGATGTCACCTTATCATGTAGATGTCACCCTTGTTTCAGGCACCATTTCAAAGTCATGAGTTGATTCATCTGTGTGCTATTGATCTGTGAGAAATATAATGTATCTCGACAATTAAGAATTGGAGGAAACAATGTGTGCAAAAGAAATGCCCGTGGCAACGGTTGCTAAGGACGTGAAAAAAGGGCATTTTCACCCTTAAGGAAGGGCCGATTGAGCGATTTTTGAATTTTCTTGGACTTTTGGGACGATTTCATGGGGGGTCGTAATCGGGCATTTTTCGCCTCCGGGGCTTCCTTCATGGAGAACATTTATGTCAGTGAGTGAGTGAGTGGTGGGATTGGGGCTATATATATATTGGACTCGCGTACTTTCGACGTGGCCTTTGGCCACGTCTTGTACGCTCGCATGCGAGTAGTGCAGGTGGGCGGTTTCACAAACCGAAAATGAGGCTCGGTGAGGCTCGCCTTAATGGATTTCTCTCGTAAGGCATGAGCCTCATTTTCTGGCAGTGTTGCCAGCTCCTTACTCGAAAAAATCACCAAGGTTTTTTTTTGGGTCTAACCTAGCCTAAAGCAAGGAGCTGGCAACCTTGCTTGAGGCTCGCCTTAATGGTTTGCTCTTGTAAGGCATAAGCTCTATTTTCTCGCAGTGTTGCCAATATTTTACTCGAAAAAATCACCAAGGTTTTTTTGGTCTAACCTAGCCTAAAGCAAGAAGCTGGCAACCTTGCTTGAGGCTTGCCTTACAGTGCATAAAGCAAGGAGCTGGCAACCTTGCTTGAGGCTTGCCTTACAGTGCATAAAGCAAGGTTGCCAACCTACTGGTACTTTTGCCATAGCCTTTTACAAAAAAGAGAGAGGAGAGAGAGAGGGAAGAGTTAAACAACCGACAGCTGCCAACACCCACCCTAACCTAACCTAACCTAACCTAACCTAACCTAACCTACCCTAACCTAACCTAACCTAACCTAACCAAGCCTAAAGCAAGGAGCTGGCAAGTTTACTTAAGACTTGCCTTACAGTGCATAAAGCAAGGTTGCCAACCTACTGGTACTTTTGCCATAACCTTTTACAAAAAAGAGAGAGGAGAGAGAGAGGGAAGAGTTAAACAACCGACAGCTGCCAACACTCACCTACAGCTTTTTTTTGTCTAACCTAGCCTAAAGCAAGGAGCTGGCAATTTTGCTTGAGGCTTGCCTTACAGTGCATAAAGCAATTTTTGCCAACCTACATATACTAAACAAGGAGAGCCGGCAACAAACATGCACTGCCGTAAAAGAGAGAAAGATGGGTGGATGGCAATATAATATGTGCGTGCGTGTGTGCGTATAATATGTAGCATTATTAACTAGAGTGTGTTGGCAATTTACTTACAACTAAAAAAAAATGGAGATGCCAACGTTGCTGTAAGATGAAAAGAGAGAGAGAGAGATTTATGGCTGGCAACAGTAATAAGCGAATGCGCCATATCGTAATTTTCCAACTCCCGGGGGGCCAATGTTTGTATATTGTGACCTTTGTAAACCTCTCTCGGGGGAACAATGTGCCACACACGCGCACGTGCGTGTATTGTGACGCAAACAAACAAACAAAATAATAATTGTTTTTTTTTTAGGAGGCCTGGCCCCTATAACCTCGCCAGGGTGCGTGGTGCCCAGCCAAAAAAGTAAAAGTTTTCTAATGGCTGCGGTTATCTACAACCGCACCTCTGTAGAGTTTCACGTGTTTTATTTTTTTTCTCAAACTTCCATGAAACTCTACAGAGGACCTCCGTAATGCATGCAACGTGTACTAACGACTCTAGTGTTATTTGATGTTGTGATATTTTTGGATATAGAGTTTTATTGTGAGATATAGATAAAAATAATTATGTTTATTATAATATTTTCTTGATGAAGATGGAGAATATGTGTGTGTTACAAATAAAGTTGCATGCTTTTTTTTTCTAGTGTGTGTGTATGTGTTTTTGATGTTTCGACAGCATCTGAAACGATAAAAAAAGAAATTTTATTGTTAATTTTCACGTGTAAAAAACAACAACAAATTTTTTTGTGCAAATTTTCTGATTGTCTCGTGCTATAGTGCAAAAAAGATATTGTAACTGATAACTAATGAAATTGACATTTGTAACTAATCTGAACTAGTGAAATTCGTATTGTGCTATTGTAACTGATTGTGCTAGTACAAAAAATTTCTTATTTGTGCAAGAAAAGATGTTAAAAAAACTTGTTAAAACTGCTCTGTGACCCTCTCGTTCTTCACGTCGTAGGCGAAGGACTTCTCTGCAATCAGGATGACACTGCATAGGGTATCCTCGGGCAAGGCATCGTGGAACTCGCAGACGACCTTGATGTTGGTTCGATCGTTGACCACAACCTTCTTTCTCTTAGATGTGTTGATGACGGTCATGGGTCTCCGTGCTTTGAACTCGCTGGGCGTGTCACGCGTTTGTAAGCCGAGAACGCTTCGTAAAGTTTGAGGTAATCGTTTTTGGTCACGTCGAGGTTGTAATTCTCGCGCGGGAACACTTCGTTGCGTCCATTCTTCAGATAAACGTTCTTGATCTTGCAGTCGTCGAACTTGCTGGAATCTTTTTCCTGATTCTTGTCCCTCCCGGTCTGAAAAAGCACTACGACGAAATCTGGCATGTCGAACTGTATGTTGTTGAACTGCGTCGTCACGTCGAATTCCATGTGACTTCCCGACGCCATCTTCTGCACGCACTGGTAACCGTGAAAGTGAATCGGCACCTGCGGACTTTTTAAGATCTCCGCTTTGTACTTGAGGGCGTAGTTCGTTTCGTATTCCACCACCGGCATTCTCAATTCCATGCTTCGGATGACGCATTTCGCTGCTTCGGGTAAAGTGTTGGCTATCGGCGTGGTGCCGTCCGGACCCAAAGTAGCGTATCGCATCAGTGCGTCGTTGTCGTTGGCCGCTCTTCGAAACGTGACCCTCAGTCCTCCCTTCCACATGATCTCCTTGTAGTCCGAGAAGAAACCAGGCAGCAGACGCATGGGAAAGAGCACCGTGTGACTTCTCGTCGATATTTTGGTCCCGGCTTCGAATCCCCCGGCCTGGTAGTACGCTGCGTCCGTTTTGGATAATTTCAACGTTCCCACTGCCGTCGACGTGATGCCTGGATAATCTATTCTGTCGATGACGGTGTTGTGTTTCCTCACCTCCACCTGCGAGAACAGGTGAGGCACGAAGTTGTCCACGAGTATCAAGTTTGCTGCTGCGGGAAACGCGTCTCCGCTTTCTTTCTTCACCACGTCGAATTGAAGGTAGAGGTCCGCTCTGTGGTTGGTTGCTACGTGCTTGATGCCAGCTTCGAGTTTGGTGTCGTTCTCGAAACCTAAAAGTTCTCCCATGGTGCCCAGGTCCACGGTCTCCGTCGCGGATAGGATTTCCACTCTGTGCGTGACCGAATTTTGAGAAAGGTATGTGCCTTTGGGTAATTGAGCTTGCAAAGTGGAAAGATTGTATTGTCCTGGCGTGACGACGATGTGTTCGCTTCCGACGCTAATTTTGTTGTTGTGCTGCGTAACATTAGGTATGAGGTACATGCTGTAGAATGCACGCAGAGCCACGGATTTAGGATAGACGATGTCGTCGTGCAGCGTGAGTTTCAAGATTGAAGATTCGCTCGTGAGATGGAACACGCCCATCCTAGTGATGCTGTTTGAGGTTCCACAATGCTTTCTGGAAATCCTCGATCGTAGGGTTATTTATTTTAGAGAGAAACGCGAGCACGGAGAGGCAGAGATGACCGCAGTTCACGTCTCCGAAATTTTGAATGCGTTCGTCGTTGTAGTATATAGAGGTTTTGTTCGTTTTCAGATAATGAATTAAATTTGTAGGTGGAACACCTCCGAAAGAATCGAAAACGAATGCTTTATCATTGTCGTTTTTGTGGTAACATATCCAATGCGTGCCTGGATTTTCTTGACCGTCCAAGTTGACTACTCCGCATTCTCTTCTTTTAACGCTTGAAGGTAACGAGTCGGACATGAAAACTCCTCTGAAGTGTTTGATTCGTAACGGTTCGATCAGAGATTCAATGTCTCGGTTGGTGAGTGCTTCTGTTTCTTTTTTTTAAACTTTCTCATCACGCCCTTTGCTCCTTTCTTCTCCATGGCCAGGTTGTGACGTTTCTGTTCTTCCAACTCGGCCTTGTTCTTCTTCGAGTCGATGACGGTTTTCGCGATGGCGGCACTTCCGCCGGCCAAACTTCCAACGGCCCCCAATGCTGCCAGGATGGCCGGGATGCTGAATATGAAACCTCCGATCTTTTGCTGTTTCCGCGAACGCTGCAATCTTTTCAATTGAGGTGTGCTGAGCAGCAATTTCATTCCGTGTCCTTTCGACAAGCAAGAACGTTTCTTCTCGCGTTGTTTCTTGGTGAGTAACCCATCGAGGGCACCTAGATTTTTAAGATTGGAGTATGGTATCTGGTACACGACACCCTTGGGCTTCATGTTGATGCTCTATGTGTTATTTTCACGGTATGTTATTTATATATATATTCTGAGATTTTTTCTTGTGTAGTTTTTTTACGGTATGTTATTTATATACCCCACCCCAATTTTTGTTTCGTGTTCATGGCGATGGTGGTACCCAGTGCGGCGACCCGTTCACCCAGCGATGCGTCTCTGCTCACGAACCTTTCGAAAGCTGCATGTTCCAATTTTTTGTCTGCTTCGTGACGTGCGTCCAGATCCGTCTGCGTGGTGTTGTAGGCGATGTCGTGATCTTTGCATGCCGCGTCCAACGGATTCACACCCTTGTCTCCTCTCTCCAATCTTTTCTCGAGTTTGGTACCCGGTCCGCAGTACTGGTAGCCAGGTAGATGCATCTCGAAAGGTAACTTGTTGATGATGTCGTTCACGAGTCCCTTTCCTTCGGCCACGTTCCAAAATTTCGGAGGCAGCGTGTTGATGATTTTGATCAGGTAACCTATGCCCTTGTCGTCGTTCACGATGAAGTTGGAAAGTTTCGTGCTGATCATGTCCACGATGCCAACCTTCTCGTTGTAGAAATTACGGTTGCCTGCATTCTCTTCGCCGGCTATCACCAACAATCGGTCCACGAGTTTCCTAACGTCGTCCACCCAAACGAATTCTTTGGGTAACGTGTTGTAGCGTTTGACGCCGCTGCCTGTTTTGACCTGGTTCCAAATCGGTTTGATGAGATTCCTGTACTTCTCGCCGCTGCTCGATTTCACCCTATTCTGCGAGGCGTCGTTGTTCTGGTACAAGGCATCCGTCATGATCAGAATTTCCTTGTAACTTTGGTAATCTTCGTCGGTGTAATCTTTCGGCTGCTTTTTGGCGACGAGTTCCCACAGTCCCACCGTACCCGGATACCTGTTCCAACTATCCTTGTCGCCTAAATTGACTTTAATGTCGTTGCCTTCGAAGGTCACCTTCGATTTCCCAATCTTCCACACCACACCGCCGCCTTCGCTGGTTTCCATGCTGGGATACAATCCGAACACTTCATCCTTGTCGAATTTCCCCGTGCTCAGGTAGTCTCGTGCCAAAGGTCCCAACTCGATTTTATCCGAAGACGTGCTGCCTATGGCTCGACGTCGTGCCGGTACATCTTTCAGTTCGAACGGCGTCGAAGGAATGCTTGAAATGGGCGTGGGTACGGCGTAACTTTTAGCTGCGAGCGGTACGAGTTCATTAATCAAATTTTTATTTTGTTCCGTGACACTTTTAATTTCTTTAGCTAGACCGCTGATGGCATCGATCACAGGTTGATCCTGACGTTTCTTCTCTTCGTAGAATCCGCGATTCTCGGATTTCCAACCTTTGAAGCGTTTCGCGAGGTAATCGCGAAGCTTGAGATTTTCGGATTCGATTTTTCGTTTCGTCATGACGTTATTTATACACGTCGTTTCTCACAACGTTGCAACGTTTAGAAAGTCGTTGATTTTGTTTCTGTATTTTCCGTCGTTGGGTTTCCTCGTCATGTCGATCGTCGCGAATCCGAAATCGTCACCGTTCCAGCAAGTAGAGCAGCAGCCTTCCGAAAATTGATTGTAGTTCATGTCTCCGCCTACGTAGTCATCGTACGCGTGCTTGAGGTTGGTGTGATCTTGACGAAACAAACATATGAAATTAGCGTTGTCGCGCACTAACTGTTTTGGAATTTTGGAAAACGTTTGAGCTAGGTAAAAACAATCCATTCCTTTGTGACGACCTTGCGTGAAAAAGTTGCGAATTTCATTTTGATTTTCCAGGATGGCGTCGTCGAACACGACAACTGAATTTTCACGACAATCGTCGAGTGGTTTTATTTCCGAGGCGAACGTTGCAATGTCCAGACCATCGTACAGTTTCATCAGTTGCTGGTATTTGGATTGCTCCAAACTTTTCGAGAACACGTACAGGTGCCTGTTCTTCCAATCTAACCAATTCGGTGCGAGGAGAAAATTGTCCACGAGCAGTGTCGTTTTCCCACACCCCGAAGGACCTACGATCAGACAGCGGATGCTGTCGGGAAGCAACTCACCGTTCTTTTTTTTTCTCGTTTGACTTTCCGGATCCGGTAGACGCTTCACCACGTTCCACGTACTTACAAGATCACTTCGTCCGCGTCGATCCAACTCTTTTCCGGAAGTCCCAGCCATTTGACAAACAGTTAGTCACCTTTCCTACGCAATACTTTCTCGATGAGGTACGTGTCGGGGTGTTTCGTTTTAGAGAGTTCCTCTTCGTAAAATCTTCCTTTCAAAATCTCGCCGCTACTATCTTTTATTATATACGTGTGTCGGTTTCCGGGTAGAACTCGAACCACGGTAAAAAGTTCCGTGCTCCAATTTTTTGTGAATCCCTTCTCGAAGGTGCGTTTGAATTTGGTGATCCTCACCTGGTCTCCAATTTTGTATTTAGCTTTTTTTGTCGTGGGTGTGTACTTTGGACAGTAAACGGTAGAAATTAAACGCTGCTCGTCAGATTTCGTAACGTCAGCTGGCTTCATGCCTATCGTTCTGTGTACCGTATCATTATAGGTGTCGACGAGTTCCGACAGGATGTCGACCCATTTGTAATTTCCCCGAAGCGTGAATCGTTTCCACATGTGTGTTTTCAAGGTTCGATTGAATCTTTCCACGATGCTGGCTTTGATGTGACTGAAGGTCGAATAATGTCGAACGTCATGTTTTTGAATAAACTTTTGGAATACAGCGTTATAAAATTCTTTACCGTTGTCCGTTTGCAGAAACCGTGGTCGTCTGCCACCGCTTTCGCGAAAAATTGTCTTGAATGCTTCCGTGACGCATGTCCCCGTTTTGGCTTTCAAAGGTAGAGCCCATGCGAATTTCGAAAACGTGTCTATGACGGTGAGAAGGTACTTGTTGCCCTTGTTCAATTTATGCACGTTTTTCAAATTGCCGCTACTCATCTCCACGAGGTCACTTTGCCAGAGGTCGTCGATGCCCTTGGTTACCACAGCCAAACGTTCGTAGTTACGGCGTGCAGGTTTATGCAATTCTTCGACGATGGCTTGCCTAGACATTTTTTTTAGAGATTACGTTTCAAGAGAAGCACAAGCGTGATGGGATTCAAAGAGGGTGGCACTTCGCTCGTGTTTTGAATGATCAGCTTATCGCCGGCACTCACGTCGAAAACGGTAAGATCTTCGTCTTCGTGTATTTCATATATGTTGCGCGTTTCGTTCCAACGTGCCAGAGGAATGTTTCCTGCTTTCTGGACACCACGATTCGATATCAAGGTCATGGTGGGAACGCTAGCTATTCTACCGTGAGACCAGTACGAAAATTCGTTTATCTGAATCGTGCCATCGAGGAGAAACTTGTAGTACGGATGATAAGGATGTAACATGTACAGTTTGTTACCTTCGACGAACGTGGAGATTCTTTGTTGATTGGGTACGCTGTTGATTTCGATGGCTTGCAGAGAATGCAGTTTAGCGAATTTAGTGTCGACGCCGAGCAGATTACTGTGAACTTGTCCGAGTTTATTTTCGATGGGCAGCAAATGCTCGACTATGGTATCCGTTACGGCAGAAAACGACGGTTTGATTTTCACTTCCACGTTCAACTGCTTGTAGTTTTCGTTGAGTTCTTGCAACTTGGCACCGAAAGAAGCCAGCGTCGATTCCTGCGTGGATTCCAGCACTCCAACTTGATCTCTGATGTTGACGACAATGTTCTGAAGGTTCTCGACTTGATTCAATTTCGAGCTCTTCTCAGTAAGATCGTTCACGATGCTTCGCATCTCTGTAAACTGCGTGTGAAGGTCGGCGACGCTCTGGGAAGTGGGCAGCGTCGACACCAGCGAACTAATTTCGTCTCGAATCTCTTCCACGTTCGCCGTTTCCGTTTCTAGTCGTTTCAGCATTCGAGATATGTTCCTTTTCAAAGCGTGCAATTCTTTGGAGGTGGGGAGATTGGCCACCCTACTCTCGAGATCGCTCAATGAACTTTTGATGTCGTTCGAATCAGATAGTGCCGTCACCGCCGTTTTCAATTTTTCCAAATCTTCGCTCGAACGCACGCTCGTCCGTAACGATTCCAAGTCACCCTGTATGTTGTCCAGTACGTGATGAAAATGAGCAAGATTGGATTCGACGTTCAAATTTTCTAAATATTCGATCTTCTGCTGAACCGTGCTCAACGTGTCTTGAATGCTCGTCAGCGCGCTCGCTTCAGCGTGAATATTTTTAATTTCTTCGTTGATCAACTCCAAGGACGCCTGAAGCGTAGCGATGGTGGTTTGAATGTGTTCGAAATCTTGATAGGCCTCCAATTGAATTTTTATGTTCGCGACGCTTTTACCGATGACCTGCAGTTCGTCCGACGATGGTAGGTTCGTCATTGTATCTTCCAAAGTCTGCAACTTGGATTTAATTTCTTCCAACGTGCTGGTGAATTCTTCTTGTAATTTGGAAACGACGACATGCAAGCGTTCTGCGTCTATATCGTTCACCACGGTTTGAAGTTCGGAGAAATTCTTTTCGATTGCGGAAGTTCGTTCTTCGATTTCGAGTTTCAATTTTTCCAAATCTTCATTTTTCGATTGAAATTGCTGTAATTTGGCCAAATCATTTTGAAGCGAATCCACGCTCAACTGTATATTTTGAACGCTGTCGTAAGAAGGTACGTCGACATAATTTTTTATCAGCGTCTTCAGTTCGGAATCGATTTTCAGAATGGGGTCGAGACATTGCGTTTGGAGCGTAGCGATTTCCGACTCTAAACTTTTGTTTAAGGTTTCCTGCAAAGCGATCAAATCGGTCCTCAACTTCTTAACTCGAATGTCCAACATGAGAATCTCTTCTGCGTGGTCCACACGCTTGGTGTTGCCGAAAATGTCGTTAGGCATTTTTGGTTAACGGTTATTTATAATAGGATAGACGATTCGTAATTCTACGAAGAGAGGAATAAGTTTGTCGTAATCTCCGAGGAGTTCCATGTAAAGATAATCTCCTGCAGACACATCGTACGTAATGTTAGAAAGCATCTTGTCGTGCTTAATTCGAAAAATGTTCTTGCCGGTAGAAATTTTGATTTCGCCTGCGTTTTCCGGATTCACGGTGATTTGAAGTTTCCCGTCGATCGGAATTTCGTGGAAATGTAAATTGTTATTAAAAACATAAAACATCTTGCCCACATCGTCATTCAGTTTCGTCCAAATGCTGTTGAGGTGAATGATCAACAGACCGTTGAGTTTAGGTAACACGGAAGGTAAGACTTCATGATCTGGTATGGTTTCCATAATGATCTGTTTTTTGAAACCGAACAAATTCATAGGCATGCTGGTTATTTAAGAATACGGTCAAAGTTTTTTTTGTAATGACAGTCAAAGTGTTTTTTTTTTGTTTTGTTTTGTTTTTATGAATCTTCTGTTGAAGATGGACATATGTTGCAGGTTTTGCTTTCTGCTAAGCGATAGTGCCCCCACGGCAATGTGTGAATACCACACTCGAGGACGCACCTCTTATCGTCATCGGGATCCAGCGCAATTTTTCTAACTTTGTTTGTGGTCAACACATGGTCGACGCTCTGGATGCGCTGTTCTGCTCTTAGAACCGACGACCTGGTATTGAGGCAATCGACGAAGTCCTCGAATGTGAGATGCTCCCGAACCACCTGTCTGCCGACACCCTTGGCCTTCTTGGTAACGCTGCCCTCGGCTTTGATGGCATAGGCCTTGGCGCGAAGACCTGCAAACTCGAGAATTACATCACCGTCCTTCTCGTCTTTGAGTTTGCCAGGCACTTTTTGTTTCGGGGCAGGATGCCGTACTGGTTCGGCTGGGGATAGCCCGAGGTGTCGAAGAGGTTAACCAAACCTGGTACCGTGACTATATCCCTGTATGCATCGGCTGAGTGGACGTGGTACACCAAGCTGTCCGTGTCCGTGTAGAGAAGCGAGATGTTGTGGCTATAATGTGGACGTAATATGTCGTAGTACGTCTCGAACATGTGCAGCTTGCTCAGGTCTAATACTGAGGCACCAACATAAATTGGCTTGTCGAGCCTCACCTCACTCTTCCTCATATGCACCTGAGCAAGCTGCTCATTATAAATGGTCCTCGATTTGAATAACGGGTTTGCTACGAGCCTGCGACATTGTGCTTTCCTCGTTACCAATTTTATGTCCATGCGATTCCGTACATTCTCCATAGTTTTGCCAAACACCGCATTATTCATAAGCTTGAAGAAATCCTTATCAAGCTCGGACGTGGCTGCGGTGCGGTGTTTTGTGTTGATTTCAATATATGGACGCAACCACGGAGAATGCTCGAATTTGAGGATGCGGTGAACTGCGTGGACCGCGACCCCTCGCTGCATCAGCCACCGGAGATTCTGGTAGTGCAGGACATAACGCTCTTTGGACTCGAAGTCCATGACGAGCTTCTTCTGGTTGGAATCGGGTGGACACTTGAACTCGGGTGCAGGGGGAAGATCGCAGAACAAATCCTGCAGCTTCTCGGAGAACTCAAGGTCCACCTCGGCGAAGAACCCATGTTCCGAATCGTCGAAGCTTTCGATGTCGAAGTTGGAGGGGTCAGCCCACTCGAAGCCTCTAAAGGGGAGTGGCTGCATCATGGAGTGTCCGTAGAGGTTATTGACGTCCGTGTACATGATGTAGCTGGACGGTTGTGAGGGGTCGTAGCCGGTGGACATGTGGTGATTGTTGGCGTGCGAGTGTCGCTGCGACACCTGGACTATTCCACCCCGCACGGCACGTTCCACAAACAGCATCATGTTCACGTCCGAAAGAAGCTCCAGCTCGATCTTCGTCACCAGAAACATGGCCGACCATGCCAGTCCAGGAAGACTGTAGAAGTAGGCAGGGTCCAGCTTGTAGATGGTCTTCGCAGTTGCACGGAACGTCTGGAACACGTCGGCGAGGAGCGTCACATCAAGTCTGAGGTAAGCGTCGTGGTAGTCCCCGAGAGTTCGACAGCCCAGCTCGCGCCACATGGACTGGGCATGGTGATATTCTTCGTCGGTGATGTTCGAGCCGCGTAGCTGACTGTAGAACTTCGCCTGGGGAGGTAGCGACGTCTCTGCGAACTTGGAAGGGTCTGTAATGTATTCGTAGGGATAGACCCCCTTACGCTTGAAGAGACCGGCGTCCAAGTTCGGAAAGTTTCCGGAGGTGATGAGGATTTGCTCGTCGCTAAGCTTCCCTGCGAGAGCATCGAGGCTGGCCGGGAGGAACCTCAGGGAGTCGAGGAAGCGAAGCTCGACGGTAGAGTGTGATCCTGGGATTCGCACCCACTTGCTCAAGCTAATGTAACGCTCCTCGTTCTGCGCCAGGACGTTGATTCGCATGTCGTCGTACCCAAGATGCTTGACGAGGTGGTGGAAGTCGTATCCCGAGCCATTATGAAAAAACACAGGGATAAATCGCGGGTCCCGGGCCATGAGGTTGCATCCGTTGCACCATGGACCAACATACCTACCGTTAAAGTGATCGTGGTGTTGGACTTTACGGTTGTTGGCGGTGTACTCCTTGACGCAGACAGGGCAAGCGATGGCCTCGTCGTGTCTACGTTGATCGTCGGGAGACTGTGGGAGCATAGACTTGGGGGCCAACAGTACCTTCCCTATCTCGTTGTCCTCGACAACCATCCTCTCGAGGAAGTGTTTGGCTGCGTCGGGACCACGGTACACGTAGGGCTCGGGGGCGATGTGCTGGTCTCGTCGCACCACAACGTATGCATAACTCGAAGCCTCGTGGAGTTGGTAAGGGGTGGTGGAAGAAACTTCAGGGTCGGGATCGCAAGTGGACAGGGGTTTGAGGAAGGCTTCGAAATCCGCGATGATGATAGCGGGATGCTCTACCATGGCACCGTGCATGTGGAAACGCTCCACGGTGCCAGGTTTGGGCAAGACTGCCACACCCGGCTCGTTGGCATTGCAGTAGATCTTGTGGCTGGCAAGCTTCTCTGCAGCGATGTTGGGACCTCTGATGCGCTGGTAGTCCTGCTGTTCTCGATTATCAAAAGTTGACAAGCACCTTCGACAAACTTCTATGCTATCACGATGCTTGCTTTTTTGACTCGAAACAAGTCTAGAGAGGGAACGGATAAGAGTGTAGTGGTGATGGGTCTCGTCCTTGATGAGCAGAAGGTGAATTTCCTGCGCACCATCAACGTTTACGTCGCTCACCCTGATGGGGTACACCGCATTTTCGTCAGTGAGACCGTAAACGTTGATGGCCAACCGTGCACGAACCTCAAACTTTCGAATGTCCGAAAGCGCCACCGGGTAGTCGATCCCAGCCATCGCAACTTCCAGCTCTGCCTCGTAGGGTAGGTAGTGGTTAACTCGGCGTGGTTGGTTTTTCCAGTGGACAGGGTGTAATGCTGCCAGAACACACCATACGAAGCACTTGGCGTCACTGTTCTGAATGTTCAGGACGGCCTTCTTTGCCACAATGGTAGGTGGTAAGGGGACGTAGCTGGAGGCGGAGAGAGGCACGAACTTGCAAAGTTTGACGCACAGTTCGTGAGGCTCGCCACACAGCGAACCCCCCGAGCCTATAGCTTCATGTTCTTCTTGTTTCGCCACCAGCTCCTCGGCAAACTGGTTGTAGATGACCTCGAGGTTGTCGACATCCGCCAGATGCAGCGTCTTCGCCTTGGTGTTGTGGCAGAAGCTGTAAATTTCATCAGACGGCTTTTTGTACTGGCAACGTAGCGATGCGTAGAATTTGGTGGAGTGCGTTGCAAGCGCATCACCGAGGATGGAAATGATTTTGGCTTGCACGTTCTCCAAAAAGCTACGCACGCCGCATGAGCCCTCCGAAGTGAGGACAAAGTCCTCTAACAACCGCTCGAAAGCAGTCTGGTTCGCTTTCGCCACAGGCTTGACGCGTTTCGTGGGTGGTGCATTGATGGAGGCTGCTTCTGCCTTCCTCTTGGTGGAGGTCGAAGGCTGGGCCCCAGATGTATTTTTGTTTAGACAATTAAGCTTATGCTTCTCGACATACGCAATTGTGAACTGTTTATTGCATCCGGAACATAGTTCAGTGGCAGCCAAATGCTTGCCTGGCACGCAGGTGCGACAATGTCTTGCAAAATTTTGGCTTGATTTGGTTTTCTTGCACACAGGACAACTTTTCATGGAGCGCATTTTTTTGGGGGGTATGTTTATTTATATGTGATCTGTTGGTGGTAGAGTGTTTACAAAAAAAAAATGCCTTACGAGAAAAATTTTGTAGGCTAATTCTAATTAGTGTTAGTTTGAGGGGTTTATTTATATATGGGTGGCGTTGTTTTCCTCAAATATGTGTTTTAATCAACCCTGTAAAAAAATTTAAAAAAATATATAAGAAAAATATGATTGTAGATAGAAAAAAGCACAATAAATATTGTATGCATGTGTAATTCTATTTAGCTTATTTTTGCTAGACACGAATCTTCTTCAGATTTTATTGCCCATTAGTATATTTTTCTACCAATCTAGTAGAGGTATGAAACTATGAAAATGTACTTGTTTATATATATTCTATTGTTTCGGCTGATATAATAGCAAATATATATATATATATAGCTATTTTGAAATTCTAAAACTTTCAGGTATACTTATTTTTACATGCAAACATACATCATAAAAAATTACACAATCGTATTTTTTTTCCATACACACATTTTTTTATTTTCAGAAAACAAAGTTATTTTCAGAAAACAAAGTTATTTTCGATTTTTTTAAATCAAACAATAAACATTATTTGTGTTTATAGTATTTGTCGGGCAATAGCAGATAAAACAAGAATGGGTTTTCTACGACCCCCAGTTTACGAGTTACAAAACAACTTAGAAATCACATTTTGAAATTTAAATTTAAAATAACTCGAAAACAGTAAGCACTAATCATTATGTTTCCAATAGGTTGTAGAGTACATTTAATTTTTTATCAAATGTCATTAAAATTTTCGAAATAGGGTAAAAACTAAGCCAGCAAATCAAGTTTCTCAAAAAATAAAAAAATTGTCTATATTTTCGAAACTTGAGGGGGTGGAATCGATTTTATTTGCTAGTCGTATAGTTTTTGTCAAATCCTATCCAACAAACCTAAAATCATCATCCTAGGTCAATTAGGAACCAAGAAAATCAATGTCTTGGAAAACGTCTTAAGACAAATATCTTAAGAAAATTTTCTTGACAGACCGGAAGTAACATCTTGACAGACCGGAAGTCGACTTTCTTAAAGATTAAGACAAATATCTTAAGATGTTTTTCCAAGACATTGATTTTCTTGGTTCCTATGGGGCCTAGAATCACGCAACTTTGGATTATGTATATACCGTTGTTTTTTCCTACATATTCACTAGGGCTCGAAAGTGCGGTGGTTGTGTTGTTGCCTTGTAATCAAGAGGTCCTAGGTTCGAACCCGATAAAAGTACATAGTGGTTCGGGTCCTATTTTAAAAAACTGTAGGCCTAGTCCCGATTAGCCTTACTGTGCATATGTGAATATAGGAAAGTACAATGCAAAGTCAGCAATGTGTGATGTGGTCAGCACCAAATATTTTAATTTTATATATATTTAAGTTCCATGCATAAACATGACAGTTTTCCTATATGCTTTTATGGTATGGTGCTATGCACGGAGGAGCACTTTATTTAAGCATATTTAACTTCTCTTTCCATCTCTCAATCTATTCATATTTGACACGGTCATTGCAAGTCGACCATTTTATTTACGTAGCAATTAGGCTTAAAAAAACTTTGGCCGTGTCCGGATTGGCAAGCGCTCCGTCCAGTTCTCTCCCATTGCTCTCGCGTGCCGTCGAAGTCACGTCCAAGTCGTCCGAATCTGCATGTCCCCTTGTAGTACGGTTGTCACTTTTCCCGCCAGGTGTCAGCTCGAACTTCACCCACCGCGCTCTGGGGCGCAGGCGCATCGCACGGAAGCAGAAGGCAGACGCCAAACAAACATGATAATGATTTCCACCTATTTACTACTCATATTAAAAATGTAACACGCTATTTCATCATTTACAATTTTTCTGCATTCAATATTATCGATAAAATGTTAAAGTATAACTGAGTTTTACATCCTCTAATCAGTAAATGTTGTCTGTACAAAGTGAAAGTAAGAATATGGCTGCCAAGCGCAGCGTCACAGGGAGTTCAAGCGTGCACGTCTGCCGCGAATTCGGACAACGGAGGTTGGCTGAGTCCCCGGATGGAACGGTGCTCTAGGTGACATCTGCTGCCGATTCGGACGCGGCCTTTGACACACTCATTGCAAGTCGGCCATTTTGTTTACGTAGCAATTACGTTAAAAAACTTTAAACCACATTATTGTTATTTTTTTTGTGAATACTTGTTGTGATAAAAAAATATAATTAGATATATTTTATTTAATTTTATGTTTAATATCTTTTCTGTGTATAAAATTAAATAATAATAAAATTCGAAACACTATGTACCTCCACTAAATATCAAATGCACAAAAAAAAAACAGGCTAACACACGCAAAATTATACTGGTTTGTCAGATGTCAGAGTCTCGTTATTTTACAGTCCAGGGTGTACTACGTAGAAGTGAGGTTAACTGTTGGGCGTCTTACCAGAAAGTCGTCCTCTTACACCCCGCATATTGCTATTTTGCATATGCCTGATGTATATAGTAATATGTAATAAATATATATATAAAAAAAGCAAGAAAAAAAAAGAGAGATACATGCAACACACTTAAAACTTGTATACTTTCTCTCTCTTCTTTTTGCGTGCTTTGCAAGTATATATTTCTTCCACAATATGCTTAAGAAACAAATTTACTCACGTTAGTTAATTTCAATCACAATCACAATGTTCTTCTTGCAGCTCACAATGTTCTCCTTGCAGCTCACAGAGTAGAATGATGCTTTATTAGTCAGAATAGAGGAAGCTCGCTTGTGTGATCTCCCGTTACATGCCTGCCTCCTGCCCCACTCCCCCTAGTTGTTATAAAATGGTGACGGATGTACATTCTGTTTTTTTTCTCCCCGTCTTTTTGTTGGTTTATGAATAGAAGCAGGAAACTTGGTTCTGGCGGCATCAGTGATGGGTAATATGAAAGTCTGTGACGGTCTAATGTTAATGCCCTCAAGCTTCTAGTTTTATTAGTCGAGGAGTAATATGTAGGTTAACAACGTGGACTAGTAGAAATCTGCTCTGTCAGCATAAAATTCCATCATTATTGTTAGCTTTTAAAAAAACAGAATGTACATCCGCCACTGTGAATAGCCAGAAATGCAGCCCCTCCCAGTCATCCATCTCTCTTGCAATAGCGTGTGTGTGTGTGTGTGTGTGTGTGTGTGTGTGCGTGTGACACATCGTTCCCCCGAGAGAGGTTTACAAAGGTCACAATATACAAACATTGGCCCCCCGGGAGTTGGAAAATTACGATATGGCGCATTCGCTTATTACTGTTGCCAGCCATAAATCTCTCTCTCTCTCTTTTCATCTTACAGCAACGTTGGCATCTCCATTTTTTTTAGTTGTAAGTAAATTGCCAACACACTCTAGTTAATAATGCTACATATTATACGCACACACGCACGCACATATTATATTGCCATCCACCCATCTTTCTCTCTTTTACGGCAGTGCATGTTTGTTGCCGGCTCTCCTTGTTTAGTATATGTAGGTTGGCAAAAATTGCTTTATGCACTGTAAGGCAAGCCTCAAGCAAAATTGCCAGCTCCTTGCTTGAGGCTAGGTTAGACAAAAAAAAGCTGTAGGTGAGTGTTGGCAGCTGTCGGTTGTTTAACTCTTCCCTCTCTCTCTCCTCTCTCTTTTTTGTAAAAGGTTATGGCAAAAGTACCAGTAGGTTGGCAACCTTGCTTTATGCACTGTAAGGCAAGTCTTAAGTAAACTTGCCAGCTCCTTGCTTTAGGCTAGGTTAGGTTAGGTTAGGTTAGGTTAGGTTAGGTTAGGGTGGGTTAGGTTAGGTTAGGTTAGGTTAGGTTAGGGTGGGTGTTGGCAGCTGTCGGTTGTTTAACTCTTCCCTCTCTCTCTCCTCTCTCTTTTTTGTAAAAGGCTATGGCAAAAGTACCAGTAGGTTGGCAACCTTGCTTCATGCACTGTAAGGCAAGCCTCAAGCAAGGTTGCCAGCTCCTTGCTTTATGCACTGTAAGGCAAGTCTCAAGCAAGGTTGCCAGCTTCTTGCTTTAGGCTAGGTTAGACCAAAAAAACCTTGGTGATTTTTTCGAGTAAAATATTGGCAACACTGCGAGAAAATAGAGCTTATGCCTTACAAGAGCAAACCATTAAGGCGAGCCTCAAGCAAGGTTGCCAGCTCCTTGCTTGAGGCTAGGTTAGACCCAAAAAAAAAACCTTGGTGATTTTTTCGAGTAAGGAGCTGGCAACACTGCCAGAAAATGAGGCTCATGCCTTACGAGAGAAATCCATTAAGGCGAGCCTCACCGAGCCTCATTTTCGGTTTGTGAAACCGCCCACCTGCACTACTCATGCGTGACCTTCGGCCACGTTGTGGGCGCAATCATGTTATAGATGAGGTTCCTCATAGATCTTAATGACTCTGAAAATGTCTGCATGTTGAATTGGATGATGGGGAACATATGTATAAGTTTGAAAAGTTTAGAAAGTAACTTTATGTGTGTATGGGCTCTAATAAGTTACAAATATTCAAACTATTATTGTCTATTTTCTTAATAATGAACTGATTAAGTAATAACCGTTTCAACATAAGTAGTTGGATGTTTTGCTTAAACGAATTGAATAGCGACTAAATTGAAAATGCAATATTTACGTATTTTGTTATTTTCACATTTCTTAACGTAATTGGATAATAACTGTTTTCTGTCATTCCCCTCAAATTCCTACCTTGCCTCTGTAATAAATTTTGATGCTCGTATTTTGAAATTGGAAAAGTCTAGCATAATTCCCTTGCAGTAGTTTTCGAAGGGAAAATAAACTTTCTTTAAGTTCCCTAGCAACGTCCGTTTCCATGGACAACAACAGGCACGGCAAGCTCTAAGGAATTGCATGTCATTATACCCCCTAAACATTTAGTTAAAACAAGCACGATGTAGATATTTACGCATTGAGTATAACGTAATTGTATCTGGGCTGAAACTCCTTATTATGTAGATGTCACCCTTGTTTCAGGCACCTTTTCAAAGCCAGGAGTTCATTCATCTGTGTGCTATTGATCTGTGAGAAATATAATGTATCTCGACAATTAAGAATTGAAGGAAACAATGTGTGCAAAAGAAATGCCCGTGGCAACGGTTGCTAAGGACGTAAAAAAAGGGCATTTTCACCCTTAAGGAAGGGCGAATTGAGCGATTTTTGAATTTTCTCGGTCTTTTGGGACGATTTCATGGGGGGTCGTAATCGGGCGTTTTTCGCATCCGGGGCTTCCTTCATGGAGAACATTTATGTCAGTGAGTGAGTGAGTGGTGGGATTGGGGCTATATATATATTGGACTCGCGTACTATCGACGTGGCCAAAGGCCACGTCTCGTACACTCGACGACGTGCTTCAGTTATTTCGAAAATTTTGAACGTAACTTTACATGTGTACGGGCTCTAATATGGTACAAATATTCAAAATAGTATTGCCAATTTTCTTAATAATAAAGTGAGTAAGCAATAACCGTTTCAAGATAGTTATATTTCGTGGCCCTTGGCTACGTCTTGTACGCTCGCATGCGTGATCTTCGGCCACGTTGTGGGCGTAATCATGTAATCATGGGGTAAAATGTCTGCATGTTTTATTGGATGAAGCCAAACAAGTGTATAAGTTCGCTAATTTGAAAAGTTTAGAAAGTAACGTTATGTCTGTATGGGCTCTAATAAGGTACAAATATTCAAAATATTATTGTCTATTTTCCTAATAATAAACTGAGTAAGTAATAACAGATTCAAGATAATTAGTTGGATGTTTTGCATAAACGAATTCAATAGCGGCACTAAATTGGAAATGCAATCTTTCTGCCATTCTCCTCGAATTCCTACCTTGCCTCTGTAATAAATTCTGACTCTCGTATTTTGAAATTCGAAAAGTCTAGCATAATTCGCTTACAGTAGTTCTTGGGGTGAAAATAAACTTTCTGTAAGTTCCCTAGCAACGTCCGTTTCCATGGTAAACAACAAGCACGGCAAACTCTCTAAATAATTGTATGTTATTATACCTCTAAACATTTAATTAAAACAACCACGATGTAAATATATTCGCATTGAGTTTACCAATATATACGTTTCGTTTATTTGGAAAGTTTTGAACGTAACTCTGTGTGTGTACGGGCTCTAATATGGTACAAATATACAAAATATTCAAAATTGTCTATTTTCTTAATAATAAAGTGCGTAAACAATAACTGTTTCAAGATAGTTAGTTAGATTTCTGGTATAAACTAATTCAAGAGCGACATTAAATTGAGAAAACAATATTTACGTCTTTTGACATTTTCACATTTGTAAACGTAATACAAAAATAATTGTTTTCCGTCGTTCCCATTAAATTCCTACCTCTCCTCCGTAATAAATTCTGACGCTCATGTTTTGATATACGAAAAGTCTAGCATAATTCCCTTACAGTGGTTTTCGGGGTGAAAATAAACGTTCTTTAAGTTCCCTAGCAACGTCCGTTTCCATGGACAACAACAAGCACGGCAAAACTCTAAATAATTGTTTGTTATTATATCTCTAAACATTTAGTTAAAAGAACCACGATGTAGATAATATTTTCGCATTGAGTTTACCAATATATACGTTAGTAATTGTATCTGGGCTGAAACTTCTTATGTAGATGTCACCCTTGTTTAAGGCACCTTTTTGAACCAGGTGTTGATTCATCAGTGTGTTATCTGTGACAAATATAATGTAGCTAACCAATTAAGAATTTAAGGAAACACTGTGAGCAAAAAAGAAAAGCCTTGGAAACGGTTGCTAGGGACGTGGAAAAAGGGCATTTTCACCCTTAAGGAAGGGCCGATTGAGCGATTTTTTAATTTTCTCTGTCTTTTGGGACAATTTTATGGGGGGTCGTAATCGGGCATTTTTCGCCTCCGGGGCTTCCTTCATGGAGAACATTTATGTCAGTGAGTGAGTGGTGGGATTGGGGCTTTATATATATTGGACCCGCGTACTTTCGACGTAGCCTTTGGCCACGTCTTGTACGCTCGCATGCGTGATCTTCGGCCACGTTGTGGGCGTAATCATGTTATAGATGGGGTAAAATGTCTGCATGTTTTATTGGATGAAGCCAAACAAGTGTATAAGTTCGCTAATTTGAAAAGTTTAGAAAGTAACGTTATGTCTGTATGGGCTCTAAAAAGGTACAAATATTCAAAATATTATTGTCTATTTTCCTAATAATAAACTGAGTAAGTAATAACAGTTTCAAGATAATTAGTTGGATGTTTTGCATAAACGAATTCAATAGCGGCACTAAATTGGAAATGCAATCTTTCTGCCATTCTCCTCGAATTCCTACCTTGCCTCTGTAATAAATTCTGACTCTCGTATTTTGAAATTCGAAAAGTCTAGCATAATTCGCTTACAGTAGTTCTTGGGGTGAAAATAAACTTTCTGTAAGTTCCCTAGCAACGTCCGTTTCCATGGTGAAGAACAAGCACGGCAAACGCTCTAATTAATTGTATGTTATTATACCTCTAAACATTTAATTAAAACAACCACGATGTAAATATATTCGCATTGAGTTTACCAATATATACGTTTCGTTTATTTGGAAAGTTTTGAACGTAACTCTGTGTGTGTACGGGCTCTAATATGGTACAAATTTACAAAATATTCAAAATTGTCTATTTTCTTAATAATAAAGTGAGTAAGCAATAACTGTTTCAAGATAGTTAGTTAGATTTCTTGAATAAACGAATTCAAGAGCGACATTACATTGAGAAAACTATATTTACGTCTTTTGACATTTTCACATTTGTAAACGTAATAGAAAAATAATTGTTTTCTGTCGTTCCCATCAAATTCCTACCTCTGCTCCGTAATAAATTCTGACGCTCATGTTTTGAAATACGAAAAGTCTAGCATAATTCCCTTACAGTAGTTTTGGGGGTGAAAATAAACGTTCTTTAAGTTCCCTAGCAACGTTCGTTTCCATGGACAACAACAAGCACGGCAAAAACTCTAAATAATTGTTTGTTATTATACCTCTAAACATTTAGTTAAAAGAACCACGATGTAGATAACATTTTCGCATTGAGTTTACCAATATATACGTAAGTAATTGATTCTGGGCTGAAACTCCTTTATGTAGATGTCACCCTTGTTTAAGGCACCTTTTTGAACCAGGTGTTGATTCATCTGTGTGTGATCTGTGACAAATATAATGTAGCTAGATAATTAAGAATTGAAGGAAACAATGTGAGCAAAAAAGAAAAGCCTTGGAAACGGTTGCTAGGGACGTGAAAAAAGGGCATTTTCACCCTTAAAGAAGGGCTAATTGAGCGATTTTTGAATTTTCTCGGTCTTTTGGGACGATTTCATGGGGGGTCGTAATCGGGCGTTTTTCGCCTCCGGGGCTTCCTTCATGGAGAACATTTATGTCAGTGAGTGAGTGGTGGGATTGGGGCTATATATATATTGGATTAGTTTTTGTTTTAACATATTACCTAGTCTGTCCGCGAGGTCATATAACTTCTGAAAATTAAATTATATAATACAAAAAGAAATAGTAGTGACAATCAAGATTCTAAGTTGCATGGCTGCACACATACATACAGTGTTGTATTTAAGAAATTTCCAGTGGGGAGGGAGGAATTCTACTGACTGTCTAGGGACAGCATGAGAAAATGACTTTATGCCATATAACATTCCCCCCATGGATAAAATTTATCAAGCAGGGGGGAGACACAAGTACCCAGGAGGGAAATCCCCACCACCACCCCTTGCAAATACCACCCTGCATACAGGATGGGAACGTAACTTCAAATATGTTTAAATAAAGTCTCCTAAGAGCTCTATCTCCACTTGTAATCCTTAGCATTAAAGTGGAGTCACGGATCTCCAATGTACTTACTCTGTTTAAGTCATACATATTCCTAAGAATTCATTATTTCCTGTCTCCTGTAAATTTGATATATTGGAGTTACGTCACTCTGGCTCTCACACGACGATATAATACGAGGGAGAGTCAAATGAAAACTTTTAAAGTCCGACAAAAATTACAGGACAGACTGTAAACAGCTTAAATTTACATGAGGTATCGACTGCTTTTTACAAAACAGCCTCAAGGCTGTAACACTGATCAAATGAGCTTCACAACACAATTCTTGTGATTTTAAAGATGGTGCCTTCTGCATACACATGCACCAGAAAAAACAGTGGTTTCTTGCCTCTGGAAGCCTAAAATTTATAGACATTCTGTGTCAAATAAAAATTCAATGTCTCTTTGCATGCTCATTACATCAGCAAGTTTACAAATAGAGGAGGATGTTCAACAATGGCCTCAGTCCGCACGCAGATGGGTGGAAACACCTTCGCAGTAGCTCGTAAGTGACTGCACATAGATTCCAAATTATTCTTCTTGCGGTATACAGGCATTAAATCGAACTTGAAAATGCACGTGGATCAGCAATGGGTCTATGCTAAAATGCAGCAAACTTGTGCAATTTTACATGCAGAATCTACTACAGAAAAACAAAAAAACAAATTAAGGCTTTCATTTGTCTGTCCCTCGTATATTATTTTTGGGCCACAAGTTTTTTGTTTACAGCGTCACACAGATATTAATGTTCTCAATGTAAGACTGTTGCTCAAATTAAATAAAATTCAAATTTTTGAACAACAGTCACACACTAAAAAAAATATATTTTAATAATTACAAATTAAATGGAAGAATTCTTACGCCTTATTGCATGCTTGGGCAACTGGCCTTGTTTGTGGAAGAACGCTCATCTATGCACGGCTAAACTCAGAGCGAGCAGCGTTACAGTAGCGTTGAAAGGGAGGAGAGAACGAACGAGGTACATTGTGTAGGCGGGAAGCTCGCAGTGCACAGAGCGATCCTCAAATGCCTGATAGTCACTGCCGTACTTGGGGGGGGGGGGGCTGAAGTGGATACAGCACCCTTCGAAATATTAAGAAAATGAACATTTTTTTAAAAAAAAAAAAGCAGTGAAGAACTCCGGAAAAACCAAAGTGGTAAATTCAAACTCATCTTAAATTGAACCCCGATTGTCATTTTTGAGAGTAAAGAGTTTTTAACCCCTAAGGCCGGAATTTTAATACCAGGAAGTCTAGCGCCTGAGCGATAATTTTCAACTCAGAAACACGGTAGATTCGCACAGCATTGTTCAAAATGCTGAATCTTCGGACCACTAATGCAATTCAATTGAAACTTTCAACATAAGTAAAGTACATACCCATGGGTTTATTAAACCTTCAAACATTGTTCAGAAAGTATAAATACAATACAATACAATAATTAGTAATGTATAATATTGAATAGTCAGCACTCACATTATGTTGTTACTTTGCCTGAGCATCAGTCTCTGTTTCATTCTTCTTTTGCCCTTTGAAGTCCAATTTTGAATGAAACACCTTGAAGCATGTATCGAGGCACAAACCAACATTACAGTAAACACACCAGTAAACCTTGTTTTGTTGCCTGACAAGACTCGTCAATTTCTTTCCAATCCCACTTCACATCCAAAGCAGCAAGGGGTGACAAATCTGTTTCCTCATTAGCACTGTTTTCATTTGATTGTTGAGATTCCACTTCAGCGTAGTCTAAATCACTTTTCTCACTACCTGACAATAATCTAGAGGATGAATCATCGTCACTCTCTTCAATAATTTCATGAATTTTGTCGCTCACAAGACCCTTCAATCCTGTGCTCCCCGCCATCCTTTTTTTCGAAAAACTACCGCAAACAAGGGACAAACGAAAGTAACTTTCGAAATATTTTCGCAAAATGACATTAGGTGGCAGTAAAATACAGTCTCACTAGCAAGCAGAAGAAAATTCGTTTCTTTCTGTGCCAATAGATGGCACAAAACAGTCATTCATTTAGAGCCATGATGCGGACGTATGGTGTACGTCAAACCACCCATGGTAGAAACGTGTAGGTCAGTACGCTGTACGTCAAACCGGCCTTAGGGGTTTACACGAAATATCTTTTTGTGTATGCCCCCTCCCCCTGGAAAGCAGCTACACACTATCCACCTTTACAATTCCAGTACCTCCCGGAAAAAAGTCCTGCGTACGACACTAACGCTAATTGCCCAAGTTTGGCTTTATTTGTGAAACATGTATTTATGTATGAAAGATTAAATGTTTTGTAATGTACACGAATAAATTGTATTAATGCACAGGTGTCTAAAATGTTTAATTCATGTATACTATGTTGTCTAGTGTAAATATTTTAGTTTCACAGAAACATTTATTATTTTAGGCTAACATATGTATTTCATATATTTTCACGACACATAATAAGTTTAATCCTTTCTATACGAATACTATTCCATTAGCACATCATTCTAATAAAATGAACATATGACTCGGCATGTAAATTCCTATGAATGAAATGGACGCCATACCAACTTTTAAACGTTGATTACGAAATAAATTAAACTGAATTAACAATAAACTCCTTAACGTGACATATGTGTGTCACTTATTTTTTGGAGTATTGGAACATACATAACTCATATAATATTCGGAGATATATGATTGGAGTGCTATACGAGCCTTGACGTATCCTATTAGAAATTATTTAAGTTTAATTTTATTCTGACAATATTTCCCGCCTAAAAAAGCACAGCGTTTAAATTCTAAATCTTTTCTTTCTTCTAAAGTATCAGAAACAAGTGCGTAAATCTTTCCGTGAGAAGAGAACAAATATCAGGCAATATGCAGGTAACACTCACGTCCCAGCGTTGCCTACGTGGGGGCCGATGGAGGTCAATTTCATAAGCAACATAAGATTTTCTTAAAATCCATCTTCTTCTTCGTTTTCTCCTTTTACTACTTGATAAATGAAAATAGACGCAGGCAAAAGAAATGGTAAAAGAAGGGATATATATACCTATGTATATATATATATGGGGATATAAAAAAGGTGTTATAAAATACGAAACAATTCACATTAAACACACTGACCAATAAGTTTGGAAAGATGAGGGTTTAAAATAACAATAAACGTTAAATATCTCAAAGGGCATTTTACAACATGCAAATATCGAACTGCGATTAGAATTTTCTAATTCATAAAATTTCAATGTACATATTGTAGATTATAACAGTTACATATATTAACATTACAGGCACAGAAAAGAAGATAAATAGAGCCATCTACTTCATGAGATGCTGCTGATGTCGCATCTGGGACACCTTAAAAGAGATTGGTATATGAACGACAATTTTGAAGGAGCCTCAACCCTGCCGAATTCCACCCTCCTAAAACAAAATAATGGAGAATCGGTCAGTATGCAAAGAAAGGACGTCTGCTCAAAGAAGAAGCTTCCTATTTCAAATGATACTTCAAATATAGATACGAAAACGCAAATCAAATTACTCGCAACTAAACCCTACAAAGTAACACAGCATTAAATTCAGTAGATGGAAAAGACGAGAAGCTTCGATGGCAGACAAATGAAGAGTAATTGATGGAAAGTTCACAACTTAAAAGTGATTTGTATAGGAGCAACAATTCTGAAGGGGCCTCAACCCTGTCGAATTCCACCCTCCTAAAACAAGATAATGGAGAATCGGTCAGTACGCAAAGAAAGGACGTCTGCTCAAGGAAGAAGTTTCATATTTCAAATGATACTTCAAAAATAGATACGAAAACGCAAGGCAAATTACTCGCAACTACATCCTACAAAGTAACACAGCATTCCATTCAGTAGATGGAAAAGACGAGAAGCTTCGATGGCAGACAAATGAAGAGTAGTTGATGGAAAGTTCACAACTTAAAAGTGATTTGTATAGGAGCAACAATTCTGAAGGGGCCTCAACCCTGTCGAATTCCACCCTCCTAAAACAAGATAATGGAAAATCGGTCAGTACGCAAAGAAAGGACGTCTGCTCAAGGAAGAAGTTTTCAAATGAGACTTCAAAAAATAGATACGAAAACGCAAGATAAATTACTCGCAAATACATCCTACAAACTAACACAGCATTCCATTCAGTAGATGGAGAAGACGAGAAGCATCGAAAGCAGACAAATGAAGAGAAGTTGATGGCTAGTTCACAACTTAAAAGAGATTTGTATGGGAGTAACAATCCTCAAGAGGCCTCAACCCTGTCGAATTCCACCCTCCTAAAACAAAATAATGGAGAATCGGTCAGTATGCAAGGAAAGGACGTCTGCTCAAAGAAGAAGCTTCCTATTTCAAATGAGACTTCAAAAATAGATACGAAAACGCAAGACAAATTACTCGCAAGTACATCCTACAAACTAACACAGCATTCCATTCAGTAGATGGAGAAGACGAGAAGCATCGAAGGCAGACAAATGAAGAGAAGTTGATGGAAAGTTCACAACATAAAAGAGATTTGTATAGGAGCGAGAATTGTGAAGGGGCCTCAACCCTGTCGAATTCCACCCTCCTAAAACAAAATAATGGAGAATCGGTCAGTATGCAAAGAAAGGACGTCTGCTCAAAGAAGAAGCTTCCTATTTCAAATGATACTTCAAATATAGATACGAAAACGCAAATCAAATTTCTCGCAACTAAACCCTACAAAGTAACACAGCATTCCATTCAGTAGATGGAAAAGACGAGAAGCTTCGATGGCAGACAAATGAAGAGTAATTGATGGAAAGTTCACAACTTAAAAGTGATTTGTATAGGAGCAACAATTTTGAAGGGGCCTCAACCCTGTCGAATTCCACCCTCCCAAAACAAGATAATGGAGAATCGGTGAGTACGCAAAGAAAGGACGTCTGCTCAAGGAAGAAGTTTCCCATTTCAAATGAGACTTCAAAAATAGATACGAAAACGCAAGGCAAATTACTCGCAACTACACCCTACAAAGTAACACAGCATTCCATTCAGTAGATGGAAAAGACGAGAAGCTTCGATGGCAGACAAATGAAGAGTAGTTGATGGAAAGTTCACAACTTAAAAGTGATTTGTAAAGGAGCAACAATTCTTAAGGGGCCTCAACCCCGTCGAATTCCTCCCTCCGAAAACAAATTAATGGAGAATCGGTCAGTATGCAAAGAAAGGACGTCTGCTCAAAGAAGAAGCTTCATATTTCAAATGATACTTCAAATATAGATACGAAAACGCAAGGCAAATCACTCGCAACTACACCCTACAAAGTAACACAGCATTCCATTCAGTAGATGGAAAAGACGAGAAGCTTCGATGGTAGACAAATGAAGAGTAGTTGATGGAAAGTTCACAACGTAAAAGTGATTTGTATAGGAGCAACAATTCTGAAGGGGCCTCAACCCTGTCGAATTCCACCCTCCTAAAACAAGATAATGGAGAATCGGTCAGTACGCAAAGAAAGGACGTCTGCTCAAGGAACAAGTTTCCCATTTCAAATGAGACTTCAAAAATAGATACGAAAACGCAAGGCAAATCACTCGCAACTACACCCTACAAAGTAACACAGCATTCCATTCAGTAGATGGAAAAGACGAGAAACTTCGATGGCAGAGAAATGAAGAGTAGTTGATGGAAAGTTCACAACTTAAAAGTGATTTGTATAGGAGCAACAATTCTGAAGGGGCCTCAACCCTGTCGAATTCCACCCTCCTAAAACAAGATAATGGAGAATCGGTCAGTACGCAAAGAAAGGACGTCTGCTCAAGGAAGAAGTTTCCCATTTGAAATGAGACTTCAAAAATAGATTCGAGAACGCAAGGCAAATTACTCGCAACTATATCCTACAAAGTAACACAGCATTCCATTTAGTAGATGGAAAAGACGAGAAGCTTCGAAGGCAGACAAATGAAGAGTAGTTGATGGAAAGTTCACAACTTAAAAGTGATTTGTATAGGAGCAACAATTCTGAAGGGGCCTCAACCCTGTCGAATTCCACCCTCCTAAAACAAGATAATGGAGAATCGGTCAGTACGCAAAGAAAGGACGTCTCCTCAAGGAAGAAGTTTCCCATTTCAAATGAGACTTCAAAAATAGATACGAGAACGCAAGGCAAATTACTCGCAACTACATCCTACAAAGTAACACAGCATTCCATTCAGTAGATGGAAAAGGCGAGAAGCTTCGATTGCAGACAAATGAAGAGTAGTTGATGGAAAGTTCACAACTTAAAAGTGTTTTTTATAGGAGCAACAATTCTGAAGGGGCCTCAACCCTGTCGAATTCCACCCTCCTAAAACAAGATAATTGAGAATCGGTCAGTACGCAAAGAAAGGACGTCTGCTCAAGGAAGAAGTTTCCCATTTCAAATGAGACTTCAAAAATAGATACGAAAACGCAAGGCAAATTACTCGCAACGACATCCTACAAAGTAACACAGCATTCCATTCAGTAGATGGAAAAGACGAGAAGCTTCGATGGCAGACAAATGAAGAGTAGTTGATGGAAAGTTCACAACGTAAAAGTGATTTGTATAGGAGCAACAATTCAGAAGGGGCCTCAACCCTGTTGAATTCCACCCTCCTAAAACAAGATAATGGAGAATCGGTCAGTACGCAAAGAAAGGACGTCTGCTCAAGGAAGAAGTTTCCCATTTCAAATGAGACTTCAAAAATAGATACGAGAACTGAAGGCTAATTACTCGCAACTACATCCTGCAAAGTAACACATCATTCCATTCAGTAGATGGAAAAGACGAGAAGCTTCGATGACAGACAAATGAAGAGTAGTTGATGGAAAGTTCACAACTTAATAGTGATTTGTATAGGAGCAACAATTCTGAAGGGGCCTCAACCCTGTCGAATTCCACCCTCCTAAAACAAGACAATGGAGAATCGGTCAGTACGCGAGGAAAGGACGTCTGCTCGAGGAGGAAGTTTCCCATTTCAAATGAGACTTCAAAAATAGATACGAAAAATCAAGGCAAATTACTCGCAACTACATCCTACAAAGTAACACAGCATTCCATTCAGTAGATGGAAAAGACGAGAAGCTTCGATGGCAGACAAATGAAGAGTAGTTGATGGAAAGTTCACAACTTAAAAGTGATTTGTAAAGGAGCAACAATTCTGAAGGGGCCTCAACCCCGTCGAATTCCACCCTCCTAAAACAAGATAATGGAGAATCGGTCAGTATGCAAAGAAAGGACGTCTGCTCAAAGAAGAAGCTTCATATTTCAAATGATACTTCAAATATAGATACGAAAACGCAAATCAAATTTCTCGCAACTACATCCTACAAAGTAACACAGCATTCCATTCAGTAGATGGAAAAGACGAGAAGCTTCGATGGCAGACAAATGAAGAGTAGTTGATGGAAAGTTCACAACGTAAATGTGATTTGTATAGGAGCAACAATTCTGAAGGGGCCTCAACCCTGTCGAATTCCACCCTCCTAAAACAAGATAATGGAGAATCGGTCAGTACGCAAAGAAAGGACGTCTGCTCAAGGAAGAAGTTTCCCATTTCAAATGAGACTTCAAAAGTAGATACGAGAACGGAAGGCAAATTACTCGCAACTACATCCTACAAAGTAACACACCATTCCATTCAGTAGATGGAAAAGACGAGAAGCTTCGATGGCAGACAAATGAAGAGTAGTTGATGGAAAGTTCACAACTTAAAAGTGATTTGTATGGGAGCAACAATTCTGAAGGGGCCTCAACCCTGTCGAATTTCACCCTCCTAAAACAAGATAATGGAGAATCGGTCAGTACGCAAAGAAAGGACGTCTGCTCAAGGAACAAGTTTCCCATTTCAAATGAGACTTCAAAAATAGATACGAGAACGCAAGGCAAATTACTCGCAACTACATCCTACAAAGTAACACAGCGTTCCATTCAGTAGATGGAAAAGACGAGAAGCTTCGATGGCAGACAAATGAAGAGTAGTTTATGGAAAGTTCACAACTTAAAATGATTTGTATAGGAGCAACAATTCTGAAGGGGCCTCAACCCTGTCGAATTCCACCCTCCTAAAACAAGATAATGGAGAATCGGTCAGTACGCAAAGAAAGGACGTCTGCTCAAGGAAGAAGTTTCCCATTTCAAATGAGACTTCAAAAGTAGATACGAGAACGGAAGGCAAATTACTCGCAACTACATCCTACAAAGTAACACAGCATTCCATTCAGTAGAAAAAGACGAGAAGCTTCGATGGCAGACAAATGAAGAGTAATTGATGGAAAGTTCACAAATTAAAGTGATTTGTATAGGAGCAACAATTCAGAAGGGGCCTCAACCCTGTCGAATTCCACCCTCCTAAAACAAGATAATGGAGAATCGGTCAGTACGCAAAGAAAGGACATCTGCTCAAGGAAGAAGTTTCCCATTTCAAATGAGACTTCAAAAATAGATACGAAAACGCAAGGCAAATTACTCGCAACTACATCCTACAAAGTAACACAGCATTCCATTCAGTAGATGGAAAAGACGAGAAGCTTCGATGGCAGACAAATGAAGAGTAGTTGATGGAAAGTTCACAACGTAAATGTGATTTGTATAGGAGCAACAATTTTGAAGGGGCCTCAACCCTGTCGAATTCCACCCTCCTAAAACAAGATAATGGAGAATCGGTCAGTACGCAAAGAAAGGACGTCTGCTCAAGGAAGAAGTTTCCCATTTCAAATGAGACTTCAAAAATAGATACGAGAACGCAAGGCAAATTACTCGCAACTACATCCTACAAAGTAACACAGCATTCCATTCAGTAGATGGAAAAACGAGAAGCTTCGATGGCAGACAAATGAAGAGTAGTTGATGGAAAGTTCACAACTTAAAAGTGATTTGTATAGGAGCAACAATTCTGAAGGGGCCTCAACCGTGTCGAATTCCACCCTTCTAAAACAAGATAATGGAGAATCGGTCAGTACGCAAAGAAAGGACGTCTGCTCAAGGAAGAAGTTTCCCAGTTCAAATGAGACTTCAAAAATAGATACGAAAACGCAAGGCAAATTACTCGCAACTACATCCTACAAAGTAACACAGCATTCCACTCAGTAGATGGAAAAGACGAGAAGCTTCGATTGCAGACAAATGAAAAGTAGTTGATGGAAAGTTCACAACTTAAAAGTGATTTGTATAGGAGCAACAATTCTGAAGGGGCCTCAACCCTGTCGAATTCCACCCTCCTAAAACAAGATAATGGAGAATCGGTCAGTACGCAAAGAAAGGACGTCTGCTCTAGGAGGAAGTTTCCCATTTCAAATGAGACTTCAAAAATAGATACGAAAAAGCAAGGCATATTACTCGCAACTACATCCTACAAAGTAACACAGCATTCCATTCAGTAGATGGAAAAGACGAGAAGCTTCGATGGCAGACAAATGAAGAGTAGTTGATGGAAAGTTCACAACTTAAAAGTGATTTGTAAAGGAGCAACAATTCTGAAGGGGCCTCAACCCTGTCGAATTCCACCCTCCTAAAACAAGTTAATAGAGAATCGGTCAGTACGCAAAGAAAGGACGTCTGCTCAAGGAAGAAGTTTCCCATTTCAAATGAGACTTCAAAAATAGATACGAAAACGCAAGACAAATTACTCGCAACTACATCCTACAAAGTAACACAGCATTTCATTCAGTAGATGGAAAAGACGAGAAGCTTCGATAGCAGACAAATGAAGAGTAGTTGATGGAAAGTTCACAACGTAAAAGAGATTTGTATGGGAGCAACAATTCTGAAGGGGCCTCAACCCTGTCGAATTCCACCCTCCTAAAACAAGATAATGGAGAATCGGTGAGTACGCAAAGAAAGGACGTCTGCTCAAGGAAGAAGTTTCCCATTTCAAATGAGACTTCAAAAAAAGATACGAGAACGCAAGGCAAATTACTCGCAACTACATCCTACAAAGTAACACAGCATTCCATTCAGTAGATGGAAAAGACGAGAAGCTTCGATGGTAGACAAATGAAGAGTAGTTGATGGAAAGTTCACAACGTAAAAGTGATTTGTATAGGAGCAACAATTTTGAAGGGGCCTCGACCCTGTCGAATTTTACCCTCCTAAAACAAGATAATGGAGAATCGGTGAGTACGCAAAGAAAGGAAGTCTGCTCAAGGAACAAGTTTACCATTTCAAATGAGATTTCAAAAATAGATACGAGAACGCAAGGTAAATTACTCGCAACTACATCCTACAAAGTAACACAGCATTCCATTCAGTAGATGGAAAAGACGAGAAGCTTCGATGGCAGACAAATGAAGAGTAGTTGATGGAAAGTTCACAACTTAAAAGTGATTTGTATAGGAGCAACAATTCTGAAGGGGCCTCAACCCTGTCGAATTCCACCCTCCTAAAACAAGATAATGAAGAATCGGTCAGTACGCAAAGAAAGGACGTCTGCTCAAGGAAGAAGTTTCCCATTTCAAATGAGACTTCAAAAGTAGATACGAGAACGGAAGGCAAATTACTCGCAACTACATCCTACAAAGTAACACACCATTCCATTCAGTAGATGGAAAAGACGAGAAGCTTCGATGGCAGACAAATGAAGAGTAGTTGATGGAAAGTTCACAAATTAAAGTGATTTGTATAGGAGCAACAATTCTGAAGGGGCCTCAACCCTGTCGAATTCCACCCTCCTAAAACAAGATAATGGAGAATCGGTCAGTACGCAAAGAAAGGACGTCTGCTCAAGGAAGAAGTTTCCCATTTCAAATGAGACTTCAAAAATAGATACGAAAACGGAAGGCAAATTACTCGCAACTACATCCTACAAAGTAACACAGCATTCCATTCAGTAGATGGAAAAGACGAGAAGCTTCGATGGCAGACAAATGAAGAGTAGTTGATGGAAAGTTCACAACTTAAAAGTGATTTGTATAGGAGCAACAATTCTGAAGGGGCCTCAACCCTGTCGAATTCCACCCTCCTAAAACAAGATAATGGAGAATCGGTCAGTACGCGAGGAAAGGACGTCTGCTCTAGGAGGAAGTTTCCCATTTCAAATGAGACTTCAAAAATAGATACGAAAACGCAAGGCAAATTACTCGCAACTACATCCTACAAAGTAACACAGCATTCCATTCAGTAGATGGAAAAGACGAGAAGCTTCGATGGCAGACAAATGAAGAGTAGTTGATGGAAAGTTCACAACTTAAAAGTGATTTGTAAAGGAGCAACAATTCTGAAGGGGCCTCAACCCTGTCGAATTCCACCCTCCTAAAACAAGTTAATGGAGAATCGGTCAGTACGCAAAGAAAGGACGTCTGCTCAAGGAAGAAGTTTCCCATTTCAAATGAGACTTCAAAAAGAGATACGAAAACGCAAGGCAAATTACTCGCAACTACATCCTACAAGGTAACACAGCATTTCATTCAGTAGATGGAAAAGACGAGAAGCTTCGATAGCAGACAAATGAAGAGTAGTTGATGGAAAGTTCACAACGTAAAAGAGATTTGTATAGGAGCGACAATTCTGAAGGGGCCTCAACCCTGTCGAATTCTACCCTCCTAAAACAAGATAATGGAGAATCGGTCAGTACGCAAAGAAAAGACGTCTGCTCAAGGAAGAAGTTTCCCATTTCAAATGAGACTTCAAAAATAGATACGAAAACGGAAGGCAAATTACTGGCAACTACATCCTACAAAGTAACACAGCATTCCATTCAGTAGATGGAAAAGACGAGAAGCTTCGATGGCAGACAAATGAAGAGTAGTTGATGGAAAGTTCACAACTTAAAAGTGATTTGTATGGGAGCAACAATTCTGAAGGGGCCTCAACCCTGTCGAATTTCACCCTTCTAAAACAAGATAATGGAGAATCGGTCAGTACACAAAGAAAGGACGTCTGCTCAAGGAAGAAGTTTCCCATTTCAAATGAGACTTCAAAAATAGATACGAGAACGCAAGGCAAATTACTTGCAAATACATCCTACAAAGTAACACAGCATTCCATTCAGTAGATGGAAAAGACGAGAAGCTTCGATGGCAGACAAATGAAGAGTAGTTGATGGAAAGTTCACAACTTAAAAGTGATTTGTATAGGATCGACAATTCTGAAGGGGCCTCAACCCTGTCGAATTCCTCCCTCCTAAAACAAGATAATGGAGAATCGGTCAGTACGCAAAGAAAGGACGTCTGCTCAAGGAAGAAGTTTCCCATTTCATATGAGACTTCAAAAATAGATACGAGAACGCAAGGCAAATTACTCGCAACTACATCCTACAAAGTAACACAGCATTCCATTCAGTAGATGGAAAAGTCGAGAAGCTTCGATGGCAGACAAATGAAGAGTAGTTGATGGAAAGTTCACAACATAAAAGTGATTTGTATAGGAGCAGCAATTCTGAAGGGGCCTCAACCCTGTCGAATTCACCCTCCTAAAACAAGATAATGGAGAATCGGTCAGTACGCAAAGAAAGGACGTCTGCTCAAGGAAGAAGTTTCCCAGTTCAAATGAGACTTCAAAAATAGATACGAGAACGCAAGGCAAATTACTGGCAACTACATCCTACAAAGTAACACAGCATTCCATTCAGTAGATGGAAAAGACGAGAAACTTCGATGGCAGAGAAATGAAGAGTATTTGATGGAAAGTTCACAACTTAAAAGTGATTTGTATAGGAGCAAAAATTCTGAAGGGGCCTCAACCCTGTCGAATTCCACCCTCCTAAAACAAGATAATGGAGAATCGGTCAGTACGCAAAGAAAGGACGTCTGCTCAAGGAAGAAGTTTCCCATTTCAAATGATACTTCAAAAATAGATACGAGAACGCAAGGCAAATTACTCGCAACTACATCCTACAAAGTAACACAGCATTCCATTCAGTAGATGGAAAAGACGAGACGCATCGAAGGCAGAGAAATGAAGAAAAGTTAATGGAAATTTCACAACTTTGAAGAAATTGGTATGGGAGCAACAATTGTGAAGGGGCCTCAACCCTGTCGAATTCCACCCTCCTAAAACAAATTAATGGAGAATCGGTCAGTGTGCAAAGAAAGGACGTCTGCTCAAAGAAGAAGCTTCCTATTTCAAATGATACTTCAAATATAGATACGAGAACGCAAATTAAATTTCTCGCAACTACATCCTACAAACTAACACAGCATTCCATTCAGTAGATGGAAAGGACGAGAAGCTTCGATGGCAGACAAATGAAGAGTAGTTGATGGAAAGTTCACAACTTAAAAGTGATTTGTATAGGAGCAACAATTCTGAAGGGGCCTCAACCCTGTCGAATTCCACCCTCCTAAAGCAAGATAATGGAGAATCGGTGAGTACTCAAAGAAAGGACGTCTGCTTAAAGAAGAATTTTTTTCTATTTCAAATGCGACTTCAAAATTAGATACGAGAACGCAAAACCAATCACTTGCAGCTACATGCTGCAAACCAACACAGAATTCTATTCAGTAGATGGACAGAACGTAAAGCATGAAAAGCAGAAAAATGCAGAGAAGGTATTGGAAGATTCACAACTTAGAAGAGATTGGTATACGAGCGACAATTCTGAAGAGACCTCAAGACAGCCGAATTTCCAGCTCCTAGAAAACTAGTGTGAGAACAGGTCAGCACGCAAAGAGAGAACGTCTGGTCAAAGAAGAAGTTTCCTATTTCAAATTTGATTTGAAAATTTCATAAAATAATATATTATAAATCTATCTTGAGTGCATCCTGTAAACCAACTGAGTATTCCATTCAGGAGATGGACAGGACGTAAAGTATCAAACGCAGACACATGATGAGAAGTTATGTACTTAATTTTGTATGAAGGAAAGAAGACATTCATTAATATGTATTGTTGTTGTAAAATTGAAATCAGTGTTTATTTGTACGTTGGTTTTTATGAGAATGTATTACAGTGCATGTTTTTTTTTAAATTTGAAGTTTCATTTACTGCCTCAGAATTATTTGATAAATTATGAAAGTGTTCTTAGCCAAATTTACAGGTTCATTTGTTTCATTTTTCTTGCTGTTGTTAAATTATGCTTAATCACACACGTATTTCATTGTTATGCTTATCGAATAGTATCGGTCTTCAAAATTCCTTATTTTTATGCTCTTATTACCTTATGTTAATGTGTTTCGTTAATTTTAAATAGTTTTTTTCCTGTACTTTCCATTACCCGTTCCTATTCAATTTTTTTATATTTTGCGGTTAGTTGATGATTCGAAATATTTTTTTTCATTTTCCCTTTTTTCATTTTTTCTTATCAGATCCGTGCCCAATGGGTTGTAGCAACAAAGGCTTCCCTTCCTCGAACAATAAAATGTTTCAATTTGAACGTATGACAAACTGCAAAGAATTATTGACAACTTTTTAGAGTTTGCAAGAACTTCTATTTTGACCTTGCAAATATGAATAGATTGTTTCTCTAGAGATGCAGGGCGAGGCCCGTAGCTAGAGGGGTGGCAGGGGGGTCAATGGCACCCCTTGAGACCATGCTTTGCTCCACCTGTGAAAAATATAGAATTCCTATCTGGAATTTTCACTATTCTTTACAATTATATCGTATATTGCTCTAGGAACTTAACAAATACACTTATGGATTTGGTGATTTATTAAGGAAGGTGTGTTGGAATCCATAATGTCGTACCAGAATTGGAAAAAAACATTCCTTTCCAGGTCCAGATTTCAAAAAATGATTTCACGATTTTCAGTATTTAGACATTCTGAGTGGTCTTGTATTATTAAAGGCGCGTAATGTGTTGGAATATGTTTTCTTGAATGTACTATTTCTATGGAATTTGAACTGCTCAATTTTTTGTTTCCCACGTCTACTTGTTGGTAATTGTGATGCATGTGGAAGGGAGAGAGAGAGAGAGAGAGAGTGAATATTTGATTTTTGTTACTTAACATTACTTTTCTGCCACTTCTCGTTAATTGCGACAATGAGACTGAGTGATGATATGAAATTGATGAAGGGACACTCACAAGCAACACCCATGCCCAGGCTGGGGATCGCACAGGAACTCCTGTCGTCTTAGTGCGTTGTGTAACCACCCCACTACCAGGTCGGCTAGTCAAAGATTTAGGACAGCTTACTGGGTCAATTATCAAACATGATGAAAATGTCATATTGTTTCACATTTATTATTTCTGTTAGAAAGCAGTAAAAATTGTGATGTGATTCAAGTTACACTAGGCATCATTGTTGGAAACCTACTCCTTTAACCTCTAATTGACGCGAGGGAACAGTGAAAAATCACATGGAGCGAGGTCTGCACCGTAGGGAGGATGCTCCAGAACCTTCAGCACAGTACGTGGCAAATACTCGTGCAAACTTTGGAGCAGTGGGCAGGAGCGTTGTTATGGTGGAGAAACTAATTGTCTGACATGAGAGAGCTTGAACAACTCTGGGGAGGCACTCCTCGGTGTACCACTTTGCTTTGACTGTCTTCTGTGTTTCCAGCACCACCCGCGCCACAAGTCCCCTTACAGTAAAGAAGACAGCCACCATTCTCTTCTTTACGGATCATGATTTTTGCACAGACACGGGCGTGTTTTTATCTTCGTAGAGTCAGTCTTTTTTCTGGGCTTTAGCGGGCATGTCATAATAGTAAAGCCAGGTCTCATCAACTGTTAAGATGCTGTTGATGTAGCGAGATGTTCCGTTTTCCTCAACATGCTTCAACATGCTGATCACATCACCTTCAATTTGGCCGAGCTCGAAAATGTGTGAGGATCTATCCCCACATCCCCTAAATGTGTCTTCATTGCACGGTGCTATATATACGGTTAACTATCCCTTCATCATTTATTTATAACCTAATTATTCCACAAAACATTCAATCAATTCTTCTGCTGTGGAGTGGATTCTCCTAACTTAAGCCACCACTCTCTGACTAGCATGAATCAGTATCAGCATTAAAAAAAAACCTGATGTTTGGAGTTTGAACGTCTCCGCACAGTGATGGCGATAAGCGCCCCACAGACCTCACGTTGCAGGGATGGAGTAAGGTGAAGGAGGTCCATGTTTGTGGACTTTATTTGACCCAATAAGAGCTTCAAGAATTAAAAGAAAACTCAAAGCAACCTGTTGACAACTTCTGCACCAGAATATATAAAAATCCATCGCTTTAAAAAACATAGAATGTAAGAGAAAAATTAATGAAAATAGTCATGAACAATTTGCACGGTAATACTCATGGATCCCACTGTACTAGAATGTGTGCACTTATGTCTGGTGTGAACATATCAAAAGGACGATACTGTACATGATAATTTGTTCAATCGACAAAACAATTCAGAACAAAAATCATGTTTTAAATTTTGCAAAGTAAGTATAGTACATACGATTCCCTGACTGAATAAAAATTAGCTGAAACAATTTCACTATCAATAAATTTTCTCCTGCCAGCCTCGGTGGGGAAGTGGTTAGTACAGCATGCTACCGCACAAGGAGTTCTGGGTTTAAATCTCGGCCAGGGCATAGGTATTCCTTGTGAATGTCCCTTCATCAATTACATATCATCACTCATTTTCATCATCGTGATTAGCCAAAAGTGGCACAAAAGCGACGTAAAATAAACTAAATCAATGAATAAATTTTCTGAAGTAATGTGAATCAATTAGTATTCAATTCTCTCAATGATATTCGTATTCAGTGGTCGGAAGTAAGGCAGCTAGCTACAAAATTTGTAGCTGTAGCTCTAGCGAAGCTACAAAATTCCTATAGTTGTAGCGAACATTTCGCTAGAGCTTCATTTTTTCTCAGCATTTTGAGGTAAATTTTGAATGTGACAACAGCGTCAAAAAAATCGACAATAACGCTTACTTTTGCAGGAGGTTCATGAAAACAGTCTATTACATGGAAATACGGATAATCTTCTTCTTCTTCTTACTTGGCGCTACAACTCTTTATGAGTTTTGACCTGCTCAACAATTTTCTTCCATTTAATTCTATCCTGGGCATCCTTCTTCCAATTTGAGATCTTCATTATTCTAATATCGTTTCTAACATCATCTTCCCATCCAACTTTAGGGCTACCTACTGTCCTCGTGACAAATGGTTTCCATTTATATATCTTTTTTAACTGTCCTCTCATTGGACAATCATTCGATATGTCCTAACCAGCTTAATCTTTGGGCTTTTATGAATCGAATTATATTCTTATACTTAATCAACTGGTCTTGTTCGTAATTTGTTTTATTCTCGAAGAGTCATCGCTCATTTTCGAGGGGCCAAATATTTTTCTTAATATTCTCCTTTCAAATAGTAGTTTTTGTATTATGCTATCTTTCAGGACCCATATGTTACAGGCATATGTTGTCACTGATCTAATGATTGTCCAATATAACTTAAGTTTTGATTTTTGTAAGACGAGATTATTTTGTAATATTTTTTTTATTTGCGGAAAAAGCTTTATTTCCTGCTATAATTCTTTCCCTTATTTCTTCTTCTATTGAATTATTGGTATTCACAATTGAACCTAAGTATTTAAAAAATTAGACATTATCAACACTCATTGTGTCTGTTCTTAGTTTATTTTCCTTATTTGGTTTCCTCCCACATTTCATATATTTTGTTTTACTTTCATTTACTATTAAACCATATTTTATTGCCTCATTTTTCAACATTATGAATGTCTCTAACATGGCCTGCTATGTTCTTGCCATTATTAATATATCATCAGCATAGGCAGATAGCTGTTTTAATCGCGTAGAGATATTACCTCTTATTTCAAGTTTGGCTATTATCACCTCCATTACGATGCTGAATAGAAATGCTGACAAAGGGTCACCTTGTTTCACTCCTGATTTTACTTCAAACTGATCAGTAAGATCATTATTAATTTTCACTTTGGCTCTAGTATTCTGCAGTGTAATCTGAATCAGGAACGTTAAAGTGTAATAGGCATTCAGGGATTAATGATCTTTTAATAGAATCAAAGGTATGGGTATAACCTATGAACACATTATATAGCTCGATATTAAATTCGTGACATTTTTCATATATCTGTAGTATCATGTAGATATTGTCTATGGTTGATCGGTTAGATCCGAAGCACATTTGATATTCACCAATTTGATGTTCTACAAACTCATTTAGTCTGTTGTGCAATAACATAACATATATATTTTACATTTAACAAAGTTATTGGTCTATAATTCTTACAGTCTTTAAGATCACCTTTCTTAAATACAGGGCAAATTATTCCTTCCAGCCAGTCCATACTTTAAGTATAAGGTCATAAATATTTTTCTTTAAGGTTCGTCCTCCCATTTTAATTAGTTCTGCTGAGATATTGTCTGGGCCTGCAGCTTTATTATTCCTTAGCTTATTTATTACGTTATTTATTTCTGTAAATGTTGGGACATCTATCTCTTCATCATTTATCTCATTTACATTTCTTAGGTAGGTATTGTCATGTGTTTCTTCATTGTTGAAAATTTCGTTAACATATTGTCTCCATCTTTCCAATACTAGTTTCATTTCTGAAATTAATTTTCCTTGTTTATCTTTACATAGTGAAATCATTGAAATTTTTTCTTTGTTAAAAAAGTTCATTTCTTTATAGAATTTCCTAGTTTCAGTTTTCCTACTTGATTCTTCGATTTCTTTAATTTTATTATTTATCCATTCTTTCTATCTTTTTTTTCAGATCTTTGTGGCATTTTTCCTTTTTTGTATGTAATCTTCTTGGTTTGCTCTTGTTGTTCTGTTTAAGCATTTCATTCATGCTTTATTCTTCTAATCTATAGCTAACTACATTCTTCGTCCCACCATTCATTGAATTTCTCTTTTTCTGGGGTTGGAATACTTCATTAGCTGCTTCAAGTATTGATTCCTCAATGTTTTGCCATTCTATATTAGTTCCCTGTGACTCATCTTTTCCTTCTAGTTTTCTTTGCAAACACTGTCTGTATAGTTTCTTGTATTTTAGAGTCACTTAGATTGTTCCTGTTCCATTTTTGTAGTTGAATCTGTTGGTGTTTAATTGCTATGTTTCATTTCCAGTTGGACCAAGAAGTAGTCCGAATCACAATTGAATCTACGCCTAGTCTGAACGTCTTGAAACGTACTACTCTTAGTTGAATTAACAAGCACATGATCTATCTGGTTCAAAGTCTTCGTATCGGGTGAGATTCAGGTTCCTTTATGGATTTATGGATTTTTTTATGTTGAAATTTTGTGCTCATTATCTTCATGTTATTGATAGCTGAATATTCACATAAAAACTCACCATTCTTATTACATTCATTGTGTAGAGAATAGTTGCCTGTTATTGATGAGTACGCATTTTCACGTTCTACTTTTGCGTTCATATCTCCTAGTATTATTGTTACATCGTGTCTGGGTGTCTGATCTTGTATCAACTGTAAGTTTTCATAGAATTGACTTTTATCTTCGTCAGATGATTCTTCCGCAGGGGCGTGAACACATATTAAAGAACGTCGTCGCCTTGTAATCAAAGGTCACGGGTTCGATTCCCGGTGGAGACGCATAGTGGTTCGGAACCCACTTTAAACTGTAGGTACAGTACCGATTAGCCATAAAGTGGACTTAAAACACCAACTTAATCAATCAAATAATCAACATATTAAGAAACATTATGAAATTTGCCCTTTGTTCTAAGTTTACAGATCCTGTCGTTGTGAGGTGTGAAGCTTAATACATTTTCTTCATTTCCTTTCGTACCATAAATTCAATTCCTAGGTGACCTATTTTTTTTTTGTTTTGCTATTGCAGGTATAGTATAAAGAATAGTATTTTCTCTATCCTATGTGTCCATAGCCTTTCCATCTAATTTCTTGCATGGCTACTATTTGTTATCCCCAAGGTTCGAGTAAATATCCCTCCCCCTAACTAACATTCCGTTTAAGTTCTAAGAAGATAAAATTGATAAATATCACATTTTTATCTTATTCCCATCTTGCACAACGCATTATAGCTAATTTCGATACATACGATAAATTCCAATTAATTTTAAAAAGTAGTCAGTCACAGAAATATTTTTGATGTGACAATGAGAATAACACGCACACGTGTAAGACCTCGTTTTAATTAATATTCCCGTGAGCAGCAGGGATAATTAATAAGAAAAATGATCATTATAAAGGATAGTTTACCCTCCAATAGGCTATGTACTTTTCATTTTAAATGCTGCCTTCATATAAGTCTATTAAAAATGAAATATTTATTGTCAAGAAGACTATGTTGACATATAAATAAATAATCCTACCAAATTTTTATTTGTGTATAGTTGTAATCATTCATTTGCGTAATATCCTTATTGCAATATTCATGTGTCAAATTTGAACTGATATGCCACTTACATAGGTACGTTATTCTCAAGCACTGTAGTAAAAATAAAAGCTGAAGTAACACTGCTATCAGAAATATCGAATGACGGGAATCATGAAAATATTAGGCGCATCCAGAACGTAAGTTTCCCACTCACCCACAGGTGGCAGGCCATGAGTATTGAAACCGGTTTTGCGCATGCGTGTGAGAGAGGCACATGCCCTGGCTAGTGAATGTCCTAGAAGACGCCTCCCGAAAGTAATCAGCAGCGTCGCGGCAGCGATGAAACATGGCAGCTCTTATTCCATCTCCCGCCGCGTGCGAGGTTTCTTTCGGTGATCAAGTTCTTGAACGCACAAAATACAGGCGATCGAAATTCATCGTCATCTGTGCCAGGTGTATGGGCCAGACGTCATGAGCAAGCAGATGGTACTTCGTTGGTGCAGGACATTTCTGAAGGCCGGCAAAATGTGCATGACGATAAGCGCAGTGGACGGCCATCGGCCGTTAAGGACGAGCTTGTGGTGCAGGTGCAGCAGCGCATTTTGGAGAATCGTCTCGTCACGATCACGGAACTCAGCAGCCATTTCCCGCAGATTTCTCGGTCGTTGTTGCACGACATTGTTACCAAACGGCTCTTGTTCCGGAAATTGTGTGCTCGGTGGGTGCCGAAACAACTGAAGGCCGAACACAAAGGGAAACGCATGGGCACGGCGCTGACATTTCTGGAGCGTTACAATGATGATCAACCGAATCATCACAGGACATGACACGTGGGTTGCATACAGCACCTCAGAATAAGCGACGCGGTAAGCTCAGTGCCGTGGTAATCTTGCTGCACGGCAATGCGAAGCCGCATATGGCTAGGCTCACTGCAGTCCTTCTGGACAGGTTCGGTTGGGAGGTGTTCGATCATCCATCATACAGCACGGATCTCGCTCCCAGTGATTACCACCTGTTCTTGCACCTGAAAAAGTTCCTGTCCGGTCAACATTTTCACAGCGACGAAGAGGTTCAGACGACTGTCACACAGTGATTCGGCGTCCAGTCGGCGGACTTCGACGCAGGTATACAGAAGTTGGTCCCACGCTATGACAAGTGCCTGAATTCCGGCGGGAATTATGTTGACAAGTAACTGGACAAGTGCTGTATCTGTGGAATAAATCATTGAATGAAATAATGTTTCCTTTTTGTGCACGACCCCTGGAAATCTTAATTTCTGGATGGGCTTAATAAATAACAGAATCTATTTTCCAGTAAGTACAACTACAATACTAAGCACTTCTTTGGAATATTCAAATGGTTGTTTTAATTTTTTTGTGCAGAGGTATCGCAAAAGTAGCGAAGTAGCGACTAGCGCACAGCTACTTTTTGGAAAATGTAGCTGTATAGCTGTAGCGAAGCTACTTTTAAAATGTAGCGTTCTGATCACGATTCGTATTCTCTTGCTCTGTAATTTTACCTTCTGGCCTCTAGATCATTAATGAATTTTGTCAAACTTGTCTAATAAAACTAATTTGCAAATATAAATTAATATTCCAAGCTCCACAACTTTGGTCTCTTATCAGGGTGTATACATTTCGTAAAAACAAAATTCCCTGACTTTTCCAGACCAAGTCATTAGGGTAATTCACATATTTAAACATGTGTGTAAAAAGGTCACTTATTCTAGCTGAACACCGCATTGAGAATACCACTTAACCAAGAGTTCACATGTAAGTAATAACAAGAAACTGAAATGAAACTGACTTTTGGGTGCAGGGACGTCGGAACCGGGGGGGGGGGGGTGGAAACTTGCCCCCCACTCATCATAGAGGTGGGGCAATATGGTATTTTTGCCCCCCACAGTCGCCACCTAAAAATAACTTATTTTTATTCTGTAGAAAATTGGAGACTATATTTTTGCACTCGTTAAATGAACTCAAGTTTCTTCTAACAGCAAGAACAGGAAGTACATGACTGACAGATCCCTAAGCAAATTAGGAATGGCAGTTTGGTCTCTTCAAATAAAGTGGAACGTGAATTGTCTCCCCCCCCCCCTTCGCCCTAGGAATTTGCTACTTCTGTTTCGAGTTCCACCAGGTTTTGTACAGGTGCGTTCGCTTGTAACAATACTCCGGGGAGGGTGGGGGGCAGAGATCGATGCACTCAGATAAACAAACTGCCTGTAGTTCCTAAATAGATACTACCTGGCACATTTCTGCGAAATAGGTGTCGTGGAGGAACCAATGTCCTTTGACGAATTCCTGGCCTCCCTCTCTCTGCATGCCTCATGCCCGCAACCTCTTTGGCCGAAGAATATGAAGGTTGTTATATGAAGCGAGTTTCGCTCGCTTTGTCTGGAACTTTTCAGTTGAAGTTTGGTGTTGGTTTGGCCAGTTACTGTCAGTTATCTATTGTAAATTGCCTCGGTGCATCGAAACTGCGTACGTCGACCACCACGTCGTATCATTATTAATATATCAAATTTGATTATGAAAAGGTGGTTACAGGGGAAGTGTGGAAGAACCAGCACAAAAGATGCCTTTTTTAAGTTAAGCAGTAGAATAAAATTTTCCTTGATCATTTACACGAGAGGAAGCGATTGTAGTAAAACAGCAAAAATTAAAAGCTTAACAACAAGGTGTTCGATTTCGGGGGAAGCACATATATGATTCTTTCATTCATGATTATCATCATCGTATCCTTTAGCCATTGCACAAACTTCAGTAACAACTTCTACAGTAAGTTATCTGTGTGAACATAAGATATTTAAAACGGAATGTAAAAATGTGACCGCACGATGCTGTAACACATCGCACCGGATTTTGTGCCACACCGCTGGTGAGAGGAGAATCGCCAGAGGTCCAGCGCTTCAGTTCGTCCCGCACCAGATAAAAATAATTGTTTGTGCACAGTTTATTGGAGGTTTATATGACCTTGGCGGTTCCAATTAAGCAACTAATTTGATTTTTCATAACTTCATGGATTGTTTTGACATACTTAAAAGTATCCAAAATTATCTAAATGTAAACTAGTACTAAATTAATACCAAATTCAAATATTCCAATGAACTATAGTTCATATTCAATATTCGTTCAATTATAGAGTGAAGTCAGGAAGTGGTAATGTGATATTATTTTGAAACAATATAAATTCACTACAGCTTTAAAATTCAATGAAAAATAAACCAAAAGGAATTATGATGGAGAATGGTATTGTATATGATTAAAATTTGACACTTTCATAAGAATAATAATAGTTTCATATTGAACACACAGAGTTTTGTAATTAAATATAATGAACGTCGAACCATAAAAAGAAACACCAATTAACAAGCTCCCATAATTCTTGGTTTTAACCTTCAACATGTTCTGCTTATTGCTCTTAGGTAATAGTATGAAATTGTGATTTTATAGAACGCCTGTACTTCAGACTAAGGAAGAAAACTCTTTGATTTTTCAGACTTCTGAAATATTTTGGTTGTAGGTGTGCGTACATTGTATGCCCCACCCAGGGCTGGCCCTGGAAGGAGTTAAGATTTGCTTTATCTGCTTTTCCAAGAATCATGTGGTTATTAGGTGTTTTAAAAAAAGAACATAGTTTTTAAAGATTATTAAGACTATTTGTAATGGATTCTTAACTGTTTATTTGGAATAATTTAGAGACGGTTCCGAGAATAACTTAATATTACAAAAATTGGCTGTTGTCCGTCGATAGTGGTTGATGCAGCCGGCTTATCATTAAAGGAACAGGGTTCGATTCCTAGAGAGAGGGGACAATTTCACCGTTTCGGAACTATATATACCCAGCTCCAAATAATATGTAATAATGATTATAATTGACAATATCTGTAAGTGAGATTCTTGAAAATGCATGACAGTTTGGAAAAGTTTTTATACCGTCACTTATTTATAAAATCAGTTAACCGCAACGACGAATGAAAAGCAGTAACTCTCCAAAAAAGGTACGATTATTAACATCTCCTATAATAAAAATTAATATTTCATATAGGCGACGAGCGGGACTATTTTGTGGGTGGAGATTCCAATTTTATGTAACCTATATTCCTAAATATCGCATGCAAATTTCTCTTTTGCGGACGAAAGTTCATTAAACTACCAGGTTATTTACTACTGGAGTCTTCACTGTTGAAAAACCGGCAATGAAACAGGAGAGAAATGTCCCTGTCTATTAATTATTAAATATCAAAGTAAAATATAAATGAACAGTCTGGCATCTTTAATCACCCAAGGCCATGGGCAGCAATTTAGAACGATTGTACAGTCACGGGCACTGCCGGCTTGTAATGAATGTATTGACTTTCAATGTAATCTTTACAGCCCGGTAGTGTCCGTGACTGTACCTATATGCATGGAAACTTACAACCTACCAGTCATGGAAGCATATACCATACCTGCAAGGTAAAATGCTTTTCACATGCCTGCCAGTTGCATTATCCCCTCTTCTACATGGAATATCAATGTAAAATTGAAACCAGACAATTTTTTAATTTTAGTTCTTGCGTTTATGATTCGCAAAAAATACATAACAGTAATTCCACTTAACATTTCTTGATTTTAAGTGGTGTCGATAACAAAGTTCCTTAAGTTCAAACAGTATAGCCCTCATGAATTTCGAGCTTTGAAAATGCATTCTTTTTTTAAAAGTGATTTGAACATTTAAATTCCTGTACTCAATTCCTCTGCTTGTAAGGAACTAGCTTTTAATGCCTGCAAGCAAGAATTTGACTTCGTTTGCGCTTGCATCTGACATTTTGAGAGAGAGAAGGAAGGTTCGAATCCTGGACAACGCATGAGTGTGAAATTGTTTTTGTAGCGTTATGTACTTATTCTAAGCATTATTCATTTTCAATATCGCGATTAACTCAAGAAATAAAATTACGACAAAAATTGAATAAAAAAGATAAGTTTCCCTGTATGTGGACCAGGTTAAATAAAAAGGCTTTTGAGAGCTAGCTCCATTCTTCATCAGCGCCGAAAACTTGAGAACATCCCCACAATGATATCTCGAGATAATCATCATTCAGCAGCATAAAATTTCAAGACGTATTTTACGTAATACTTTTCTTTATACCGGATGTTCCCTAAAATTTATTTATTTATTTTAATACGATAATCGGGAGTAAATTGGAATATTACAGTACTTCTCACTGGCAAGTTCCTTCACCTGCTGTTGAACCAGGGACCATTTAATTACAAGGTGTTATCTGTAGGGTGCCAAAGGGAAGTTCAAAGGTCACTTGACGGTCCTACAAGTAAAAATTACGGCTTACTTTACCAAACAAGAATCTGGCGCCTGGTGCCACAACCATTATAATCCTCTGTGGGTTATGTGTTGTCCTTACGTGTGCTGAATGTCCCTTTTACAGCTTCAGCTTTTAGCAAAGATTTGGAAATTTTAAGAAAGATTTATGGGTTTTAGTCTTGGTATGGAGTTCATCTCCGATCGCATGTGTATGTGTATGTGTATGTGTATGTGTATGTATGTGTGTATGCACACAAACACACAAGCGCACACACACACTCACACCCACACACACACACCCACACACACACACACACACACACACACACATACACACACACACACACACACACACACACACACACACACACACACATATGATTCGTTTTAATAAAGGCATTAATTCTTTTTATTCATGGGAACTGCCGTAAGTTGCGTTGGTTCTAGTGATCTATTTCAATTGAGTATTGAGAACCAGGTATAAAATGGTCTTAAATAGCTCTCTCATTTATAATTTCATAATTCATCATAGTTCTTCAAATGAAACTAGTGATATAAATATTCAAGTTATGAGATAATAATATTAATGAGGAAAATAAAATGTTTCGAGGAGTTTAATTTTCTTGCAAAATAAATATGATCTTGGAAGAAAATAATTTTCTTAAGTATTAGAAACAACTAAAGTCACTTAGTGAAGTGCAATTCTCCTATTCGTTTGTGCTTAGGAGAACACATTGACCACCTTCGGTACGTCCAAGACTTGATATTCCTTCTTCTCAATAGCAAGGTCAGCCAAATGAGATCCAGCATCCAGGAAGGCTTTTCAAAGGTATTCAACACGAAAAGGTTATTTCACACGCTGCTTTGGAAACTAGGATTGTTACATAGAATTCAACTAGAGTGTGAACCTCGTGAAATACCAATTTATACTTTCCTAGGATATGGAAGAAATCCATTAAGTGGACTACTTTCGTTCCATCTTCGTAACGCTGAAGAGCAGTGGGCAAAATCTGCGTTTCATCTTTCAGGGCAATGATATCACCGGAATAAAAGTCTGAGAAATGTTACAGTTATCTCATAATTCAAGAAATATTCTGACCCTGGTCCACCTCTTACTCTGCCACTCCAACGAATGTTTGTGCCACACAATTGCAGGCATCTATGGAGTTCTTGGAAAGAAGTTCTTTGATTTTGAGATGTGCAAAGAGCGAACCTGCATCTAATGATCGAAGAGCTGCAAATTCTGAAAATTGTTATTTTTACCTGCCCGCGATACAAATATCAGAAAACTGACACCTGAATTGTTTTTCTATGGTGTAGTTTTTAAAATTGTTGTCAGTAAAATTTAGTGGAAATGTCCATTAGCAGGCTAAACGAAACACTATCTTAATGCAACATAAACAAGGACGTATTTAGGGCCGTCCAGCGGGTCCTGACCTCACGAAAGACTTAACAAGTACTAAAAATAATGATAGCGTGCTTGTTTACCACTTGTTTATTTATTTCTGCCGAACTTACTGGGAGGCAAGGATTATATTGCGATCATACGGCTTTGTATGGCAGTGCCAGAGGAGATTTATGCACACTACTATTTATAATAATTAATAATGTGTATAAAACTGCCTAGCAGTTATAAAAGAAATATATCGCCATGAAAAAAATGTCATGCCATATTTTAAAAAAATACTTGTCTTCCTTCTTTTTTTTATAAGAAGTTAACAGACAATTCTAGGAGTTTTCAAACTGTGTTGAGGCCACACACACACACACACAAAACCTCGATATCAAGTGTAGTGTGTTGGGAAATATTAATACCTCTATACCATATACGTGGCTTGTCCCTAGAGGCGGCAACTTCTTATTAATAATTTAGAGGGGGGAGGCAAGACTTACAATATTTTTTAAGCATAATATATATAATTCTTGAGAAATTGATGGGGTGGGGGGCAGAAAGTGCCTCACCCTCCTAAGTCACCGTCTATGCTTGACACACAAATAATATAAAAGTATAAAAATATGTAGAGCGAAAAGCGGACTGGCTTCCTTTTACCCATTCTCACATTTCTAGTACGATATACATAAAATAGTTACGTATTTCACAGTAGAAATGTAGATACACAATTAATAAATACATATCTATGAAAGGAAACATCCGATCCTGGCTTTTCCAGGGTAATGCAGTGATATGCGCTGCAAGAAATAACCATAATTAGAATAGAATAGAATAGAATTTATTTCAAGTATGAGCCTTTACAGCTGTGCATACCATACAAGGATGAACAATTTTTAGTACAATTTTCCTACACCCTTCCTCCTTTCTGTCTACTTCCACATTCACACTGCTTGGGAGTTCACAGACACCGTCTTTCATTTCCATTCTTTCACTACACTTGCACTGTTACCTGAGTGATTCCTAAATTTTCTCAGATTTATATATTTATTTAGTAGCCCCCCCTCCTTTTCACACATTTTCGCTATCCTCTCTGAGCTTCTTTGCTCTCTTTGCCCAGACATAGTGTAGGAAAGTTCCCAGATTTCTTATTTGCGCCTCTCCCCTCTCGGTCCCTCCCTCCTAATAACGCTTTTCATTATATTCTCAACGTTAGCTTAATTTATTTCCCTGATATATTTTTGTCTTGCCTCCCTTGTTTCTATGCACTGGCGGAGAATGTGAAATTTCGTCTCGTCTTCACCGCATAGCAGGCATTTTACGCTCCGGTCTCCTCCCGTTTTGGTTTAACTTGTGTCCATCCCCGCAGTCTGAAACAGGCCAACCCTGACCTTTCTTTTGCCCCACACAAATCCACGTAGTTCCTCCTTCCGCATTCTCGATCCGTATCCACTATTTTCGCTGATGTTGACGATATTTTTGCGTCGCAATTTGTCAAAATTTTCTGTTTGTTAATGTCTTCCAGTCTGGCACGAATGGCCCCTAGCATCTGCATATTAATTATCCTCTCTATTCCCTCTTCCCACACCCATCCCAGCCCTATACTCTATAATTCCGTCTTTATTTTTACTACCCATTGCCTCCCATTACCCCCACTTATCTGTGATTGTACACAGAGTTTCTTCAAATTTCCCCCCTCCATGGTCATCAGTTTTGCCCAGTATTTAATGCTCCTCATTTTGGCATCCACTTCCTCTCTTAATTTTCCCATTTCCCTAAGTGCCCCACATGTTGCCCTACCCCTCCCAACTCTTAGCCCTTGTTTTAGGAATCTAGACTGTATGACGTTTACGGTTTCCCCTCCCTCCCAGACCCATACTCCGATGCCATTGAACAGTGTTGCCTTAACTGTGTCCTCGTAGACCTCCTCCAGTATTTTGACTGGTATATATATGGTACTTTGTATTTTATTTTTCGTGTTATTTCCAACGCAAACATTGCTTTACATTTATTCCTGTGTACGTGCCTTGCCCACCTGCCCGCCATTGTCATCACCATGTCTAAATAATCGCACTGTTTCACCCTAACGTCACTTGTCCCTGTGTATTTCCATTGTTCATCCTTACCAAATACATACCCATTCTTAAATACCATTATTTTGGTCTTCTTAATATTTACTCGCATGACCCACTTCCAGTAATATCCATGTAATGTGCCTAGACGGTTCTCTAGACCCGCTGTTGTGTTCGAAATCAGTACCAGGTCGTCTGTTGTTGAGTTGGTGTTTTAAGTCCACTTTATGCACAGTATGGCTAATCGGGACTGGACCTACAGTTTAAAGTGGGATCCGAACCACTTGTGCCTCCACCGGGTATCGAACCCGGGACCCCTTGATTACAAGGCAATGACGCTACCACTGCGCCATGGAGGAGGCCTCCAGGTCGTCTGCTTACAACAGAAGCTGTACCTTTATGTCAGATATCGTTGGTGGGTCCGTGTCCCTCTACGCTATTTCCTCCACGATATCGTTGATGAAGAGGATAAACAGCAGAGGGGAGAGAACGTACCCCTGCTTCACCCTCAGTATTGATTCATTTGCACCTGTAACGCCCTCATTCCCACACTTTACGCAAAACTTAACTTTTTCATATGCCACTTGGAGAGATCTGATCATCCTGGCGGATAACCCAACGTCCCACAATTTTGCCCACAACATTTGCCTGTTAAGCCTCGGCTGGATGTTGAAAGAAAATCAAATTTCTAGGGTGTCGTTAGTTCCGTTCTAACAACAGTACCAAGGGAACACGAGGGAGGCGCTGACGTCGCTTTCAAGAAATTCTCCTTCTTCCCAGCCACAAACCTCCCATATTCTTACCATCGTTACCTCGCTGCTTTTACGATCTTGCAGGGAGGGGGAGAATGGAATGGTCGTACCCACTGGCCATTGACAGATGTTCCGGAACCCTGAAGAATAACTGTTTTCCTTTCCTTAGTTGAAAAAAAGCTTACACATCGTCCTTTGAGATCACCAGCCTATGCACTGTGAAGCTGCATGTTTCTTTTTGTTTCCGTCGGTACATTCATTAAGTTACAGTAAAATGGCCAACTAACATAGATTATGTAGTAAAATACGAAGGGGGCGAGGTGTAGGGGCCCCACAATGTGCTCTTGATTTTTTTATATAATCGCAGAAATTCCACAGATAGTGTCGCTTATAAAAAAAATAGATTTACGAAACAGAAATCTGGTTCCCAGTAACATCATATACGACGTCTGCGATAACAAGCAGTGACGTATTATCTCAGCCAGAGGGGCCCCGGTAACTTGTCATATGGGCCCCCCTCCGAAATGCAGAATTAACTTACTTGCTCGCAGATGTCAATCGATAGGAAAATATCCCTCATCTCATACCTTTGTATCTACGCAGTTTGTCGTAAACGTAGTGTAGCGTGTCAATTGTCTATAGTTATGAAACCAGTAGAAATATTCAGTTGCTCAACCAGTCGATCCTTATTTTCCAATAAATATCAAAATTGTTAATTCGTAACCTTTTAGTTTTACACGTGATATTTAAAATGTAACTTCCCACCTAATATTTTCAAGGAGGGGCCCAATTCTTTTCATATTGAAATAAGAGCTGAAATGAATTTCCCACATTGTCTACACTTGTTACGTTTTACTTCAAAGGGGCCGAAAACCTCAGTTAAAGGTGGGACCCATAGTAAATTATCCCTTTGCTGTAAAGACCATTATTCCATCCTCTGCCACGCAGGGTATACAACTTATGAGTTGAATGTGACCATTATTTTGTGTAATTTTGTAAGTTCATATTTCTTACAATTTGGCATTTTGTGGACATTTCTGTCGAACTAGTTCTTATTTTCTAATGTGTTACGATTTTGTTATCTGCAGTGTTCGAAAGGAAAATTCCTAGCTGCAAATTTCCTTGTTCGCGTTGGGGATAGAAGGAAGGATCCTTGTGTGGAGCAACTTGAAGATAATGAAGTAGATGAAGGAGAATGATTATGCAAATTCGAGCACTGATGGTCATGAAAAAGTCTTTAAGAAAGTATGATCACTGGTCTATCGAAAAAAGAATGGCAGCGTTAAAATTATGAATAATGATGTTGAGGTCTACTAACCTGTGGCAACCTTATTTTATTTTGGGATGGGCTCAGTCCTTCGAAGCTGCATTTCATTGAGTGATAAATTTTCAGTGAATAGAGTTCCTTCGCAGCTTTATTATCTATCACTCAAAGACTAGAGTCCGCAGTTATTTCTTCGTAGCAGATGGAAATTTACCTTGTGATAGGTTACTACCGACAATCTAGATGTCCGGTTCAACCCCCATTACTGAAGGATAAGTTTGTTGCTTGAGTATATTACTCACTCAGTATTAGAAGGCTAATATGAGCGACTCTTACGTTGAATCTTGGCCTGGAGGAACCAGGGGCTGAAGGCACATTCACCTCAAAGTCCGAAAGAGGAGTGTTTACTATTTTTTTACAATTCCACCAAAACAGTATTTTTTAATATCTGTGTAATATATGTAACTTCATAAAAAATATTTCAAGCAAAAATACAAAGCATCACGAACAAAATATTTGGCAGCTGGAAGCTTCCCCCTCCTCCAAAAGTGATTCCTGGCTGTGTCGCTGCGTTGAAGTAGAGAAAATATTTCCAGATTCTTCTTCCAGTTATTTTTCAGAGATTCAGCCCATCCTGATTTAGTTTCAAGAAAGTACTACAGTGATATAAGTCGATAACAAAAAAATGGGAAGGCATAATATTTGAGGTAAAAGTTAATTTCTTGTACAACGAAGGGGGGAGGGCAGCTAACTATTGTACTTCCGTCCCACTCTGGCATCATATTTTTTTTGGCACTAATGGGGCCCCTCAATATTTTACTTGCAGGTGGGCCCAAATATCTGCGCTACGCCACTGAGTGGCTCGGATCCCACTTTAAACTATACGCCCAGTCCCGATTTGCCTTTCTGTGAATATAATTGGTCTTAAAACAAGTTTAACAAACAAACGTTTTGCTATCAGTTCACAATTATGATTAGCTGTGCTCTAATAGTTGGTGATATTGATAAGTGTCCAAAATGGATAGATGCACGTAAAGAGTGAGGTATTTGCAAAATTTCCTGCAACTACTCTTGAAGCATCGATATATTATAAATTGTACATATATAGTCTCCCCACAATAACCAAATGTTAGCAAGTAGATGGAGCACTTCCCCTTCCCGTTAAAATACCATTCTGTACATAACCCCCGAACTCGGGATCTCTATTACTCAATATTAGTCTGTTCGATACCCGTTGTAGGCACATGGCACAGTGGTTCGGATCCCACTTTAAACTGTAGGTCCAGTCTCGATTAGCCTTCCTGTGCATAAAGTGGACTTAAAACAACAAATCAATCAATCAAGATTAGTCAAAAGCAGGTACGTATCAAGAAATATATTTCGGGGGGGGGGTGTCCGAACCAAGTCTCAGAAATAATATTAGTAATAATATAAATGATTAAATTAAAGTATTCACATTAGATTAATGACATTAATTAAATATGTAAATTAATGTATTATTATAATTATTACTTGAATAGGCAAAAAGACGGTGTAGAAACAGGGATATAACAAAACGTATTCTTTATTTAGGTGTAGTTAATATCGCAAAAAAATGAAATGGGGAAATAAATGTCAAATAGATCAAGGATCGAATATTTATTGAATAACAAAAAAGAAGGTTGGATCCAGTAGACGAAAAGTAAATTTCTTGGTTAGTTCCATAAATCTTCTTTCACACTGGCCTTAACAACCGTATGTTCCCAATATAATCGTTGCCTTCCAATAAGTTCGGCAGAAATAAATAACCTTCGATTATACAACAAGTACTAAAAACGTATATTTTTATTATTTAATTTCAGTACTTGTGTACGATGAATTAGAGATTATAATTATATTTTCCTATATATTTTGTTTTGGGGGGCTGAACTTGTGAACTTGGATCGTGCATAAACAGTGGCGCAGGAACATTTTTCATCTGTAAGGTACAAAATTCGTCCTCAATATTATATATATATATATATATATATATATATATATATATATATATAAAACGGAAAATCAGAGTTTTGTCATTTGAAAGTAGCGAATTTCTAATAATTTTAATGCAGGGTGACATTTGAAGGGACAATAGGAAGGATTTTCCCCCGTCAGTGGCGTGGCGTGGGATTTTTAAAAGTGTTACCGGTTATCTGTAGGACATTTAAGGGAGACTTGGGCGCCTCCCCACCTCATGCCCCCCCCCCCCAATGTCTTCCAAGTAGTTCATATAATATTAATCTGGCACGTCTGCAATTCATCAATTTCATCATATCATCACTCATCCCCATCTTCGCAAATTAGCCAAAAGTGGCACAAGGAAAGCAAAATCAATCAAATCAAATCAAAAAAGTTCTATGATGCTGTCATAAAGTGAAGTCTTTCATTTGAATTTGAATTTTTGGGTGCGTCATGGTCATGGTCCATGTTATCCACACCTGAATTCCACACGTTTTTTTTTTTCACCCGAAAATTGAGTACATGGCCAAAAAAAGAGTTTCGACAACTGCGCACATCCACATAACCATGGATAGTCGTTATACCACGAAACATTGAAATGTCGGTCATATCCAGCAGACGAGTTGGTTTTTAAATCGTTCAAAATAGGCTTTGGCCTCCCTTTCACCACAATTTCGATTTTTTCTGCAAAAGAACGAACCGGAAGATTGCTTCAAAATATCTTCTATCGCACGATTACACACACTGTTCAGATAGGATGAACCCGCCACCTCGGAACTCGAAGCAAGCTCCATTAATTAATTGACAATGCCCGAAAACAACATAAAGACGAAAGACACCACTCACAAAACTCGCACTGCACAGTCCCTCCCACAAACCGTTGTTTACTTTTGTAACACGTGAAGCACCCTTCTTGCCCCTTCCCCTTTTAGCATCGGCGCTTCCCCAATATTTCCTTCGGAACCTGCAAGAAGTGCAGTTCTACTACTGGTGCCATCTTAGTTCATTTGAAACCAGATTTGCCCAAATCGCGAAACTTTTCGTTTCAAATAAGACGTATGTAGAGTGATGTAGTCTTCATCTGTTTCCTAACTACTCCCACTACCATGTTTCGCTAAATCCACTGAAATCTCATTTCTGACACCACTACTATTTCGTATATTTTACGTCCTTTGCTACCTTTAAGGCTTTCGCTTTATAGGATAATCGTGACGATGAGGATGCATGGTGAATTATTGAAATAAAATTATTATTTATTTGTGTATGTAATTATTAATTTTTATAATTATGTAAGTAAAATAATAACAACGAACATTGAATAACCATTTCTTGCTTAGGATTCGAACCTGGGACACCTGACACTTCAGAGCGTGCTAAGATAACAATCGGGAAATTATGCTTGTAAGTAATGTTTTCACCAAAAAACAGTTCTACCATCTCAAGAACATTGCTTCAATCCGAAATTATTTAATTCCTGCGACAACGTATGTCAATCTCAATTGGACCTTTCAACAATTATCAGAAATTTCTGTAACCGAAATAATATTATATGTGTGAAATATAGAATTTTAGGTTGACATTTTTAGAAGGACAGCGGACCCCTTGATCATACCCATCCCTCTCCTCTCCTTCTCGCCCATGATGTCGAAGAAGGACAAAGAGGACTTTCGTAATTGCTGATATTTAGAGTAAATACAAAATATCACTTGGTAGTTTGCTTTTCCCCCAGTGTGATTTGATTTTTTAAAATTTTGATTTGGAAATTTAAGTCCACTTCATGCACAGTAATGCTAATCGGGACAGTTTAAAATTTGGATCCGAACCACTTGTGCCTCCACCGGGTATCGAACCCGGAATCCCTTGATTATAAGGCTGCAACGCTACCACTGCGCCATCGTTCCCCAGTGTGACTGGACACCTTCAGAGTAAGATAGACCCGATTAGGCGACTTAGCTCTTTTCTGTCAATTGAATATGGCAACACTGATCTGTATCCGGTAAGGATCACCGGCAACTGCGGCGGCTAAACAGTCATGGCAATAACCCGCCTCCTCCTCCCGCCGTAACAGTCTTTGCCGCGACGGAAAGTCTTCCTTGCGTGGGCTCAGAGCCCTTTCCTCATGTTGCCTGAGGAGGGTACCGGATCAGTCCTCCTCTTCGCTTTTGCCGGTGTCAGAAAAAATGTCAGTCTGCAATGTTTACTTTACGACAATATTAGCAGTTTATGTACGTAATAATATTTTAAGACAGGTTCTTCAATTCTTTATATTTTGGTGTTACCTGCGGTAACAGCGGCTACATGCACGCCACGCCTCTGCCCCCCGTCTTGTTTTGAAACATCAAATTTCTAGTTATGAGTGACACATCTCAACCTGGGATCATTATTTTGAACCCACTTGTAAACTATATCGTACTTATGGTTTTCCATTTGGATTCATTTAAGTTTACCACACCATAGCTACATACAAAAAAATCTCGTTATGTAATTTATGGTGACTGTGTACAGTGACACCAATTTATACGGGTCTGTGGGACCCGAGTCCACCCAATAATTTATGTGATTTGTGAATTCAAATTTTTGAGCCCACCCAGTGTTTTTTTTTTTAAAATTGGCACCCCTGACTGTCTCTTTTAAATGCCATGTATTCGGTATTTTTTCAGACTTCTGGTGATTCACAAGTATTCTTGTATCGAACACTAAAACTGGGCGGTGTATCTGACGTATGTTGAGTTGCTTGGTCATTTAATCTTCTTCGAGAGCTTGTTGAGATCTGTAGTATTTTGTTGTGTTTTATAAAAATAAGTCGAGGTGGTCCCCGATCTAGGAAAACCATACGTTTGAAAGCATTGTTTTCAATCTTCGTTGCACAGTATGAATGGCCGCTTTGAAGACAGGTTTATTTTTTAATATAGTCCTATTAAATGCACACACATGGCATTTAGATGATTAAGAACGTGTGTTTTATGGAAACATGTCATGTCAGCCAAAACACATTTTCACCTCACTCAAGTATTATGTGAATTCAATTGAAATTGTACCAATATCTACAACTGAATGTGAATGCGGGTTCCGTGCCATGAATCTAACCTTTACTGAACAGAGGGAGATTAAATATTTGGTTAAATGATAGAATACATTGCCGTAAATCAATTTCAGTGTTGGTGTTTTATTTTCATTTGGTATGAGCTCAAAATTTTAAACCTTCGTTTTAAAAGTAATTCAAACACAAAAATTGTTATTGGGGGCCATTTTGAGTTTTTTCGACTTTATTACTACCTTCATTTGAATATTTTATTTTCTAAAAATTTCGGGGGGGGCTGTAGATCCTTCAGCACCCCCTCTGCGTATGCATGCCAGTGCCCTCTGGATCTCCCTCCCCTAAATAGTCCTCGCCTCAAAAGTGACAGAAAAGCCAAGGTGAATTCCTTTTTCTAATCTCTAATTCTCCGAAACTATTCTTTTTCGAATGAGAAAATAGAGATTAAAGTTGATTTGAAAAAAAGAAAGTATTGAAGGACAATAACAGGGAAGTTTTCCCTTTGTAAAGTCGGCTGGGCGTCTCACTGGCCTGCAGGAGACTAAGATTAGATTCCTGGGCGTGTTTTGTAAGGTCGGATTTTTGCGGCCTTCTCTCTGCATAAAACGGCTCTGGGGTTCATTCATTCTCAAATAAATAGGTACCAGTGGAGGACGACACTTCTAGGGGCGGGGGAAGGCTAAAGCAGGCTGGAGCGTGATGCTTAAAAACCAAAGGATAGAGAATGAAAGTGAAAATAAAGATTGATTGATTGATTTGTGGTTTCATGTCAACTTTATGCACAGAAAGGCTAATCGGGAGTGGACTTACAGTTTAAAGTGGGATCCGAACCACTGTGCCATGTGCCTCCAGTGGAAATAAAGAGTCAAAACAGACTGAAAGAGAAGAAAAGGAAGTGGAAAACCAACCAAAACATACTATAATAACAGAGGGAGGGGTGGATTGAGAGAAATGAAGATAAACATTTCTCACGATGGAGTGAGAATAGGAACAAAGAAAAGAAACAGTACAGAACAATAAAGAGATAAAGGAAGGAAGAGAAACAAAAAGAGAGGCATACAGAGAAATCTATAGAAAGAGAGAATGAGAAACAGAAACAAAAGGTAGAAAACGAAATAGAGAACGAGCAAGTGGAGGGAGAGAGAGAAAGAGAAGGGCAAGAAATGAAGGATGCTCTATATCTGAAGAGCAAGGGAGAGAGAGCAAAGAACGCAGGAGGGGAAAATGGAACAAGACCTAATCGTGAAAAAGATACTATGGTTTTACACACAGAGAGAGATAAAAGAGTTATAAATAAAATTGAGTTTTCTGTATTACAAGTTCTAGACTCTCCCAAGTCTCATTCCAGCTCAAATGAGGCGAAAAAAAAAGTCGCCCTAGTTTCGAGTGTAAACGAAATTTTAAAATTTTACTCGCTAAACTGCTGGAAAAGGAATACAATTCAATTGTATTCAAATATTATGCACCATTACCAAGGAGGGCCTACTTGTAATCAGAGGGCACCGGGTTCAATAGCCGTTGAAGGAACGCCGCTCCCGAAGGAGTGGTTTGGATCCCACTTGAAACTAAATATTAAGATTTCACCAGATTTCTGACTGTGATGCACCGCAAAGTCATAAGTCCAATAGGCTCGAATGTCAGTTAATGAATGAATGCTTCCTTAGTTAATGTTACCAATGTCAAGTCACTGTTCAAATTGAAGGGGATTCCAGGAAAGTGTCTCCTGTCTCATTTTCCCCAGCCTCTACATCTTCAAACCAGTAACTTTAATTTTCCCCTTCGTAAATTTTCTGTTATTTTTGTATAATTTGTATTTTAATTTTTAGGTTCATTTAACGCCGACACGTCAGTCAAAATTTACATAATATTACATTAATTTTTGTATTAAGTCCTATGTTATGCACAGATAGGCTAATTGGGATTGGACCTACAGTTTAAAGTGGGACCCTAACCTGGGAACTCTTGATTACAAGGTGATGACGTTACCACTATGCGATCGGGGAGCATTAATTTCAGATGAAATTCATGGTTTGGAAATAAATTTATTAAAATGTTGTTACTTCACACCAAACTCAGACAGAGCATTGTCGTCCTATTAAATTTTGCGCTTTATACGTTTCATAATAATAATAATAATACGCATGATGATCATAATAATAATAATATGATGAATGTTAATTTAAATTTTTATTCTATTATTTACTTTGAGCTTCAATAAATTAAAATAAATCAGTTCTTGGGTCTCACCGCGCCGCAAAAGATTTAGTATAAGTAATATAATTGTATTAGGTAAAAAAAAGTCAAAATGCGAAAATGGGAATCTCTGAACCACTCTCTTCCATCCTACATTTTCTTCAATTCCCATTATGATGCATAACCTAGATATGTAAAAAAAATCGGAGAGCATCACAGAGTAAGTCAACGAAGTAACTGGCTTTCTTGTTTTGGATCAGACTAGTAAACCGACGTAATTTGTGTAAACTAAGTGATGGCGATTCACTTCCTCGACTTGCAAGACTGTCTGTCTTGTATTTTGAACGTAGCCACCCACTGAAGGAATGGATGCACTTCCCTGAGTTTCCAAGGTCTTTGCGCGGACAAAACATAAACCAGATGTCAAAGCAAGATAAGTTTGCAAATTGCGGTGTTTAACCCTCCCCCCCCCTCCTCCGCTCCGAGCGGCACATGACCGGTGCCGCAGATGGGAGAATACACATTCAGAGGGTTGCTTGCCCATAAGCGACAGCAGCGCCATAAGCGGAAAATCCTCGAACTTCTAGAAGGCGTGGGAACTAAATACTTGTATTTTTTGTAATAAAATTATGTAATTTCTGTTGAAGATATTGTGCAAACGCTTGGAATTATCTATCTAAATTCACGACACTAAGATGCACAATGTTGAACCTAAACCGTAAGATGGTTTAAAATTCTTCAAACGCCCCATTTAAAGCTGCTTTCACATCCAATTAATGCTGCATTTCCAATTTTTTGTACGCTAAACTAGAATCCCAATTCGATTTTTTATTCAATACATCCCTTCGTGTATCCTTCTAGAAAAGCCTTGCAGAGTATCACCGAAATTGGAGGCATATGTTAGGAGATTTTGTCAACAGAACGAGAAGCAGTTTTCAGCTGTTGAGAGAAACATCCAGCCGAGGCTTAACCGTGTCAAACGCCTTTTTCGAAATCCACGTAGCAGCAATATAGTTTCCCCCTTTGACCCCTAGTTTTTCTTGTATAAATGTCTGCAATAAAAGTACATTGTCTATTTTTTGAAAACGTTTCCGAAATGCAGCTTGCAGAAGGGAAATTTCAAAAATTTCGTACCATGTTTGTAAGCGTCTATATAATATCTGGCAGTACACTTTGCTCAGTACCGACAGTAATGAGACCCCCTGTAATTGTTAGGATTGCTTCTTCCTCCTTTACCCTTGTAGTTGGGGCAAATGATGGTATCCGACCATTTTTCCGGAAACAGCCCCTTCCGGTAGAGACCATTCATAATTTCCCTGATCATTTTCGCCATCTGTGAGTTTTTATTTGTGCCCTTTATAATCTCAGCTGTTAAGCCATCCCTGCCTGCCGCCTTCCCATTTTTTAGCGAGTTGATTGCTAGAGAGTATTCATTGTCTGTTATTTCTTCATCTCCAATTGGTACGAAGGTGCCAAAGTAATTTTCATCGTTCCCAGGTGTATTTATTTTTCCCTCTCTTGCTCCCATTATTCCCTTAAAGTGTCGTTCCCACGTTTCGGGAGTAATCTCCGCCTCCGAGTATTCCTTCCCTCTTAAGTTCTGGATTATTCTCCATAGCTGTGCTGTGTCTCGCTGTTGCACGGCCTCCTCTATCGCCTTCACCCTTCCCTCCTCCCATTTCCCCCTTTCCCCCTTCAGTATCCGTAGCGTATAGTTTCCGCTGTGTCACATACGTTACTCTATTTTCCTTGTTGCTGAGTATTTTGAATTTTTTCAGAGACTGTGTCATTTCTTTTTTCTGAAGTTTGCACGCATCATTATACCATCTTCCCTTTTGCGTTTTCCCTTCCCCTCCCCCATCCTGTACCATGTGCCTGGCTGCCCTAACCATGCAATGGTAGTATAATTTTAATTCTTGAAGTACACCCCCTCGGTTAGTAAATTCAACATTTGGTTCGTCATTAGCTCTGAATTTTTGTTGATTGATGTATCTGAAACTTCCAGAGAACCCTACTCCTTCCATCGATACCTCCGAACTGCTTCGGGGCAGCGCCGCCTGCTGCCCCTTCCCTGCTCCTCTCGTTCATATTTTCTCCCCCTCTCCGTACTTCAGAGTTCAGAAGATGTTTGCTCTCTGTTCTTGCATCCACCATAAATTCTGTTATGTTTTGTGTTAAGTCCCTCGACATAATAAAATAATCTATGACTCTACCATTATCCGTGACGTATATGAAATTTCCCCCAATATCCCCTCAGCATCTTCCGTTGAGTATGACAAAGTTAAAAACTTGCCCGAAATCCAATAATTTCCTCCCGTCTGCATTCACGTGCGAGTCTTTGCTTTGTCTTGTATGAAATATCCAGTCGTCATTTGATTCGCCCCTTTCCCCCCATTCCCTGGGACCATCCCCCCGATTATATAATCTATCCCAATTCTTGCGTTAAAGTCACCCGCGACTAGCATGCTTGCATCGGGGAATTTGTCCTCAACCTGATGCAGAAACATGTTTAAGTTCTGAAAATAGTTTCATCCCGGTATTTGGACCCAGTTGGTTGGTTATAAACCGTTACGAGACAGAATTTCAGTCCCTCCAGCGGAAAGAGAGTCCCCAGAATCCCATCGTGCTTGGCATCCAGTAACGTTACTTTTCCCTCCCACTCCGATTTGAAAAGTACCATCAGCCCCCCGTTTTACCTTCCATCCTACACATTTACTAAAACCCCTAAATTTCAGATTTTCAGGAATGTCTTCGGCGGGTTCCCACTTTTCCTGAAGAACGACAATATCGAAGGACCGAACGTAATCTCTAAACCCCTCTCTGGTGCAACTTTCTCTTCGGCCCCTCTACGTTCCAGCTCAGTATCTTTATATCGTGCCCCCCCCCCCGCGTTGGTACTGGGAACTAACCTGCACATACCTGATTTTCGGCTACAGCTCCGAAGCCCTCTTCTTGTCCAACACCCTTGGATGTCTGCGGTCCAAAACATCACACATATCTGCACAATTTAAAACCGAATTCCTAGGACGCACTTGTTCTCGTCGAGCCCTTTCCCCCTCCACTACAGGGTCCGGAGGTCATTCTGTGCCTCTCCTTATCCTGAGGCGTAGATCCCTGTTGTTCTGTTGTTTTCTGTTGTGTCCTGGCTGGACGATTACGGCCTCTCGTTCCAAGCTCCTCCGTCGTGCTCGCCGCGGCCACCCGTGACATATTTCTTCTGGGAAGCAACCCTTTCCTGGCCGTTGACCTCTCCTGGAATGCCTATCCTGCTTCCGCCGGGTTCGCCTTTCTCCACCTCCCGTCCCTGGTTGCCAAATGTCCGTCCTCCGTGTACTCGCTGTTGTCCAACGCAGATAATGTCGGAGCAGTCGTTGTTCGTAACGAAAACTTGGCCATCAACTATTAGTTTATTATAACTAATGAAGGCCCGTCTTCCCTCTCTCCTGGCATCCCTCATGTGTTCCGTAAGAAGTTGCCTCTGCCTCAGGATCTGCGGCGAGAGGAATATGGAGGTGCCCTGTAGCTTCTTCCGGCTTGCCAATCTCTTCCTTCTTCCTTCTTCTTGTAGTGGTGGAACTTAACGATGATCGGCCTGCAACCCGAAACTTTGTAGTTGAGTACGTGCGCTCTCTCCGCCGCCAGATCGTCGAGGTCCACGTTCAGCTTCTCTTTCGCCAGATCCCTGACCTTCTCCTCCGACTGCTGCCAGGTCTCTTGTCCGTTCTCTTCCACACCATCGAAAATTAAATTATTTCGTTTCGAATGGCCCACAGCTTTGTCCACCTCCGTCTCCGCCGAATACAATCGTTCTCTTCTCGGAGCGTTGCGTTCTCTTTATCCAGCTCTTCCAATCTCCTTCCAATCGGGGCCATCCCCACCTCGATGTTGGCAGTCTTTTCGTACACATCTTGCAAAGTTCCTAATTTTTTCATTTATGTTCCGGATCGCCGCTGGGACACTGTTCAGCGCCTTCAGTCTATCTAGAATGCAGTCCAGGTCATTCTTCGGGATTGGTCCCGGGTTTAGCTCCCAATTACCAGCAACATCATAATAAGCATTGCACTTATCACTGCCTCCGTCTGCACGTTTTTCCGGCACACATTCACACACACACTTGGACCTCTGTAGGTGTTCCAGAGTTCCACCCGCGCTCTCCAAACCCCTAACTCCACTCCCGTCCTTAAGATCGCTAGTTGGCAACGCCTCAAACAGAGCTCGCGAAAACACATCTGCACTTGAAGACGACCTGTCAAAAAACGTAATTACGGCTACCGCGCATACAGCCAAAGGGAGTTCTTGCCGTACACGAAGACCTCCTGTGTGGCTTCACTTGTCCGCGGCGAGTCAGCTATCTAGCAGACCGAACCAACACAGAGTATATAGGCACTCAAAGTTGAAAATGTATGTAGATTAGCAATAGTTCTGTGTTAAAATGCAGCAAACTTGTTCAACCCTACATACAGAAATCTACTAGATAAGAAACAAAAACAAACTAACCCCGATGGCGCAATGGTACTTCGTCGCCTTATAATCAAGGGACCAGTGTACACTATGTTTCTGAGAGACATCCTCCCCGAGTTATTGGAGCATGTCCCACTTCCATCACTTCCATCATCCCTGCAAGTCCGTAACACGGTCACAGAAACACCCTGTACAACCTGCCAAGGATGGACGATTAATACAAGAACATCTAGAACTGCTACATCTTATCCTGCCACGAGGTGAAAAACAAGGAAATCCAAACCGCGACAGTTGCGGGCAGGACTAAAATAACGTAAAGAAAATCCTGCAATGTCGTTCAGTGCAATGAAAATAATGAGTCAGAGCCCAACGAGGGTTGACACTCGAATACAAACACAACCAGCCAAGATACTGACTTGACTTGACTTGACAAATCTACATAGGCTAGTCTCTACTCTAATAATTTATAAACATATATGTACATATCTTATATTAAGTCAGTGTCCTGCCACTTTCGACTAATAGCTTCAATGACGACTAATGATGATATGAAAGATAAAAACGAAAGAAGTCAGTGTTCGAAATCCTGGCAGGGGATTTCCCCCCATCACCAATCTTGACCTCAAAACAATCACTTCAGGTGAAAATTTTTATACACATACTCGCGTACTTTCGACGTGGCCTTTGGCCACGTCTTGTACGCTCGCATGCGTGACCTTCGGCCACGTTGTGATCGCAATCACGTTTTAGATGGGGTTCCTCAATGTCCTTAATGACTTTGAAAATGTCTGCATGTTTTATTGGATGATGGGGAACATGTGTACAAGTTCGCTAATTTGTAAAGTTTAGAAAGTAACTTTATGTGTGTATGGGCTCTAATAAGGTACAAATATTCAAAATATTATTGTATATTTTCTTAATAATGAACTGAGTAAGTAATAACCGTTTCAAGATAAGTAGTTGGATGTTTTGCATAAACGAATTGAATAGCGACTAAATTGAAAATTCAATATTTACATATTTTATTATTTTCACATTTTTGAACGTAATATGATAATAACTGTTTTCCGTCATTCCCCTCAAATCCCTATCTTGCCTCTGTAATAAATTCTGATGCTCGTATTTTGAAATTCAAAAAGTCTAGCATAATTCCCTTACAGTAGCTTCCGGGGTGAAAATAAACTTTCTTTAAGTTCCCTAGCAACGTCCGTTTCCATGGTGAACAACAAGCACGTCAAACTCTCTAAACTCTCTAAATAATTGTTTATTATTATACCTCTAAACATTTAGTTAAAACAACCACGATGTAGATAATATTTTCGCATTGAGTTTACCAATATATACGTAATTTTATCTGGGCTGAAACTCCTTATTATGTAGATGTCACCCTTGTTTGAGCCACCTTTTCAAAGCCAGGAGTTGATTCATCTGTGAGAAGTATAATGTATCTCGAATTAAGAATTGAATGAAACAATGTGTGCAAAAGAAATGCCCGTGGCAACAGTTGCTAAGGACGTGAAAAAAGGGCATTTTCACCCTTAAGGAAGGGCCGATTGAGCGATTTTTGAATTTTCTCGGCCTTTTGGGACGATTTCATGGGGGGTCGTAATCGGGCGTTTTTCGCCTCCGGGGCTTCCTTCATGGAGAACATTTATGTCAGTGAGTGAGTGAGTGGTGGGATTGGGGCTTTATATATATCAAGATAAGTAGTTGGATGTTTTGCATAAACGAATTGAATAGCGACTAAATTGAAAATTCAATATTTACATATTTTATTATTTTCACATTTTTGAACGTAATTTGATAATAACTGTTTTCCGTCATTCCCCTCAAATCCCTATCTTGCCTCTGTAATAACTTCTGATGCTCGTATTTTGAAATTCAAAAAGTCTAGCATAATTCCCTTACAGTAGCTTCCGGGGTGAAAATAAACTTTCTTTAAGTTCCCTAGCAACGTCCGTTTCCATGGTGAACAACAAGCACGTCAAACTCTCTAAATAATTGTTTGTTATTATACCTCTAAACATTTAGTTAAAACAACCACGATGTAGATAATATTTTCGCATTGAGTTTACCAATATATACGTAATTTTATCTGGGCTGAAACTCCTTATTATGTAGATGTCACCCTTGTTTGAGCCACCTTTTCAAAGCCAGGAGTTGATTCATCTGTGAGAAGTATAATGTATCTCGAATTAAGAATTGAATGAAACAATGTGTGCAAAAGAAATGCCCGTGGCAACAGTTGCTAAGGACGTGAAAAAAGGGCATTTTCACCCTTAAGGAAGGGCCGATTGAGCGATTTTTGAATTTTCTCGCCCTTTTGGGATGATTTCATGGGAGGTCGTAATCGGGCGTTTTTCGCCTCCGGGGCTTCCTTCATGGAGAACATTTATGTCAGTGAGTGAGTGAGTGGTGGGATTGGGGCTTTATATATATTGGATGTAATATATGTGTATAATTTGTGTGTGTGTGTGTCTATAAACTACAATCTTCTTCCCCCCCACCAATCTTCAATGATTTTGCACCCTGAAACAAGTGGCAGAAATTTTTAGAAAACTCCCAAGACAGCATGCTCCTGGAATTGATCATAAGGCTTAAAACAAGGAACGAGAAAACTAGTAGTGTACATAACTAAAATTGTCAATGCAATGGTATTGAAACAATACTTTCCAAATCAATAGAAAACGGCACTTGTATGTCCGATATTGAAACCGGAAAAAGGTACTATTTTCCCCGTCGACTTAAGGCCAATCAACTACCAACTTCCCATGGGTTCTCCTACATTTTTACTGCCGTTGACATTGGCACAAAATTCGTTTCGGCCTATCCTCTGAGGAGAGCTACATCTCAGAAGATCGTGAACTTATTGGAGAAGACGTATTTTGCTCACTACCCTCGAGTAAAAGTCATCCTCTCAGACCGAGGTACCCAGTTCACTTCGACAACCTGGAGCGAGTATATTAAAAGGAAGGGCATTACACATGTCTGCACTACAGCCTATCATCCCAGCAGTAATGTGGTAGAGAGTATTAACCAAGAAGTCGTCCGTCTTTTGCGGCTGTTTTGCTACAGAGAACATACTCGTTGGGCCACCTTCATCAATGAAGTGGTTTGGTTACTGAACAATTCGGTCTCCTCTGTCACGGGATATGCTCCTTCTGAACTTTTCTTCAATAGAGCCATCATGGAGGAACCACATGAAAGGTTTTATTGGCCTGTACCACAGGATGAGAAGACGACTTGGGCCTTTAAATTATATCAAGCTCAAGGGAGAGAAAAGGCCCAACAGAAGAGGAGAAAAGTGAAGAATCAAGGTCAAGCCTTGATCCTGAAGGAAGGAGATCTGGTCCTAGTGAAGAACCGTAAGCTGAGCTCCAGTCGTCTCCAAACCATCTCCAAACTCTTCGAGGTGTACGTCGGTCCATACATCGCTACCCAGATGAGGGACAACTCCGCACTTCTCCTGCAGCCGTCTACAAAGGAGCCTGTAGATCGGGTTAACTACCAGAATCTAAAGAAGTTCACCTGCTCCCAGGAACGACGGAGAGAAATACTCGGAGAAAGCCAGATTTCTTGTGACTAGCGTGGAACCTCAAGAGTTGCCAGTGAATTGTTATGAACATTAAGTGAAGTTTTGAAAATTTTCACAATTTTTCTGTTAATGAGAAAATTGTTCAAATTTTCTCGTAGGAAGCGGGGCAATTGTAACGTGTAGCAGTTCCACGTTACAAATGTGTATATAAACTTAATATTTTTCTTTGTTTGGTACTTAAAATGTTTGTGTGTTAATGGTTAATTACCAAGAAAAGTGAAACACACCTCGTATATAGACTATACATCCTGACGTTAAATATAAGTTCAAAGAGTTTGTTTCTTTCTGCCAGCAAGCTGAGCTGGAATTTCATTATCGGTGACAACAATGCGAGAAAGCAATCGCTATTGTGTAGAAGCCAGGCAGACTCAACTTTATGTAAACGTTGAAACCGGGGAAAAGACGAAAGATTAGGCTGTCTTCCCCACGCTATATCAGTCGTGTCCCTTGGCGGACAATAATTTAACTAATATCATATTAATCCCTGATTCTTTTACTGCAAGACGGTGTAATCAGAATTTAGTTACGTTAAGGTAAACGAAAGTTATGCCCGCGCAAGACAAAACCTGTATTTAAAAAAAAAAATTGCTTAACATTTTAACGTTGTAAACTTTCTTTCTTTTCTTTGTTGTCTTTTCGCGTGGCCGTTGCAGGGAGAGAGGGAGTTGGAAGAAGCCATACTCCCCTAGTCAAATTAAACGCTGAGTGTAACAATTAAAATTATATTGCATATTTAATATTCACAAAAGGTTAAAAATACTAATTTCTGCATGTAGCTAATTATGTTCCTCATTGATATTTTATTAATATGTATTTTATTGTAATGTAAAATTGATGTTAAGATAAAAGTTGGTAAATCCTTCACGGCACCGAGAAATGCTATATGAGCAGCGAAGCTCGGTGGCCCGTGGCCTTTTGTATTCGAACTCCAGATAAATACGGAACTCGTATTATCGCCTTTTCTTTTCACACCCGTACGTCTGCGCTTACTTCCACGTCGCTACTAGGAATTAGTTTATTCTGGATTATCTTTAGGACAATTACTTAGCTCTTCTGGTCAGAAGGCTTATGTTCTCTCGGTTCTATGCTCCTGGTCAGGAGATATAATTGAAAGGATTGTGATTGTCGTAGGATATACCAGAATTCGGGATCGGACGATAGACTGTTAGTAGTCAACGTTTGTGTCCCTGGTCAGGGAACACCTTTTCTTATTCTGTGGTCACGGATTAATTTTCAGTTCTCTGGTCAGAGGCTGAAAAGAGAAAAGGAAGTTGGGTACTTAACTGAATATCGACAGAACCTAGTGGGAAAAAGGATTGTCGATTGCTTATAGAATCTTGGTCAAGATCTATAAGTACATTGAGAACCTTTGACCTAGAATTACGAGGGACCTTACATCGAGGATTGAAGCAGCCGGATTAACCCGAACCTTGAGCCGAGGAGACTCAAGCCCCGAAGCGATACTGAGTGTGAAGCCGAGGCTCAATGGACCCATCGAACCAAGTACGATCCAGGGCGGATCCTTACAATTAATGTATAATTCATTTAGATAGTACATCAAATACATGTGGAGTTACAGACAGTTGATATTAGGGCGTTTCATTTCGAACACCCCTTTGTCTTATCAGTTCAGAAGGTCAAGAAATTTTCGGGACTGGAAATGTTCGAAATTTCACAAATCTCTGAAAATCTCCTCGAACTTGATGATTTCAGAATTCCTCTATCCATTCCTCCACCATTTTGGATTTCCGATAAGTTGCGGACCCTTACAATGCAGAAAAAGTCGAGAATTAACGACTTTTTAAAATGACCGTTCGGTATTTCCAGACTGCTCTGGATTCCGAAAAGTCAGGAAGTCATTTCCCGAAGTTACATCGCGCTACGACGCCAGGGGTCCCGGGTCTGAGTCCCGGCCTGGACATGGATGTTTGTGAGTGTCCATTCATCAATTTCATCATATCATCACTCATCCCCATCTTCGCAAATTCGTAGCGTAGGTATGGTACGAATTAGCCAAAAGTGGCACAAAAAAAGCGAAGTAAAATAAAGGAAATCAATCAATCAATCCAGGACATTTGTGCATCTCGAAGAAACTATTCGGGACATCAGGACAAATTATGTCATTCCGGGATTGTCCCGGAAAATACGGAACGTGTAGCAGGCCTAGGTATGATCAGGTTATCAAAATCCCATCATCAACCACGAACCACGCCATCCAACATTTTCATACACTGTTTCAATGAATGAGGTATAGCCATTTCACATTTTCGGAATGAGTTTTTGCAATCTTGCAATGTGTTGACTGTGTTGGCTACTTAGTATTGATACTTTTCTGTCCATCTCATGTCAAACAACTTGAGAATGTTACGGTGTTTCCCTGGTTTTCATGCACTGCGTTTTTAAAAACCAAATTCTTTAAGAAGACTCGAGGGGGAAAAAATATTACTGAAGCAGTTTCTTATCACAGAAATTCCGAAACTATCAGGAAATTGCAGACATTTGGTCTGCAGTCGCATCTGGTGTGTGGAATTACGTAATTTCCTTCCTATCCGTATCCCGTTCTATACGTCTCTAATTTTGGAGAATAAAATAAGTCCGAAGAAATGTTTATGAACAAGCGGATAGAATAATCTAGTAATTTTACTGAACCAAACGAGAGGGGGTTTGGACCCGTTGAACCCCCCTTAAGTACGATCATGGCCACTGAACAGATTTCTATGCACAATAAACAGAAAGACACACATTAAATGAAAAGGCATAGTTACAAAACACGCAAACAACCACAAACTCTCAAACATCAAGTATCAAAATATGTTTTAAACAAGTCTGAAAATAACATGTTTAAAACGCTTTGTTTTAAACGTTTTAAACATTTGTGAAAAAATAAAGCTATGTGATTTAAAAGTTTAAAACACTTTTGTTTTATACATGCCAACCCTGGCGACAACTAACTGGATATCCAGTTCCGTGTGATTGGACCTTTCTCGCATGTTTGCTGTTCGAGAAGCTGGAACTAATCAGGCCACGCGGTAGCTACTCTGTTGTTTTTTAAATATATTTTATCGTGAATGCAACTAAATATTGACATTATCAACTATGTGCAGTATGCTAAATAAGGAACAAAATTGTTTCATCCACATAGTATTCAATTTTAAAAATGTTTCATATCACTTGTAAAAAAAACATGACCAGGTGTTTTAAACGTGGCCCACTGGTATTCATCACGATATGTTTCTTTGTTAATTGATGTATATTTTAGTGACTGAACAGATTTTTACGCACACGGATTGAATGAAAAGGCAAACTACAAACTATCAAACATGAAGTATCAAAATGTGTCTCAAACAAGTCTGAAAAAAGTTTAAAACACTTTGCTTTAAAAAAATTGTGAAAAGAACAAACCGGTGTGTTTTAAACGTTTAAAACAAGTTTTTGAGTTTGTTTTAAATATGCCAACTCTGGCCCCAACCTACCAAAGACCACTACAAAGTATCCAGAACAAGGCATTAAGAATAATCTCTGGCGCAGATCGATACGTTCAACGTCGATACGTTTAACATTCAAATAAGGGTAGCATTAGATCAAGAGACGCTATTTGAATACATGCAACGCGAAACGTTGAAATTCTGGACACAGCTACCTCACCACCATAATCCGACCATAAATACCATGCGAACGAGATCCAAGAAGACGCATTCACAAAATGCCTAGTAGCAATTAAAAACAAATTCCATATGGCAGTTTATTAATGTCCGACAATGAAAAGGGAAATCAATCAGTGTTGTTTCCGGAAAGAAATTGGAAGGGTGACCGTCTGTTCTACCGAATCAAAACATTTAAATTACTGTTAATCAAAAGTTTACAAACATAAAACTCATGTTCGGAGTATATTAAATCAGGCCTATTGTTCCTATTACCTGTATGTAAGGCAATACTTGTCAATAGAAATATGACTATACAATGATTGAAGATTCACATACCCAAGCAACATGACAGCCATTCGAAAAGGAGTAGAAGATACAAAAATAAGAATTGCAACCAAAACATGAAGGCCACAACACGAACTAGAAGGCAAGGCAGCAAGTTGCCGAAACTTATAAAATAACTTAACCCGCCATGATAGGTCTTGATATTAATTTTGATTTTTCGGGCTTCTATATCCGGTTACCGTAAGGCTGGAATCACAGGTTAACCCTGTAGGGAGAACTACCCTTACCTTCGGGCCGATTCGACTGTGGGCTAATTTCTCAAAAACCTATGTTTCGAGATACGGTTCGTGCGATACCATAAAATCGTTGATTAATCTTGGAAGGTTTGCCTATTACAGATTTGCAAGCAGATCTGCATCAGTCAACTCGAATCAAGATTGCCAGTGATTAAGTTTATTGTAATTGTGCAAAAGGACAATAAATACGATGTGATTGGAAGAAATGCCCATAACCTTTCATTTCCAACTACATCAGTGACCAGTCAAGACCCTGTTAGCCTAACTGAGAATTCCGATTTGGGGTAAACCAGTTGTGACCAGTCACAGGCCCTGGAGGAACAGTGGAGGTGCGTGTCACAATAACTGTGAATTACTTGATTTTCACCTTTAGGAGTAGCCTCCCCAATGGCGCAAGGCTAGCGTCGTCGCCTTGTAATCAAGGGGTCCCGGGCTCGATACCCGGTGGTGGCAATAAGTGGTTTGGATCCCACTTTAAACTGTAGGTCCAGTCCCGATTAGCCTTGCTGTGCATAAAGTGGACTTAAAACACAAACTCAATCAATCAAATTTTTTAGGAGTGGCCAGTCCATTTGTCTGTCCTACTAAACAATTGAACTCAATGTAATCATAATCCAGGGGTCTTGAGTTCGATGCCTGGTGGAGGTACATAGTGCCTCAAGAATATAAACTGTAGATCCACTCCCAATTAGATTTTCTGTGCATAACGTCAACTTAAAAAAAACTTAGCTAGGGTTAGGATATATAGTGGTTAGGTCAATTATGTTTCAATTTACAATATATAATTTTTATGCATCATAATCAAACTGTTTTTTATTTCTTCTCATTTTTTACACATTCCACATATGTTCCACCTATACAGGTGCTGACCAATGTACATTTGTAAATTCTAACAAATTCTCGCTCTCTTTCACTCGGTATAAACATAAGATGTGTCTGTGTTATGTACATATACAAAAATCCCACATATTAAATTGCTGAATTTTTTCCTCCATTTCAGTGAAAGTCGAAAACAAAAATATATTTTAAAATCCTTTCCCCTTAAATTGTAAATTGGAAACTTTTCTTACATATATAAAATTGGTAACAAATTGTATTACAAATTTACTCTAACAGTAAAATGGAATCTTGCATTTGCATTGTGAATGATATCATCACTACATATATGTACCTCCTATAGTTGTGGAATGAATGTGCAATTATACAAACATATCTTTTTTTTTAGATCATGGAAGAATATACCGTCTACGGTAACCATGTTTTGTTGTTTCATCCTGTAATGTCTATCAGAGCACCATATAACTACTTACATGATTTTTGAAAGTTTATCTTTTCATATACATATCAACAATGTCTAAATTACTCTCATTTCAACAAGTTTTCAATGTAGTGAATCACAAAAATACTGTCCAATAGTTTTTGTTACTACCAGGGACCACCATTTTCTTACACTCACTACAAAATACCTGCTATCGGATCCGAATTTTCCTTTGCTTTTGATAGGTTCTTTTCACACATTGGAACAGAAACGAACATGATACATCATGAGAAGGTAACACAAAATACAACAGTGAAGGCCATCTTCTACACAATACAGTGCAACACTCAGAAACACCATGTGCATGTACACAATCAACATATGTAAACCATACACTTACTTATCTTAACATAACAATGCACTTATGCCAGTGCTGCTAAAATTAGATTACATTGCTGTTGAGTTGTAAGTACATAACAGGCTTTCTCATCCATAAGATAGTGGACTTAAAGTTGCAAAACAAGGAAGTAGAGTACATACAAGTATTAGTTGCCCCACATGCTTCATTTATTTATGTTTTGGAGAAAAGTGGTTGTTTCATTGTGTTAGTACTTCATTGCAGATCTGAAGAGAAACGTGACCTCAGGTTTGTTTTTCTTAAAGCATTTTGTTAAGTTATAAATTGTAAATTTCAATTGGAAATTTCTATAGAAAATTATAAGGTTTTTCTGGATATTTATATAATCTTTGAAATAAGTCTTGAAGCTTTCCTGGCGGCGAATGATGAAACGATTCTCTTGGGCTATCGACCAGGGGAGTTGTGGAAAAGATTCTTTCTTTCTTTCTTTCTTCGACTCACCTGGTCGATAGCCTGAGAGAATCTATTCAACCTTTGAAATGTTTGCAAATTGCCTTTCTTCACATTTATTTATAGCAAATTTTCTGGAAAGCAAGATAAAGTCTGAAAATAGGAAATTGGGGCTAAGCAAGACAACACAATTAGGTTAAGCAAGGAAACCAAGCTGGGAAGACTTAAATAAATAGAAATGGAAAGAGATAGAACAAATTCCAGGTATTTCAACAATTCTTATGTTCCAGTATATTGTGGTAATTTCTTATAGTTGCCGACAAGTGCTCCTACTCATTATGCTGCAGGTAGGTATGTCTTGTTCCTACGCAGGGCTCCTAATAAATTAACTCAAATGTAAGTTTGGTGAAAAATGAATATGGAGTTGGATGAATTGGAAAATACATTTTTCTGTGATAATGAAATAATTGAGATCCTTAATTAATTGTAAATATGCAAAGTTACCTAAAGTGTGCCCTGAGAATTATTTTGCATCTACAGCTTCCATTGTAGATTTACAACATGGCATATGTCTACTATTGATCAATAAAACCATGCATGTGTCTTTCATACATACAGACCCACAAAAAAGCATACATACTAGATGGCAACCAATAAATATCATGCATTTCGTCTAATATGTAGAAGTCTGTGTGGATCAATTGAATTTAAAGCACCTTATCTAAACAATTATAAGTAATAAAGGGTTTTGGATATGATTCTTAATAAGTGTGGATTTTAATGTTTACTCATATCCAAACTAGATTTGCAGTCCTTGTTTGGAATCCATCTACATTATGCCTTAGTAAGTCTCAGGGACAATTGTTTCAGAAGTTTCATATACTGCATTTTTCTTTACTATGAAGTCATCTGTGAAAAGTTTCCATCAGCTAGAGGTAATTTTTACTACAACACTTCATCAAAAAAAATAACGTTTGATGGTTCTAGGACAAAGTTAAAGAATTCTTAAAAATAATACATTAGCAAAGTATAATGAGAAGAAAGGTAATCAATTTATTAAAAAAAAACTTTCCGTGTTGTTAACTCCCATATCTGAGTGATGTACAGCCACACACAGGGAAACGGAAAAATTACTTGTTCAATATTTCCAAAATTGTGTAATAACAAAGTATAGTAACTTTGCCTGGCAGTGATGTGAGTTTAAATATATATTTTAGGGAACAAAAAATTCCTCTTGCAGGACTGTCAGAAGTTGGGGAAAGAAACTGATAGTGTTTCAGACTCTTTCATCACGGAAGCGCCAACTAGAATGATGAATAATACACACAGGGCTGAACTTTGGCAGACATCAGCAAAGACATTTTTGAAATTTCCTCTCCATTTGAAAACCTGCTTGATATTCCAAATTTTGAAAAATTTATAGCTGCTTAGAATTCATTCTAGAGCATTGGTGTGAATTGTGTGATTGTCTTGTGCTGTTGTCTAGATGTTTGCAACAGTTTTGTGGCTACGGAAGACTATTAAACTATTGTGAATACCTAGACAACAGCGAAAGCAAACCAGATGAAGATTCATGTAAATGCTCTAAGAAGAATTCTAAGTAGTTGCAATTTTTCAGAGTTTTGAATATCATGGCAGTTTTTCTAAAGAAGAGGAAATTTTGAAAATGGCTTTGCTGGAATCCGCCAAAGGTCCATTCGAACATTGAGGATGAGAGGTACAGTGAAGCACAAATAATCCAACGAGAATATCTACATGCCCTAATGTAGGATGGAAGTAACATTTTACATGGGTGTTTATGGAAGTATTTCTTTTAAGTACTCTAGATACATGTTACTTTATATAACTGCACAAAGCACAAAATGAAAGAATAAAGGCTAAAGGAGGATTGTCTGTTCAAAAAATGATAAAATGTTGCTCAGATTCGTGAAAACCTTAAGGTCAAAAACAATTGTTTTCATCCTCCATAAGAAAGACATGGGGAATTGAAACAAAATTTATTAATATTTTAGTAAGCTTTAGCTACCTTAATAATTTACTTTAAAATATGCTTATAACTGCACCATGAGGAGAAATCAATAACCTAAAACTCTTTGTTCCCCTTTTTTCTAATACTTCTACGTATTTTGACAGAATTATAAATGCTTGTACTTCATCACCTTACTCTAGAGTCACATGCGTGGCATTCGGAACAAAAGACAGGTCATGAAATTCATGTTCAGTAGTTTCAAAAGTCAATGAAAAACCTTTTATTTGCTTCATAGAACTAAATTTGCAAAACTGTCAAAGGTTTGACTTTTTTGTATCACACTTTCTACAAAGATAACTGGCACTAATCAAATGTTATGTATTTGCTAGTCAGCTATAAAAACTTGAAAATAATTAAGGGGTTAAAATTTTTGATCTGTGACTAGTGATAAATTATCTTTTTTCATATCAAATCTAAACTAAGGTTTAAAAATATGCACAAAATATAAGAGAAATGTACACCAAAGTTTTCAACAAATGTAATGCTACATGCTGTTTGTTTATCTTCAGTATAGTAATTTCTAGTACTTCCAACAACAAACCTCCTTTGCATGAGTGATGATGCCATATTCTAAACGTGCACACATTTGCCCTTACAATTTAGGAATATTGCCTAATTGTTATTATCTGGAAAATACTGTAGGTTGATTAAATTCAAGGAAGCTGATAGAGTCCATGTATGTGTGCATTATAAGTAGTAATGAATGACTTGAGTTTCCAGACTCATGTCCCAAGAAAAAATTGGGAGGGGCTATTATTACTGTTACTTTCAGCACTTAAGCACTTTAAATAGTGGGCAACATTTGAAATTTCCAACAATTCAGAACCTTGAAAATCTGAAAATTTGTAATTGGGACTGAGATATTTTCTTCTTTATCTTGGTACCAAAATTTCATTATCCCGCATAACATCTAGTGATTTACAAAAACAATGATAACATTTTCCCTGTTACTTAGCATCCACTTTCTTTGCATCAGAGATTGTGTATTTTCCGAGTAGTCTAATTAGTGGGTTTAAATTTTAAGAGAATTCTTTATTATGACTGCAGTCAGTTGGTGAATAACAATTCTACCCCATCTGTGGGTAATAAAATGAATTTTTGCGATGTATAAATATTGCGAATAGAAAAAGAAGTTGACAAAGTTAATTTTACATGCTCCATTCTTAGTACTACTGTATCATAGATATTTTGGGGAGGTTTGAAACTTCTGACTCTCCCTCCCCCTGCTGCACACCATTGTATATTTCACATGGTGAATCTTATAAATAAAGTAGTTATTGAGTCATAAAAATACCCAAAATCACCTGTAGTTTCTGGTTTTCATTGGCCACTAATATTCTAATTAACAAGCTTAGACTGTTCACTACTTTTCTTCAATAAATGCAGTTGGAATTAATATTTAGGCCTGTCTCAACAACTATTTTTTCGAAAATATCTGCCATTTAGAAAAACCATACTATTCAAAAATTATATTTAGAATTATTTTTCCTACAACATTTAATAAAATCATCATTTACATCACATTTCCTATTGTGTAGATATTTGTGATAGACAATGAACTTAAAACAGTGCAAAACTGTTATAAACATTCACACAGCAGTGAATAGAAAATGTAATATTTATGACGATTTTCCCTAATCTTCAAGAAAATGCGGGGCTCCCCTATGGCATAGTGGTAACGTTGTTGCCTTGTAATCATGGGGTCCAGGGTTTGATATCTTTTGGAGGCACATTGAACAGTGGTTTGGATCCCACGTTAAACTGACGAATTAGAATATATGTGCATGAAATGGAGTTAAAACAAAAATTGAATCCAGAAAATGTTTTTGTTTCAAAATTTAAAATACAAGTATTTTTCTGTGAAACGAGACTAGTTTTTGAAAATGTTATTACTTAGGAAGGTCCGAGGTCTGGCATTATCTTAACTATGGTACACTGAAGCGTAAAACAAGTTGTTAAAGCACACCCTACATGCTGAGATCAACATGAAATTTGCATATTTCCAAAATCAATAAATATTTTCTTGCCAAAAGAGATATTAGTGGCCAATAAAATGACAATTTTTTCTTGGTGTATGTATTGGATATTTCAAATTAAGACCAGTCTTAACAATAGTCATTACAGAGCTTAAAAAGTCTTATGAACTATTGACCTCTGAAGTAGTTCTTAGAGAATTTTTCTATCCACCAAAACACTTCCATTCTATCTTACACTCTTACTGCTTTACGAATTGAATTCTGTACAAATTTCAAATAGTTTTCAACTAAAAAATATTTCTTTAAATACACATCCAAGATTTGTAGAGTAAAAATATGCATAACTTTAGATTAATTTTATCTGAACAATTATATTCAACTATTACTCCAGTTACTGACATGTGTTCCTATGTGTATAAGATTCAATATTACCTAAGTAAAAATAAGTTTCCTTTTCTCCTAGCAATGTACAGTTTATTTGATTCTTCAATTAGCCATGCAGCTACCTTGTTAATCAGCAGTAAGTTTCTTTTACTTTGTTTTATGCTGTTTCTACACTTCTTTGTCTGTATATTGAGGCAGGTTATTATCCTTCACCTGTCACAACAACAATGCAGTTAACGAAATAATGTAATAAGTATGTAGCAAAGATAGACAAGGATATATTTGGCTTAATATGCTAATTAAGTCTATCCCCAAGACTTTGTTGAAGACAATTTCTAAACTCTAACATGGAACCAATGAAATGAACTAAACCCTATAAATGTTTAAGATCAGTGTGTTTATATTGACCTGTACATCAGTTTGATTTGACTGAATGAAGGCAAACATGATCATTGGGTTTTGAAACATACGGCTTCGTTGTATTGAGCAAAATTGGAGGGCTTGTTGTTAATCACAAAGTTTTTTTTTGCTGTTACATAGGTGTCCATCTCTGTCATGCATGGATTCATAGCATGTCAATATAATCAGGTATTAGATACCATTTGAGCATCTAGCTAGGGTATAAACCTGATTTTGTTTTAAAGACACAGCATTTAAGAATAAACACAGTGTTTGGTATGATCAAAGAAGACCTCTAAATAAGTGTAAAAATAAATTGGAGCAACACTCGTTAAATTAAATTTAAGTGTATCTTCTTTGTAGCTTTAAAGTACCTTCTGTCTCCTAGAAAGTAACTTTTAATTGAGGAATTAAGCTTTTACACGTTAACGTATGCAGTAAAAAGTAGATATTTGTGGTAAGAGACAAAGTCAAACTAAAAAGGACTGCTTATTGAATTTTGAAATAGTACAAAAAATAAATACTATAAACATGAAATTTATTAATGTATTCATACATTAATGTTTTAATAGGATGCTTTGAAATCATCATCCGTAAAGCTTTAGTAAGAAAAGTACCATGGCTAGTTTGAAGAATGCCAAAACCCAGTTCCATCGAGAATTTCAAGTCATGTTTGGCAAAACCTTTTAGAAATACTAAAAGCAAGCTGCAAAACACATATTTTAGGCACACTGAAATAATTTTGTACTTATCGTTTCTAAGAGATTTTCTTCATTGTACCTGTACTGAAACAAGAGCTCAAAATAGGTCATGAAGAATGTCTGCCACTTTCATCTGATAACTTCCTAGAGATGTGTGTGTGTGTCCATTAATCAATTTGTATGATTTTTTCATCGAGTGTACAATATAAGTCATATGAATCATATATGTTTATTTTACCATTCACAAAAATATTTTTCATATCAATAGCACTTCTAAGAATTATCTTTAAACTTTCCAGTTGAAGTGCAAAATTGTTAAAATGCATGTGCATTTTGAACCCACATTACTGGTGATGTAGGTGTCCCTGGTTACAAGACTTCCCAATCATAAGCACTTCTTGCGAGTAGATATCGAGTAATGACTGATTTTATTTCATTTTTTTTTTTTTGTGTGTCGATACCTATAATTTCACTAAAAAAGCATTTGTTTTGTATCTATTTCTTTTAAAAGTTAATGATATACATACATTTTGCATGCAGTCTTCAATATATAAGGCAGTTGTGTACAATATTTATATAATAAAGCTCGAATGTAACTATTTGTAAGAAAAATGCAATTATTTAGTGCCTATAGAATATCAACAACTTTGATTTTTCTGTTCTTTTTTTCTTTGTTTTTTACAATAACTGTAAATTGTGACGCTTGCGAAAACCCTTGTGTGAAAGTAACAATAATGTGCAAATATTTAAAAACTACATTTGGTACTGGCGTTTTTTTCCCATTTTTGTTATAAAAGATCCACCTCCTGTATCAAAACCTATTTTTGTTCTTTTGCTTCTACCTACACCCTCCTTATTCTTTTATTGAATAAGCCTTGAGTAGGAGCGCTAATTTCTAATCATTTTTCATTATATATATACAAAATAGAAAATAATTTACACGCAGAAAATGCATAACATTTCTATGAAAGAGGACAACAATTCTCGAATCTAGCGTGTAAATCATCTTATTCTCCAACAGCAAAAAGAGAAATTGGCAAAGAACTTTACTTTTGACACCTTTGAAATTGTTGGTAGCCATCAGGCTTAAATGTTTCGGTTGGTGCAAAAAATGTTTTTTTTTTATCATCTCGCATATCTTCTTTCTTCAGAGATCATACATTTATGTATCACACCGTAAATTCCCCTATATGATACACAGTTGTACTCCATGCATATTGGTGTAAGCTAAATCTGTTATCTGTAGTACGTAATACAATGCTCATGTAGTGCTTATAATGGTTTTTTTGAGGCACCTTTGGGTTCTGCTGTTGTTGCTGAAGTACTTTTCACTGTTTTGCACACAGACATCTAGTACCAGAGTGGTAATTGCTTACCTTTATCCTGTGTTTGGATAAAACAGTTATCGTCTTTACTTAAAATAATGGTAACTGTAGCTCTGTTACTTTTTGAAATGAATAACTGTGAGTGTTAATTTTGTTGAATAACAATTAATGAAATAAAATTTCCTTTCAGAGTTACTTTTCTTTGTAATTTTGTATGGAAAAATATTTTGATATCCTTTGAATTTTGGTAACTGTATTTCATACTAAACATAATAGGTTATTTGTGATTTAATTGTAAATACTTTTAATTTAAGATGATTATCAGTGAAAAAGGGGAAGAGCAAGCTTGCAGTTTATATATTGAACATCTTGTAATAAATTATAATAAATTAACATACTTTTTTAGCAACAGAGTTATTTTGGAGTGTCTTATTTTTAAAATGAATAAATTTAACTACAATTGAGTTAGTATCTGAGAGAAGGAACTCTGAAACTCAAGAACTTTTAACAAGTAACTGCTACTATTAGCATTGGTAAATTGAAGCCACAAATTGACAGGTTGATGAAAAAAAGCAGCACATAATAATAAGTTTCCATCCAGGAGAGTCACGAGAGAATTGTGCTTTTGAAGCGACATAAAGGTGGATAAAATATTGTGCTCTGAATTGGTTATCATGAACGTTAAGTACGAGGGTCGTTCGGAAAAGTAGTACCTGTTGCTCATCGAATGTGAATAAACCACGTCAATGCAAGGTTAGTTAGTCAGAAAATCTGGCTGCATGCAAACTGATTTCTCAACGCAAAAAAGACGCGACCGTGTGAGATTCATCGCAAGATCAAATAAGTTTATGGTGATGAAGGAATGGATGCAGGCAGAAAGAAATGTCCTTAATGGTGAACGACCCGGGTATCCATCTGTTATTATGGATTGTTTGCTCTGTGCTGTCGACGCATTCATTAAACAGGATCGGCGTTGCATATTTGGCAAAGTCGATGGGCAATGATGCATATTGTACAGGAAAGAAGCGATTGCTTCAGGTTATCTAGGCTCGCAAGGGAGACCTATTGTCTGGCATTGGGGTCCTTTCTCCACCTCAGTGCCAACGTCAGGGCTTCGATATAACAACTCTTCCAATTGAAAAGTTTGGAATCATCCACCTTATAACCCAGATCTGGCTACCAGTGACCTTCACCTGCTCACGGATGGGCTTTTGGACAGGAAACCACTTTGCCAGCAAGAACGACTTGAATAATTCAGTTCCTGTTTCTGAATGTTTTTTAAATATTTTTTTTTTTAAAAAAAAAACTTCTTTCACGGTAGGACAACTATCTAAATGCCCAGGGTGACTGTACTCTACAATAACCTAAGGTGTGCATATAAAGCAGTCCCGTGCCTAAGGAGTGGGTGGGGTCAAACCCCCTTTGGCCAAAGGCGGGAAAATATGGCAAAATGAGTTCCTCAAACCGATACTACGTCCCGAATGACCCTTGTTATGTCACTTTTGGTACAGTAATTTGTGATAACAATCAATGCTTATGATGCAGAATATTTAACACTCTTTGTGTATGCACTCTGGAAGTTTTTCAAGAACTTTCAATCTAGAGGGTGTCAATTCGTATTTAGGGAGTGTAGGGGTAAATTTAGAGTTAAAGTGACCATAAAATGGGCAAATTTTGGGGGATGTGTAAGGTGTGTGGTGGTGGTACGTGGATCAATATGCACAACTTAAGCCTGAGCCTTCCATTCTGCTACTGGAAGTCTATGTGCTTAGAATAGGCTCTCAGTAAATTTGAGTGACACCTCTAATCATGTAACTAGCGCCACGCCCGTAAAACCTTTTTTTTCGGTTACGTTAAATAAATAAAACTGTTGATGTTAAAATCTGATGAGAGTTCATTTACAGTAGAATAGAAATTGGTAAAAAATAATTTTAATCGACTGTTTGTTTTTCTGTATAACAAGCAATATCGAATTGGCGGGAAAGTTAACCTTAACAATATGCTTGGAGTTAATTGTGTATCATAGTTCTAGCAACAATGTAGGTTAATTCATTAACCTGAGCAAACGATATCAGTCACGAACAGGGGGAAAATAGTGGAAAGGGGGAAAAAAATCACATCACAAAATGGAATATGTAACGTGGAGCGGAAATCGGCCATTCGCAAAATTAGGCCTCTTCGAGCTCCGTTCTGTCATCATCAAACGGAAGTCTCAAACGTCACTTCCCGTGGAGACTTCGATCCTTTCCCGTCATCTCGGGTGCGCCTCAAGGACGTGTGGCGAGAAAGTAACTTGCCTTCCGTGTCGACCACTTCGTCGCCCAGAATGAACTTGCACACTTTCTTCCCTCCACCACCAACGCTGGCTTCGCTCCCGCCAGAGGCGCCACTGCTCCGGGGACCCAGAGGTTGATGGTTGCTCGGTGCTGCCGCCATCAGCTGGTACATGTATCCGTCGCGTGTGGCGTCCATGCGGTACTGGACAAACGGAGATGTTGCTGGGAAATGATTGGCAACCACCTTCGCAGGGCTTTGGTTGTTGCGAAACCAGGAACCTCCGTCTGGGATGTACGAGAATCGGCAACGTGAGGGGGACGATCCTGTTGGGAAAGAGAAGACGCTTAGATTGATTTCACAACAAACGTAGTCATCTTCATATCAACATTGACACTTCACAAGAGAAATTCCATATAACCGAACTGTACACTCATGGACGTATCCAGGTAAAAAAAAAGTGTTAGGGCTCAGGGGGCATACAAATAACATTATTGTAATAACATTTCAACATATTTCAATATGTAAAATAATAAATTAGGATTATGTTGTGAAACTTATCCAGTTTCACAAAAGAATTTAACTTTTTCTTTATCTGTGAGCCAATGTGTTCAGGACGTCGCCACGTCACTGCCATATTTATTTGCACCATGTTCACTAATCTATGCCATATTCAGGATTCTAGAAGTGGATGAGTGACTATTTTTTTAGGGCGGCCAATTATGTCTGGTATATACACTGATGTGCATCAAGGGATCATATTAGTGGTGACGTCACAGCAGACAACAAACCAGGATTTGAGTTTAAACAACGAGCCAACGTGTTTCTCTGATATCCAAATGAATGGGATTTTCCATCGCAAGGGGTAGCTTTTCCTACTCCATTTATTCTTTACATTATCATCTGTAAGGAATGTGTTACATATAAACGTATTCTCCGAAATTTCATTTTTACATTGATGTACGATGTACATCACAATTTTGTTTCATAACTGCTCTCACAATAATTAGAGCTACTCCTTCCGATGGAAAATCCCATTGATTTGGTTAGGAGAAATACAAATGGTAGCTTTGTTTGGGCTCATGACGTCACACTAATATGGTCCATTTGTATATTTCAAATGGCTGCCCCTAGTAACGGTCCTGTTACTAAGTTGTAAACCCAACGGCAAAAGAAACAGTAGGCGAATTGTCCATCACCATTTTCATTCGGTCTATATTACACAATGTGATGATAATTAATCGAAATAATGACGTTCAGTGAGCAATGCCTGCTTCGAACCAACATAATTTCATTCCTTAAAACAACACAGGATGTAGAGAAAAAAAGTAATGAAAATTGCGGTGGACAATTTCACTACCATAGCCTTTGCCGTTGACTGTACAACGTTAGGTAGCAGAGCAGCCTATAGGCTGAACCTCACCCGCTTAATAAAGAAATAAACTAATGCACATTTGCGTTGTGAGGGCGGGGGGGGGGGCTGTTCGAACTTGTAGGTCCAATCAATCAATCAACAAAGTAATTATACTTTTCGATACATTGACGGTCATGAAATGAAATAATAATAATAAAAAAAACATGGGTGCTAGATATTCACTCATCTGGTGCACATTGAGTAGAAATCTCCTTCGAGGATAATTCAATAAGTTTACTGTTAGGTTAAAGTGATAATTGATACGCTATTGTTATTAATCGCTCGAATCCCTTGGTAATTGGTACATTTGAAATTAAATAACGAATACATTAAAAAAAATTAACACTTTGCTCACTGAGGCTTCAATTTGACATGTCGAGCCCTCGATAATAAACGGCATAGTTTATTCTGCATTTATGCAACCACACGGCACAGAATTATGGTTGCCATTGGCGTGTTCTTTCTTATGTCGAATAACATACTAAGAGTGATAATACGTTTCCATAGTGAATATGTTATGGAAACTGTATTCTTGCCATCATGGTGAAACCGGGCAGAGTATAACCTATGGTCTTATGCATATGCTGCTTATTGTATCTGATGCTTTTGCACTTCAAAATATCTTTTTCTTGTTCAAAGGTTCAAGGTACGGCCTTGATTGTCTTTCCTGTCCATTGCGTACGAAATATTTTTTTCCTTAAATGCTTCTAGCGTCCAAATCAGACTTCAGCGAGCAAAACGTTAATATTTTTTTGGCCTGGTGTTTTGTGAAAGTTTATCAACAGTGTACGGATACACCTGTGAGTGAGTATATGCAGTGTGGTATTTAAGACATTTCCAGTGCGGTGGAAATTCTACTGACTGTCTAGGGACAGCATGAGATAATGACTTCATCCCATATAACATTCCCCCCATGGATAAAATTTATCAACCATAGGGAAAGACAGAAGTACCCAGAAGGTTGAAATCCCCCCCCCCCATCCTTCCTACAAATACCACACTGAGTATATGTTTTTACACGAAATCCCCAATTTTTCGCAGATGGGAACGAGCCAAGGAGCATTTCTATATGTAACATGGTATGAGTCGTACCCACTCTAAGAATGCAGAAGTTTGTGGCTATATGTCATACAATATCTAAATTTCATCAGTAGACAGTGAATGCATGTTATCATGTAATGTGATTTCAGCACCTTTTGTACAAGAGTGGAACACACGCCCACACACTCTTTGGCCAAGTTACCATTTGCCAGAAATCCAATCTCTGGTAGACTAGTTTAACCTACTCATAACTTACAAAATAAGAACTAGGGAGTTGCAATATGAAGTTTTCACCTATAGACGTTCTATGTGCTGTGAAAAGAGTAATTGACCAGTATACATTAACGCAGAAAACTTGCATTTGACCGGCTCCTAGTGCATCTCAAGATATTAAACATACCAAACACATTATAGTGAGAACGACAGTATAATTTACACAATATTTTGTGTTTATAGCTTAGATTAATTTAATCTCAACGCACGGACAACACATGCGAGTGGAAGTTGCAAAAGATAGTCGATGCAGTGTGATTAACGTGCCATAGATTTGTAAGAACCATGCGTTTCATTCTCTATTCTTGATGCAATGCAGCCCACGTGCAATATTATGAATAAACTGCAGTGTGCAGTGTCAAATAGTAGTGCCTCAGTCACACACATATACAAATGTATAGTTTCAAAACGAGTTTGTTCATTCTATCAGTCCATATTTACAATATAGCAACTAGGGCAAGATGAATCTTCTGGATTTGCACAAATTGCAATAATATACGAAAAAAATTGCATCTTTTGCAGGAAGAAGAAATGCTTTTTATGATAGATTTGAATCAACAAATATGTAAGGGATTTGTTTTTATGAAAGATAATGATTTTACTATTTTTCTTTATTTGCTTTTTACAAAGTAAAATGTCTTATTAAGTTATTACTGATTTAGAGAAATTAAATACCCGTAAGTATTTTAATGTAGTAACTATTTAGGATGTATATAAGATTTATTGTTTATTAGAAAATATTAGGTTTAACGAAAATTCAATTCTTAGTATTATGGTGTATCAAATTCCAGACTTAACTGATAATATGCACATCTAATAGAACAAAATGCACCAAAAAGTGAAAATATAAAATCATTTGTGTAGATACAACTACATTTATAATAACACAAAAAATGTGTGTGTGGAGTTACTGTAACTACAATGCCAAATACATATACTACAAAAATAAATGGAATTTATTAGGAATTTATTTTACTGGTTATTAACGTATAAAGAGTTTTCCGTGCAATATATTTTTAAAAGTCGTGTTTATAATATTAATATTAATGTAGTTATTTTCAAATAAAATTGCGTGCTACATATGAGGAGTGTTGGAAAATTTAAGTGTGCTGTCCAGTAACTAAAATAAGATTATGTGCAAAGATGAACTAGCTAGTACATAGGAAATCTACTCCTGAGATAGAAATTGAAAAGGTACAAGCACATACTTTATTAGCATTGATTGTTCAATAGATCAAGGTCATAAACAAATCAAGTAAGTTGTTGCTGCCTGTGCGTTTGAGAGTAGTTACAATTGACTCATTTTTAAATTGTTAAATGCCACGATTTTAGGTGCTGAATTTTGTAACTTTTGGAATGATTCTGGTTTTAAATCGAGATGTAGAGAATATACAGTAATAACAACAAATTTCTTCTTAACTTCTTAATTTTATAACAAATTGCCGATGCCATTAACAGTAGAATTGTCAAACAGCTTCAAGAGTGAAGCACACTCATGCGTGCAATTTAAGTTCAAGGCTGTACACGGCATGGTCCGTGCTGGAAGTAATTAAGTCATAAAAGTCTCTAACAAGTTTATTACAAGTATTTACAATGTCTACGTATCTCGATAGACTGCGCGAAAATATATGTTGTCTACTTCTCGATAAGGTGTAATAATTAGATGACAAAACGACACGTTTGGAACAAATTGGAATATTATTACCTTAACATGAGTAATCAATACGCCGACCATCTTGTAGATTGCGTACAACGTTACAAGTTTGGGGATGCTTTATACAAATCCTACTATGTGGTGCGATGGCACCACACTTCCACTTCCTCGAATACTGAACAAATCAACCTCTAAGCACTTATTCAATGCACGCCACTGGTACATAATCGCCAATTTAAATATGTGCTCTCATTTATAGAATACTCTTGCAGGTACTAACAGTATTTTTTTAATACAGATATGATGTGAGACCATTTGGTTAATCCCTACTGGACGTTTGCCCACTCTAGCAAAGGAGTTATTCACCAAAAAGCTGCATGCGTGATTTCTACCTGCGTACTCACATGTAAGTGTGAATTATTATTCTTTAAGATTTAATAAAGAAACATATATTTTTAAGACACAATTTCCACAGTTGTCTTATACTTAACGATATTTCGCAACGTCAAATCGATTTTTCTTAACTTTTTTGTCTGATGAACCTAGCTTCCTTTTCCTAAAGGTTGTTAAAGTTACTAGAAGTACCCTGAGATGCAAATTATAGGAAACAAGAAAATATAAGAAACATTTTGATTTAAAACTCACTATGTCAGAGGTGGTGATACGTATCTCTTAATGATAAGTCACCTTCTGAATTTATGTATGCATTTCGGACCGGACCGATAGAAGATACGATTCGAGAGTTGTTCCAGGATATTTATGACGAAAAATAATTCGGTTGAAGCGCGATCCAGGATAGCGTTTGCGACTTTGAGTGTATTTCTTGTAATAGTATTTCCCCATTTGCATACCTTTTTTCCACTATTTTGCACCAGGCTATTTCCATAGTACAACGATTCTCTACAACTCTAGAGAACAATCTTTGAACAAAAGAATATTTGCATAATTGTAATATTGAATCACTGTTGCAAACTAATAAAAATTGTAGTCATAATTTTTCTTACAGGGTTTGAATATTGCAAAATGCGGTCATAAATGTAATATAAAATTAGGCATATTCATCAATTTTAGAGTTACTATTGTTAGATTGCTACGCAGTGTACTTCTATCCATTTACGTGAATATGGTAATTGGAAACAAAATTACTTTATAATAGAACACACCCTATGTGTCGCATATTGACAATGGATTTCCTTACATCATAAGTGTATTTATATGTAAAAAGCAGGATTTACATGCCTCTATGTACAGAATTGCAAGAACCTACCCTATGCCAAATTTGCCACTGTGATATGTAGAAGCGAACTAGATTAAGTATACGTGAGAAAATGTAATGAAACCAAGCATTTTGTACATCTGGTTACTTCTGACGAACGAAGTTATCAGCTAAGAAACGAGTAGCTACTCTCACTAATCTATGTGGCACACATCACACGTGTAAAGAAATGATGCTCACCTCAAACTGCGTGTGAAGATAAAAAAGCAAAATTTATATATTGTTTCTTTGGCTTTTCGGTGTTCCCAAAAGACTTGTGTACTTACGGACGAAAACTATCTGCTATATTGGGAGCTAGTCCGGCTCCATTTGCTATCAGTACTGGTTCCTTGCGTTTAACTGTCATTATCGCTGCAAGAGAAGTGGGTACAGGATACAGAAGAAAAAGGAAACACAGTGTGCGCTTATTCCCCATATACATTCGATTATAATACTGAAGTATCAAAAATATTTAGTATATATTTGTTATGGTTAATGTAACCTGAAAGAGAAACAGTAACATATATGTGGTGGTCTCTATCTACTAATTTTACATCATTGCCTCCTGTTAATCTAAGATAATTTGAAGGGATGTGTACAGTGCGATTGAAATATCTGCTCAATGTTGAACAGCTCAATTTGCAATAGCAAATTCTGACGAAAGCAACTGAGATATCAGCAACAAACAAAAATATTTCCTTGCCTGTTTTAGTATTTCACTAAATATTAACTTTCTTTGCCTGCTCACTAACGGACACCAAAAATTTCAAAAAGGGAATGTTGAACGAATCGTAAAATTGAATGATTAATGCATAGTTTTTCAATAGGAATGCATTGTAAGTATTACAATTTTAATTGTTTATCCCATCTGAATTAAGCGTGTGGCATACATTTTCTTATGATTTTTATACATTTGGTTCTGAAGGTAGACACTGCTATATGAATGATAACGCTGGAACCATTCAACTTGAAAGTTTGCAAATTAGTATATTTTAATGATGATAGTGACAACACAAGCAATGTAATTTGCCAACATAACATTTTAAAGTAGGTTACAGGAAGTAATTGCTTTAAAGTGGGCTTCACAAAACTAGAGATAAAATTCAAACGTGGACGTGTAACACGTTAATTACCACGTTACTACATTTTAACTTATGCAAATATCGTATTCGTATCAAGGTTTATTCTTCAACAGGTTTTGAAAATATTTGAAGCTCATATCTTGATGTTCAAGAGGAATTCACTGAGACCTAGTGAAAAAATTTCTTAATTTAAAAGAAGCAAATTAGAATTGTTATTTAACGTAAGCTTATTTGCTGTAATGGATTGTCAGATCTTCTGGAAAGCATAACTCGTTGGTACCAGAGGAAGTAGTGAAGTACCAACTCTTGCCTTGAAATGGAAACTTCCGGTTACCATAGCTGAACATGATTCACATGCAAGCCTTTCTTACTGTATTAATAGCGTGCTGTCAATTCCTGTCAACTCTCCTGTCTTCAATAAGCTACATGGGATAACAAGAAATGTTCAAATTATAAGCGACTGAAAGTATCCTGGTAAAATTCAATCATCATTTTTGTTGGCGTGTCGTAGTATAGTAACTCCTTTAGAATCAAGGACCGAGGACCTTACCGCTGAATTTTACATTGTAGTCAATAGTTGCATGGAAGTTATGAATTTTATCTCTTTAGTTTGAAGGTGTTGCGATCACAATAAGATCCAAACTTGACAGATTATTTCCAATATACCCCGGACATATACTTCCCTCACATTTACTCTGTATTGCATAATCTAACATCGAATATCACCTGTAAGCAGTGATGTTAGGGGGGCGTGATGGTAGTTTCCCCCCCAGTTTTCTCTACCTATGACCACGCAGTATCCTACACCAAGGAGGAGTAAAAGTAAACTGTCCTTTCACCCTCACTTTTGGAACCTAATCGCTGCTACTGCCAGTAAGTAATTAAATGTTTTGAAGTTAATTGAAGAAATTGACCTTCGTCTTGCCTTGCAACAGATGTAACGGATGTAACAGAAATTTCAATTTACTGGCATTTATAACTGCTTATGAAAAAAACAGTTAAGTCTTCCTTCTTATTCAACACATAAGAATTCAAAGAACCGAATATTGCAACAGTAAACATACGAAAAGGTTAAGCTCTAGTATTCCTCTCCGAGTTTTCTTCGATAGTTCTATTACATCATATCTCAGCTTGTCGCTTCGTGTAAATCTCCCATAGAGTATTTATTTTCTTCTGCGCTACTGAGTTGCAAGAAAAGAATGTCAACGGTAAGGTCCTCATTTCGTGTGTGCTGTGAGAAGTAAACCATCCACAGAAGCAGAAAAGACACTTACGGTCTGAATAATCCGAGGTGCGGCGCTGTTGCGTTCTCCATGCGAGCGACCTCACGTGACCTCGAGTGCCCGTATGGACTGCGTCAACGCTGAGGCTACGGTTGAGGTTTCGTCGCCAAGGGTCGGAGGGAATCGACGTTGGTGTCGTTTCGGGAGGTGCTAGGTGCTCGTTGAGGGAATACAACTTTTGTGTAATATCCTTTCCTGTGAGTGAGAAACAAAGAATTAGTATTTTCCTGAAAGGAACCTACACAATAGTTAGTATTAAACGTCTTCAACATACATGATGTAAACTTACTGTGTCTTATAGGTTTTGTATTGATTACCGTACATTGAATTGTAGCTCTGAAAATCAACCTTTGGTTGCATCAAATAAATGTTTTCTTACGGTACACTGTGCGTAGAATGTTGAAATTGTCCTTATTGTTTCATTCAAGCTAATCTTAGAAAATGAATAAAGACTATTGTTTTATATGATCTATTTCTAGAGATACCAAACCCACCATGCACCTATTTTACTACAATTCAACCCGTTCTTTGAAATGTCTTAATATTGTGCACTAATCATTTCTTGTTTTTTGCTGATTATAGTCAGTTTTTTTTATTATCAAAATAATCCGAACTTCTCTTGGTTGCTGACAGTACAAGTAGGTGTCTACAAGTTCTCATTCGCCTTCCTCCGTGGCGGAGTGGTTCCGGGTTGGAATCCCGACTTAGGCATGGGTGATCTTTGTGAGTGTGAGAGGTCCCTTTATCAATTTCATTATATCATCACTCATTCTCATGTTCACGATTAGTCAAAAGTGGTAGAAGCGCTAAGTTAAATAAGCTAAATCAATCAATGAAACAAGTTCTTACCCTCCTAATTTGTCCTAACTGAAAGTGTGGCAAGACTCGTCACAACGTACTTCTTGAGATCTTCTAAATACGTTGCGCATCTCTGCTGTACAATTCCTAATAAAAATGAAACTCCTTGTTCGGTTAGGGGCCCATTGGCAGCAAGTTTTTACAACCTCGTTTGTGTTTTTAAAAACTCTTGTTGGCCACCTTCGATTATACCAATGTGTATCGGAGTGAGACGACGCTTACAAATCGAGGAGACCAACATTACGTTCTAAATGCATAGTAAAGCACTGAAGAATGTCCCGCCAACGTCCAGAATGAGCGAGAAGCGTTCAAATATAAATATTTATTTCTATCAATTCTGCAGTTTGTGTTCAATCCCTCAAACGCGTTGCTCAAAATGAAATCCCACGAGTTATTGTTCGTCGTATTCAGAATAGTATCCTCTACCAGATAATGTCAGAAGATGGTGTCACGAGTAGTACAGCCGAGGTGGCTGAAGAGGTGTGTTGCAAATGACCCCGACACACACTTCAACATTTCAAGATGTCCAGACGAAAAAAATCAGCGAACAACGGTGGGACAAGATCAGAACCTACCACAGGCGAAACCGAATATCGAGAACTTCCTTTTACTACTGGACAACTCCTATCCGAGAAGGCCTCCTAGAAACTGTTACCCACTAGATCGGTACGGCCATGGAAATACATGTTTACTTTTTTGTTGGAAGAGGGGACACTTAGATGAATTTGATCCACGTACAAGTACGTGGGTAATGGTTGGCCTTCCGGGAAATTCGACGAAGCCATAGAAAACATATTATGTTGTTATCTTTTACAAAATGTAGTTGGTTTTATGTTTCGGGTGTAAGTTCACTTCTCCATCAGAAGTGTGACTCTGTTTCTTGTTCTTCGAATGATGATAACCTGTAAATCAGAGTCCTTTTCCAGAGCCTAGAGTTCACACTCTGTATGACTGCTGAATTAATACAGTGAAGACTCGATTTTACGTTACCGGATTTTACATTTTCCCGCATTATATGATTGATTTGCTTTATTTTACTTCGCTTTGTGCCGCTTTTGGATAATTTACAAAGATGGAGATGAGTGATGATATGATGAAATTGATGAATGGACACTCACAAACATCAATGCACAGGCCGGAATTCGAACCCGGGATCCCTGGCGTCGTAGCGCGATGTGTTAACCACTCCGCCACGGGAGCCGGGTTTCCCGACTTATACGTACATTCAATCTTGATGGCCCCGATATAGCAAAATGCTATTTATTTTTTTTAATTTTTTTTCAATTTTACATTTTCCCGCATTTTAAGCTTTCTCAGCTTGGTCCCCTGAAAAACGTAAGATCGAGATTCCATATCGATGTTGTAATGAGTTTAAACTATATAATTTAAAATATCACTTTAGATGAAGGAAGTACTGAAGTGTATCAGCTTCCAAATGGTCATAGGTTCAATTCACGGTGAACACTTTCATTTCGGAGCTTTAGATCCTCAAGACAACTAGCATTACCTCGTACTTACCTATTATATTGTGCAGAATTACTTCCAACGTTGGCCTCGCCCGTAACACATTATAAAGTCTCTTTCGCGGCCAACACAGGTACAGTGATTTCTCTTCAGCAGTTATCGTCACCTGCAGGAGAGAGAGAGATGTATTAGTTATGAAACCATATTTGTCAAATGCTGTAATACTTCAAAGTGATTGGTGAAAGGTGTTGAGAGGCAGTAGCGCCTTTCAGTTCTTACAAAAGTCAAGTGCAGACGAAACATACAGTTAGCAGTCAAATGTTTGTCATGATTGCAAAATAAATTACGTTCAAAATAAAAACTAATTAGAATTCTGTTCTTGTCTAAACTCTAGAACCCGCAACACGGAAGTTTTGAACCGAAACCACTCGACTTCTCCTCTGTGGGTTAGTAAGATGAGCTACATGACGAATCATGATTGTGTAATTTTATGGTTCTACCAGAAAAAGAAATATATATATCTTAAAGAGAAGACTTTGCCTTTGAATAGTTTAGTGCTCAGCCTTTTCCAAGATGACAATCACAGCACAGAATGCACAAGTGTTGATGTTTAGTACTTACCACTAGAACTATTCACAGGAACAGTTTCTCTTTTAAGATAATATTTCCAGGTACGGTATTTTCCCCTTAAAGTGATTGAACTCTGATGCCATTCTTTGTTCATTGATTACATTGCTTGAATTGAATAGCACTCTTAAGACTTTAGGAATAAATTTTGTACCAAGCACGCAGAAGTCGGGCACTGCTTTTATGGCCAGAAAACTTTCCCTGTTTTTTTTTTTAATTCGTACAAGAAGTTACGAGTAGGAGTTGTGAGAATGCAAAGAATGATGAAAGGTACAATAGCAACCTAGAAGGATAGCGAACATATTTAACATTTCTCCCTCTTCTTGTTGCACATATCTTTCTTTGAACTCCAAGGTGATGTACGGTATATTTTACGTGGGCCGTAAATTTAAAAGTGGCAACACTGTCAAGAATTGGTAATTACACCACTATCAGGCAGTGAAGATTGTCAGTTGGGGCATATGTCGATGTGTGGATTACCAAATGTGGTCGTTGCAGTGAGTGTTATGTATGTAAGATGTTGAAATGAACGCCATTTTGTGTACTGCCCTAAAACATGTTTACAAAGGTAAAACAGCGATTATGAATCAAACTCCATGTGGCCCGTGGTAAAAATGCATGAGAATGTCATCAAGACTTGCAGGAAGCCTGTAGTAACAATACCTAGCCGTATCTGATGGTTGCACAATGGGTAGGTGCATTTTTTGAGGAGTTTGGGATGTGTCTTGGATGTGTCAGTGCGAACAACCTGAACATGAGAAAAATGCATCATACTGGGTTCCCCATATTGTCACCATTTCGCAATAATCAGATATCGCTAGCTATTGTTGCTACATGCTTCACGCACGTCTTGATGACATTCTCGTGCATTTTTACATATTACGGGCCACCTGATTTTGATTCACAATCACTGTTTTACCTTTGTAAACACGTTTTAGGGCATTACGCAAAATTGTGTTCATTTCAACTTCATGCATACAGAACAGCACTTGTTGCACCAACCACTCTTTTTACTCCACACATCGATATGCTCACTGCCCGGTGTTGTCACCTCTTCCTGAGAGTGTTACCACTATTAAATTTACAGACCACGCAGATAATGTGTGGCGAACTTCGTACCGTCACATAAGTTGAATAGAAGTTATCCTTCCTCACTCTCGGATATGCTGCAGCCTTGATACCCATAGGCAATTGCTGCAAAGTTCCCTCTCTTGTGGTCATCCAGTTTTATCCTTTTATCAGTGTGATATATTTTTCTTGAACGTGTTGCATCCTCAGAATAGATTTCAATCGTCCCAACTCCCTGTCATCCATATTTATACAACTTCATGGCCTTTACCAGGTGTTGCTAATTACCCTGTCGAGCAGAGTATATGAAAAGAACCCTTGTTTCGAGGAGGATCAACTGTCTGCCCAGAGCCAAAACACCCTAACGGCAAAATATTGAGCTATTGATGGTTAACACATTATAGTTTTAATGATTGTGTTTTTTTAGAAGGACACTGAAATAAATTGAATATGAAGTTGTATTTTAATTCTAGGCATGGAACAGCATAATTTACCGAGTGCATATACACTCACGCATGAGTTAGGTTGATACTACGGCATGCTGGCTTACAAAATGCAGGTTACCTTGTCCACAAGGGCAGTTCTCATAGATTGGTTTGGGAATATTACCTGGAATAGGTCGTCGTTGTCCGCTTGGTACGCCTCCCACTCCGGAGAATCGATGAATTGATGAGGCAGAATATAGTGAAGATGAATATTATCACAGGTGACTCGTAACCTGAAATTAACAGACGATAGCATTAAAAAATGTAAAATAACGAACAATTTTCCACATAACAGTTCAACAAGAGCCTTTTTAATTATACATTCGTAAGTTCAGAATCAATCAACCAATGCTGATTTAAGAAAAATGAAAAAAACATTCTAGTACAAAAAGCGGCCAGGAAATTATTCGGCGCAGCAGGATTACAATGTTGCCACATACGGGAGAAGCAAAGCGAGTGAGGGCGAAGAATGTCCGGTTCCCGCACACTGTGGCAACGTCAAGCCTGCTGTGTTCCTCAATCCAAAGGTCAACCTTCCCCTCGGAGCCCTGGGGCGCGTCAAGTATCTGAGCGCTCAGCGAACAACGTGATGGCACGGCTACTTGACGGCCAAATAGGCGTTGCTCCGCTAGCGCTGCTCACTTGATCGCTGAGCGAACTTGAACCTTGCTCGCCACAGGTTTGAGCCACAGAATATAGCGTTTCTGTGTTTCGATCTCCTGAGGCAAAAGGAAGAAGAGGAAAACTATACGAGGATGGCGGGTGGCGAGCCGCAAATGGCGTGTCGACCAATGAGGAAATATTTATGATGAACGGCTTGCGATATAGCGTAATTAGAAAGGAAGTTCAAGTAACAGAAGGTGATGTAATATTCCAATTTTATAATTGAATTAAAATGATAGTATTGTTTATTTAAACATTAAATGTAAATATACACCGTAGTTTTGTGAAAATGAAAATTTCGACAGTTTTGTTCACATCTACTATTCTATTTCCATTTCATAAATTAACAGCATTTCAAACACCGAAATCGTGTCCACTCGACGCAGCCACATTGACCACAGATTATTCAAAGGGAAGGCACAGATATTTTGATCAATGAGCAAACTGCGTCAAGTAAATGACCTGTCTGCTCAACGAGCGAAAATCTTCCTCAGCGAGCGTCGCTCAGATACTTGACGGGCCCCTGTTTGATGCCATGCATATTTTTCACTTATCTTGTACACGGTGAAGGTGAACCTTAAGGCTCATGCCTATAACCGTATAACTGAACTTTATCTACACCATAATACAATTCGCACAAAAAATACATATACCGTTCACAATAGACAAATCACATTTAAAAAATACCGATTTATACACATACACTCACACACACACACAAACAACATTTTTATACATATATCAGGCTATAAATATTTTTCATCGAGCTTTAATTTTTCGTCAGTAAACTCAAACCAAAAATAAAAGTATGTAGCCTCCTACCAAAAACCACGTATTTAATCTTCTCCTTAAAATACTCATTGGATTTGATGTAGTAGGGAAAGAATGGTTGTGTGGGTGAGCAGGTAGTTCCCGTCTCCCAGAATTTTTCCCCCAGTTCATTTACACTAAATAATTTCTCTAAACGAAAATATTTCATGAAACAATTACAAATATTTGTCACTTCATCAGTTTCTCATTGTTGAGTTCTTAAAGAAATAATAAGAAGGAGATATTATTTTAAAAGTGTATGTGCTCTGCCTATATGATGGAAACTTTTTGGCAGGAGGTCGCTTTGAACTTGAAGTGAGTTGGATAATAGCAAATTTACTAGGAAAGTAAAACGTGACCTTTTCGTGGTATACGTATAATCGTGGTTGACAACACTTTCAGTGCTGCTGAATTTTGTCCGCAGACTCAGGCAACATGGGCTCAGGTACTGACTGTACAATCGAATGAGAAATAATGCATCATAATTTTGTCCCGATATGTAACTTCTTAAAGGATTCTAGTTGAACCTGACTACCCTGATTTGGTTTTATCCCTCGATCCGTTACATCTGGTAAGACTGCTTGCCTTACTCAGTCTCGTGATCCAACAATGTGCCCTGGTTCAGTGAAATTTACAGTTGAAAGTAAAACCGTGGTGTAAATATCTCATTCTTTCGTGTTGTAGAAGGTCAAATAGTTTCGCTACTTTTGAAATACCCTGTATGGCACAAAAAACGTTCTATATGCAAAATAAAAAGTTTTTCGTGTATTCATTTCTTTTTACCCTTTTCTATCGTTCGGTACTAAACTATCGATTGGCTTTGCTAAAGGCTTCTGGAAACGCCACCTCCTTACTAAAATGCAGAACATTACATTCGTGTACCTGGGACCGAAGACATTTTAACTTTCCCCTTTCCGCAATCGTAAGATACGGGGGAAATCTTGATCTTCACTACAATCACGTAATATTGCTGTAAAAGAAAAAAGAGAAATAGGGGGAGAGAATTGTAATTGTAAGATTTTTCTCCATTTGGTTTGTCCGTATAATTGCAGCAGGGAGAGAAATAATTGCAGTAATGGAAAATTTTCTCAACACGCATCTACTAAACTTTACTGCTTTCGGCATTTCGTTCCAAATAAAAAAAAAGAGCTATGTAATTCTTTCTTTAAAAATTCGGCATATTGTCTACTGCACGAAGCACTTTCTTTTCATTGCGGATGCATTAATATGCTTCACAACAGCACAAGCAAAGTCGTAACTCATCCTCTCTCTCAAGGCAATATAGCCTGTCCGTCAATGGGAAGTTTTATGGGCGATCTTGAGGAAAAGTAGAGCGTGCATATATTTTCATCTTCCTCCGAGTCTGATCGAAATACACGCGTGTTCTGGCAAGGGGCTCTGGGATGAGAGAAGAGGCCCATGGATTTACTCGATGGCCGGGAGCCAGAGTTCGCATACTACGGATTGATCCTGGAACACGCTGTGGAAATTTGGAGTTTTCCTTTTTTTTTTTTGGACTGGAATTGGAGATGCAGGCAATATGACCGTCCGAGTTTTGCGTGATCCATCTATTTCGAAAGGACCACGCTTCTATTCTAAATTCTGGATTGATCAGAGCTAATTCCATAAAGAGGAAATTAAGAGCAGGCTTATTTCAGGAAATGCGTGTTTTCTCTTCATAAACTTTTATCTTCTTCTGTAATATCTAAGAAACTGAAAGTTAAAATATACAAAAACGTAATTTTGTCTGTAGTATTATATGGATGTGAAATTGGTCCCTTACATAAAAAAGAGGACCATAAATTAAAAGTATTTGAAAAACAAATCCTTAGAAAATTACTTGTACCTAAAAGGGATGAAGTGACAGGTGAGTAGAGAAGGTTACATAATTGAGAACTGCAAAATTTCCATTTCTGTCCAGATATTATCAGAATGATTAAATCAAGAAGACTTAGGTGGGCAGGTCATGTGACACGAATTGGAGAGGAAAGAAGAGCTTACAGGATTCTTGTTGGGAAACGTGATGGTAAGAGGCCTGTACGAAGGCCAAGACGAAGATAGACAGATAACGTTGAGATGGATCTAATGGAAATCTGTAAGAATGGAAAAAAATGGATTGATCTTGCCTAGGATAGGGATAGATGGAAGGCTTGTGTTGCTGCAGCCATACATTTTCGGGTTGAAGAAGGCTAGAGAGTTAGTTAGTCAGAGGTAATTCTGGAGAATTTTCACGTCAGTTGTTGCTTTCGCTACATCATATCCGGATTTAGTATGTGTGGGTCTGTGTGTGTTTAGCCTAGGGCTTCTGTCTACAAAGGGTGCCTCAAATTGGTACGGGATGACTTTCTAAAAAGTCACATTATGAAATATAATATATACAGGATGAGTCAGAAATATGTCTACACGTTTGAAGTAAATGAAGTGTGTTACTGTACAATGTAGAGGGAAATAGTCAATGGTATATTAAACTTCAAACTTCATTATTTCATTTCAGATAAGTGTAACACGTCCGAGCCAAGATGCGCTGAACATGCAGCACCAAGTTACAGTTGTTTACTAGAATGAACGTGAGAGCCGTGTGCACAGCAATGGACTTCGTAAGCAGATTTTTCCTCCACTTTCCTACAGTCGACGGGAATCATTTTAAGTAAAATGACGTCACACCAGTCTCACGATCATTCCGGTATAAAATTGCTACCCACACTGCAACTGTAACCTGCTGCTGCATGTTCTGCGCTATTTTGGGTAATGACGTAAGCTCGAGGGCGTCACACTGTACTTGAAATGTGACCTATTAGAAATAACTAACCATCTGCTATAGTGTGATCCAACTCATAAAACTGTTAACTTTTGTACAGTCACGGACACTTCTGGGTTGTAACAAACCCGTTAACTTTCAATGAGATGAAGGAATCAGTGAGAGATAGTCCTGAGCCAAAATTTTGAGTTTTTGGAGTTAAGCATACCATCATGCACTATAAACAACCCTCCGTTCAGGCATTGCGAGACATTGTAATATTTTCCATCGAATGGCAGTATATTACACGACTGAAGTTCTTGACCTTACCACCAGGTGTTAATCTGTGTAATGATATAGTCCTAAGCCACACGGAGATGGACGCACATGCCACGTCGACCGAACGTTCCTTGTTGGAAAACATGGATCTTGCTGACTATAGTGACGGAAATAATGCGTCAGATCTTTCTTACAGTGATAGTGAAGATTCCTTGCACCCGTCAACTAGCAGTTCAGGGTCAAATGAACCTTCGGTGTATATAATAATAACAATTATGGTTATGTTCGCTGTGTCTTGTGACTATTTCCGTCGACAGTTAAAATGGTGTATAAAACATTGATTGTTAGATTTCCCTGATCATATTAATTTAATATGAGGTATCTGTCGTATAAAGCAAGTACATAACTATGCCAAACGTGATTCATTAACTGAGAAATAACCTTAAGCGGGGTACAGTATTATATTATTATTTCTTGTGGCTTGTGACTCTCTCTCACTTCAGCTGTTCGTGTTGAGTTTTTCTCATCATTGCATCCAAAATTTGGCCGACCAGCTGAAATATCGCCACAAGCTACAAGGAAAAGGCAGATGAATTGCCCACAGTAGAACCGAGAGAAGACAAAATGGCTACGCAATGAAGGACGCCATTATGTATCCGATAAAACAAAGACCACTTAAGGACCTTGCTGCACTTGTCGAAGGTAAAATTGCTCGTAGAGGAAGGAAATATCTTTCATTCAATATTATGGATCCGGGAGATTTTAATGCACAGAATACAAAACTTATGGCTGGCATGAAAATGATGCCAAAGAAGAGACGTGTCGCAAAAGAATTAATAACCGTCAACAAGATCAGAAACCTTTTCGTATTAGTCACAGGTTTAAGGAGTTGAAACTTCAATCTGCAAAGAAGCTCTTTAAACTGTCCATAGGTTGCAGAACGTGCACGAAAAGTGAGAAATGTTCAACAGCAAATAAAGGATTGTTTAACAATACCAAGACAGGAATGGAGAGGTAAACATGATAATCATCAACATAAATATCAGATAACAATGTGTAGTAATATTCTCTCTTTCGAGATAACTCATGGTGCTTTTAACGTACCTCCCTATCACGTTCTTAACACATCACAAAACTTTTCGGTCGGATATAGTCACAAGCCACAATCGTGTTTTCCTCCAAATTATAAAGCTGAAAACTACAGGAGTACATTGGTATTTAGGTTTATTGATTCAATACATGATTAACTACATATTACAGTGTATATTCATCTCAATTCGCGTCCATAAATTACTATTAATGGGGGAACGCCAAACATTCAATCGGCTGTAACTCCAAATTGTCTACGTGCGGCTTCGGACTATCTCTCACTGGCCCCTTCAGATCATTACAACCCAGAAGTGTCCGTGATTATACATTATATTTTATGTTAAAAGTAAGCTAACATTTGCACTTTTTATATCTGACAAATGGCAATTGTTGTTTATATACGAGCCTGCAAGGAGTTTGATTACACCACGTAACCAAAATATTAGTGAACGTCGTAGGTCCTCGACGTGTTAGAGGCACGCGCAAGGAGTGGAGAGTAGTCGTCTTACTCAATGGAGTGAGCAATTATCAGACAATTACCATATTATGCATATAATGAGATATCTCTGGGACAAGTGTTCGAAATGCTTGTTTCTGGAAAAGAAAGCAGTTTCAGTGTACTTCGGCTGGTCACTTACCGGGCATAAATTTGACTTAATATTAAGGCCGAGGCATACCACCATTTGTCGATACCGATATCCTAACCGATTACAACCAATACCGATGCCGATACCGATACTTGCATAATTCCAGTTTAAAATAACAAATGCTAGTTACTTAGTCACAACAACTCATCACGTTCTGTTAATGACATTAAATAACTCCCAAATAAAGCATTATAGCACTTTTAAAATGTCTTGTGACATTTTATGTGAACTTCTTTCTACACCCAGAGGTCAAAAAGAGAAGAAGAAGTATTTGACAACATTCTTGTTGTTTGGGGTTAACCTGAGGAGAGAGGAAAACGACGTACAAATACAGATATGTAATAATGCTCAATTGGCCGTATTTGTTTATGCCCCGCTGTCCATTATTCTCTGTCGTTCGCAACGAAAACAAGCCACTGCAGTGTCGGTATAGGCCAGCATTCACACAAAAGACTTACACAGAAGGGTAGGAATCCACAACCCTCCCCCCCCCCCACAGCGACATTCTTCCCTTTTCCAAGAACTCTGGAATCAGCCCAGCATGATAACAATGCTGGTTTTGGAAACGTCGCGTTCTTACCCTCACGAGTTTGGGAGCAAGAATTGGCAATGAATGGTTTATTTTATTTCCACATAGCATTAACCACCAAGCAGTTACATTCGTTCAATGTCACGTTTGGGTGCAGCCGTATCGTACCCAAGGTATTGCGTAAGAAGTATAAAGTCTTAGCATAGCAGGAATCAGAGAAAGGAATGCGGAATAAGCAATTAGGCAAACGTTAGGTGATTGACTTGGGAGACGAGTAGGCTGTGAGTGTTGGAATTGACAGGGAGCGAGATCAGTTGGCGAGAAGATTAAGGACTGCAGATTGTAAGAGAGAAGCGAAGTAGAGAACGATTAGGACAATGGTGTGTGATGAGATTGATGTCTGACAGGGAGGTCAGACGAGTGACATTTGAGAGGACAAGTGTGGGAATAATCTCCATCTAGTCGTAAGGCAAGTAATATCCTTTTCTAATAATGACATTATGTCCTGCCTTTGATCATCTCATCTGCTTCCCACGAGAGTACAGAATTTCTCGGTAATCTACATGGAACTTCCTGTGTTGGACTCCCAAGTCACCAGGAAGGGTGAATGAAAAGAACAAATCTTAATAAATAAGTTATTTCTCTTGGCCGTTCTCCTAGCCACTGAACATCATTGGTATCGGAGAAGAAAATCCAATAGATACTTACCTATACCGATATCACTAGTATCGGTATCTGCTCAGCTTTACTTAATAGATTAACAGTTGCGTTACCTACACAAGATACACGAACGCAAAGAATAAAGATTGAAGAAGAACTGAATGTTACGTAAATGCCCAAATCTTGATCTGATTAGTGAAAACTAAGTTGAAGAGCAAGCGTTCTCATTCTACATGAAAAATACAAGGAAGACGAAACACATATTAACGGTATTGTAAATAAGCTGCTTAATATTCGACTTATATATCCGCTTACAAACTCTAAGGTGACGAGGATTTCATAACATGGAAATCACTTGAAGAGGGTTTTCTCGGAATTTCAACCACACACAGAACCCGAAACGTGTCAATTGACACATATATTTTGGCTCCAATAACACATTAACATGCATAAAAATGCAAATGATGCACTTTTTGGTGTGTCAAAATACACACAGAAAGGCATAAAGCATCAATTGACACAGCTAAATGTGTAACTTTGTTATCTTTGAAATGATCGTGTCTGATCTTCCCAGTTGATGCATTTTAGTGCATCACGCGGAACAGAATCTGATAAAAGTATTCTTTTATGCATTTCTGTGTGTGTTTTGACACACCAAAAAGTGCATCATTTGCATTTTTATGCATGTTAATGTGTTATTGGAGCCAAAATATATGTGTCAATTGACACGTTCCAGGTTCTGTGTGCATGTGTTTTTCGAATAGGCTTCCGAGCTTTCGAGAGCTAACGTCACTGATGCCCTGAAGATGAGAGTGCCTGAAGCTGCCCTAACGGCCTGAAGATGAGAGTGGCTTTAGCTCTCGAAAGTTTGGAAGCCTATTCAGAAATCACCTGGTTGATATCCCGAGAAAACATCTTCATCAGTGGCGACCAGGAAAGCTTCAAGAAATATAGAAGTCACTGTTCTCCTTTATCTCATACTCGCTCGAACTTTGACACTTGAAATAAATGCGCACCTCACCCCCCTTAAGTGGAGATATACCCACGCAATTCAAATATAAGTCAACTACAGGGTATACACCAGAGGCGTGGCGTGCATGTAACCGGTGTTACCGCAGGTAACAGAAAAATTTAAAGAAATAAAGAAGTTTTTTTCTCGATAAAATAACAACATTGTTAAATAAGTTAACCGACAGCGTTGCAGTTGAGTGTATATTGCAGAGAACATTTTTTCTGCAGCCGACAAAAGCGAAGAGACAGGCCGTTCCGCTACCCTCAACAGGCAACAAGAGGAAAGGGCGTCCGCCAATGCAAGGGAACAGCGGGGGAAACTTAGAGGCAAGTGTGCTGGGGGTTCTTCATATGCCTGTTTAGGGGCTCTGTTGCCGCTGCGACATACCGGATCAGCAGCAAGTGTTGTCACATTCGATTTCCAGAAAAGAGCTAAATCCCGCCTAAACGGGGATACTATTTCTCTGAAGCAACAAGAGCTAGACTGCAAAGCCAAAGCTGGATTTCACTACAACTGAAACCGTTTACGTAATAGACGAAAGGATAAGTACTTGATGCGATTCGTGATTTGGACAAACCTTGCTCCAAACAACTAAGTTGGCAACAGTAGAACGTACATCTGGACTTCCCTTCCACCGCCGGAGGAGGGGAATTCTGTCGTCTGTTCAACGCAGAAACGTCAAACTGACCCGAATGTGTGGTTCTTCTTCCGCTTTCCACCTCTTTGCAAAGAAACAGAGATGGTTGACAAGGCTCGACTACTATTCACTGGATTTTCGCGGTAACTCTCTCATGAGTGGTAGTTCTTTCTAGAAGTGATTGTGGCTAAATAAATCACTGAGCGGATTAAAAAAAATAAGAACGAAATGAACAAAAATCCAGATCAGAGGCACGTGTTCTTTTTTTGGGGGGGGGGGCGGTAGGGTGGAGATGATAACTTCTGATGACTCGTAATACTTTTGAAAAAGTCACGCCACGCCACTGACGGGCAACTAGATATGGAATTTCAACATGTAGTATAACAAAATACCAGTGGCGTGCGGTGACATTTAAACTAGGGTACGCCCGACCCTGTGGCCGAGGGGTTAGCACATCGCGCTGCGACGCCAAGGGTCCCGGGTTCGAATCCCGGTCGGGCTTGGTTGTTTGTGAATGTCCATTCATCAATTTCATCATTTCATCACTCATCCCCATCTTCGCAAATTAGCCAAGAGGCACAAAACGCGAAGTAAAATAAACTAAATCAATCAATCAATCAATCAATAAACTAGGGTACGCAACATGGGCCAACCGAAATTAATTATGAGGGCCAGAACCCTCACCCCCTGGCGGTCATGTTATTCAGAAAATAACTTTTTTCTACAGTTTTATAATGGGAAATTTCTCATCCTTGTATCAATATCCAAATGTAACGAGGTAAAATATATGTATGATATTTTATATTCGCAAATATATTCTGATAGTAGCTACGTAGAGTCCAAAAATTCAACTTTGATTATTTCCTTCATGCAGTGCGATGAACATTGAATGGAAAGGAAATGGAACAATCATTTTCCGTCCTTTCAAATTTCATGTAATAAATTTGATAAATCTCAGTATCCTCTACTTTTTCACACCTCTCGCAGAGGAAACCAACGAATAAGGCCAACAATAAAGTTTCACTGTTTTTCTACTCAGTCAATCACTCTGTAGAGATATTTTTTCTTCTTCTCAAAAATCAAAATGCCTAATAAACTGCTTACCATCCTTCACAACTCCTGCCTGAAACAATTTTTCCAAATCAGGAACAGACCTTCCATTTCTGATTGTTTACACTTTTTTCGTAAATTCCGAAAAATCCCTTCTCCAGAATGTCATCAATAACTCCCGGTCCCCCTATTTTATCACTTCACCGCACCGGCAAACAATAGAGATCCTGTAATGTAAATAATATGAACGAAACACTCGCTGCAAATTTCACACGACAGAAGAAAGCAAAAGTCAACCTCCCACGGTACGTTGTGTCCGGTCCCGCTATGCCCGAAAACCACGCGTTCTTCTGGACGAATGAATCGGAGTTGCCAGTCGACAAAGTATTTTGTAGAAGGGAGATAATTAAGGACAAGTAGAAAATACGTCAGCATACATCCCAGAACACTTCAAAAGCTAAACTACCGTACATCACTTTGCAATGTCGGGCGGGAGGGAGCGGGGCTCATTCGAATCCCATTGTAAGCATTGTGTTTTATTATGTTTTTCTTTTATCATTCATTCATATCGTCGGGTCAACAATCAACACCCATGCTATGGAACTCAAAGGAAATGTGATCCCGAAAGGAGATAAACAGATACTTTCATACTCTGAGAATTGTGCGAAACTTGCAAATTGTTCACATATTTTCCCCTCGACACAGTGACAGTCCATTCTGGTCCTCATCCTCCCTATACGAAAAAAGAAAACTTGCTAGTGTAACTTTAACCTCACATAAATATTTTATATGTGATAGTTTACGCGTATATTAAATATAATCTTCCACCACTACATATTCTTGCCCTCCTCTCTGATTCCTGTATCACTTTTTATAATGTATTTTTATTGCAACCCAACAGTGATCTATCTACGCGTGGCTGCTAAATGCTAGTAAGCTAAGCATTCCAGAAAAAAATATGTTGACTACTGTCAACACTGCATACGCTGTCAAAATCTTGGGTACCCTCGATGCTTAGAACAGGGAAAGAAGTGCGAGAGAGGGTAAGCGCGGGCAGACCCAAACACGTGGTCGGGGCTGATTGAGCCAATGGGATTACCTTCCGAATTTGTAGGGTACCAAGCAGAAGAAACAGCGTCTTTCTGCGGAAATCGGCAGGAACGCGGATCGGGTGGGTGCCGAAGTCACAATCGGGATCATTCGGGACTGCCTTCAGGAAGGCAGCAGCGTGTTCGTGCGGAAATCGGAATTTCTTGCAGTGGAACTGCTTTCGGAGCGATAATTGTTGAATTTTCATGTTCGGGGAAGACGAATTTTCATGTTCGGGGAAGACGAAAAAAAGTTTATTTTTTCTTACTGTGTTGTGGGTACGCAGTGCGTACCTTGCGTATTCTGAATGCACACCGCTGCAAAATACGCAAGAGGGCAGCACCTCGTATGACTTACCAAAAGGGGCCCTTGTGGACACCCCCTCTGCCGGCCAGTTCAAGAACCACCCCAGGAGGGAGAAGGGAGATTTTTTAAAATGATTTTTCTCTCTTCGAGGAGAGAGGCTACAAAAGGACAAAAAAAGGAAGGAGTATGGCGGAGTAGAAGGACATAGTAAACAGCCTGTAGAGAGTGTGCGAGTGAATAAGGCCCCCAACGGAAGGCGCCGAGACTTAGTTAGTGTGAATCGAATATGTAAAACAACTAATAAAAGAGATCTGTAATAACGTCAATAAGACTGAACTGTAAATATACAACAAGATGCAAAAGGCATATAACCAATAATGTTCGTAATCATTTAATCTTCTTGTTTTTAACAACACAGAAATAATAAATTCAATATTTGTATACATAGTATTGTATCGGTTTCTTTTAATGAACAAATTATAGTGATCACACCATCGAGGTTGGGAAAGGGTTAACACCTACGTAAACTTTCTATAAGAGTCTCATGTCATCCCTTTCTCCTCTCCCCGTTGCGCATCACAAGATATGTCTCTTTCTTAAGTGAAATTAAATTTTCAGTCACTCTTATCACCTCTGTGCACAATAAACAAAATTACACGGATTGAATGATAGATAAAGTTACAATATGCACAAATAACTAGGGTATCAAATATTAAGTATGAAAATGTTTTTTAAGCAAGTGTAAAATAAAAGCTTACAAACAATATGTTTTAAACGTTTTAAACATTTGTAAAAGAAGAATGTTGTGTTTTAAGGGTTTAAAATATGTTATGAAAATGTGTTTTAAGCAAGTCTAAGGTAACTTTGCAACACTGTGTTTTAAAGGCTTTTAAATATTATAAAAAGCAATATCGTGTTTTATAAGTTATGCATCTGTTATTGTGTTAGATTAAGATCATCCCCCCCCCCATACCAGTCTTCAACGATTTCGCACCCTGGATCCGAGGCAGTGATGCCACAATAAGGGTAATTTCTCTCGGTGCAGGTAGGAAAGAAATGTCATGAAGAATATCAAAATTGCAGGTAAATTTGAAAATATCCCAGCTCAAATATGAAAGTCAAACTGGTTGAAGACTCGGGAACAAAAAATGATTGACTGATTTGGTTTATTTTACTTCGCTTTTCTGCCGCTTTCGGCTAATTGCGAGATGATGATGACTGGCGATATGATGACATTGACGAAGAGACACTCACAAAGAACATCAATGCCCAGCCCGGGATTCGAACCCGGAAACCCTCATGTCGTAGCACTTCGTCCTAAACGCTCCGCCACGGGACCGGCGGGAACAATATCTGTTGAGTTCCGGGTTCTTTCAGTTCTTCGATTATCCAAGAAATGGAGTTAAGAATAAGACATAATTTGTAACACAAACAAAAGTGTATAATTCAGGAACACAGTAACAGAACAAGCACAACTTACATATCGGTATAAATGAAAGAAGTCTCGTCACGAAGAACGGCTATGATATTGAGACTTACATGAGAGAAGCAATACACAGACTGATAACGAACAACATTTAATAACCAGGTCTGGCGTTCAAGTTCAATCGGCATACGACACTCTCCCCCCTTTTGGTTGAAGAGACTCCCGTTTCATGGAGTTTGCCCATAGCGGTCAGGCGGTCTTCTTGGTCTCTGTGATCTCCTAACCGGTTGATTGTCGCAGGTCGCATTTGGATGTTCCACTAGATCATCAGTAGTAGGTACTGGGAAATAGTCCTCCTCTCTAACAAGCATTGGGTTGTTTCTGCGCGGTCGACTTTGATTTCGGACAAAGGTGTCTTTTTCAACCTTGTCGGGATACCTCTTGATCCTCGTGAGATGAACAACAGTCAGGTCATTATCTACAATCACCTTTGCCATCTTCCGGCCCATCAATTTAACCATTTCGCCGATTTTGTACTTGGACCCATGGCTCAATTGCATCTTGTGACGTTCCACAAGTACATTTTCCCCCGGCATAAACGGAACGGTACTAATAGGCTGATTCTTGGAACCATTTGACGTGTCAAAAGCGGAAATGTCTGTTCTTGGCCGAAACTTAAGCAAACGTTCTGCTGGACTATACCCGTGCACTGGAGTATTCCTTAATCTGCCTAAAAGCTCAAGAACGAACTTGTCCATCTCTCGCAACGTGATGCATGAACGATTTGAAAAGTTCTTTTCTAGTAAGTTCTTCACCACCCCAACATTCCTTTCAGCTAGACCATTTGATTGGGGGGTGTACGGAGCTGAGTGAAGCAGCTTGATATTCTTCTATGAGCAATAAGAGTCGAACTCTGAAGATGCAAATGGTTGGCCATTGTCTGTAACATAGGTTTTCCGATATCCAAACCATGAAGAAAATTCATCTAAATAACCAATCATGGTGTCAAATTGCACATTCTTCACTCTCCATACAGATATCCAATGAGAATAAGCGTCAACCAGCAACAGGAAATTCATGTCTGAGAAATGGAAGAAATCAAGATGAACACGCTCAAAAGGCTGCGATGCAATAGGCCACGTTTCGAATGCGGTACCCGGTACGTTGGGCCTGTTATTGTATCGCTAACATGTGTCACACAAAGACGTAACTCTCTCAATATCTTCGTTCATCGTGTTCCAGAAGAACGATGAACGAGCTATTTCCTTCATTTTGCATGTTCCCTGGTGGAATTTGTGCAACAGAGTTAGGACACTTTGGATACAAGATTCAGGTGCGACCAGTCTTTCGCCCACGAAAATACATCCCTTCTGTATGTGGACATCTAATCGCCTGTCGAATAGTTTGCTGAGAGGATGACCTTTTGTTCTCCCGATGAATTGTGGCCATCTCCCTTGAACATATTCGAAGACTTTAGAAAGCTCAGGATCACGTTGTGATTCCAGCGAAATGCTCGTCAACACCGAAGATTCAATAAGATTAAGGACAACCGGCTCAGCTGTCAACTGACATGCGAAATCATCATAATAATCATGAACTGGATCGTCTGCAACACAAATTCTAGACAGTGCGTCAGCCAACTCAACATGAGGCGTGTAAACAGTTTTGAAGTCATATTCTTCCAATACTAACTTCCTGATATATAAAATACATTATTGTATGTGGTGAACTAGCAGTTATGGCCAATGTACATAGTCTGTGCATAGCAACGATTATGCATCTTGTTTATGTGTCTTATGGATGTTTAAGTTTTAATCATGTAATCCACCTTGTCATAAGTTTGAATATATTTAATTATGAAGTTCCAATCTTGAGGCAGACGCTTTGTCAAGATTACCACTACCTGAAGAATTACAATCAGATTTGGTTTTGACAGCGTATGCAGATCTAGAACAAAAGTTACAACCGTTACGCATATCTGAGATCAAGGAGCATACAAAAAGCGATAGTTTGTTGTCTAAAATAACAATTTACGTTAAGAATGGTTGGCCAAGAGGAATTGATCCACAAATCAATGAGCAAGCAGTAGCTTTATGGAAGAAACGTCTGGAACTGTCAACAGAAGATGGACTGTTGATGTGGGGAAATACAGAGTGGCCAAGATAAAAGAGGCCCCTTGTTATACGTGATATAAAAAGAACATTAAGCAAGTAAGAGCTGCATTTTTGTTACAAGATTTTTTTTCGCACGTTGTGTAATGACGTGTTGTTATTTCTTACCGCTAGGGCGGCGCTCGATGGGGTCACGTGATGTCGAACAGCGATTGAGTGATCAGTGCTGCGTTTTCAGTAGTCGGTTTGAAGCGTGTTGTGAAGTGCTGCAGAATGCCTTTATCAATCGAACAAATAGAGTTCATTGTTGAAACGTTCTTCGGATGTAAATCGCTTAAAACTGTAAATGAAAGGTGCACGATAAAATATCAAGAGACAGCAGCTCCTGCAAAAAGTGTTGTGCAGAAATTGATCACGAAATTTAGAGCAACAGATTCCGTCGCTAACGCCAAAGGTAACCGTGTAGAGACAGTTTGTTCGCCGGACAATACTGAACGTGTTCACGAGGCTATGGAAATCAACTAGACGTCTCTCCTCCCAACTAAACATCAAACGAACGTCATGCCAGAACATGTTGCAGCAGTTACATATGCGACCATACAATGTAAGAGTGATGCAAGCATTAATACCTACGAATTACGGACAACGACAACACTATTGCGAATGGTTACTCACGAATGTTCCTGATGGTTATCTGGATCCTCATCTTTACTTCCACTCAGACGAATCATGGTTTCACCTTACCGGGTACGTGAACTCTCAAAACACACGCTATTGGTCAACAGACAATACCAGGGAACACTTTAAGGTGCCTCTGTATGATTTGAAAGTAAGCGTTTGGTGTGCTGTATCAGGCCAAAGGATTGTAGGCCCCATTTTCTTTCACAACACTGAACTGGCAAGTGTATCTAACGGAATTGTTGCAACCATTCATAGCGCAGCTAACGGCTGAAGAACGAGAGTATGTGTTTTTCCAGCAAGATGGCGCTACGGCGCATACTTCACGGTTTTCAATGTCATACGTCCATGAAGCTTTCTAAGAAGAACGTACAGTTTCCGCAGGTTTATGGCCTCCAAGATCGCCCGATCTGTCGACCTGTGATTTTCATTTGTGGGGTAATTTAAAGTGTAAGGTCTACAGTAACAACCCGCTTACAATTGAAGCGTTGAAAACAAACATTCGCAATGCGATTGCGGAAATCACACCAAATGAATTTGGCAAAAGTTTCCAGAAACATGTTGAGACGTGCTGAGTTGTGTATCGAGGTTCCTGGTGAACATTGTCAGCACCTCCTGTAAACTATTGACCTAATGAATGTTCAGTACGTTGTGTTTCATAATAATACTTTTCAAGTCTGTATTCTGTATATACAATAAATGAGTGAATTGTCTGTATGTTGTTTATAAGACATGGGGCCTCTTTTAGTTTGGCCACCCTGTAGAATTGTATTGCCAGAGACACTGCGATGCAAGTTTCTCACTCAAATTCATGGTCTGCACAGTGGCGTAGTGAGATTAAAACAGATTTGCAGAGATTTAGTTTGGTGGCCTAAAATGACTTCTGACATTCAAAGTGTTGTTGCAAAATGTGATGCTTGTCAGACGAATGCAAGAGCTCCAGCAAAACGACAATTTACATCATGGACACCGACATCACAACCCATGGAACGTGTACATGTCGATCATTTCTATTTCAATGTTATTTATTCCTGTTGTGTGTTGATGCTCACACGAAATTTTTGAATGTTTGGCAATGTTCTAATTTAACGGCTCTGGAAGCAATTAGACATTTAAAAAGCCAATTTTACATACTTGGTTCTCCAAAAGAGTTAGTCTCAGATAATGGACAACCCTTTGCAAGTGAACAATTTAAGATGTTCTGCCAACGGTTGGGCATTGAACTAAAGCATTCCTGCCCATATAAACCTTCGGGAAACGGGTTGGCTGAGAGAACAGTCAATACCGTGAAAAGATATCTAACCCTCATAAGAGATTTTCCAAAAGGGGATGTTAGAAAATTAAATACTGAAGTAGAATCACTACTGCGTACAGTAATACACTGGCATAACAATACTCCATTGCCATCAACTGGAACATCTCCAAGTTCATTAATGTTTTCTTACAACACTGCAAGTAATATAATCATTAAAGATGACACTAAAAATGTTCATTATGAATGTGAGAAATTTTCAATTGGAAGTAAAGTATATTATTACTGCCCTGAAAGAAAGATATATCGGAAAGGAGAGATTATTGAAAGATGCAGTTTTGCTGTGTATAAAGTAAGAGATGTAGAAAGTGGCAGATACAGAAATATACACTATTCATTTTTAAAGATTTTTCATGAAACAGGAGGAGATTCAAATCAGTCAGAAATACCCAAGGAATATGACGATGTGCATATCATGCATATTTATATCCGCCGATTAAAAATGAAATGCGTCGGCAGGAACTAAGCGACAGTGAAGAACACAATGCTCACAGTTCGTCTCCGAAGCAAGAAAGTAGATCATATTCGAAGGAAGCGAGCAGACTTGGTCCAGGAACAAGTTTGTCTTGGAAGGGAGGAAGTGATTTTGTAAGAAGGAAATCTGAAAGAGTAAAAAGGCCAAGAGTGTTTTACCCCTCATCAGTTTGTTTTCTCTAGAAGGGGAGAAGATTGATGTATATTATAAAATTCATTATTGTATGTGGTGAACTAGCAGTTATGGCCAATGTACATAGTCTGTGCATAGCAACGATTATGCATCTTGTTTATGTGTTTTATGGATGTTTAAGTTTTAATCATGTAATCCACCTTGTTATAAGTTTGAATATATTTAATTATGAAGTTCCAATCTTGAGATGTTTATTTCTGTTTCTGTCATTAATATTAGGACATAACACTTCCATGTGTTGATTCTGCTGATAGCTAAAGCAGGCAGGTTACTTCTAGGATCCAGCAGGTGAGATAAAGGTTTCGAGTCGGTGAACGCAACAAAATGTCGTCCAATGAGATGCTTGTGAAAGTATTTGACTCCACGGACTAATGCAAGTGATTCCCTTTCTAATTGAGTGCAGTTCCTTTCCGCAGCGGATAAAGTACCGGCCATACACATGATATGCTTTAGGATTCCGTTTATCTTGTGCATTATGGCTGCTCCCGTAGCGGTAGGAGATGCATCCGACATCAGGTATAAGTCTTTGTAAGGATCATACACAGTACGTACTAAGTCCTTAGATAGCAGATCCTTGACATCCTGGAATTCCTTCTGATGAACATCTGTCCATGACCAGCGCACCCATTCTTCAACAAATCATATAAACTGGCAACACAGTCAGCTAGTTTTGGCAGGTACGAAGCGTAATACGTGACCATACCGAGAAATGACTTCAATTCGCCAACATTAGTGGGTGGCTTACACTGAATTATTTTATCAATGTTTTCTTTCAGAGGACGAATTCCCTCCTGTGAAAGAGAATGGCCCAGATACTTCACATTTTGCACAAAGAACACAGACTTTTGTTCATTTATGCGGACGCCATAATCGGAGAAAAGATTCAGCACCTTTCGTGCGTTATTATTGCACTCCTCAAGAGTAACTCCTCCTACTAAAATGTCGTCTTGGAAAATGGAAACCTTCTGAGCCTGTAGAGATAGGCGTAACTGAAGGTAAGCCCTTCGAAGGTCAAATGAAACGAACCAACTGCAACCAACCATCTTGTTGAAAAGGTCCTCTATTTTAGGTAACGGATGTCCCATCTTCCTAAGTTGCGGATTTACAGTGTTCTTGTAGGACACACATAGCCTTATTTCACCGTTTTTCTTAAGAACAACAATAAGAGGAGAAACCCACGATGATGATTTGATAGGTTCAATGACTCCGTCACTAACCAACTTCTGTAATTCATCCTTGACTGGTTCCTTAAGCGAGTAGGGGACGTCGTAATATCTCTTGAACACTGGTGTAGCATCGTCTTTCAATGGCAAGTCTATCTCGAAGCGCTTGATCGACTTGGACATGTCACCATCAAAAGGTATAGGGAAATCTTTCCTTAGATTCGCAACCAGTTCCTTTATTGCTGATGATTCAACAGTAGTTGCAACCATCTGAGGAACATGTGAAACAAAAATGTTTCGCCATTCAGGCATGAAAATATCAATCCAAGACAAACCCATAATCGCACGATTCAATTTTGTCTTTACAACAATCATATCTAAGTTATGTTTCATTCCTTGAAATACAACTTCAACGTTAACTTTTCCTAAAACACCAAGATTATTACCATTTTCTGCTTTCAAGATGATAGGAAAATTGTGTATAGTGCAACCTCGCAATGAAGACTCAAATTGTCTACTGTCAATTAAAGTATAAACAGAACCTGTATCCACTAGGAATGGAATCTTAGAATTGTTGACTTGTAAGTCGATAAACAACGATCTCTGTGTATGCCAAACAGATTCACTTTCTTTAGTAACGAAAGTAGTGAAAATTTCTGGACACTGAGCGTAACATTGGATACCAGCGGCGCTGTAATCAACAAATTCGTTCTTAGATTTTTCTTCTTGAATATCTGCAAATTTGTGATCTATGGGAATGCACGGCACATTAAAATCTGAATAATCAATGGATGATTCTCCGATTATACAGTGAGTCACATAATTATTCGGACACACAGCAAATTTCTAACATTTAAGAGCGGTAAGGGATTGAAATCTGTGTACAGCGTTGAAGTTTATTTACGTTTAAAAAATGTCATGTTTAGCACAAAATTGGACGATAAAAATTTAAAAAACGAACATCAGCAACAATATAACGAAGGATGAATCCTTACCGTTGCAAAAATAGTGCCACAAAATTATTCGGACACATAGTAAATGTTAACATAAGTTTGCGATACAGTGACAATTTCGATTTACGAATTGATTGATACTCTGTTCATATATATTAACTCTGGTTTCCTGTAGGTTTCTGTAGCAATTACGATCTCGTTTTGTTTAACAAAGTTGTGATATAAGAACATTTTCTATGTAGAAATGGAGCGAAGAGGAAAGGAAAGTTCATTTGAACAACGTCAGTTAGTGATATGGCACCACGCTAAGGGTAAAACTTACCTTGCAATAGCCTCAATGTTGAAAATGAAAAAAAGTACAGTTGCAGATATTATTAAGCGATTTAAAGATGCAGACAGGATCGAGTCCCACGGTCATACAGGGAGACCAAGAATTTTTTCCCCCAGAGAAGAGACAGTAATCGTGAGGATTTTTTTTTTTAAAAAAAAGATGAGTGCTCCAATGGTGTGTGCTGAGGTAGCTGAGGAGTGTGGAAAGTATAGTCATCCTGAAACTATACGAAGAGTGCTCAGAAGGGCAAACTATCATGGCCGTGTAGCCAGGAGAAAGCCATTTGTAAGTAAGCCAAACAGGACAAAGAGACTGGTGTTCGCAAAGGAACACTTAGGAAAGGATCAGACATGGTGGAATCGGGTAATTTTCACTGACGAGAGTAAATTCAATATTTGTGAGTCAGATGGGAGGGTAACAGTGTGGCGTAAACCAAAGGAGGAGCTCCGAGGGAAAAATTTGCAAGCAACAGTAAAGCACGGGGGTGGTCACGTAGTGGTTTGGGGCTGCATGTAGGCCCAAGGCCTTGGTAAATTGGCTTTCATCGAACAGACAATGGACAGGTACCGTTACCTTGACATTCTGAAGTCAAATCTAAAGACTAGTGCTGAAATGATGGGCATTCTCTGTAACTTTATGTTTTATCAAGATAATGACCCGAAGAACACTTCCCGCGTAGTACAAGAATGGTTATTGTACAACTGCCCAAAAGTGCTCCATCCTCCACCGCAGTCTCCAGACTTAAACGTCATTGAGCACCTCTGGTGTAAGTTGGAAAAAGAAGTGAGGAAAACACCTATAACCTCGAAGGCAGACCTCAAGAAGAGACTTCTACATGAATGGGCCAACGTATCGCCAGTGTACACCAGAAAATTGGTAGAAAGTATGCCAAATCGTTTATCCGAGGTGTTAAAAATGAAAGGGATGCCTACCAGATACTGACATTTCTGTTCGTTGCTTTTCAAGCGTGTTTTCCTGTTTTTCCTTCCATGTGTCCGAATAATTTTGTTTAACCCACAAAAAATGTTTGTTTTGTTTAATGAAAATATTTTACTAATATATTATATTAAACATAATTGAAGATAATTAACAGTGTGCTCATATTGAGTTTCATTTGTTAAATAAATATTAAACATTTATCATCGTATTATATCACGACTACGTCAGTAAATATTCAGAAATCTTATCTGTCCGAATAATTATGTGACTCACCGTATGTTTGAAATTGCTGTGATTGTTAGGTACAATCGTAGGTTTTGAATTAGCTGGAACATTGATAGATCTTTCATTGATACGTGTGTTAAGCACAATGTTTGTGCTAGAATTGTTATATTCTCTCTTCTTGCAGGCTGTTAAGAAATGATTTTTCTTTTTACAATATCTGCAAGTAGCTCCGAAAGCTGGGCATTTCCCGTTAGGATGAAAAGAATTACAATTGCCACACGGTTTACCAGAATCATTGTTTGATTTGTTACCAATGTTCCTTGTATCAGTTCTATTTTGTCTGATGTTAATTCGAAGATTGCCCTTGTACCTGTTTTGGATTGGCGAAGTGAATTCAGTCGGAGTTTCAGAATGTTCCACAGCATTCTTTGAGTGACTTTGGTTAACAATTTCCTCATTTAATTCTAGCTCGTTGAGATACATGGCCGTATCTATTGCCTTTTTCAAGGTCAAATCAGGATCTGATAACAGTCTATTTCTAACGCGCACACTTCTCATACCAAGAATAAATACGTCGCGACACATTGAATCAATGAGATCACCAAAATCACATTTTGAGGCTTGCTCTTTGATTTGCACAATGAAATCAGGAATGCTTTGATTAACTTTCTGTTTAATAAGAAAAAAATTATGCCTTTCAAGTACGAGATTCTTCTTGGGCTCATAATGGCGGATTAATGTTTGTTGAATTTGAGCAAGACTGAGCTCTGATATTGATTTAGGTTGTATGAGGTTGTATAAATCAGCATACGTTCTGTGTCCTATTGCTGCTAATAGAACATGCTTAGCCTTATCATCAGGAATGTCTGAAGCTTTGCAGAAATGCTCGAATCTATCGAAGTATTGTTTAATACTTTCCTGCTCCCTGCAGAATTCAGAAAATTGAGCAACTTTTGCATTGTGTACAGATATTTTTACCTCTAACAGACAGCTTGAAGAACAATCATAAGAAATATGTGAAATTACGAGAAGTAAGTATCAAATGAAGTTTCCAAGATCCTCGTCGCCATTGTTGAGTTTCGGGTTCTTTCAGTTCTTCGATTATCCAAGAAATGGAGTTAAGAATAAGACATAATTTGTAACACAAACAAAAGTGTATAATTCAGGAACACAGTAACAGAACAAGTACAACAACTTACATATCGGTATAAATGAAGGAAGTCTCGTCACGAAGAACGGCTATGATGTTGAGACTTACATGAGAGAAGCAATACACAGACTGATAACGAACAACATTTAATAACCAGGTCTGGCGTTCAAGTTCAATCGGCATACGACAATATCTTACCATTATTTTCGAAGTAATTCTAATAAACCCTTAAACATAAACTTAATATTTGTGAAAATTGTCTTATTTCAAATAGGATTTTCGTCAAGTGCAAAAATGGCTGCCAATAATCTTCATTATTCCCTTGACCCTTCATAATTTCTCTTGTCTATTCAGAAATTCCTAACACCTCTGCGAAACAATGATTTTGTAAGGCAGTTGAAATGGTGGCAATAATCTACTACTACTCGTTATAATAAGAATAACAACATATTTGGTGATTTCAGTTTTTTCTCTAAAGTAAAGGGACCATTTGCGTGAAAAGGGAATTTTGCACTTCCTTTAAAAAGTTATATTTTCTGGTTGTGGCAACACTGATTAAACGACGTACTGTAAGTACGGTGAATGTGTGTATCCTCCCCAAAAAGCAATAACGAGAAATAAGATTTCTCGAAATTGCTTGAGAGAACTACATATACAGGGTGGCGCAGAGAAACAGCAAAATTTCAATTGACTTAAAATGCACGAATAATCACAGGAAAAATGCATATAATGATTGATATGCATGTACAGTACATAGTATGCCATAAACTATGACATTTAAATGTCATTTTAAGTGTCACTTTACTTCTTAAAGATTACATCAGAAAGATGTGTTCCATCTTGGCGTACACATTCTGAAAGCCTGCTGTGGAAACTCTGGATTGCCCTCTGTATCATGTCTCGAGGAATATCAATGATTTCTGCTGCAATCTCCTGTTTCAGTTCAGCAATGGTTTGCGAATCGCCTCCCTCGACTGTCGAGCAGTATGTGAAGTGGCTCCGTCCTGCTGAAACAATATGTTGTCGGTGTTAAAATGTGCGTCGTGCAACTTCGGTGCAATGAATGTTTCAAGCATAGCAACATATCGATCTGATGTCACTGTTGTTGCACTTTCTCAAAAATAAGGCCTGAAAACACCATGACTTGACACTGCACACCATACTTAACCTTGGTGCTATGTAATGGACGCTCGTGAAGCTGACAAGGATTTTCCTGTGACCAGTAACGGAAATTCTGTTAACACAGCCGCTAGGGTGGGAATGGGCTTCGTCAGACATCCACAAATTGTTAAGGAAATTGGCGTCCTCGTTAACCTTAGCCAACACCAATTCGCAAAACTTGTTACGCAACACAGGGTCTTCAGGATGTAATTGCTGCACAATCTGTGACTTATAGGGGTGGAACTTCATTTCATGCAGTTTTCTTTGTACGCTTCTTCGACTACACTCTATGGCTGATGCATGTTGTCGAACGGAGCAGCGAGGGCTCTTCTGAATGGCAACTCGAACTGCGTCAATATTCTCTGGTATACGTACTGTTCGAACTCTACCTGGGGGCTTCTTCTTCAACGCTCAACAGGTTTCTTCGAAATTACGCACCCATGTTGTAATCGCACGAGCATGACGTCTTAGATGGCAATGCTGCCGAAATAGCCTTTGCGCTGCAGTCACACTATCACCGTTATAAAAAACTTTCACAGCGAAAGCACGCTCCGAACCATTCCAATGCTGCATAATTATTAAATGGCAAAGCCTCCTCAATGATGTCTCATTGGTCCCGAACAAATTCCGGCGCTACAGTGTTGCCAATTCCACATTCAAATTTTGCCATTTCTCTACGCCACTCTGTATTTTACAGGAAAATGTGAATCCTTTAAAGTATAATAGCAACAAATAAACAAATATATTTTGAACAATCCATTTGGACTAAACGATTACATTTTGTACATTAAAGCGTGTACTACGATTTTTTTTAGCAATTATACTATATCAACAAATTGACATATCGCTAGAGGTGCAATCTGGTCGACTATCATAGTTAAGAAGCAAGTTAGAGTTGAATTTAATTCGTTAATAAAAGGCTATATATTTCCATGAATCCATATCACTTTCTCATTTTTCAGCAAGAACGCTAATTTACATATAAATTAGTAATAGTTTATTAGAAAACTAAATATAATATTATTAAATTGAAAAAGGTAAAACAAAGATTACATACACAGATGCAAAACAAAGTTGTTATATTTAATAACTTATCGTTTCTCATTTTAATTATAAATAAATAAATATTATTATTCATAGCAAGAAGTTAATAATAAAAAATGGTAATAATATTATTCTCATTTACAAAATGAATAAATAGTAAATAAATGAATCTGTAACAAAACCACAGGTCATTTTTTTTCTTGAACGTGTTCTTTAATAGGTTCTGACTCATGATGGTTCTAACCTGCGTTAATTTATCATTCTTTTTAAGTAAGAACTTTTAAATACATTTCAAGAAAACTGCACAAAAGATAAACACGTCTCTCCGGAAACTAGCAGCTCCAAAAGAAGGTTTTTCAATTTCATGAAGTTGGTATCAAGTTTTAACAGCAACTTAATTTCAAACTTGTAATTTGACCAGTACCCTTTTGTCATTCCCTGAAATGAACACTCTTTTGATTGCAGATATGGTGTGCATGCCAGTATTATACTTGAAGATATTTGTTTTACATTCGGGTAATGGGGAATTGTAATAAAACGTGGCTGTTCTGATATTAGCATTCAAAGGAGGCAAGTTTCCATGAAAATCCTTTCACCTTAGCATACAGAGAATACAAATTGGAAACAGAGTTGCCAAATGCAGCCCTTCCCCCACGTTAAAAAATTTAAAGGTAATAATTTAAGTGTAGTAATTTAACTGTTGATAACGTTACTTCTACTGCAAATAGTAACTTTGTTACAGGTACAGCTAATTACTTATAGTTGTAATTCCTAAAAGAGGTAACTGTTACTTCCAAACACTGGTGAATGGTAAAGATTATGTCGCCCTTTGTATAATCCGTCAGGCGTAATATGGTGGCCTCAGTGATGGCCTTTGTACTTCATTGTGCTAATGAATATAGATAGTTATTTAAGCATTCTTATCTCATTTTAATAATGTGATGAAAGAAATGTGGAAATTTGCAATTTAAAATGTCAAAATATTAATACCTCAAAAGAAGAACTACAAGATGTCCACATCATATAAACTGAACCGCCTCTTTCGAAAGATCGTACGGAGACATAGACGCCGCTCTTGTACGAATCGAGACGAGAACGAGACAGACCTCTGTAAAATCGAGACGAGATCAAGTCTTAATATCAGATCCTCGGTCTCAATGTCATTTTTTTCAGAATACCTTATGCCAAGATATTTTAATTTAGCCACTGTGCTTTTGCCGGGAATCAACCCGGCACCCCATGAGTACGGTCACGGACACTGCCGGCTTGTAACGATTCCATCGAAAGTCAATGTATTCATTACAAGCCGGCAGTGTCCGTGACTGTACAAGATTATGTCAAAAATGACTTACGCAAAATTAACTTCATTATGCAACTTCTTTAAACGTATTAAGCAGGTTTCTACCTGACTATTTATAGGTAAGCCGAACTATATATACGCCAAACAGAAATAATATTGTTAAAGAAATTCGTGTGGGTATATGTGTGTGTATTTCGGATTTAGGGTTTGGAACTGGAAGTATCTTTTGGTAAACTAAAAATATTTTAATTCTATTAAAGCCAATATCACTGATTGATAAGACTTGAAAGTTCACTTCTTTTTTCTTTCCCGACATAAATTGTGCGAAACAATGGAAAGGATGTCAATTTTCGTGCACAAGGAAGGAGCAATGCCTTGGATATTCCTGATTGTTGATGTTTTAAAAATAGGCAAAGTGTTTCCATGGAATTAGTGCAGCGAAAAACAAGATTAGCACTAAACGCATATTTTGCGGCAAGAAAAAAAAAGATTAAGAAATATCAAGTAGTGAGCGATATCCTCACTAGCAAAAGATAAAAAAGACATTGAAGACATGGGTAACACGGCAAGTGAAGAACAATCGCTGTCAAGCCAAGAAGAGACCGAGCCAGATATCGAGTCCGAGATAGTTACCGAGACTGAGATAGTTACTAATATAACTGATGAGGCTGATGAGGAGATAGTTAGTAGTATAACTGATGAGGATGATGAGGCTGGCCCTTCAGTCGAGAGCAGTCCTTCTCAAAGTCCACTGAGGAAAACCAGGTCGAGATTGATTCCTCTGAAGATTCGCCCACAAAGAATTCGACAACCCCACGATGAAGCTGAGGAGGAGACGGAAGACATTCCCCCAAGAGTGGTTCAGTTCTCAGATGTTGTCGAGGAGTGCACCATAAGCAACTATTCGCGGTCAATAATCTCCGAACTTCGAATCCGGAACGAGACCCAAAGAATCAAGCGGATGAAACCCGACGATCATCCCGCCGAAGCCAAGACTTACCTAAAAAGGATGGAGGTGCTGTTCTACTACCTCAGCCCGTGCATCGGGATCGGTGGCGTCTGGAGATTCCCATACATGTGTTACGTTCATAAGGGAGGAGCTTTCCTCGTACCGTACCTAATCTTCATCCTCATTTGTGGGTTACCTATGTTCCACCTAGAACATGTGGTGGCACAGTTTACCAGTAGCGGATACATCAAAATGTTTGGTGCGTCCCCAATCACGCGAGGAGCTGGATATGCAACGCTAATAGTGAATATGTTCTTATGCGCGTTCGCATCAGTCATTGGCACGTACTCACTCTTTTTCATGGCATATCCCCTGAGCGAAAGTATGGATTGGAGCAACTGCAAGAACGTCTGGATTGACGGAAACTGTACCGAGCTGGGAAACAGTACCTTGACAAGCTTAGCAACTAAAGCACAGAGCCCGTCAGAGAAGTATCTTACGAAATTCGCCCTCAAGACATCTTCAAGTATCGAGGATCCTGCTGGAGGACTTGTGCTACAGATGGAGGCGTTGCATCTCATATTATGCGCTCTGATAGTTACTTGCTGTAAAGTAGGCAGGAAGAACTTTCGCATAAGCTTCTCCTTTCTCGTGCCGCTCGGTTACATTGCCATGACAATCATGACGATCCGTGGAGTCAGCCTTCCAGGCGCAGCGAATGGGCTCAGAGCATTCTTTGTGCCTGAAATTAAGGAACTTCTTCGCGTCGGAACATGGGTGGACGCAGCAGTCCAAGCGCTGTTCACCGTCGGCGTCGGACACGGCACCGTGGTTCATAGAGCTCGCTTCAACTACGTGAATCACAATTGCTGGTGGGAAGTGTTCTGCGTCCCTGCTCTGAGTACGGCCGTGAGTGTAATCTTTGGACTCGTGTTATTTTGCGGCTTGGGCTTCTTGCAAGCGCAAACAGGTATCCCACTCTTCTCCCTGGCAAAGGACGGGCCAGCAGCGATGTTCTCCGTTTATCCTGCGATGATAGCCACCATGCCTTGTTCCCTGCTATGGAACGTGCTGGTATTTGCCTCTCTCGGCTATACCGCACTCTCTTGGATAGTGATACAGCTTGACGCTTTCCAGTGGAGTCTGTACGATAGTTATCCCGTTCTGAAGAAGGATAGAGTGCCTCGCATCGTTGTGACTGTATTCTTTATCTTCCTAGTCTCTGCATTCTGCCTTCGAGAAAATGGCATATACTGGTTCAAACTGCTGGATACCCACGCTACGCCAACACTAGTAATCATATGTATAATGGAATTGATTGCATTTGTGTTCATGTACGGAAGGAAAAACTACGAAAGACTTTTGAAGTTCGTTCACGGTGGAAGGACGGTTAATGCATTATGGTGGCTGTGTTGGATGCTAATAACTCCGGTAACGTTACTCTGCGTCTTTGGTTCCTTCGTTGTCTTCAGCAAACAAATTTCATACGGGGCAGAGCCATTCCCCGTTTGGACTCTAGCAGCAGGGTGGGTGGTATCGTTCCTTACAATTGCTTTCGTTCCAGCTTACGTTATAACGATGGTAGCAAACATGGACGGAACTCTGGTAGAACGGTTGCGAAATCTCATCCGTTCCTCGCCGCATTTCGCACCAGAGTACGCAATGGATGTAAATTATTGGAATGAATTTTGCAGAACGTATTCTCCCGGCTCAAGGTTTTCAAATTGGATTGTATCGTTATTTCATCGGAGATCTCAGGATGTGGATATTGAACTGGGAGAAGCGACGTTTTAGTACCTTTTCATGTAGAGTATATTATGTAACACGTTAGAATCTATCAAAATCTTGTAAATACAGATACGAAATGAACTTGTGCGAGTAAAAAGTAATTTTCCATGCAAATTTAACATCAAGATTTGTTTATTCAAATTCTTCTACGATCAGCTTCACATTGTAATCCACATTAGGTTTTACCTCTTAATGAATATCTGTAGACGCACTAACTATAGAAATGGCAATTCAATATGAGCTGTGTATGCATCTTTTTCTGTACATAGTCTCGTCTGTTCCAGAAAAACTATTTTTAAACCTGTTTTAAAGAATACTATATCTTTCAAATAACCATAAAATTTTGAAGAAATGGAAACAGCAAATCGGTGTGTGCTATTCTAAAATTAGAACTTTTCCTCTCTTCCTCATTACATATCAGATTATTTGAATTTTAATTTGAAATTACTACTACATACAAACAGTGCCGGTTCTACAAATGTTGAGCCCTCCTGCAAAATATTACTAATGGCCCGTAGCCTGCATTTTATATCGAGGAGGGCAGAAGCCGCCATCTAAAGCTAAAATTTTGTGTGTGTGAGGAGGAGCGGTACAATCCCCTAGGATGAATTTCTCAGTACATTACAAGTTATTATACAAGATGTTTAATGGAAGTAAAATTAATTTCCACTATACAGTGTTTAAATTATATATTTGTAGAATTTAGGGTGGAGCTTCAGTCCCCGAGCCCTCCCCGGGCTTAGTGCCTGAACGACCCGCTCTTTTTGATCGCGCTTGGGAAAGAAAATGCCAAAGGTTCGCTCTCATTCAGTTTCTCCATTTTATGTAGCGAAATTTCATTGTAGTTATTTAGCTTCTATTTTCTGTCACTTTTGGCTAATCGTAACGACGAGGATGAGTCATGATAGAATTAAGTTGATGAAGGAACACTCACAACGAACATTCAATCCCTGGCCAGGATTCGAATCCGGTATCCCTGGCTTAGTAGCGCGCTGTGCTAACCACTATACCACGAAGGTCGACATACACTTCTGGAAAGCTAGATAGAATTGAATTGAAGTTTTGCCAAATCAAATACAGATGAAACTTTCGAGAAGTTACTTTTGAAAGCGACAACAATTGAACTGGGAATGATGAGTTGATATGTGTTTCAGACAGAGGCGTGGCGTTCATGTAGGCGCTGTTACCGCAGGTAACACCAAAATATAAAGAATTGAAGAACCTGTCTTAAAATATTATTACGTACATAAACTGGTAATATTGTCGTAAAGTAAACATTGCAGACTGACATTTTTTCTGACACCGGCAAAAGCGAAGAGGAGAACTGATCCGGTACCCTCCTCAGGCAACATGAGGAAAGGGCCCTGAGCCCACCCAAGGAAGACTTCGCGTTGCGGCAAAGACTGTTACGGCGGGAGGAGGAGGCCGGTTAATGGCATGACTGTTTAGCCGCCGCAGTTGCCGGTGATCCTTACCGGATACAGATCAGTGTTGACATATTCAATTGACAGAAAAGAGCTAAGTCGCCTAATCGGGTCTATCTTACCCTGAAGGTGTCGACTCACACTGGGGAACGATGGCGCAGTGGTAGCGTCGCCGCCTTGTAATCAAGGGATCCCGGGTTCGATACCTGGTGGAGGCACAAGTAGTTCGGATCCCACTTTAAACTGTCCCAATTAACATTACTGTGCATGAGTGGACTTAAATCGCCAAATCAATTTAAAAAAAATCAAATCACACTGGGGAAAAGCAAACTACCAAGTGATATTTTGTATTTACTCTAAATATCAGCGATTACGAAAGTCCTCTTTGTCCTTCTTCGACATCATGGGCGAGAACGAGAGGAGAGGGATGGGTATGCTCAAGGGGTCCGCTGTCTTTCTAAAAATGTCAACTTAAAATTCTATATTTCACACATATAATGTTATTTCGGTTACAGGAATTTGTGATAATTGTTGAAAGGGCCGATCGAGATTGACATACGTTGTCGCAGGAATACGATAATTTCGGATTGAAGCAATGTTTTTGAGGTGGTAGAACTGTTTTTGGGTGAAAACAATACTTACAAGCATAATTTCCCGATTGTTATCTTAGCACGCTCTGAAGTGTCAGGTCTCGCAGGTTGGAATCCTCAGCAAGAAATGGTTATTTCAATGTTTGTTGTTATTATTTTACTTACATAATTATAAAAATTAATAATTACATACACAAAGAAATAATAATTTTATTTCAATAATTCACCATGCATCCTCATCGTCACGATTATCGTATAAAGCGAAATCCTTAAAGGTAGCAAAGGAAGTAAAATATACGAAATAGTAGTGGTGTCAGAAATGAGATTTCAGTGGATTTAGCGAAACATGGGAGTGTGAAGCCTAGCTACATCTACTCTACATACGTCTTATTTGAAACGAAAAGTTTCGCCATTTGGGCAAATCTGGTTTCAAAAGAACTAGTACTAAGATGGCAACAGTAGTAGAACTGGACTTCTTGCAGGTTCCGAAGGAAATATTCGGGAAACGCCGATGCTGAGAGGGGGGGGGGGGGTGCCAAAGTGGGTGCTTCACGTGTTACTAAAAGTAAACAACGGTTTGCGAGAGGCACTGTGCAGTGCGAGTTTTGGGAGTCGTGTATTTCGTTAATTAACAAGCGGAATGGAGCTTGCTCCGAGTTCCGAGGTGGCGGGTTCATCCTATCTGAACAGTGTGTGTAATTGTGCGATAGAAGATATTTTGAAGGAATCTTTTGGTTCGTTCTTTTGCAGAAAAAAGCGAAATTGTGGCGAAAGGGAGGCCAAAGCCTATTTTGAATGATTTAAAAACCAAGTAGTCTGCTGGATATGACCGACATTTCAATGTTTCGTTACAGCGCCTTGAATAACGTAGTGCGGAAAACGACCCAATGAAACTGGTTCCCCGAGACGTTGACAAGTAGATGGCAGTGCGATCGACCCAGGTGCTAATTTTGTTATGAAAGTAATGCGGCTTAGTTAGTTTTTGGAATATATTGTGTAGATTTGTTTCTCTAGAAAGGCGGTAAGTGAATTGATGGAAACAGTTATATTTGTGGAGTGATTTGCAGTCACGAAATGGCATTATTTTGGAAAGAAAAGTAAAATAAAATTAATAAATAAATAGCATGCGTAACACAAGAAGAAACATCGCAATGTGATTCCGGACGTCAAGTCTTGGACTGTGTATTAGAGTTTATTTTTCTAGGTTATTAGAATATAAATAGTATTCTGAGAGATATTTCATACCGAGGCGACAAACCACAAATGCCGCTTGAAAGCGAGCAGTCGGAAATCAATGCAGCCTTTCGAACGGTAGGGACAAAAGCTCTGACTGCACCGTTTCCTCAAGGAGATTTTACACCAAAGCGACACGCGACAAACTATACGAGGATTTCACACCAAAGCGACACGGGTCATTCGGTCCAAGGCAACTTTCATACCGAAGTGACACATGTTGCTTGGAAAGTAGCCAATCAAGAGCAACATTTCACATCGTAGCGGCATGACGGGAAGCACAGACCAGCGTTCGGTTGGTGAAATCCTCAAGCGATAAGTGTCGCGTGCCGCTTGTCGCTTTGGTGCGCAATCTCACTAAAGCAAGACACTCATTGCATCGCGTATGCGCGAACAACAAACCACGGCAACATGTTGCAAGCTATTGAGGGAATGGCCCAGTTTGAGCGACGCAGAAGGGACAAAGCGACACGTGTGGCTTATCGTGTCGCCTAGATCTGTTGTTGTAATGTGCGGTTTATCGTGTCGCCTATCTGTTGTTTGCAAGCAACGCTTGCTAATAGACTGAAGGCACCATGTCGCTTGTCACTTAGTTGGGAACTCCCCCTGTAACGCGTCGCATCGGTCTCAGCATCCTTCCTTTAAGGAGCTTTCCGACCGAAGTAACAAGTAGCACGCGAATACGCCATATGAACGTGTCGTTTGCTGTTTGGACCCTCATGTGCAATGAATGCTATTTTACAATCTGGAAGTGTGTGTCACTAGTGTGACAGTGTGAACATCCCCTGTCACTTGTCCCATTGGTTTGAAAGTTGCCTTAGACTCATGTCGATGGCACTAAGAAAGTTTTGTGGGGTTCCCCTTGTCGTTTCATGCAAACATCATTATCATCATCGCCGCCATTCCCAAGCCAGGATTCGAACCCGGGACCACAGCATCATATAACTATTTTCAAAGAAGAGTCGTCGGATTGATCTGCTCTATAAGTAGCCTTCGATATTTCTGTAAGTATCAAATTACGTATTATTGTGTTAACAACCAATGTTTGCGATTTCACTTCAGTCCTTATGTCAACATTTTTTTTCCTGATTAATAACTTTACCAAAATCTAGTATTGAATTGCAGACGTACCAGATATTAATATTATATGAACTACTTGGAAGACATTGGGGGGGGGGGCATGAGGTGGGGAGGCACCCAAGTCCTACTGATAACCGGTAACACTTCCAAAAATCCCACGCCACGCCACTGGTATACACAATGAACCTCCGGGGTTTCAACGCAATGTTATAAATTAGAAAATAAAGTTATGACAATCCAGTGTTTTGTATTTGGTGCCATACGCTCAAGTTTGTGTGGCTTTCTTTTTAGTTCGCGCGCGTCATGCTTGGCAGCGCTGTCGTCACTATTGTGAATATGGCGTCTTCTCATGAGAAAGCACATGCTGTGGTATAGTTTGCGAAGTCAAAATCAATTATTATGCTGCTGCGTACGTTTCGGCGTATCTTAAACAAAGCGCCGCCAACGGACAAGAGCATCAGGGCATACTGGGTTAAAAAGCAGGGCTATCGCACCATATAGTGTCCGAATGTACAAAAATTTGCTGATGGGCTTCTTTTTTTTTTTAGCTCATTTGGGGTGGGATGTTTGAAGTGATGTGACATTGTGATTAAAAATATATACCTCATAAATAAAATATGGAAATGTACACTATGTCAGTAAGGAAAGAAATTCAAGAATTTCATTCTTATTTGCACAAATAAGAGACCCATATTGTGAAATATTTACGTAGGCCTATATACGAAAAAAATAAAAAAACTTCTACCTACCTATTTTCAGGATTTGAAGTTCAGAGCCTCCTTGTTGGCGCAGTGGTAACGTCGTTGCCTTGAAACTAAAATATCCAGGATTCGATATACGGTGGTTAGGATACCACTTTAACTGCAGGTCCGATTCCCATTAGCTTATGTGTGCATAAAGTGGACATAAAAGAAAAATCCACAACAATTTGGAGCTTATCGTCATACGTAAGCCGAATAGACATCTTGTCAATTATTCCCTTATTTCAGTTCACTACACAAGACAGCATATATCATTCACAAAAATACAATCCACTCACTACTGTATTCACACGCTGCCTCTATATAAATTCCACGCACCAAGGAACCCTTAAAGACAATTCGACGCGATCTAGACTAGAACTGGTACTTGTCATTTCGGTAATTTTTTAATTCACTCATAAACCATTCCCGGTCAGCCAAAAATTTTCTCCTCCCCATTGTAACTCTAGTTGTTTGAAGGCCAACTACTTCTTTTTCAACTCGTCTGAAAGCGTTCAATGATGTTCTTGTCCATGCCATATGCCACACTTTCCCCTTGCCTGCGATAATTTGGCTTCAAAGTTCCCCGTTCCTGAGCAAATTACGTACATGCTGGGAAAAATTGTTTTGCAACATTGATCCAGACTGTTGAGGAAGTTCAGAGGGAATTTTCCCGACATATGCAACCCTGTTTCCTCTCCTTTAATAGTTTGGCTCCACAATTTTCTGTTCCTGAAGAAATTGTACTGGAAAAAAATGGTTTTGCAACACTGATCGGCTAATCGTTAAGATAGCTCTGTCACGTTTGCTCGTCACCCTGTGGAGTTGCGCGCTAGCCACCTCGTGAATTCAAAGAAAGCGGGCAATGTTTCCAACTTCTAAGAAATCCAGGTGCCAACTCCTAAGAAATCAGGTTCATCTTATTGAAATGAACAATTTTATGCACATTTCTGAGAGATCTTTTTTTCTGTACTTTGGTGACTGAAGCTGGACTTCGCAGAAGGCCTAGATAACCCTGAATATACGCCACTGGTTCAGAGGTTTTCTTAAAACAGGGAGTGTGTTCAATAAGTCAGGGGGAGGAATGGCACGCGTCTCCGACGAGACAGTTGAGCAAGTTCGTAATTTTCTCGTCCGCAGTCCTCTGGACGTCTTCCTCTGGGGGTATGTTAAGGATGCAATTTACTCAACTAAGGTGCCAAACGTGAATGTCTTGCGCGACCGAATTTTTACTTCCATTGATACGTGGCGCGAAGTGGATACCGGCTGGACATTCTCCTTGTCACTAAAGGTGCTCACATAGAAGTGTGGTAATGTTTTGTAAGAAACTTTTTGAGTTGCTCTTTGCAATAAAATTACCCAAAAATGTGCAGGTGTGTTCGTTTTAACTTCCCATCACTTCAAAATCCCGTTGGTTCATCGTGTACACCCTGTACTTCACCCTAGATGCAGATTCCCAAGCCCTCGTATTTCAGAGCAAACTTTTCCTACCCGTCATCCCTGCAGTGGAATTTCCGCTTGCCGGCTCCAGTGCTTGTAGATGCTCCAGGATTCTTGGTGTGGCCGATAACTTCGCCGGATCTCTTCCTGGCAGGGTAATGGGTCCCAGAGGCCCTGACCTGTTCGTACGGTCACACCTGTTTAGATGCCCTGAAACGGGCTTCGGAACTATAGGAGACCGAACTCGGGGTCGTCTGAAGAGTTATTTACATGCAGTCCATCTTACTCCTGCTTCCTTGACAGAAATTCTTCGCAATGTATAACACGTAGAAGCGCTAGGGGCATTTTGTGCTGCGGAAGACGTGCTCCTTCGCGTTTGTCCATTGCAAGTAAGAAAGGCCAGAGGACTTTCAATGACGTATATCCGATTATCAAAATTACCCTGGATCAGTTTTAAAGCAGTAGATAATCATGGTATTCAGATTTTTGATACTTCTGGTTGCTACTCATTTAAAAAAAATAAAGTTCAGTTAGTGTTACTCTTTTGAAAATAAGTAGTTACCGTTGCTCTTTTCAAAAAGTAACTACCGTTACTCATTTCAAAAGGTAACTACACTCTGTCTCGATTATCGCTGGCGCAAGGCCGTACATAGCGGCAGAAAAGGGATAGGGGGAAATTGATTGGGCAGAGCGAAGAAGTACACACTGCTGCGAAGGCTGGTAACTGCAGTCGCTTTTCCACTCCACGCAATCCCATTCCCTCTCACGTGTTCATTGGTGGAGCCGTCTCGCTTTACTACTCCAGTAGAAACTTGTTATCGTTAGCTTGCTCCAGAGATAACCGGGACAGAGTATAGTTACAACTATCGTTACTTATTTCTAAAGTAACTATGTTACTCATTTAAGAAAGCAACAATTTACATTTACCGTTGCTCATTTCGAAAATTACATTTTTACAGTAAACATTGCTTATTTCGGAAGGTAACTTTTCATAGTTATCGTTACTTATTTCAAAAGGTAACTAGTTAAAGTTACTCATTTCGAAAGTAACTAGTTACCGTTAATTGAAAAAGTAGCTGACACTGACGTTGGTGTAGTCGACGATACCGAAGGTATAGTTCCACTTGCAGGTTCGAGCTCTATAAACTTAGAAAAATGACCTATAAATTCTGAAAGATTTGTAAAACAAATTTATAAACTACCAAGAGAAATTTAAATTATAAATTAACGTTACAGTATCTATCACATGTTCATTGCGTATGGTAGTACAAGTAAGAAAGTTCACGTTTTGTCATCTTTTACACTTTAACTGATTGATTGATTGATTTGTTGTTTTAAGTCCATTTTATGCACAGTAAGGCTAATAGGGACTGCACCTACAGTTTAAAGTGGGATCCGAACCACTTGTGCCTCCACCGGGTATCGAACCCATTACCCCTTGATAATAAGGCGACGACGCTACCGCTGCGCCATCGGGGACGGAATTTTTACACTTTAAGTACTGAGTTGCAGTACACAACGGAAATCATATGCAGATTTTCAAAAGTGAATGATTGTCGGTTGGCGGACAGGAATTCCTTCCTTGTACATGGAAAAATTCCTCTCGACGTCCACCGACACAAGAGGAGCGTACTTGCAATGAACAATATCACTTGCTGTTAAGTCACCTTTAATTCCATGGAGTGCAACTAAAGAGGAATTTCGAACAATAATCCGTTCGGCGACAATGTATTTACTGATAGAGGGGAAAATCAAATTGTTCGAGCTGAATTGTAACACAACAGCTTGTATCAACAATACTGCATAGAATTTCTTTGTTTCTTCAAACATAGTTGTTCAGAACTGCGCCGTAGGGCAATGAGACGAGAGTCGGGAACCTCTCTCCTTCAAAGGGTTACATTTGCATGTAAAATGCCCATCCCCTCTTTCCCCAAAATGTAGAAAAATGCATAAGATGACTTTTAAAAAAAGGATAAAAAATGCAAAAAAATGCCCTAACGAAGGCAACCCAATTTATTCAATTACATGTAAAACACGTTCCTATCTATTTATGCAACGTTTCTGCCTTACCAAAATGCATTTGCATCAAATTCCTAGCCATGGTAATGACCTTTGCCCTCATCAATTCCATATAGTTATCACGGGTGTAAGGGGTGACCTTCCACGTAGTACACCCAAATGTCAACCTCACTCCCACATAGTACACCCTGACTGCATTTTGCAGACGAGCGAGACTCTGGCGATTGGCCTCATGGTCAGTATAATTTTTTGTGTTGTCCTGTGTTTTGTCCTTTTGTGTGCTGAGTGCCTCTTTACAGCCTCAGCTTTTAACCGAAGTCAGAATATTTTAATCTCTTAGTTACAACACGACGTTACAGTTATGTTATTTTAGTTCTGATAAGGGGCTGGACCCCGTATAAAGTGACGGATGCAAAATAGCCTAAGTGCTGACGCACCCACAATTTTGAATTCAAATCAAATCAAAACCATGTAGTCATCATTCATCCTCGCGTCAGGCCTCGACGACGGCGCAGTGGTAGCGTCGTCGCCTTGTAATCAAGGGGTCTCTGGATCGATACACTGTGGAGGCACATAGTGATAGTGGTTCGGATCCCACTTTAAACTGTAGCTCCAGTTCCGATTAGCCTTAGAGTGCATAAAGCGGACTTAAAAAAACTAAATCAATCAATCAATTCATCGCCGCCGTCGCGATTAGCTTAAATATCAAAGGAAGTGACGTAAAATGAAAATTCAAAATTGTATGGGCGGATCAGCTAGACCCATCGATATCTGATTATTTTGGAAATAACATTGATTGACGTGAGTACATGGGACTTCTAAAGGTTGACATTTTCGGAAAGCAATGAGGTGCTAAACTATCTTGCACATACTACACCTTACATTCTTGAGGGCAAACAAGGCTCTGGCGCCTGGTCTTGTGTTGATGTTCTGCCCTGCGTGTGTGTTTACGATTATTCGTACATCCATTTAATCTAATAACTATCCATCCTCATCGTTTCGATTTCGCCACAGTGGTTCCCAGGTTCGAGTCTTTGTATTCTTTGTGAGTGGCCAGTCATCAATATCATGGAATCAACAGCCATCGTCACGATTAGCCAAAAGTGGAAGAAATGCGACGCTGAATAACAAAAATACAGATACAGTTAATTGCTGTTGAAAAGCTACGTAGAAATACAGATACGACCAGACAGCACTTATACAGATAATGTACTCGCCTTTCTCATTAACACTCTGAAATACTTGTATACCGCGAATGAAGTGGATAGCTCGAGTGGACGAGTCCAAATCGAAAACGGGAAGTGGATACAATCATGCACGAAACTACGCTGTGGTTTTCAGATCAGGGGCAGTCCATTATCAAGGGTGGGACATGCGGACTATTTTTATTTTATATTAAAGTAACTACTCTACGGATAGTTAAGAAACATTTATCTTAAAGTTTCTGTACAATGAAATATGAAACTTAACACTGTTGATTATACAAAACTACCCTTAAAATACTTTCTCAAGTTTGTAGCTATAAGTGAACAATTTTGTGTCACGGGTGGGACAGACGAAACACTGCCTGTTTTTAATTTCTGTGAATTGTCAAATTATGAAAAGTAAAGTATTTAAGACAAAGGGAGACGTAATTGACCTTTGAATATTCTATTGGAGTTGAGGGGAAAATATAACAGTTAAAGGAGACAATTTTTGGTGTCACGGGTGGGACACAATAGAAGACGAAAGTAAATCAAAAAGTTAAAATAAACGAACAATATGTAACATACGTTCTACCTTCTAACTTCATTAAGTATAGGTAATAATTTAATTTTTATGCAAATGACAATTTAAGATTGATTAATCACAAGATAGGATAACATTACAGCATTGCATTTAATTTACAAAACTGATGGCATAGTGGTAGCGTCGTCGCCTTGTAATCAAGGGGTCTCGGGTTCGATATTGGTTCGGATCCCACTTTAAAATGTAGGTCAAGTCCCGATTAGCCTTACTGTGCATAAAGTAGACTCAAAACACCAATTCAACAACAATTTACAAAATTGAGGTTCAAGGCACTTTCACATGCCCTTAAATATTTTCTTTATTTGTTTTGTTCTTATCGCTCGCTATTTTTGTGTTTGTGATTGAACGTTACAACTCGCGGCAAAACCTTTCGAAGTGGAACAAACATAATTCTCACCGAAGTTTCTTCCCGTCTGCATTCTACTTGCAGCCGTCATCCCTTTTTTGCCATTTGACTCGTCCAATTGGCGCATGCGCACTGCACTGTAGTAAATTATTCGAATTCATGACAACGCGAGCGGAAGAATCGCGTACTTTTTGACGAAATCTCTTGATTCTTGTAGACAGACAGCCAATCACAGCCACGGTTTTTCCTGTTTACCAAGTCGGGACTGGCGGGTTATCTTAAAAGAGGAATACACATATAATCTATTTGTCGGAGGATTAGAACCCGAGCGATCTGTCACGCACGGCCATCTGTCGTCACGAAAGTACACTATTGTTTACCTTTCCTAGACGTTAACAAGCGACATTCGCAACGGAGATATTGATTCGTTGCCCAATCATGTCCCGCCGTGCCAGTTGCTTTTTATTTCGTAACCTGCTCGTCAGGTTCAAGAGTGTACCGGATACATGGCATCGTGTACGTGTGTGAGTATGTGTGTGCGTTTAATCGAACTGGAATCATCCAGGCTGGCATTAATCAAACTATATGGAACGGGAGAAAATTAAATGTGTCATTTCTGCAATTGACGTCTGCTTTTATTAACTTTTAACTACCTCTTGCGTATAGTTGTAGCTTTTAATACTGGATGTAAATTGAGTTATTATTCAGTGATCCATAACTAATCTTTTAATTTCTTGTACGTCATAGGAACTTTTTACACACTCGAAGTGGAGTATTCTGCCTTCAAAATAATTGAATCGGCATGTTTAAAAAGGGAATGAAGACCAAAAAATGGCAAAATGACGTTTTGTGCTCGACATCATCGGAAAGCGTCGCTCTACACGTGAGTGTGAAGAAATATATAAAAAGCAGTCCCTAGAGGAAGATAAAGAACCCAGAAATCAACGTAAGGTGTGAGAAGGAAATGAATCCCCGACCTGTGACAATCCTCACGGATGCAGCTTACAATGCGACATTACCAATCAACGAAAAAAAGTGAATGATGTTAGGAAAATCATCCCCTACATTCCAGACGACAAAAAAGCTTTCGACGACGTCATGGCAACATGGCCTACAACGTCTCACCACGATAAACATCAGTCGGTGGATGAATGACTGTTTGTTGTTTGACTTGCCTTCAAATATCCAAAATTTGGACATTATTTTGTATTATTCATTCCATTGTGCACTTTCGTGTTGTAAACTACACGAGAATATATTTTATTTTCCATTGTACACTTTATTTCCGTTTTTTCCCCAGCAAAAACTTCATACGTTTTAAGAAGGAAATAAATCCATCACTGTTCTTACATTCTATACAAGTTCTGGTTACATGTACATTGCTTTCCACGTACTCCTCTATACCTACACAGAGTTCTCACGTTCCAGTACAAATTTTGTTGTTCTTGGACGCACACTCTCCTACTTATACAGTTCTTTTTGATTTCCCACAAATTAACTTTTTGGACTTACTCACTTCTTAAACCTGCCGATTCAATTTCAAACCCAGAACTAAAGCTGCTAGATAAAATTGGCTGCACATATAACTAGAAGTGCACCAGCTAACGTAATGTTTTTCTTGTCCATCAATGGACACCGTGAAATGTGTAATTTCGGTTTCTTTCAAGTTATCCATCTGATCTTAATAATTTAGGCATTTTTAGCGTAAGAAAGGTTTTACTGATTGATTGAAGTACACTTTTTGGTTGCTTCGGCACTTTAGGCCATTTTGCACCCTTTAATATATTCGGGAAAATGTCCCCTTATCTCAAATTCTCACTTAAAATATTAAAAGAAAGGGTGTAAAAAACCCCTTGAGAAAACTTAAAAGTGCAAGGTTGTAAAAGGACCTGCACTAGACAAACACAACACATTAAAAATTCAGAATACACTAAAGTCTTCCTCACAGACGGTGGAAGAGAACAGATCTTCTCAAAAAGCTAAAAACAATTGGTAAAACACTGTTGTAATTGCTCAACAGGGATAATTAATGCAAAAGCGGCACATTCAAGAAGAATGTGTCAAACACTTAACTCGTAACTGGCGTGGTGCCAGATTGTAACGCAAATGGCGTGGCGTGGTCCCCTGGACCAACAACTTGAATTCACTATTTCCATAAGTTAAAGAAACAGTATAGAACTTTTTGACAATTATCATCTATTTTTGGACCTTCTTTATGGAATTATGATAAATTTTTGTCCACTATTTCCGTTATTGCGGATTTTATTACTCAATTTATCTAACACTACACAAATCTGTTCGTTTTTTGTAAACGGCTCTGTAAATACAGTTTCATGGGACTGTAAGATACAAAAGACCATTTAGTTGTTCAATTATCACAGATCATACACCCAATGCAAACAAAATCCCGTAAGAAGTTCACACAAAAAAAATTCTGAACAATGTCAAAATGAGGGGGAAAGGCTAATTGATCGTAATGATAGTCAGTGGAGATAAGTACTTCATTATTACTTTTATGATCAGACTCCAGACCTGATAAATCACTCCCGCTTGCAATTTTTTAAGTTTATTTGTTATTTCAAGAATATTTTCACTCGAAAACGGATAGTCAACTGTGATTCTCGAACAAGGTTCTTTGCCGAAAGTCTTACGCAAACGGCGTCGCATGGTCCATGTGACCCACAGGTGTATATTGCTCTGAAACTAAAACGCAGCTAGCGATATTCCAAAATATGAAGCTACCAAGAAGGAGAGGGAAGTACATGTTATTGCTTCGGAGGGCGAGAACGTTGTTTTAGGCCGCGGATGGCAGTTACCGATTAAGACAACGTCGTAAGTATGGCACAATGGAGGGACCAGTTCTTGCAGCAAATGACAATGCGTTAGATGGCTGTGTCCAATACGCAGTCGAGTAACAAGTGAAATTTTCTGACAAAATGGTTTCCCGTTTTGTGTAATTTTTTGGGTAGTAATATTTTTAAGTAGCTATTGCTTCAGCACACTTCATCCAAGTATCATGGTTCATACGTCTTTCTCTTCAGAATAGAGCAGGCTTTCAAATGGTATCACGCACATGTGTACATTAAGTATAAGGAAAGGGAAACTTTCTTACTGTAGAAACAAGTTGTGTTTCAAATATCTTGCTTATTCCCTTTTATTTTACTCTCGTTTTCATGTAAATTTCAAGTCTTTATAATACGAGAATGCGTATGTATTATGGAGTGTATGAACAACTGCAGATTATGTGTACTAGTATATACGATAGGGAAGCGAGCAAACATCCTTAAATATAGCATCGTGTTACCAAGGACGTATTTAGGGGGTGGGAGTCATCAAGTACTATAATTAAATAATGAAAAATATATTCGTCTAGCCTTTCTTGTATAATTTCCTCTGAACATATTGGAACACAAGGATTATATTGAGATAATACGGCTTTGAAAGACAGGAAGAACATATTTAGGGGATCCAGGGATCCGGACCCCCCGAATAACTCACCAAGTACTAAAATTAAGTAATGACAAATATTAGCATTTGTTGCATAATCGATGGATATTAACTTCCTCTGAACTTTTTATAAGGGAGCATACGGTTTTGAATGACATTACAAAGAAGATTTATGTACACTACTACTCAAAATAATATGCATAAAATATTAATCAGAAACTTACTTTTCTCCAACTACATGGAACATAATTTTAGTTATTCGATAAATATTCAATTATTCATCAATTTGACATTAATTTCATTGCCAGGGCACTTGTTTTTATGTAAATTATTCCGATCTTAACTACAGGTAAGCTACGAAATGAATATGCGTGCAACGACGTATTGCGCCACAAACTTGCTACCACGTTGGTCGCCAAAAACTTGCTACGTCCCGCGTAGCGGTGCACTTCACAAGTACACTTACCTTATAAGCTCAGCAGAGCATGCTGGATAATCCCAGGGATCGAGTTGAGATACTGCGTTCCTTCCCCTTGGATCCACAGGTGAAGTCCAATGACAACCCACGAGGTTGTCCTCCTGATGCAGGTATCCACAAGTACGAAATACACTTTCGAAATAAAGGAAAACCGCAATATGTTCAACTTTACGTTTATTATAGACACGCACGTATATCATGTAAGACTAAAAATTACAATTCAAATACTTTTGAACGGTACAGCACGAGATGCGTAAGCCTATCTTTTCCGTAACGCGAAGCACCTCTGGCTACTTCAAATCTCTCCGCGCGACTACTAACCGTTTTCCTGGAAGGCGAAAACACCTCCTCAGTTACACAGTGTTACCAGACACAATAACCTTTTAATACTAGGAAGTTTGATAAAAGCCAACAGTAATATATTAGAAATGTACAGTAATCTGGCACAGTGAATTTAGGTATGTGGTGGCAACAATGCAATGAAAAGCACATGATCTTCTCACACCACAAGAGTTTAAATAAATCAACAGTGGCTTTCAAAATATAAGAGAAACGAACGGCGTTTGCCAGAAACATGAAACAACAAATAGATATAAGGAATTTAACTCAGAAATTATTAACTTCGGCTTCAATTCACTGATCAAAATGAAACTTATAACACTCCTTAGAACATTTAAAAGCAAATGAAACGATTAATGTTGAAACTATGTAAATTGCTTAAATTTGCCGCTATTCATACTTGTAGATATGTGTATTGATTATAAAGGCCGCCATATTTATGAATATATATATATATATATATATATGAATTATTAACTGTATAATACTAATAATAATAATAATATAAAATATAATAATAATAATATAAAACCACGAAGTAATGGCAAACTCGGGGTCATTACATGCGCTGTTATATTTCTATTCTTATTCAGTATTTTTACCTATTCATGTAATAATAATATAATATTAATTTATGTATTGTAGTTAGTATTAATTTGATTTAATATAATTCTTTCAATTTAAACATTATTATTATTAATATTATTATCCCTGAGACACTTTGTTCGGACCGCCTACACCGAAATATATTTCTAGATACGTGTCTAACATGTTTACAAGTGTGAAATCATAGATGCATTACAGGAACAAAAGAGGCGCATACTGCGGTAGGACACTATTTTCCACAGTTTCCACCCGCATCCTGAGGCATTTTCTGGCATTTCTTTCCCCAAGAACGGCTATTTTGTTACACGAACGGTGTTCACGCTGTAGCAGTACGGTTGACTCAACACTAAATTACCACTGCCATCTATGCAAGAACCGTTATTGCCATCTGCTACGGGTGTCATGTTCTCCGATGCATACGATGATATTGTAGCACCACCGTTTAACTTTGAGAAAAATATAGTTGCCATGACTTTAAGCCCTCGTAATATTTCACCGTATTTTCTCTGAGCGGGACTGATGCAAAGTTCTCAAGCTTCTGCAAGTTTAGACATGATGTAACATGGTGTGAAGGCAGTATCGCACCTCGCCAATGTATTCATTAGGGGAAAACTTTCCATACTTTATACTTCAGAGAGAAGAATGAATAATACCATACCAACACTACGCAGGGATAGCTGACAGCAACATCTTTAGCAGTTTATAGCTCACGATTATACATTAAGTTAGAATGAGTTTGTTTTCATAATATTTTCATGCACAGGTCTCCTAAGCGTTGAGATCTGGATTTTTGTTTGCAACTTCGGAAGGTGAAGTTCCGATAAATTGAGCACGAGTCGAAAAATTATTAAACTCGAAGTTGGGTTTGTTTGCGGGGGGAGAAACTTAGGAAATTGAAAGGGGAAGGGGTTAATTTGATTATTTGTGTTGCTGCCGTGGCGATGGGGATGCACTCGCTTAGCCTAAAGTATGATATATGCGAGAGGTTACATTCAAAGGAATGGCAAAACAATTCACATGTGCAATAATTGTGTTTCTGTACTCTCCATGACTGAACCAATATGGATATTGGTAAGAAGAGGATAATACTTGCCTCACAAATAGGTGCAAGTTATATCCACACTTGTCCTCTCAATTGTTACATGTCTGACCTTCCTGTCAGGTTCAATCTGTTCACACGCCATTGTCCAATAATCGCTTCCCACTTCCCTTCTCCTTCTCTCACAATCCGCAGTCCTTACTCTATCTCGTATTCTCGCCAAATGCTCTCGCTTCCTCACGACTCCAACGCTCATTCCATAGCCGTCTCTCAAGTCACTAACCTAACGTTTACCTAATTGCTTATTCCGCATTCCTTTCTCTGCTTCCTGCTATGTTAAGAATAACACAAGACTTGTAACTTCTTATCCAATTCCTTGGGTACGATACGAAATGCAGGGAACACGTTGATAAGATTGGCTTGGGGTTGTCCTCTTGTATCTTGTTATTTTGGAAATTTTTTTCTTCTTTTTGGCCTTTTGCCTGTCCGGATTAAGGGAAGTGCTGCTTATCGGGGTCCGGATTAATGAGGTTTTACTGTATTATAAAATCATGAAATTGTAAAATTATGAAATGTAAAAACAAATGTAACTGGTGCATAGCTGAAAAGCTAAAACAAATAAATAAATAATAGAAAGTGTATGGTTTCTGTAGTGTAATTGAAGAGAGGTTTTCGAGATGAATATTTTTTTTCAATTCCATGTTTTCTTTGTAAGTGTAAGTTACATAGAGCTAACATAAGTGGAAGCTGTATTCAGGGTTGACTGACAGATAGCGTGGATGCTTGCGATATTTCATCCAATGTCTTGAGCTTTATTCCAGTCTGAGGTGGCTTCAGAGTAGACTGTTAAAGTCTTTTTGTTCTTTGCGAAAGGAGTGAATGTAAATTATTACAGTGATAAAAACCTGACAACGTAACAAAATGTCAAAGGTTAAAATATGCAAATAATCTTAAGAATAAGGTTCACAACACAGTTAATATTCTTGAAGATTTGAACCAGTGTTAACCAAAACACAAATATTGATGCAATAAGAAAAGACCAAAATGTCGAGATGTGAAACGTGGTTACTTACACTAAAAGAGGATCATCAGTTAAATATTTTATGAAAATAAAATGTAAAAAATATTTCGGGCTAAAAGAAATGAAACACCAGTTCAGTGTAGAAGGTTTCATAATAATGAACTACAGAATCTCCCCGATATTAGAATAATTACACCAAGAAGAGTTAGGTGGGCACTCACTAGAGATGATAGAAGAGTTTACATGCTTCATCTTCTTTTCTTTGCTCACACCGCCTTTACTCGATTTCTAGCCAAACGTGCCGAATACTGATTTTCTTACCCTTGTTTTTGTTTCAAACACAGTAATCTGTAAGTTTGTTAACTTCCTTCAGAAAATCATAATCTTCATTGTCACTTCTTCAATTTTGCAGACCCTTCTGTTCCTAAGGTATAGTAAGGTTTTGTGTTTTGTTTTCAGTTTACTTCTTGTTGAGAAATCTGTTGGCAAGAGACTTCTTGGAAGGCCAAGATGAAGATGGAAGGACAATTTTAATATGGACGTGAAGGAAATTGGTAAGGATGGTCAAGAATGTGCTGATTTTGCCCAGGATAGGCACAAATAAAGGACTTGTGTTTTCCGGCGATAAACCTTCGGGTTTAGATATGCCAGAGAGTTATTTTAGTTAAAGTTTTTTCCTGGAGATGTGTTTTTGTATATGAATACCAAAACAGATTCCGAGAAACACAACAAGGAAGGACGCAATAGTGAGGTCACTTGGCTTCAAAACAACGCAGCTCTTCCCAGTACCTTTTCAGAAAGAATGTCACGAACTGTCTACGGAGGTTCAACTATGAGTCTAGATTTACACAAGGCCTCCCGCTAGGCATTGACTCAAATGGAGGCCTTCACAGGTCGCTACTCGGTAGAACCACCCGTCCACGTGAATAGATTCTTATTTTTGATTGATTGAATGATTGATTGATTTGGTATATTTTACTTCGCATTTCTGCTACTTTTGACTAATCGCGAAGATGAGGATGAATGATGAAATTGATGAAGGAACACTCACAAAGAACACCCATGCCCAGGCCGGGATTCGAATCCGGGACCCCTCAAGTCATAGCACTCTGTGTTAACAACTCCTCCACTGAGGCCGGCGTAAAGGGATTCTTGTAGATCTACGACAAGCTCATGAGGGGGAATCATTTAATGGCAGTAAACCATCGTTGGCTAACGAAATGGTTGAAGTAGTAACGCACCGGTGTTGACGAAGTTTTCTTCGTATAAATTTCGTTTGAACCGGAAGTAGATAAGATAAGAGAGATAAGGAAGTAGATAAGAGATAAGGGGGTGGGTGGTTTGTTAATTGGTCTGGGCGGAAATGATAAGATAAATGGATGGAGAGGAGAATAATTGTGTGTGAATTGTGATGAGTGTTGCCAAATGTGAATAAAAAGAGTAGTGTTTCCAACTGGTATGTATTTGCTCTAAATTTGAACATGCTCGAACATGCTTATGAATGGAGGACAGAAATGAACATGTTTGGGGCGTTGCCTTTTGGGTTTGTGTAGGAATGTGTTATAAGTTTCTGTTGTTAATGCTGAGGTGACGGTTTTCTGTGAATGTTGATATGGGTTGGGGTTTCCTGTTGTTAATGAGGAAGTGACTACGGTTGGTTTTCTGGGAATGATGATATGGGTTTCCGTTTCGGTTGGGGGGCGTAAATGACTGTTGAAGTTGATAAGAGTGAACTGTTGAGAAGATAAAGGAGTTGGAAAGGAAATGTGTTGGGATGTTGAATCGATATGGAGAGATTGTGGAACACGTGTTGGGACATGTCGGGTGTTTCTTGGAATGGGCGTGTAGAAGTTTGTGGGAACGTTGATAAGGTATGACTGTGTGCAGGATACGTTAGTAGGCGGCGGAATGGAGAGCGGCCAAAAAGGAAAAGAGCGGATGTGTCTAATTGGTTTTAGGGGCGTTGGTTATCAGTTTAGTTGAGATAAATGCTATTTGTGTAGGAACATGTGCTGATTGCGGTTGGGACTGTAAATGCAAAGATAGAGAAAATGTGATACTGTTTTTTGCTGGATGGAGAACGGAAGGAAAGAAAAGAAAAAAGTACGTTTCTCCGAAGAGGTGGATGTGTATGCGATACCGGGGGAGGAGGATCGACGAGGTACGTGGGCACTCGACGCTCTGCGCGAGAGGATGCGCAAGGAACTTCAGGGAGAAGTTATCAGCGAGGAAGAGGAGGGGTAGGTAGGTATATAAAAAGTTCCGTTGTGTTTGAATTTCACTATTCACCAGACATCTTCAGCTGTGTACATGATTGGAGATAGTTGTTACCGGAGGAAGCGATAGAACCGTTATTCGAAGGTGAGTATGATGGGTTTGGTGTCCTGGGTGTTGACGTTTTTCGGTGGGGTGATTGGAAAATTATCCCCAGCTGAACCAGTTTCGGATTGTAGTAGTGACGTACCTGCTCCTGAAAGTTTACCGGAATCATCGATACGTCCAGGTGGGAGTACGGAAGAGAAATGGTATGAGGGTAGTTGTATTAGCGAAGCAGAATTTCGACGTAGTTGGGAGGAAAAAAAAATGCCACCCATCATGTATACGAGAAACTAAAACGCTGTAGAGGTGGTAACGTCTTACATGTCTTTTTCGGAGAGTATCGAACCTGTAAATAGATAGAAATATTTTGTGAGAAAATGCATATAAATATATAGAACGAATTAGTAATGATTAAAATGTTTAAATTTAGAAGAACGTTTGTAAGTATAGGAAAGTATGTTTCTATGTGTGAATCGGGAATTATCAGATACTTTAATCGAAAAATTGTAAATATGCGTGTATAAGAAATTATAATTTGAGAATTCCAGAAAAAATGTATTCCAATATAATAGACGTGTCAAAATATTGTATTATAAAATATGGTATTTACCCTTTTTGGTGGGTACGGCACTCGTCCAGAATCTCGTTCTGCATATCATGAGTACCGAATCTCCGGTCCAGCTCCTCTTCCATCTGGTCCAACTGTCCCCTCATGACGTCTATTTGTTGCTTGAAGAATTTTCTGTTTTGCTGATTTATCCTGTGATATTTCGCCAATATATTCCTTATTTTTCTGAGAAACGTCTCTTCCGTACCCGTCATCACACCGAATATCTGCATTAATATGAACTGTGTCTGCATCATGTTGCCTATGGTGAAAAACTTTTGCTGAAAACAAAAAAACATATGTCTTACTTTTTGTTTTTTATTTCCAGATGGCATCCCTACCGTTCGAATTTGACCTCCTACACGCGAATGTTAAAAATGAAGCTGAAAGTGGAGGTGAGAGAAGGAATCTATGGAGCAAGACCCATGCGAAGCAGGCTGAGAAGCAGATTGCTTGCTTTGTAGATTTTTGCGAGGAGAATGGTTTAGCTGGAGAGTTGTTGGAAAATCTGGAAGAGGTGTGCAAGGATATGGAGGTTAGGCTCGACAACCTCGTCAAGCTGTTCACGTACATATTCGAGAAGAAACAAACAAGTCCGGTGTTCGAGGGGTTTATTGAAAATATAAAAAAAGCTACCTATGTACCATCCCACTTCAGCATGAAAGTGTGTTTTGAACTGATGGAAGTTTTCAAAGGTGTGCGGAAGCAGAGAGGTATAGATAAAATGGGGGGTACAGAAGGTGAAATGGAGAAGAGGATGCTAGAGATTTTGAAAAAACGAAAATTGGATAACTAAAAACTAACAATGCTAACACACTAATCATCTTATTCAATTTTCGTTATTTCTATATATGTAATGTATATAACTTGACATGTGTGCAGAGTAACACTGTTTTTCTGATCCATATATGTATTTTGAATAAATGTAAATAATAAACATATATTGAATATATATAAAAAATGATTATGTTAATTATTTACTTGGAATACTTACAAAGTTCTCTCTCTCCATATTCTTGATGGCTTCTATAAGATGTCAGAACAAACACTGTCAGTGTATTCGACAAGATTCATTTTCCATTCGCAATATCAAAAGGAAATGGGTGGATGTTGATATCTCTGTAAGGAAATGGGTGGATGTTGATATCTCTGTACGGAAGTGGGTGGATAGCGGTATCATATTCTGCTAACGAGAATGACAAACCATTCGCAGTATGTCACAGAACCCGGTAACACACATAACTCATGGTTAGTGTAAAACCGTATACCTTTGTAACCGTAAGTTAATGACCACTAATAACAGTATATATATATATATATATATCACACACACACACACATATGTCAGAGTATATATATATATATTACATATACATATGTCAGAGTATATATATATATTACATATACATATACACCTTGACCTTGACCTTGACCTTGAGATGACCTTGACCTTGACCTTGACCTTGACCTTGAGATGACCTTGACCTTGACCTTGACCTTGACCTTGAGATGACCTTGACCTTGACCTTGAGATGACCTTGACCGTGACCGTGACCTTGACCTTGACCTTGACCTTGACCTTGACCTTGACCTTGAGATGACCTTGACCTTGACCTTGACCTTGACCTTGAGATGACCTTGACCTTGACCTTGACCTTGACCTTGAGATGACCTTGACCTTGACCTTGACCTTGAGATGACCTTGACCTTGACCTTGACCTTGACCTTGAGATGACCTTGACCTTGACCTTGACCTTGAGATGACCTTGACCTTGACCTTGACCTTGACCTTGAAATGACCTTGACCTTGAGATGACCTTGACCTTGACCTTGAGATGACCTTGACCTTGACCTTGACCTTGACCTTGACCTTGATGACCTTGACCTTGACCTTGAGATGACCTTGAAACTTCAAACCCGGATATCTCGGTAACCGGAAGTGCTAGACCGGAAATAACACCATATTCGGATTCTACGCCTCGAGATCTATCGATTGGAAACTTGACCTTGAAATGACCTTCAAACTTCAAATCCGGATATCTCGGTAACCGAAAATGCTAGACCGCAAATGACACCATATTCGTATTCTACGCCTCAAGCACAATAAATAGATAGACTCAATTATTTCGAGGTAGTTCACAAATCGACCGGAAGAATGTGTGATTGTGTTATCGTGCCTAGTTAGAAGATTGCGAATTATCTCGAGGGAGTGCAAAACCAACCGGAAGCGAATGTGCTATCGTGTCTACATATAAAACCACATTGTCCCCTCCACTAAACAGTCTCAGTGATACGATCGTGGTGGAACCATGTACTGGCAGTTATCCGGTGACGAGTTGCTTGCGCTATTTCGTGATGGGTATTTCAAAACACCCAAACAGCTCCAGGAAGTTTTGTTACATATTGCGCAAAAGATCATCTTGGGAGAGACGATCACCTTAGTCGAGGAGTATGATCGGATGCTGCAAACTGTGACAACGACCGTACCAGAGCTCTCCGGGGAAGAATGGACGTCTTCGAAGGGGACTGCATCTTCCGAATCGCATCAAGGCGCATCCGACCCTCTTTCACCACCAGAAATGGCAGGGGATGGTGCTCCCACACCGGGGATGGAGCCTCGACCAGGACCGTCTTGGAGACCCGATCCCGGACTTTTTGGAGAAGGAGGTGGTGTACCCCCAAATGCACCGGAACCTGTACCAGGACCTTCATGGAGGCCTGATCCAACGCCTTCGATCGAGAATGTGCCTGACCCTACATCTGAGTCTTCTGGAGGTAAGAAGAGTAGGAAAAGGAAGCATGTGCCTTGGGTGGACCAAGCTATTGGTAACATTATATTCCACAATATACAAGAACGTAGTTATCCAAAATTCCGTGCTAAAGGACAACGTGTAGAATTTAGTTTTTCCAAGCAACCCGAAAATGTAGACCCCCAGACCTGGATACGTGAGGGTGTGGAAAATTTACTGCTTTATGTGAAAAAAGGTGCCAAGGATAGTGATCAGATCGGTCTCACACTTTCTAATGTATCCGATGTGACAGTGAAAGATATTTATGTGGGATGGCATAGATGTGATCAGTTGAAACCTGATATGGTTTGGGATATTCTGTCTAAAATACTTCAGAGTGCTAAGACCTTTCACTTTACAGACCGTTTAATGTTAAAAGCTGACCACGTTAACATACCGGTTGGTGGTGGTGGTGGTAAACGTGTGTATTGTCTTTCGAATCACATGGCTTCAACAGTGAAAAGAAGTGTTGTACGTGTGCGAAATAGAGATAAGCCTTTGTGTTTGGTTGAAGCTCTGATTATAGGGAAGGCACATGCAGATCGAGATCCTGCCTATAATTCCTACAGAGCCGGTTTCAAACTGCAAAAACCTGTGTTTGACCTGATGATTAAAGCTGGTGTGAATCTGACAGCCGATGCATGTATCGGAAGTGGGATACCTGAACTCAGAAAATTCCAACAATACCTTAGCGATTATAAGATAATTGTGTACAACAGTCTTCGAGATCCTAAAGACATACTCTTTGAGGGGCAAGTACAAAATGTGTCTAAATGCATCTACCTCTTGTATGATGACGTTCAGCAACATTTTGATGTTATTGTTAATCGTGTTGGGGCATTTGCAGCAACGCAGGAATGTCGCGGGTGTAATGAGTTGATATTTGGTAAACCACACAGTCACGCTTGTAAACAGATATGCTCTATGTGCCGTGCCACACCACCATGTGTACCGCAATCTAACACCTCCATCACGTGTAAGGTGTGCCATAGAATATTCAAAGATCGTGGATGTTTCACTAGGCATATGTCTACATCGTTTCGAAATGGTACAGTGTGTAGTGAAATTCAGCAGTGTCCAAAATGTTACAGAATCGTATTCACAAGTAACAGACATGAAAAGAAACATGACTGCAATGCAAAATACTGTAAAACGTGCAAAAAGGTAAAACCGATCAACCATCACTGTTACATACCAATTCCGAACCCCCAACAAAGGTCCAAATTTTTGTTGATATTTTACGATTTTGAATGTTACACTGATGTCCCTTATACAGAAAAAAACAATTCTTTTCTTCATGTTCCAAATCTGATCGTGATCCAAACAGCCTGTCATGCATGTTATTTACAAGAAGATTTATCAATACCTTGTCGAGTTTGCGGAATACGTCAATATGTATTTTGGGATGACCCAGTCGATACATTTTTATCGTACCTGGAACTGCAACACAAATTCAATAACGTCACTATTTGTGCACACAATGCACGTGGATATGACTCAACATTTCTGTTACGCAGAATGTTGGAAAGAGGAATGGCAGCTAGAATTGTTTTGAATGGAACGAAAATCATGAGCATGAAGTATCAGAATCTACATTTCATCGATAGTTTAAACTACGTTCAATCAAACCTTGCTGGATTTTCCAAACTCTTCGGCTTACCGATGCAGAAAGGATATTATCCACATTTGTGGAATACCTACGAACATCGAAATTACGTAGGAGAAATGCCACCGCCTTCAGCATACGGATATGATCACATGAAATCTGTGGAAGATCAAACTAAATTTATGCTATGGTACGAAAACGAACGCAAGAACAATGTTCCTTTCAACAACAAAGAACAGCTGTTGGAATATTGCATTAAGGACGTGACACTATTGAGGCAGGGTTGTTTAAAATTAAGACAGAATTTTATGGATATTAGCAAAATAGACATCTTCCAAAAGTGTATTACAATAGCATCCGTATGTTCATTAATCTACAGACAGCAGTTCATGCCTAGTGAGAGCATTGGTATAATCCCCCAAGGAGGTTACCACCATGCCGACATAATGTCGAAGGCTGCATTGAAATGGTTAACATATGTCGAGGAGCAAAACAATTTCGCAATCATCCACGGTGGGAGAACCCGTGAGAGATATGTGTTGGGTGCACGCTTCAAAGTAGACGGTTTCCGTGAAGAGACACAAACCTGTTACGAGTTTTTCGGGTGCTGGTTTCATGGCTGTCCACGATGTATATCCACAAACCGGTGTGTATATCCGGAGTTTGACAGAGAAGCGGGAGAAGAGGATGGTAGCAACCAGCAGGAGAAAACCCAAAACAACAATTATGTCGACCGTGTGAACACGGCAGCATTTCGATATGAAACAACATGTCGTAAAATCAGTGCTCTTCAGTCTGAAGGATATAATGTGGTAACTATGTGGGAGTGTGACTTTAAGAAAATATTGGACGCTGACCCACAACTTGATAAATACTTGTCATCACATCCAGTTGTGCAGTGTACACCTCTAAACCCTCGTGATGCATTATATGGTGGTAGAGTGGAGACTGTGAGAACTTATTATAAAATCAAGGAGGGTGAACAGCTGAAATACTATGATTTCACCAGTCTCTACCCCTATGTTAACAAATACTGTGTATACCCAATAGGACACCCTACCATATTCCTTGAAGATTCCATGCCTTCTGTACCGGAGATATTAGCCATGGAAGGTTTTATAAAATGTAAAGTCCTCCCACCTCAAACACTTCTTCACCCTGTATTACCCACAAAAATGAACAAGAAACTCATGTTTGTTTTGTGCAAGGAATGTGGATTACAATTAAAATGTGAAGGTACCTGTCAACATTCTGTAGAACAACGTGCACTTTCAGGAACGTGGGTGATAGCGGAAATGCGTAAAGCATGTTCTCTTGGTTATACCATACTATCGGTATCTGAAGTATGGAAATATGAAACAGCTGTGTATGACCCTGCCACAAAAACGGGGGGGCTGTTTACGGGGTATGTGAACACCTTCCTGAAAATAAAACAGGAAGCAAGTGGATGGCCGATGTGGTGTAAGACGCAAAAGAATAAAGAAACCTATATTCAGCAATATTTTGAGAGGGAGGGGATTTTGCTGGATGAAAATAACATTGAAGTGAACCCCGGTAAACGCACTCTCGCAAAACTGTGCCTGAATTCTTTGTGGGGAAAGTTCAGCCAACGGGAAAACCTCTCACAAACTACAATCATCACTGAACCTAAGGATTTCCTTGATAAGATAACCGATCCGAACATTATTATTGGTGGAGTTATATTTATCAACCAGGACACGGTAGTGGTAAACTGGAAATATGTCACCGAGGCTGCTCCACAAAATGACAAGGTGAGTGTTCCCATCGGTGCATTCACAACCTGCCATGCACGTCTTAAATTATACGAACTTCTGGAAAAGTTAGGCGATAGAGTGTGCTACTGTGACACAGATTCTGTAATCTACATTGATAACCCTTCGATGGAATACCACCCAGAATTAGGTGATGCGCTTGGTGAACTGACTGATGAACTAACGGAGTTTGGTTCGGATGCGGTGTGTGAAGAATTTGTCTCAACAGGGCCAAAATGTTACAGTTTGAAAATATGTAAACCTTTTTCTGAACCTGAATATATTTGCAAAGTAAAAGGTATCACGCTGAACGTGTCAAGTTTGACATTGGTGAATTTTCAAACAATGTGTGATATGGTTAAAGATGGAAAAGATGAAGTTGTTGTGGAGAATATTTTCCGAATTAGACGAACAAAAGAATTCCAGGTCATCAGTTCATTGGAAACACGTCTGTATCAACCTGTCTTGGTGAAACGATGTTTTGATGATAAATACCTCTCGTATCCTTTTGGATTCTGTATGAAGTAAATATATTTCTTGTACATACAATTATTGTAAATCTGATTCTGTATAAAATGCCTGTGTTCATGGTGTATAAAGTAAAGTCTTGAACATATATTATAAATGTGCTTATTTGATTCTGAATAAAATATATATTATGTTAACAGAATGAATACCTATCATTCTCCCACAGAACTCTCAGAGCACAAAACCCGTAAAGTAATTTGTGTAACATAATGTTTCCGAAACTCGTTCATCCTTTTACAATGATGGTCTGTGGAGCATCAGGAAGTGGTAAAACCACCTTCGTAACAAACCTTGTCGTTTCTATTGTTCATCTTGTTGAAGGGCCTATTAAAAAAATAGTATGGTGTTACGATCAGGAAAATAGTATTCCGAAAAAAATGTATGACGTAGATTTTCATAAGGGTATTGTTAATTGGGAATCGTGGAATGGTAAAACTCCGACTCTTATAATTCTGGATGATCTTATGATGGTTGCTCAAGGAGAAAAAGTTGCTGATCTTTTCACAAAGGGTAGTCACCACAAAAATATCTCGGTGGTCTTCATAACGCAAAATCTTTTTCATCAGGGTAAAAATTGCAGGGATATTTCTCTGAACGTGAAACATTTTGTTATATTTAAAAATCCACGTGATATGAACCAATTTACTGTTTTTGCACGGCAACTCCACCCACATCGTATGAAGGAACTCGAAAAAGTATATATAGATGCAACAAAAGAACCTTTCAGTTATCTGTATATTGATCTCTCCCAGTCAACACCGGATCCTCTACGTTATCAGACAGATATTTTTAACGAGAATTACTCGACAGCATATCTTCCTCAGGAATGCTTGAAACATCGAGATGAAGAAAACGAGGAAGAGACGTACCAGTTCACATTCTAAACATAATATTTCCTTCAAGAAACATTCACCCTTTTTACACGTGCTGAAAAATTCTCCATCAAAAGTTCGTAAATTGTTATTGAAGACCGCACCTAAAAAGACAATTCGTTTCATCAGTGAATGCTGTCTCAATGTTTTAAAAGGTAACGTAAAACTTAAACCGTCTGCAAAACGCCGTCTGGCACCTTACAAGACAGTTTTACGTAATCTTGTAAAACCTAAAGTGAATATCGAAAAACGGAGAAACATTCTAGTTCAGAAAGGAGGATTTTTACCTTTGCTTCTGGGTTCATTGCTATCGGGTCTTCTAGGAACCCTTATTCCACATTAAAATGTCATCCGTTTATAAGAAAATGGTTGTTCTGTCGCCAGAACAGCTAGAACGCATTCGAAACACCGAATCGTCTGCGAGTCTGAAATTATCTATTCTGGATAAAAGAATGAACGATATTATGAAAATGAAGGATATATCTGACGATCAAAAATGGCGTCTGTACAGAAAGGAACTGGACGAGTATTTATGGTTGAGTAGAAAATCAAAGGAACCATTACGAATTCCCATCGTTCAAGATAACAACGATTCAACTGTTTCGCCAGATTCATCGTATTTTCCTCCAAACCTGGCAGAAACATTGCCGCACAATACGCGACAGGAATTACGGGATATCATCGACGAATATCAATCCACAGCGCAACGTCTAATAGACGGGCGTCGGGAAACAGAACTTCCGAAACCTAGGACGTTGACATATTCGACATCATCGTCAACGGAAATTCCTGGGCCCTCTCACAGCCAGCAGCAACCCAAGAAAAAGAAGAAGAAGAAGAAGGCGGGTGTTCGCGTTTCCAGAAAAACTAAACCCTTCCTGAGAACACCCGATGCATACAAACTCGTTCCTTTAAGGAGAAGTCGAAGACGCAGAGATCTATCATGGGAGTCCCTAAATTGAAGCACAATAAAATTCTCTCGAAAATATATTACGATCCTAAACATGGTGCGTCATTTTCATCCGTGGATCGTTTATGGAATGCGGTAAGAGATAAAAATATATCACGTGATGAGGTGAAAAAATGGTTGATGCATCAGGAAACATATACACTCCACAAAGGTGCCCGAAAAAGGTTCCCGCGAAATCACTATAATGTGTGGAACATTGACATGCTCTGGGAAGCCGATCTTAACGATATGACATCAATACAGAAACACAACGACGGCTTCAAATACCTTCTGACGGTTATCGACGTATTTTCAAAGTATGCCTTTGCATTACCTCTGAAAAATAAAACTAGCAATTCGGTAACCGAAGCTTTCAAGAACATTTTCGAGCAGAGTAAAAGGAAGCCTGTCACGCTGCAAACTGATCAGGGAACAGAATTCACAAATTCCACATTTCAGACGTTTCTAAAGAAAGAACAGATACAATTCTCTACTGCCTCTAATCACCCCGTCAAAGCTAGTGTAGTGGAACGTTTTAACAGAACGTTAAAGGAGCGAATGTGGAAATATTTCACCTCGAAACAGACAAGACGTTACATAGATATTCTACCACGACTTCTCGATGGCTACAATAACACTATCCATAGTTCTATAGGAATGGCTCCTCGAGACGTAAACGAGACAAACGTATATGCAGTGTGGAAACATCTTAACAGATATAACGATCATATTTCACACCCAGCTTCAGATTTGAATGTGGGGGATATGGTACGAATTTCGGTTGTTAAAGGACATTTCGAAAAGGGTTACGAACAGTCGTGGTCTCGAGAAGTCTTCAAAATTCATGCCATCGTTCAACGTACACCTGTGCCAGTTTACGTATTGGACGATTTAAATGGTGAACCTGTAAAAGGAACATTCTACAAGGAGGAAGTTCAGAAAGTTTATTCAGATCCTAACGAAGAGTATAAAATCGATAAAATTTTGAAAACACGCGGTAAAGGTAGAAATTTGGAATATCTCGTTCGCTGGCTCGGTTACCCACCCAGTTTTGACTCATGGATCAAGGCATCTTCGGTAAAACAGCTATCGAACGGATAAATTACATATTTATATCAAAACATGCACCTTCCACGTTTCAGTGAGTTATTTTAACTCGGTGAGAATGGATGACGATTTCTACGTCTACCTCCCGTCATCTGCATCGGAAAAATATTTTCCAGACAACACGCTGACCCATTTCACAGTAAAACTTGCAAGACGTATCGATCTGATTCCCGAATTATGGGAAGTCGGATTAGCAGAATTACACCATTCAACTCTATACGATAATGTTCTGGAGACCGATTTCGGATCGGTGACTTTTCCTGTTCGAACATACGCAAATGCGAAAGATTTGATTACCACGATTGCAGATTCCCTTCCCGATGATCAAGAAATACGAAAAACCATTCTTAAGGAATTCTGGCATTTTCTAATCGAGCCGCAATGGGGTTCACCTGGATCATCCATTTCCACGGACAACACACTCTACATCAACGAACAGCCGTTCTATTTTCCTGCAGCAAATTATACGGTGGAGGATCTTATCTCTTTTTTAAAAACCAGTCCTGCCAATGTAGCTGTGCCTACTCATCTTCGATTCTACTTTAAAGAAGCATTGGTTAAATATCTGAATGAGATGGGTCTTTCGCACCCCGAATCGGACGGTCAAGTGGACAATACAGTGACACCAATCGACGTAACGGACGATTATGCTAAATTTCGGTACGATATATTGAAATCTATCTATTCTACACACATAACATCTAATAACACTGTGGATAAAAATCCTTATATATTTATATATTCGGATATTGTAAAACAGCAATTGGTTGGTGAAGAAATGTTACGACTTCTACGTCTTGCTCGAAAACCATGTTTTGAAATCGATACACCCTGTATAGTACCAGTAGCCCATCACACATTCGATCCAATTCATTACGTTCCTCTGGATAAAGGTTCTTTTGAAACGGTAGAAATCGCCTTGAATGATAGAAATGGAAATTTTATACCTTTAAGAAACAGCTCCGTTCCCACAATTGCTGTTCTACATTTTCGTAGAAAACGAAAACCTTTTTAAAAAACAACAGAACATCATTTATTTCAGTCTATGTCGAAAACCAGATGAATCATCATGTATTCACAAGTCGATTATTATACTCACCAAATACATGGAGGAATCGGACCCATTTTTCGTTCTAATAGAATCCAGAAAGGGAGAGGTCTGGGTTCTCTTTTTGCAGGACTTTTTAGAATGGTGAAACCTCTTCTCTGGAGTGGCGCAAAAGCAATCGGCAGAGAAGCTTTAAAAACCGGTGCTAATATCATCACCGATATGGCGACAACGCAGCAAACTCCGAAAACCATTGTACGTCAAAGAATACGCGAGGCAGGTCAAAATCTTAAAACTAAAACGCAACAGAAAATCGATTCTCTGTCAGGATCGGGTATAAGAATGAGATCAACAAGAAAAAATACTCATTCGATGTTAAAACACTCGGCCACCCGTACCTCAACACTTCGAAAGAAAGGTGGTACATCTGCAAAACGTCGACAAACCCGCAAACGAGGAAATAAACAGAAAAACACCGTCAAAGATATTTTTGGGTAATAATGGAGAATAACGCTTGCATGATATCACAACTGGATCTGTTCCAGAAAAAACCTATCCAGCAGAATGTTGAAAAAACATACACCGTTACCTACAAACCGATTGTTTCCATCGATAATCAAAACGTAATTCTGTTTGTGATACCTGCAACGGGAACAGATTTCCTCGATCTCTCATCTTGCTATCTACGTATGGAACTTGAAATGGTCAATCAAGATGGGAGTCGCATGAGCGCTTCTCCAACCGACAATGCAACCACAAAAAACTGCGGAGTCATAAATTATCTTCAGAATACTATGTTTTCGCAATGTAACGTTATGATCAATGGCATATCTGTAACATCTGCTGATAACAATTATGCATATAAATCAATCCTCGAAGTGATCACCAATTACGGTTCCGATGCTGCCAACACACATCTCACGAACGCCTTGTATTACTTGGACACACCAGGACAGCAAAATAAAATTAATGCTGCAAACAAGGGTTTTACTACCAGAAAAGATTTTTTCCAATACATTCCGACAACCGGAAATCCTACAGAAGTAACATCCACAGTGGAAGTTATGGGAAGACTCCACATTGATTTCTTCAATCAACCTAAATACCTCGTCAACGGTGTCGAAGTACGTATCGAACTTATTAAGGCACGTGATTCCTTTTACATTTGGGGTGATCAAGATTCACCTACCGTAAAAGTAAAAATATTAAAGGCAGTTCTCGAAATAAATCATGTCATTCCTACTCCTACCACAAGTTTGGCTATAGATAAAGCACTTTCTTACGCTCCAGCTCACTACCCTTTCACGAGAAGCATCATTAAAGCTTACTCTTATGTTACCGGGACACAGCAGATTTCCATCGATAATGTTTTCCAAGGTCCTTTCCCGAACGTTGTACTACTTGCTATGGTGTCCACTTCCAGTTATCTCGGTAGTGCCAATACAAACCCGTTTGACTTTAGAAGTTTTAATCTATCTTCTTTCCATCTTGTTAAGAATGGAGAACTCATACCTCACGAACCTTTGAGGATAACAGCAGGAGGAAATGGTGGTTTGGTGACACGTGCCTATCAGACACTCTTTTCGGGTACAGGTATCCACCACGGTAATTTCGGTCATCAGATCACCAGGCAAATGTTCCAAAATGGATCATTTTTTCTGATTTTCGACATTACATCAGATTTTTCAGGGAACGATACACACACCAGTCTTCAGGAACAAGGTACCTTAGGAGTGGAGATGCAGTTTTCTCCACAACTACCCGAAAATATAACCTGTCTTATTTATGCCGAATTCGACGCTGCAGTGGATATAACAAAAAATAGAGATATCATCGTTCACTAGTGTAGTGTTTATAAATTGCATGTACTCCTGTTATCAGCTCGCAGTGGGCTCGGTACAGTCGCGAAGGAAACATCGGAGCTGTGATGGAAAAAACTGACGACCCGTTTTTGAAGATTGAATATCGGAATAGCGACTTTTCGAAAACATTATTCCAGAAAACTCGTACACCTTGGTTTCACGCTTTGGACGACGGTCTCATCCAAGTGACTAAAAACAGGGATATTATCATCAACGATGAATACGTCGCAGATCAGACACGTCCTCACTCGCAACTGCGCATCCAAAAAAATCTTTTGTGGTGTTTACCCCAGAGACCTTCTACCTAGAGCGTTCTGCACCCCTGCCTTGATAATTGCAAACACAGACACTTCCGATTCCCAGGGAACGCACTGGGTTGCATTCTATTTCGATAAGAACAATGTGGCCGAATATTTTGATTCATACGGTTTCCATCCGTATTACCAAGAATTTGTAACATTCTTGAATCGACATTCCTCTGTCTGGACTTACAACAATACCCCCTTACAAGGGATATCTGCCACAACATGCGGACATTACTGCTGCGTATATGCTTATTACAAAGCACGTAACATCACAACCAAGGATTTTATACAAACCTTTCCACCAGTCATCGATAAAGATGAATATATTCGACAACGTTTCCATGACATCTTCAAACGTTTACCGAACTGCAAGTGTGCTAGAGGAACCCAAGTGTGTCGTTCTATCCAAGCAGTACGGGGGTGTACGTAACACGCATGTATAAAACATCTGTGCATTGATGTATCTTGTTCAGTGTCTCCTGGGAAGTTCTAGTGACAACATCATGGAACCTGTTATGAACGTTCCTGTGAAGAAACACGAAAAGCTCGTGGAACGTATGACTCGCAAGACCCGCAAACGTCTCCTCCCACTCGAGATCGAGACAACTAATCTCAGCAACAAAAAATCACCCGACAAAGAAATGGATGTGGCAACGGAGAGCGATCAAGAAAAAATACCTGACGCAATCAACTTGCCTCAAGACAGCAACGAATGTTCGAAACTACATAACGTGGATGCCTGCACGGATCTTTATCTTGCAAACATATACTTTCTGAACAGTGAAAAAACCAAGTATGTGGCAATAGGTTTCAAGAAAGACTCCCCTTACAACCTTGTGTGGGAATTTTCGCAGCAGGGAAGATCGCCCGTATATATGGATTTGGCACAAATTCGTGAACTGTATACTATACAATCTGATCTGCTAACTTACGTCGATACAGGTCGACGATTCAATTATTGGGTTACCGGAAATATTACCATCAATGGAGTAAACTTTTTTGGAAAACGTTGTATTTCTATGTATCGTCATTCTTCACCGGATGCATTCATTTTTACTCCCGATGAACTGCACATATTCCTATGTAAACTGCTGAAACCTTTGAAAAAATTAATGAGGGAATGTTATCAGAAAATACAACCCTACGTGGAGGGTTATGTACATAATATCATGAAGAACATGTATTCGGACAAAAAGGAACCACCCGAACATCTGCTGAATCCTTTCTACATTCTCTGGTACAATGAACTGATGACCGAAATATATCTCGTCAACGATCGGGGTCACACACTGACATTGTAAATCAACTGTTACTTACCATGCATCCATATTGTATTGTTATTTGTATTGTACACTAGAAATTGTAAACCTTTCTATAAATTTTGTAAACTAGAAATTGTTGTAAACCTTTCTCTATAAATAAAACATTTTAAATATTCAACATATTTTATTTGTTATATTATTACAATAAAAATCATACATTTTCCAGGTATTTTCAACTGCACAGGTTTTCCTCGGGTTTCTACATCGAGTATGGTCTCTGCATTTTTTCCCCATCACATGTATACTGTTCAATTTAGGACATTCAAGATCTTCCATGTTCTGTACAAATACATTCCTGAGTCCTTTTTCCCCGATGCACTTTTCCACAAGTACCACTTTTTCCGTACCTTTAACATACACTGTTCCTTGTGGAAGTACAGAATATAAAAGATCACCTAATTTCTCATAGGGGACCCAACCGTTTTCCCAGTCAAGTCCGTGTTTGAAGTCCCGCAGCCAGTAATTTGTACGGCGGTACTTTTCACTCACTAAATGTAGACCGTACGGGGGTTTCACCAAAAAGTCAAATGTACATTCAAAAGGATATTTCAATACCCCCACTTCTTTCCACACAAATTCACCATCTCTCCCTCGAAGACCCTGAACATCCAGAAAACACACACCCATAGTTCAACAGGTAAACACTGTGATTGTGTCTTCAATGCTGCCTCGGCATATGGCACACTTATCCAATTGAGAAGAACAAACTCCGCAGGATACAAAATGGCGGCACGGAAGAATTACAACACTGCAGGGTTTTTCAAAACATATCTTGCACATAAACACAGAATCCACACTTGGGGGGTCTTCCTTCACTGATTCTGGACAGTCACAGTATCTGCAACTTTTCGAATCACGATGTAACGCTGCAACACTTTGTATGTATTTGCAGCTTGGTATCGACTTGTAATGTTCTATAATCGGACAATCTTTACATGTCCATTCGCACACTGTGTACAAACAATGGAAACAGGTCACTCTATCACTAAATCCTGAATAATAAAAACCTGCAGTAACTAATTCTTCTGGAGTCTGCCGTATTCCTATCGGCCACCTTTTATATGTTTGGTATCTATTATTCACTGACACATAATCGATAGTATATCGGCCGTTATGGAACACCCGAGAATGGTAACCGAACACTCTCATATGTCATCCAATGAAAAACAATCTGATACTGTGGGTGACGGTGTTGCAGGTTCTAGCGGTGATAGACATTCATCCAGGTCACAATCGAGATTGTCAGGGAACAACTGTCGACAGATATCTGGTGAACAACTCACTCGGAAACAGGGGTGTCCTGCTAATTTACTCAACAAAGTACGATTGCATGCAGAACACCATACAGAATTTTTCTTCTCCAGCAGAACAAGCCACTCTTTCACTCTACCCTTCAAAGCTTCATGGACACTATGCTCATCCTTCCTGTGGCTCAGTTCGCACATACATTTGTGGCTCGGGAATCCTGCTTCTTCGTCCACTCTTCTTTTCCTCTCGTCTATCTTCCTCAGCGTCTCGCAATATTGGTGAACGCCGTTTCCAGAATCGTCGAACGTGTAACAACCGCACCACGGAGTTTCACGTACCCCTACGTACATGAACGGGAAATAACCCAACAGGCGGTTCAGGGCAGTGCTGTCACGGTCCAGGTCACCGCAAGAACGGACAATTTCCCAGAACTCTTCGTAACTGTATTCGTAAAAATTCAGTCCTCCACTCAACAATCCTGTACCGCACTCGTCCATTCTCTCACACACCGATCACGCCTCGACCCACTATTTATACCTTCTCCCATCTACGTCATTTCCTCCAAAAGGCAACGCCCCAAACATGTTCATTCCTGTCCTCCATTCATAAGCATGTTCGAGCATGTTCCAGCATGTTCTGCTCGGAAAATTGTGCCAACCATCGAAATTACAAATAACCAACTCCCATCAATCACCTCAACACCCTATTCCAATAACAGTATATCGGAAATCAATACACATTTTCACATCTTTCACACAATTTCTCAATAAAAACATTCAAGAATTTAATCACGTGACACGTTTGTGAAATCTACTCCCAAACCCATGACGTCATCATCAATAAATCAATCATTGAATCACGTGACCTAATTCGGAAATCACCGATATTCTTCTGAGTTGGCAACACTGCTCTTCCCAATTGGCAACACTGTTCACACTCTATTCTGCTCCTCTCAATCCATTTTTTGGAATATCAATATATACACATTCCATTTTCACATCTTTCACAAAAAATTTAAATAACAACATATACCCCGAACTCGGAATCGAACCCTGGACCATTCACTTTAAACACTAACGCTTTAACAACTCACCTATTCAAATCTATACAAATTTAGAGGAAATACATCCCAGTTGGAAACACTACTCTTTTTATTCACATTTGGCAACACTGATCACAATTCACACACAATTATTCTCCTCTCGATAACACCCTATTCCAATAACAGTATATCGGAAATCAATACACATTTTCACATCTTTCACACAATTTCTCAATAAAAACATTCAAGAATTTAATCACGTGACACGTTTGTGAAATCTACTCCCAAACCCATGACGTCATCATCAATAAATCAATCATTGAATCACGTGACATAATTCGGAAATCACCGATATTCTTCTGAGTTGGCAACACTGCTCTTCCCAATTGGCAACACTGTTCACACTCTATTCTGCTCCTCTCAATCCATTTTTTCGGAAATCGATATATACACATTCCATTTTCACATCTTTCACAAAAAATAACAACATATACCCCGAACTCGGAATCGAAACCATTCACTTTAAACACTAACGCTCACCTATTCAAATCTATACAAATTTAGAGCAAATACATACCAGTTGGAAACACTACTCTTTTTATTCACATTTGGCAACACTCATCACAATTCACACACAATTATTCTCCTCTCCATCCATTTATCTTATCATTTCCGCCCAGACCAATTAACAAACCACCCACCCCCTTATCTCTTATCTACTTCCTTATCTCTCTTATCTTATCTACTTCCGGTTCAAACGAAATTTATACGAAGAAAACTTCGTCAACGCCGGTGCGTTACTACTGTTGATCTGACTTTGAAGAAATGTGCGAAAATACAACAAACTGAGGACTCGCGGGACTTCCAGTTGGAGTAGTAGTAACACTGTCACCTTGTATTCTAGAGGTTCCGGGTTGGATATCCAGTGGAGGTACATTGTTCAAAATGGCGGCCCCAATCGTCGATGCATGCACGACAGCGTCGCAAGAAGATCTGTTTCCTCAGCTCTAACATCCCAGGAGTCGTTCTGACGATATATTACAGGCAGCAAGCATTCTCGCCAGGAGAAGGTGCAAGGGGTGTCCCTTGGCTCAGCATCCAATCTTCAACCATTTGAATGAGGAGAACCTGTCGGCAAGAACCCTTGCCATATAGTCAGAGCGACTCCAGAACGGATACGACGGAGCTTCTTGCGACGCTTGAGACTGCCATTTTGAACAATTACTGTATTGTTTTCGTGCTATGATACACTGCAGTAAAATCGGTATTAAATCTACAAGCCACAACTTTCAGCTGTCTTATTCCACTGTCATAAGCAGCCCCAAATAGTTTTGGCTCATAACTTTTTAATGGTACGTTTCCGGATATGGGTTTCCTCATCTCATAATTGGTACTTGGGTCAGTCTCCACCCACCCTGCAAGTTTGTTTGTTTGTATGTATGTATGTGCTTGTATGTATGTATGCAGGTGTATGTATATATATATATTTGTATTGGTTTGGTTTGAGTTGGTGTTTTAAGTCCACTTTATGCACAGTAAGGCTAATCGTGACTAGACCTACAGTTTAAAGTGGGATCCGAACCACTTGCGCCTCCACCGGGTATCGAACCCGGGACCCCTTGATTACAAGGCAATGACGCTAACACTGCGCCATTAAGGAGGCCCCTATATATTTGTATATATGTATGTATCGCTTGACTAAGTTCATTTTCAAGAATAAAGGCTTACATTGCAATCTACATAAATGTCATAAGTAACAGTTGGGCTGAAAAGTTCGTAGGCTGACTCATAGATGGCGTTACTATAATTAAATCCATGTGATTTTTACTTAGTACTAACCTTCAAAAGATACGTGTATAAATTTCACAGCTGCCGGATAATTAGTTCGTGAGATATAGCATTGTGAGTGAAGCAGCTTTTGTTATTGTGAAAAAATGGATAAAAAAGAATTTCGTGTGTTAATAAAGCATTGCTTTTTGGCGAAAAAAATACTGTTGAAGCCAAGGCTTGGCTTGATAAACATTATTCGGACTCTGCACCAGGAAAATCAACCGTTGAGAAGTGGTTTGCTAAATTTAAACGAGGAGAAATGAGCATCGAAGACGATGCACGCAGTGGACGCCCCAAAGAGGCTGTTACCGACGAAAACATAAAAAAAGTCCACAAAATAATTTTAAATGATCGTAAAGTGAAGTTGATCGAGATAGCTGAGACTTTAAAAATATCAAAGGAACGTGTTGGACATATTGTGCATGAATATTTGAACATGCGAAAGCTGTGTGCAAAATGGGTGCCGCGCGTGCTCACAATCGATCAAAAGCAACAACGTTTTGATGATTCGGAGCAATGTTTAGCGATATTCAACCGTAACAAACACGAATTTTTCCGTCGATATATTACAATGGATGAAACATGGCTCCATAACTACACTCCAGAGTCCAATCGACAGTCAGCCGAGTGGACTGCACGTGATGAACCGAATCCAAAGCGTGGAAAGACGCAACAGTCGGCTGGCAAGGTTATGGCATCAGTATTCTGGGATGCGCATGGTATTATATTCATCGATTACCTCAAAAAGGGTCAGACCATCAACAGCGATTATTACATAGCGTTGTTGGAGCGTTTAAAGGATGAAATCACGAAAAAACGGCCCCATTTGAAGAAGAAAAAAGTGCTGTTTCATCAAGACAATGCACCGTGTCACAAATCAATGAAAACGATGGCAAAATTATATGAATTAGACTACGAATTGCTTCCCCATCCACCATATTCTCCAGATCTGGCCCCCAGTGACTTTTTCCTGTTTGCAGACCTTAAAAGAATGCTCGCTGGAAAGAAATTTAGCACTGATAAAGAGGTAATCGCCGAAACTGAGGCCTATTTTGAGGCTAAAGAGAAATCGTACTATAAAAATGGCATCTAAAAATTGTATGACCGCTATAATCGTTGTATCGCCCTCAAAGGCAACTATATTGAATAATAAAATCGAATTTTGTCAAAAAAATATTTTTTACTATGTTAGCCTACGAACTTTTCAGCCCAACTGTTAAAGCATGAATTTGTACAAGTGGAACATTTTTCCTTTTCATAGATCTCCAATAGTCCCATCAACGAGAGAGATTAGTTGAATCGAGGAACCTTTGACTGAAATATGCCGTTCTATCAGCGAGTGTCTTCCTGCGTTTATCTCGGTAATAGGCTCAGAAGTGCGTGGAATGGGTCCTGAAAACCACAAAATGTGAATCGGTAGGCCACATTTAGGTTGAAGACCACTAATCTAGCAGCTTGCAACGACGACTCGAATGGCACCTGTAGCATTCCTTTCTCGGAAGTTGCTGCCGTTTGCTGGTCTTTCTCTGTTTTTACTACTTCGTTAGTACTCCAGTTACAGTGAGTATCACGACAACATCTCCAGGAAATACTAATAACATGGCGACAGATGTGACACTGTGAAGAGACATATCCGCTGTTCGGATCTCAAGAATTTCTAAACTAACTGAATCTGAACAAATTTTCATGAACACCCCTATATATTTTTGGTATTTTTTTTATTCGCAGAGGACTCTCTTCAACTGGCACGGACGTCCTCCTGAGAAGAGGATCCTGAAACGACCATTACGAGAGCAAAGCTCGTCTGTGACATCAGCTTTCCAAATTGAAATCTCTTCCTCTCTACGGAGCGAGAGAAAGAAAGGATTTGCTTGGTTATCCTCCAAGTCAGCTACCAGACGAGCTTTCGCGTACGGATTAAGCGTCAAATCCAGGAGGGGATTTCGCAGGCATTTTAGTCTCTGGATGTGCAGGATAAAAGTGCGTTAAGTGTTCTCATTTCGACAAATGCTGGTAAAGTACCCGGTTTTTCACACGTGCGCGCACAATGTAGTAGGTATTCCGAATTCCATGTTAACATATCTTCACTGAGTTTCCAACTTACGTACGGTCATGCGCAAAAGTAGCGTGTACAACACAGCCTAACGAAATCTAAGTGTTTGGATTTACTGTCTCACAGCACTTACTATAGCGTCCTGCCAACATTTGCTGGTCAGACCGATATTTCTCTCATCCTTTACTGAAGAACTAAAGAAGTAGGAAAAGATGTGAGATAAGTGAAGTGATTTTTCGTACTAGAGGTTCAGATAGTAAACTACGTTATTTTCCCTCAAAATTACAGAACATTCTCTTCAAACTCGCTTTCAATCATAGATTTACCAGGTTTTTTTTCGCTTGGAGGATGAATATTTTTTCAGATGGATCATTTTTAGATCTGGTGTGTTAACGTCTCTTGAAATGTTACATGTAACCCTCGCAGATCTTAAGTTTTTGTCTTGTATAAGTAGACGTGATCAACAATACATATTTTACACACATATAAGTCTCTTTTGCTCTTTTTTCAGCATTGCACGTATTAGCAAACTGATTACCTAGTCTGACATATGTTTATTTAAAACTCATTCCCTTATTTTAAATTACGTGTGTTTTCCCTCCTTCGCTCACGTAATATGTATTATATAAATACCCAAACTGTTTCAAACATGCAAACACATGTTTCCACTACCATTACAATCTATTGTTGAAAGCATAAGTTACTTCAATTAAAATTTTGTGCACAAAGTTAATAGTGAAGTACGCTATGTATGCATAGGCTAACAAGAATCAAATCAACAGAGCCATTCTAATTTGATAATAGGCACAACGTAGAATTCTAAAAAGGTGGCGTTGTTATTGTTTGTAACAGAAAGTTCTTGTGTTGGCTCAAACATGCGCCCCTTGGTTGTCGTAAGCTTCTACACAGCAACGTAAATGGATATTAAAAAAGGACTGCCTGGTTTCGTGATTTTATTGTGGAAAATATGGAACATGTCATCATAATATATGTACAGTTCACATTTGTGCCCGATATCCACAAGTCTCTTTTTTCCACATAGTTCCCCACACCGCTAGTTCCACACTTCGCCGCTAGGAGCGCGCAATGTAATATGGCAGCATCCTGAGAGGTTTCAGAAAGAAGCCATAATTCTTGCAATTGCTGCCTTGACAATTCTCCAGACAAAATTGCTTGTACCACTTAAGAATGCTTATATCCTTTGCTGGCTCTTTCTGAAATTTTGTCCTCCACTGTCGTTGTACGGTCGTAGCAGACTTTGTTTCGTGGAAATGTAGGGCACTGAATGTCTTCTGCTCTCCAAATGGCGCCATATTTTATTTCACGCCTCTGGCGGCGAAGAGTAGAACAAGAGGTGTTCGGAACAACAGCTGCTATGGACAGCTGGAGTAATACATGCTAACAGCAATATACCTGACCCGCCCAACCTATCAATGTATGCATATAATAGCTTAAATAAACAAAATTTAACCTGACTAACCTACTTACATGCTTATTATTGCTATTATATGCATACGTGGATAGGTTAGGCAGACCAGGTTTGGTGCCGTTAGCATGTATTTGGAAGTTGCTATGGCTGTTCCTATCCGCTCGTGTTCGGAACTATTCGAATATATTGTGGATATCAGGCACAGATGTAAATTATATTATGATAAAATAACGAAACCAGGAAGTTCTTTTTGAATAACCCTGTATATAAAAGGTAGGGAACAATTTCTACTCATTTTAAATGTTATGTTGGTGTGACTAACGGATATGTTTGTAGATGATACCAGGAACATATGCATGGACTTATTGCCGCTTTAAGGGTAACTGAACTGACAAGACCAAAAGCAATAAAAGGTTGTACACTTACTTTCCTTTCAACAAAATGGATAACCTTTCGTCGGACGGCGTGACCTCCTCCAGGGCGTACGTCTCCCCTGGTTCCAGCTGCATAATCTCCGCCTCCTTACTCAGCTCCTTAAAATGTTTCTTGCTCACTCGGAGGGTCTTGAACATCTTGAAGTACACCTCGTTGAGTTCGAAGGAGAGCCGCGGGGGCAAGAAGCGCACCGTGAGGAAAACCGTGTGCCCCGCGTTGATGAGCACCAGGGTGAGGTTCCACGCGAAGATGTCCGGGGCGCACACGTACAAACCGGCCCACAGCATGGAGAGGAGGAAACCCGTGCACAGCAGAGCCCGCAGGAGCAGCACGCTCTGCTTGAAGGTCCTTGGAACGAGAAAGGCAGCTGCGAAGAACAGGTTGGCAGTCTGGAAAAGGTTGTGCTGGGCGGCTTCCCACTCGTTGCAGAACTTCGCGAGCGTCCCGTTCACCGAAGCGTTGAGGAAGAGCGCGTCGATGTCCTCCACCCAGGGAGCGTCCGTCATGTTGCCGTCCCCTCCTCCCCCGCCCACCGTCCCGCCGCCGCCGGAGTCGTTGTACGACGCCAGGAGCGCCGCCGGCGTCCCCAGCGCGGCGAACGTCCCGACGGAGCCCAGCGACGACGCCGACGCCGACGTGGCCGCGTCGGCGAACGTCGCTCCCGAGACGTCCGCCGTCGCCGACGACGTCACGTCCACGGCGGCGGAGTGCAGCGTGTGTAGCGTGTGCGAGGTGAGGCTCCGCACCAGGGAGCTGACGTCGCTTCCGGTTGGCAGGACGCTGCTCCCGGCAGAGGTGACGCTCGTGTTCTCCATCTTGGATGACCACAGTGGACGCTGTCACCTCTTCTCCTGCAAAAAGAAAAGACAGAGTTAGTAATGAAATGATTCTTGAAGCGGCGACTGATGAAGATATATCTCAGGATATCAACCAGGTGATTTACGGATAGGCTTTCGAGAGCTAACGTCACTCTCATTACTAAATCCCTGAAGATGAGAGTGACGTTAGCTCTCGAAAGCTCGGAAGCCTATTCATAAATTACCTGGTTGATATTCTGAGAAATCCTCTTCAGAGTTAGTAATGATCTTAAATCAACCCAACTCAGTGAAATGGGTTCGCGAAATGGGGCTGCTTGACACATTACGTAAAGCACAAAGAGACATATTGGAAGCATTAATACTAACATCAACAAAATAAGAATATATACCAAAAGCAGTGTAGAGAAAAGTACTAAAAATACGCTTAAAACAATATCGAAGCAACTTAATACAGATAAAAGTTTTTCTTTATTTCTTGAAGATCACTTCATGCTCAGTGAGGCTTATCGCGACTGAATCTGCAGTTCGGACGCGATTCGAACCACTCACCGGGAATTGATTACAAGGTAACAACAATAACTAATATTTTTGTGGTTGACTCTACAATCGGTGGCAAAGATAATGGTGAAAGAATTGAGGCGTTGGGGACGAACTAGCAAAATATAAGTTGCGGGTATCGGCAGTTTTCCAAACGTCTGTCCTACCCTGAAGCAACTGTCAGAGTATTAGAGGCGAGGTAGACTCCTGTCAGGCATAGCATGAGTTCCTACAGTCTTCAATGTTTATGATACAACAACAAAAATAATCGACTTTTGCCGAGTTCTACCTTAATATCCGCAACGCTTCAATTGTCCACATACTATGTTTTTCAAGCAAGAAAGATTCGCATATACTAGAGCAGATATTGCTGCTTATCGGCCCTTTTTTTATTCTTCAACCTCACATTGCGGAAAACGGGTTGATTGAACATGGTGATAGACATTTTGCCCACTACATTATTATCTTGCTCTCGGCTGTATTACTTAATTCTTTTTGCTATGCTTTATGTCTTTGTCACGTTGGTCAAAAATTGACTATCATGCAATTGACTATTAATGCAATACTTTAACCACAGACAACATTCTTGTAAGTATACCTAAGAGTGCACAAATTTAATAAAATCATAGGTTGATACCAAGATCTGTATACCACTATGTGCATGTGTTTCACATGTCATTACATGTTTAAACAGATGTAGGCGATCTAACCTAGAAGATCATTCAACACCCTATTACGTGACTTTCTTGAAAACCATGTTGTATTAGCATTTTAAGATGCATTCATTTTAAATAGGATATAAGGATGATTATAATTTTATTTTCTAGCCTTCCAAGTTAATCAGGACATTTACAACGAACAAAGATGTAACCAATAAAACATAATGCAACATTCATGCTGTAGCGTGGATTCCAATTCAGCGCCCCTTTCTTCCTCGCTCAAAAAAATACTGTATTTAGGATGTTATACTGAATATATCGTGAGCTACTTACATAAGTTGGACACCAACATTCAAGTAGCATGAATTTATACAAGGTTTCTCACATTTAAATTCACCATAACTTTGTAACAGAGATATTTCAGTGAAATAAAGTTTTACTGCACAGCAGTCTTTAAAGTTTTAGTTGGCAACATTGCGCGTTGAGAGGATCACGTAACTGCGAGCGATCAGGTGATTCCAAGATGGCGTCGATTCAGGACAAGGCAGTGCTTTGTGTGGTGTGCAGAGCGATCTGGTGCGCGAGATAGTCCAGAAGTGAATGTGTGTCGGGAATTTTTTCTTCAAAGAAGATATCATGACGGGATCTACCTACCTCAACATGCTGCAGACGTTCCTCCTTCCCTCGCTGGTTACACTTGGTATCAAGGATAAAGTGCACTTCCAACGAGACGGGGTCCTTCCACATTTCGCTCTTGCACTCAGAAACTTACTGGATAAGGCATTCGGAGGCAGGTGGATTGACCACAGACGACCTACATCATGGCCCGAAGCCATGTGACTTTCGGTTGTGGGCATATATCAAGACGGAAGTGCACGAGGAAAAGCTAAGAGATCTGGTTGACCTCAAAGCAAATATATCTGCAGTCATCATGGGGAATTTCGGATGAGCAGCGACGGAGAGCCATTCTTGGTATCAGGACGAGATTGCAGGAATGCATCGATGTGAATGACGCCCAGTTGGAGATGTGGGAATGAGAACGACAGCCATGCAGTGTCGCCAGGTGAAACTTTAAAGACTGCTGTTAGTACAAACTTCTTTCACAGAAATATCTCTATTCATTACAAAGTTATAGTGAATTTAAATGTGAGAAGGACTTTTGGAAAACCCTGTATATCATGGAGCTGCACATGAAGCATTGCCCATGTGAACGGTACGCCCGTGAGTACTTACCCATAATAGACTGGGAAACACTGCTTGCAACACTGTATCGGAGTTCACTTGCCCATTGTTTGATAACATAATCACCCGTCCCGTCCATTTGACAATCACGGTTGCGTATAAAACGACCTCAAGAAGTCCAGAAGGCTAGGAAATTATCCACATAGTGCAGCTATGATTGAAAGTGCTCTGTACACGCAACATGGAGCAACACACAGTGACAGTGACGTATGAGTTCTGCTGCGTTGGTAGGTTATTCTCATGCATTATTACCCTAGTCAGCAACGTGAGACAAGCAATTGGTGCGTGACAATTAGCGGGAAAGACTGAAAAGGCAGCTTTTAGAGTATTAATCAGCAAAGCTGGAGAGAATACCTTTGGAAGCATGTGCGGGAATTGAGAGGGAGCAGTGAACCCTGCCCCATCCTCCTTAAGTTATTGGAAAATTAGAAAATAATTTAACAAGGTGCATTTCTAGCAAGTGGAAGGGCGGAACTTATGTGTATTTCTAAAGAAAATCGTAGATTTCTGTCACTTTATAGGAATAGCTCGTGTAAAAAAGGTAATTTTCTTTGGCAATTCTGGTCGCCATAGCAACATGGCACATTGTCTGTAGCAATTAATAACGTTATTTTGGTAGACGCCGACCCAGATACCCTTTAGTTCAGAGGTGCAGGAATAGCTATTGCGTAAATCTCACCAGGTCTGTGGTTCTACTAGTTTTATGGCAGCAGGATACAGCAGCACCACCTAGATTCGTCGACGATTTCGTTGTGTATGGTGGTAGGATTGGCACTAGAAGTTCGGAAAAAAGCACAGAGATGTGCAGGGAAGGGGAAAGGGCACGACAGCAGGTACCTCAAGCACCGTTGACCATATTGGGGTTCACGCAATGGCTTGAATCGAGCAGTACAGTGGAGATTTTTGATCATCCTCCTTACACACCTGATTTGGTGCTAAGCGATTGCCTTGTAACCAAGTGGTACCGGGTTTGATACCCGATGGACGCACCTTGCACAGTGGTTCTGATCCCACTTTAAACTGTAAGTCAAGTCCCGATTAGCCTATCTGTGCATAATGTGGACAGGCACGTATCCAGGAATTCCTTTCGGGGGGGCTCAACACCATTTTTTTAAGGGGTATAGTAAGAACCTCACAATTGTATGTTTAAGACCAGTGGTGGCAATTGGGTTCCAAAACGGGGGGGGGGGGGTGCGGAGGGCGTTGCAAGGAAAGTTTACTTTCTCCTGGTAGCCAAGGCTTAACATTAAAAGGCCATAATTTTGAAGCAGAAAAATAAAAAATGGGGAGCAACATCCCTTAAATCGTTGCCACTGTAAGGCTATCATTTTAATCAGAACGTGAAATCGGAACATTTTTTACCACTCGACTCCTCTGTTTCCATGCATTAATAATGTGTGCCGGATCCATCTCAGTATGTGTGTTTGTCCATTTCTTCTCATCAGGTATAAAAACATCTATGGTATCTTTGAGTGTTTCTACGAAGCTGTTACACATGCACGGGATGGACAATCCACTCGACAACGCGAGATTCAAATTGTGGGTTGCGAACTGGACGCAGACAACTCTCGAATATTTCTCTTTGATTCGAGCCTGAACACCACTAACGTGTCTTGTCCTCCCATTTTTTCAGCTCTTATAAAAGCCGAAACCCACCAAATTGTTCAGATTCAGGCCTTAGCACTCACAAGTGTTCAAAAATGCCTGTCACAGCTTCCGCTGTCTTCTTATATATCGGCACGAAACAAAGGAAGTCTTCTCGAATACAGGTGGATCACGAAACAATTAATGCATAATGAAAACCCTTCCGTTCCCAACACATCTAATGTTTCGTCTCCCAGTATGATCAAATGCTTACTCATTTATCTCCAGTGACGTGCCCAAGGGAGGGTTGGTGAGGTAATAACCCCATTTGACCCACTATTCCCCCTCTCCCTTCCGAAAATCCTGGGCACGCCTCTCTTTATCTCGGACATTTTTTAAAATCAACTCACCAGAAGTTTTTATCATCGTATTGGAGATTGAAGTAAGATGCGTTCTTCCTTCAGGTTTGGATATGATCCTTTAGGGTGCTGTCGTCTGCCTGCCTTCACACCTAACCTTAACAAGGCCCTAATTTTCCACCCTTGTGACTTGGATTTTCAAGACTTAGGAAGGTTTCAGACCGAAGGGACACGCGATACATGTCGATTGGAATGGGCCAATCAACAGCAACGTTTCACACCGTAGCGACACAAAAGGCCGCACAAACCTAATCTTCAGGCGACACGGTGTGAAATCTTCCTTATTAGGCCACTGTCATTGTCACCTTGAAGTAGTAGCTCTTGTTGACCATAGAAAAAAATTATCCTCAACCGGTGATAATGCTCCTCAGTTTTCTTCTCTCTCCTATATTTTCTGTGCTTGTTCACTATACAGGCAACACCTTAGATTTGATATACACAGGACATGTACTATGTAGACATTTTAACGAAAAATCGGTTGAAGTCAAGGATGACTAGGTGGCTCAGTTGGTAGAGCCCTGATTTGGGTACTGGTAGAGCCTGCAATTTCCTCCAAAAATGTCTACATATGCAACATCTTCTTGCTTTCACATCTCGACATTCATAAAATTTTCGGCTGTCTCTTTATGGTAGTTAAGTGTTTGAATGTGTTTCGAACCCAGTAGGCTTAAACAAAAGTATTTTTTTATATCATGAAATTCTCAGACTGCATATACGAAATTTAGTTCTGGCAAAACTAAATCATCACTCAAAACTTTGATTTTCAATTGATCTATGCAGTTTATTTCCGTTTAATATCCGGTACTGATGAAATATTCACTTTACAGAGAGAGAGAGAGAGAAAGAGAGAGAGGCCTTGATCTCTTCAGCCCTCGAACCGAGCTAGCACTACTCTGAGGCCCCGGAAGTTCTGCTGTCGTCAATGCCTTCATTTTCGAATCACTATATCTTATAAAGCAACCAGAGGACGCTGACTGATCTGATCACCAATCGACTGTATGAATTGTCACACTTACCTCTGAAATCTCATTAACCGATTCTTTGTACAGATCAATCGAAAAATTGAATCGGCGTATTTATATTCTCATTATATTGTAGAACGTTACGCAGATAAAACGATTCGTTAATATCACCAGTAATTGACTCCTTCTCTCATTCAAGAACGTACCCTCTCCCGCCTTCCAGAGATTAGAAATTACAACGAATCGCCCTACGTGTCGCTCTACCTTTGTTGTGCAGCTTCCAAATGCTGACAAGTCTATACATAGTCCTCAAGTGCGCTGAGACAACACCGAAAGCGCAAGAAAAGTGTACGTGCAATATTACCAACAACAGGGTTATAGAACATTCTCCGTCTTGCCTCGATACTTGTCTATCTCCTTAAATCATCGTCACATTATTCAAAAAGCCAAAAACCTAATTTTATCTAGTGTAAAATAAAAAAAATCCTGGGGGGGGGGGCTCGAGCCACATCAACCCCACCTTGGATACGTGCTATTAACAATAACAGGGTTATAGAACATTCTCCATCTTGTCTCGATAATTATTTCTCCCAAATTATCATGACATTATTCAAGAAGCCAAAATCCTAATTTTATCTAGTGGAAACAGAAAAAATCCTGAAGGGGGCTCAAGCCTCCTGATTCCCACCTTGGATACGTGCTATTAATGATAACAGGGGTATAAAACATGCTCCGTCTTGCCTCGATAATTATCTCTCTCCTTACATTATTTTCACATTATTTAAGAAGCCAAAAACCTAATTTTATCTAACGTAAAGTGAAAAATTTCCTGGGGAGAGGGTCGAGCCCCCTGTGCCCCATCTTGGATACATGTTATTATCAATAACAGGGTTACGGAACATTCTCCGTCTTGCCTCGATAATTATTTCTTTCCTTAAATTATTGTCACATTATTTTATTTCACACCACAAGAAACAAAAAAAAATCTCATTTTATCTAGTGTAAACCTAAAACTTTCGGGGGGGGCTCGAGCCCCCTAAGCCCCCCCTCTGGATACGTGCCTGAATGTGGACTTTAAAGCAAAACTCATAGTAGATAAAGCCTTTCTATCAATGAGAAGCTGCAGGACGGAGGAAACAAATGATGTACCTAGGCTCTACCGTTCTTTTGAACCGCGATTACAAGGGGTGGTGTTACGGTATGATAAGGGCTTGGATTGTGAAGATGACTAAGTGCAAGATAAATGCAGTTTATGTAAATTTTGTACATAATAATATAATTATATCACCCAATCCGAGGTTGATTTTTTTATGAACCTCGTACATTTTGGAATTACAAAACGGTTTGTTTTCGTTTCAAAACTTTACTCCTTATGTACACTGTATACACATAGTTGTTGATACATAATTAATATTTCGAGTATAATGACTTGAAATATCACTTTCATTTCTGCATTGCGTTCGCAATCCCGTATGGGGAAGAAAGTTGAAGGCTCTGTACACATTTTATCAATTTTAGAGCATAATTGCATTCATAATTCCGGACATATTATTATTCCAGACAGTTCCACAGGCCAATAATAATTGCTCATCATAAGAAGAAAACGTAACCGATACACAGTAGTATAAATTATAAGAGTGCACCTCTGTTGTCTTGGTTTACAGTAATTTGCAATATGTTTTTGATTTATGCAGCAGTACCGTATAAACAAACTAGTTTTAGTTTAGGTTCCCCTGTTTTAGAAACGATAACCATTACCTATAGGCTAGTTGAATTGGTCACATTAACAACTTTGTAACCAACAGAAATTAAGTCACAGTAACACACAAGAATCAGCCATATTGATTTGTGGTACACGTTGTTATTGTGCAGAAAGAACCCATCGCCCACATGTAAAACTATTATCATTGCTGTATTCGCAATAAAGAGTTGGTTGCAACGTTCTTCTTGTGACCGATTCAATTACAGTGAAGCCTATATTTTACGTCTCTCAGGGGACCAAAGGCAGGAAAATGTCATAGAGGAAAATTTTATAGCATTTTGCCATGTTAGTACCAAGAAGATTGGATGTAGAATGGGGGAAAATGTAAAATCCGGTAACGTAAAATCAGGGTTTTACTGTATACGTTTCTAAGTTATGCGCAGTTTATATGCACAAACGTCCAACAAATTTTTATTTTACAATAAAAATAATATCAAATGTGTACGTACGGAGCCTGAAGAATATTATAACCAATTTCCTTCCCTTTGACAAGTTAACCGCAAAGTTATGAATGTTCACATTTGGCCGCAAAGTAACGTTCTCGATTGATTTACTATGAACATGTCCGTGTTGAGGATCGTGCGGTGTGTCCCCCCTCACTCCTTCAGCGTTTATTTAATCGTATTAGCAAACGGGAAATCGATAGCGTGGAGCCTCCCATTGGAGAAACTACCATTCAATTCATTGTGTCAAGTAACGCCAAGCGACCACTCGACAAACACAAAAGGAATCGTTTCGCGGTAAATAAATATTCACGGGTGAGGAACAAACATATGTTGTCTCCGAAGGGAAATTCACGGCATGAGCTTGTATATCGTAATCGCAACAGACACATTAGCATGTGTTTCAAGGTGTGGAAAGAGATACTATGATCTTTGCATTATACAGGGTGTTCAATCATTATTGGTCGATTTTGTAAGTATATATATTAACCAATAATGAACAGAAATGCAAGATACTACAACTATTTGAAAGAGAAATGTTTGAAGATTCACACAGACCTTAAATGTATTCGACGTGCATCCAACATGTACATTCTAAGTGTAGACAATGTAGACTATGTAATCTATGTTGATGACGTAATCAATGTAGACAACATGGCGCTCGGCGTTCTACGTGCAAGGCAGACGCATCATGCTAGAAACAACATCCAGTACCAGCAGATGACAATGGAAAGCCTGAAGTATATTACCATCCTGATATATGTGTTTTTAGTATTTATGACAATTTCATTGCACATCTGCATAGCAATCATTCAAATACAAGTTTAATGCATGTAGTAATGATTTGATTCATTGATAAAGGTTCGTGATTTAACACTGCATGCCTTCACTTGGTAAATTAACACCTTCACTTTGCAGTTCTATCAACAGTAAGAATACCGACAGTTTCCCCTCACAGAATAGTACCGGAAACTTTATCGTGTTTGTACGTCACAAATCAACCAATTCTCTATTCATTGAAATTGAAGAATAAACTTGTCGTGACATAAAAAAAATCGGGTTTGAAGAGACATGTACTTTCCTGTGCAGTAATATGGCGAAAAATAAGCTTTTAGCCTTCCTTTTCGTCAGCGCAAAAAATTGAAAGTTTTCACGTATGACTGTCATTTGTTTTTCTTCCGGCAGTCCCTTTTTCCCTCTCTAGTGAAAATTTGATAACTTTGATTACGTCGGACGATCTTAACTTGATTATAGATATAATTATCGACGTGTTTGCAGAAAAAAAATACTTTCTCTTTTAAACAGCACTGGGAGGTCTCTTTCTTCCTCTTGTTTACATTGTCTACAGTAGATTATGTAAACGCACGTAGACGTAAACTTATGGTCTGTGGCACATCACTGGTTGTGAGTCTGTGAGCCACGGGGGTTGCCATAGCTGATAACGGAAGGTTAGACGAGTGGAAACGGCTGTGTGTTGTTCACTCAAATACTGCAGTGCCATGAAGTACGAGGAGAATGCAAGCGCCCCAACAATATGAGCACAAAATAGGAACAACGTGCGTGGATCAAAATTGAAGTGACACGTGGTCGAAGTGTTGTCAGGGACTGCGTGAGGCATGTTGTGGTGATGCAATTTCTTGGAACACCGCCTTTGTCCCGCAACAGGCGAAAGCGACCGCACTTGCTGCCAAGGACTCTCATCCTGCATGACAATGCAAGATATCACACTGCCAATGGAAACCCATTTGGGCAGTGGTTCGGATCCCATTTTAAACTGTATGGTCAATTCCGATTAACTTATGTAAACATAAAGTGGACTTTAAAACACCTTGACAATGTTTATGATGAAATATCTTAAGGTCAAGTAAGTAGCACCTAGTGAAATGGATACTTAAAATTCTTCCACATTCTAATAGTGCATCCGACCTACTTGCAAGCTGCACTATCCATTTGGAATGTATTCACATTGCTTTTCATAATAATAATAACAATCATGTGAAAGTTACGAAATACATAGAAGCAAATTTCTTGATATGGAAAGATACTGGGATGCCCTCGTGCCTTTCCTGTACCATGTTTCAAAGAGCGTTTTTTTAAGGGCGTGCCGGTTAATCACGCGATGCCTCCCCTTCTCTCCCCCCCCCTGCAGCATCCTAAGCACGATTGCTCAGCTGCACTTAATTAAGATGGCTTCGATAGCTGTGTCTGTGCGGGAGGTTAAAAATCGCGCATGCATCTTAGTATTAAGCATCCAGTTGTAAAGCAGTATTCTGTCCGTCGGCCCCGTTCCATTGAGCATCTGACTGCCACGCGGGAGACAAGGGTTCGATTCCCGTAATGAGTGATCTAAGTCAGGAATATTTTCCAGCCTTTTCCACGCAGAAGCGGCTCTGGGGCTCACCCAGCCTCAAATCAATGTGTACCTGGGGGCAACTCTAGGGAGTAAAGAAGCCGGACGTGATGGTGATTGCATCATCCCAACTATGGCCAAGATCAAGAATATGTAGAACTCTACCTCCACGTCAGCCCATTTGCCTTCATGGCATGTGTGCACATGCCCAGGGGTACATTTACCTTTGCCTTACAGAAAACTATGCCTTTCTAAATTTATATTTTGATATTTTTGTTAATATTGCTTAATCTGTGTATATGGAGAATATCGGAGCCATATTCTGATTGTGTGTGATTTGATTTGACTATTAAAATGACTGTTTCAGCAACGAGGCTATTTGCACCCTTGACCCAAGATGAGAACTTTGCTAATTCCTTAGAAGCAAGAAAATGTAAATTTTAATCCGCAAATTAAAACGGACAAGTCTTTGGTACAGAACTTAAATGAACATCTCAACACATATCTAAAAATCAAAATTAGTGCTGAAGATGTTTAAGGCCACTCAGCACGCACAAGGACAAGACACATTACAACACCCAACCCCACAGAGAATTGTCCTCACTATTGTAACGGATAAGTTTTGCATGTGTCTGTCTTTATTTCTACATTGGATTGCGATTTTCTACGGAGAGCACTCGATGAGACGACTTTACTGGCTTCGTGTCCTCTGAATTCCTTATTTGGAGTAAGGACAAACCAAATAAGGAAGTGTGCATTGTTTACTTCTTAGCCATGACCATAAGAGGTATCCCCATATATGGACCTTCCTGCGTTTGGCACGAGGCAACAAAATAATCCTGTCGAAGGCCACCCCCTAAGTATAAAATGTGTGGCAGTTCAGAGTTACGGCCGGAAGCGCTGTCCAGCCTCCGATCCAAGATGACCATCCACCCAGCCGAGTCCAGGCTGTCTTCCGGCACTTAGAAGATGGACAAGAATCTTCAGCTACAACTCCTTAAGTATCGCTAATCATCCTTTCTTGCCAAGCAGCTCCCTTACCTTAACACTTACGCTGAGATCTCTTCGTATATCAAATTACTCTTCTTTATAATAAACCTTGTTATTGCTAATCATAGGTATGCGCTTGATTGTGTCTATACCCTACAGGTTCTCCTACTAAGTTCTAAGACTCAACCCAAATAATAATGCATTCCCTTTCAGCTCAAAGCCCGACCATCTGGACTACGTACACCTAACTGTAGTTTGGAAACTTTCCAGACCTTACCGTTATACTATTAGTCTCGTCGCCACATACTCGTTAGCCCTCAGTTATTAAGTTTACAGGGTGCACCGTGAGGAAGAGTGGTTGGCATTTCGTGCCTTCCCAAAGGTCACCCTTTACATATTATTTGGAAATCTTCACCCCTTTAATTGTTTTAGGGTAGTTGTCCAGAAGTTACAATGGACTGACGCGTACTTCATTTTCGAATTTTTATGTGTTAATACAAGCCAAGTTAATTTATAAGTGTGGCAATATATGAAACTTGCTGAAATACGTAGATATGTTTATTCCACATTCTATGTGTTCGATCGATAAAACTAAATGTAGAAGATACGCAGAAGGAATACAAGAAACTTTCAATCAAAAATCTTATATTTTGCAAACATTTACGCAAGATTTCAATTCTCAGCTTTATCAAATGTTTGCTTAGCTTCTAGGAGATCTAGGTTCGAACCGCCGATAAGAAAAGGGCATTTTTTCGTTTGTTCTCTCATTTATACCACAATTTGCTAACACTCTATGTATAACACTCACGAGTCTTAAGCTCAACTGCAACAAATTATAGTAGAAATATCAAACTTTTATTAGAAAAATTGCAAAATGTATTATTTTTATGTAAAATCAGTACAAATGTTTAGAAGCGATTGAAATATGTATTATGGAAACTGGCTAATTAGTGGAATGTTTTCATCGTTAGGTTTTTATTTGACTAAATACGCTGAAATAGAATACGTAATTACATAAAAATAAAATCCAGCCATATTTTTAAGACAAGCTGAAAAATCCCTTAAGATTTATACTAAACTTTCCAATCAATACGCCGAAGGAGGTCAAACTTAAGTCTTTACCTTCAGAGGGAATGGCGAACCGCTTTCTCCTACTTCCTCTCATGGCGGGGAAGAAAGAAGAAAGAGCGCCAAATTTTATCTACCGCCAAATTGCTCTCCATTACTTCCTGAGCTTTTTTTCAAGCAGAAAAGTCCAAGAGTCAAGAATCGTTACCGTTCGATATCCAAGTGCACCGTCGTTATCTTCCCCGATAATTAATCAGGCCCTTAAAGAGGAGAAGGGGCAATTTAGTGCTATTAAGCGTTGAATCGGTTAGATCTTGTGATAGGTTCGCATTCATTATGGAAACCTCAAGAGCCAACATGCAATTCTTAGGGATTGGCATTGACTTACATGTATACAATTACGCATGTGACTATTGTGAGAAACTTTTGATACAATTATTTATTTCGTCTGTTTGGAGAATCAATGCGTATAAAAGCATCGAGATATTGTATGCCTGTTATTTTCTTCCACATTGGCTAATCGCTAGGGTGAGTGGTGATAGATGATTATATTGAATGGACACTCACAAAAATGGGAGCTGGCAGAAAATTCTCTAAAGGGAGTCAAAATCAAAATGTTGTGCCCAGAACATCGTCAAGTCATTTTTACGGATCTTCGTAAATAGATGTAGTTAAGAGGGAGAGAGAGAGATTGAAGGAAAGCAACGAAATAAAAGCGAGTGGGCGAGACAGAAGGAAATAAATACAACAAAGTGAGAGAGAGGGGGAGGGGGAGAATGAAAGTGTGAAAAGGTGGAAGGAAAGAGGATAGAAAGAGAGAGAGGGGGGAGAATGAAGGGGTGAAAAGGTGGAAGGAAAGAAGGTAGAGAGAGGGGGAGAATGAAGGGGTGAAAAGGTGGAAGGAAAGAAGCTAGAGAGAGAGGGGGGAGAGGATAAAGAAGGAGTGAAAGGTGGAAGGAAAAAATCTAGAGAGAGAGGGGGGAGAATGAAGAGGTGAAAATGTGGAAGGAAAGAGGCTAGAGAGAGAGGGGGATAATGAAGGGGTGAAAATGTGGAAGGAAAGAAGCTAGAGAGAGAGAGGGGGGAGAATGAAGGAGTGAAAAGGTGGAAGGAAAGAAGCTAGAGAGAGAGAGAGAGAGAGAGAGGGAGAAGAATGAAGTGGTGAAAATGTGGAAGGAAAGAAGCTAGAGAGAGAGGGGGGAGAATGAAGGTGTGAAAAGGTGGAAGGAAAGAAGCTAGAGAGAGAGAGAGAGGGTGAAGATGAAGTGGTGAAAATTTGGAAGGAAAGAAGCTAGAGAGAGAGGGGGAGAATGAAGGTGTGAAAAGGTGGAAGGAAAGAAGCTAGAGAGAGAGAGAGAGAGGGGGAGAATGAAAGGGTGAAAAGGTGGAAGGAAAGAAGCTAGAGTGAGAGGGGGAGAACGAAAGGGCGAAAAGGTGGAATGAAAGAAGCTAGAGAGAGAGAGAGGGGTGGAGAATGAAGGAGTGAAAAGGTGGAAGGAAAGAAGCTAGAGAGAGAGAGGGGGAAGAATGAAGTGGTGAAAATGTGGAAGGAAAGAAGCTAGAGAGAGAGAGGGGGGAGAATGAAGGGGTCAAAAGGTGGAAGGAAAGAAGCTAGAGAGAGAGAGGGGGGGAAGAATGAAGTGGTGAAAATGTGGAAGGAAAGAAGCTAGAGAGAGAGGGGGGAGAATGAAGGGGTGCAAAGGTGGAAGGAAAGAAGCTAGAGAGAGAGAGGGGGGAAGAATGAAGTGGTGAAAATGTGAAAGGAAAGAAGCTAGAGAGAGAGGGGGGAGAATGAAGGGGTCAAAAGGTGGAAGGAAAGAAGCTAGAGAGAGAGGGGGGAGAGGATAAAGAAGGAGTGAAAGGTGGAAGGAAAAAATCTAGAGAGAGAGGGGGGGAGAATGAAGAGGTGAAAATGTGGAAGTAAAGAGGCTAGAGAGAGAGGGGGATAATGAAGGGGTGAAAATGTGGAAGGAAAGAAGCTAGAGAGAGAGAGAGGGGGGAGAATGAAGGAGTGAAAAGGTGGAAGGAAAGAAGCTAGAGAGAGAGAGAGAGAGAGAGAGAGAGAGGGAGAAGAATGAAGTGGTGAAAATGTGGAAGGAAAGAAGCTAGAGAGAGAGGGGGGAGAATGAAGGTGTGAAAAGGTGGAAGGAAAGAAGCTAGAGAGAGAGAGAGAGGGTGAAGATGAAGTGGTGAAAATGTGGAAGGAAAGAAGCTAGAGAGAGAGGGGGAGAATGAAGGTGTGAAAAGGTGGAAGGAAAGAAGCTAGAGAGAGAGAGGGGGAGAATGAAAGGGTGAAAAGGTGGAAGGAAAGAAGCTAGAGAGTGAGAGGGGGAGAACGAAAGGGTGAAAATGTGGAAGGAAAGAAGCTAGAGAGAGAGGGGTGGAGAATGAAGGAGTGAAAAGGTGGAAGGAAGGAAGCTAGAGAGAGAGGGGGGGAGAATGAAGGGGTCAAGAGGTGGAAGGAAAGAAGCTAGAGAGAGAGAGAGGGGGAAGAATGAAGTGGTGAAAATGTGGAAGGAAAGAAGCTAGAGAGAGAGAGGGGGGAGAATGAAGGGGTGAAAAGGTGGAAGGAAAGAAGCTAGAGAGAGAGGGGGAAGATGAAGTGGTGAAAATGTGGAAGGAAAGAAGCTAGAGAGAGAGGGGGAGAATGAAGGTGCGAAAAGGTGGAAGGAAAGAAGCTAGAGAGAGAGAGGGGGGAGAATGAAAGGGTGAAAAGGTGGAAGGAAAGAAGCTAGAGAGTGAGAGGGGGAGAACGAAAGGGTGAAAAGGTGGAAGGAAAGAAGCTAGAGAGAGAGAGGGGTGGAGAATGAAGGAGTGAAAAGGTGGAAGGAAGGAAGCTAGAGAGGGAGGGGGGAGAATGAAGGGGGTGAAAAGGTGGAAGGAAGGAAGTTAGAGAGAGAGAGAGGGGGGAGAATGAAGGTGTGAAAAGGTGGAAGGAAAGAAGCTACATAGAGTGAGAGAGCAGTGATAAGGGACAAAAGAAGAAAAATATAGTAAAACAAATAAACAACAGGAAAGGCAGTAAGCAAAACAAACTATATTCTGAAGCAGGAATGAAGGTGAAAAATTGAGAAACCAATACAGAAAATTTACACGTAGGAAAACTAATGAAAATGCAAGAATTAATTGAAGCAGTTTTTGTATTCTCTGCCCCTCTCTCCGGGTATTATTGCACACAAAGAACACGAATCCCCGCCCAGGAACCTAGGCCTAGACCTTCTGTGGCGAGATCGAAAGTCGACAACAGAGGCCACAAGAATCGTATATGTCTCTATGATGGCAAGTAGGCTTATATAACCATCAAACTATTGCGAATATCTAGACAACAGCGAAAACAAACGATACCTGAATGCTCTAGAAGGAATTCTAAGGAGGTGTAATTTTTCAGGATTCGGCATATCGTAGGAGTTTTTCGAAACGAGAGGAAATTTTGAAAATTGCTTCGCCAGTGGTGTCTTATTAATGGAAGTATGACTTTGATGTGCAGTTGGGAATCTACCCAAATGCTACAAAGAAACTCGGGGACAATCGTATTCCTTATGTAAAAATGAAAGCAAGTATGGAAACTATTCTACTTAATGTAGTGCATATGTAAACATGTATTCAATCTTTTTACAACTGTTGACACATTTTCATTGATTGATTGAGTTCGTGTTTTAAGTCCACTTTATGCACAGTAAGGCTAATCGGCACTGGATCTACAGTCTAAAGTACGATTCAAACCACTATGAGCCTCCAGCAGGCATCGAACCCGAGACCCCTTGATTACAAGGCGACGACCATACCACTGCGCCATCGGTGAGGCCTTGACCTATTTTGAATATTTTAGCAATTAATAGTGTATTTTCCATAATATTTCTACCTGAAACCCGTTCTCGACGCCGGCAAGGCTTGTAATCACGGTTGGTATAAATACACCCAACGTAAAAGCTCACAAAAAGAGTTAAAGATTGTTTGAAGATCTGAATTACGCGTAAAATCTAATCGGAGCTCCATTTTATATTCACTTGTGTCAAGTTTTCATCTTTATCTACCCCCATTCGCTCGGCAGATGGGCTGGCATAAACGAAGAATCACGCGCACTTTTCCCCGCTTCTGAATTTCCCTTCACATTCTTCCGTTGCTAATTTCGCGTGGGTGGTCATAAAAATTCCGGGCTCGACTTACAAAAATTGGAGAAACGGTGCCAAGAGGTGGAAAAGTAGACGTCATCCTTATCGATCCGGCCACGAGGTTCCAACCGGAAACGGTTCTAAGCCGAAATTCTGTTGACGTCACACCACCACCTCGATATCCATTGTCCTTTCATCCGTCTGCATCAATTTTATCTCTCAACTTTTTCGCAGGGTCTAAGGCTGAAAGAGAAAGGATCTATCTTTCGCGCGCTCATGGGACGTGTGTTGCTTTTCTATTTCTGTATTCCTCCGCGAACCTCACCCTTTTCCGCCCTGTTTTTCTCCTGTATTCTATTTCGGGAGGAAGAAAATTCCGATTTATGTTAACGTAGCGGAGGCAGAACGTTGCGTGTCGCAAACCTATTTCATCACGCCGGCTCACGCAAAAGCATCGATTCTTTTTACCTAAAGTGGTGTAATTTCTGTGTCTTTCTATCAGCCGGCCTTCTGGGCGAAAACCCGCCAGATGATACTTTCTGAAAACGAGATGGTAGCGAAAATAAGTCATTGGAACTGCAGGAAACGTTTGCGCATGGTACAGATATGTTGTGTTTTTTAAAAAGCGTCGAGGGGAAAATACCGCAAGGAATTGGGTTCTAAGCTACCACTGAACCCCTATCTCATTTAGAATGGCTTTGTGGGTGAGGTTTTTCTGGGTTCGTGCGATCTAATGACCCTTTTTGGATACATGATGCGCACGGAAATGCGTATGCGTATGAGGTACGTACATGAACGCCTCTGGCACATGCGCAGAAGAGCGGAGAAGCTGCTCGTAAGCAGAAAATGTTCTGTAATGAGTGCTGTATGTAGAGATGGGTCTAGACTCACCCTGAAAAGCCTGTAAGTTTTAAAATTAAATAGGAAGAAATTGTCAAAATGTTGGACTGATATATATATATATATATATATATATATATATATATATATATATATAGTGATATTTTGTATTTGTGGCAATCTAATATATAAAAATGTATGTATATATGTGTGTGTGTGTATATATGTTTGTTCCGGCATAACTCTCTAACGCCTGGAGCAATTTCAACCAAACTTGGAAAGCATATCACTTGCAATCCCGAAAGAAATAATATGCGGGTAAGACACCCTTGACACCCCTGGGGTGAAGGTGGGAGGGGGTGACATGAAAAATAATCGAAAACGACCGCTATTAGTGTGGAATCCATAGTTTTCTGGGTCGCTAAGATGAATAGTGACATTCCCAATGCGGTTCAATTTATTTATTCTTGCTCTTGGAGGTGGAACTAAAAATGCTGTTCATTTGTTAAATTAATATTATAGTGAATGTGTAAAAGATATTACTTTATAATTTGTATACTGTACTTATATCTTTACATACCTGTAAATAAAATTAGTTACATTTTACGCTATAGTTAGAATTCATTAGACACCCGGGTATATAAAAATTGCAAGGAATCAGCTTCGAAGATAGGCTTCACATAATGATCTCTCTGTGTTTGACCTATTTTGGATAATCTTGATGAGGATGAATAGTGAATTAATGAAATAGGCGAAAACAGGAGTCCAGTGCCTTGTCCAGGAGTAGAGCCTGAGACATCTGCTTCTGTAACGCTTCACGCTAATTACTGAATGTAAACTTGCCTCTTTTTATTTGCCTTTACATTGGTTTTCTTAATAAAATAGATGATTTTATTAATTTTTAAAATCTCAATTAGGAATAAAATTTATTTGTGTGTGTGTGTGTGTGTTCGTTTGTGTTATTATATTTTCACCATAGGGTATTTTACACAATTTATTTTATGAACCGGAAAGTTTTTACTAAAATAAGCTGCATCTTCAGTTCACGCTAAAACGTTATCCCAACGTAATCTGAAAATTCTTTAAAGACGTTTTTTTTCTCCAAAAACCTTCCTCTGTAGTTAACTGTATTCTTCTGAATATTCCACAGGACACGCATATTTGAACTGACATAATTGAAAACTAAAATTGGTAAACGCTGTAAGGGCCACAATAATTCAAACACCTTTTTCCACGTTAAACTGTGAAATGTGCCAGGCTTTATAATGTGGTAAACGTGGAATGTGGCTGGTAGCCTTCTAAGTAGTTCAAAGGGCGTGTAAAGAGTTCACTAGTGTGCACGTTCTCACTAGCTGATGTGCGGAACGATGCGATTTCCCAACACTTTCGCTTTTGGTACTTACAACGTCTACCACTTTTAGTCCTCAATTCTTCACTTAATATCAACAATAGTGTAGAAAGCCCGACCAGAAAGCGGTCATGACCACACATTTCCCAACAAAAGTCGCTTGATACACCTTGGTCATTTTGAAGATGTCATGGGCAATATTGCAGTATGTATGTGAAACTATTCAAATCCTAAAAATCTACGTTCTTGAGTAGCTTGATGGGTAAATTCCCTCGTATGAGGACATGATTTGCCGTTCCTATCCTGCGTCGTGAGATAAGTGGAGAATTTATTGCGTTCAGTAGTAGCTGATTCTCTGAAAGTCGGGGCCAATATTGAAACACGATGTCACGCCATTCAGTTGTCTAACCTTGTAGTTAAACTCTAAACTTCACTCTGCGTTACTATGACTACTGCGCCGTGTTAAGTCCCCGCATAATTTAGTAGTTGGACACTTAAAATGCTAGGGTTGAAATGGGTTATGGCGTTAATTCTAGCATATGACGCATTTGCGTAATTTCATAATGTAGTTGTGAACTAACCTGTAGATTATTCTTATATCATAGCAATTTTTGGAAAGGAAAGGAATTTGCGGAAATTACTTTTCTGGTGCAACGCACAGGTTCATCGCTGCCTTAAGTTTACTTTGTATCCAGAAAGGTTACCCAGTGCTGTATTTTTTGTTTCTCGAGTGGAATTCGAAGCATCACGAATCTAACTGGGGACACCTTAATTAAAGGCCCGTGGCGGCACGAAGCTTAGCCCAGTCTAACAGAAATACTAACTGAAAAACTCCACAGGAGATAGGACGGTAATACTAAAAGCAGACTTAATGTGAACTGCATTTAAGTTGCCTAGGGTGAAACTATAAGAAAGATCGATTCTAAGGTAGTTTTATTACGCCAGTCCACATGTTCTTTTTTCCGGAACACCAGCCCAATTCCTTTTTGTGTTGATGGGGACCATTGTGAAGCCAACCCTCATCCTATGGATTCGGCTGTACCGCAACACCCCATTCTGTCCTTTAATGCCGGATCTGCAGCGAGCATCGTTCGCGTTCCCCAAAGGCTTCACAGCAGTAAACCCCGTCAAGGGTCTCCGTCCGAAATGACTGATTCATTAGGATTTTCTTTTATCTCCTGTTCCTTCGTCCGGCGATTGCCTCCCACGTGGTTAAAGGGAACGGAACATGAAAGGGAGTCAATGAAAAAGAACCATCAAGCGAGAGTGGCTGCAGCCCCCTTTCCCCTCCTTTGTGTCTCCTTTTACGCTGCGGGGACTTACTGGCCAATGCTTCTAATTATCTCTCCACGGTGCTAGGGATGCCACAGGATATGAAATTTCCTGACCCCTTCGGGGGGACGTTGCCACGGCAACCCGATGATCACGATTGGAGATCGCGTCAATATTATGCCCACTACATAGCAAGTTTTCCAAAACTGAAATATCCTACAGTTTCCTCAGCTTTTAGACTGTTCGGTCATGCATTTTAATATTGAAAGTGTTACGATAGCTTCAATTTCACTATTGTTTCGCGGGTCTCCCTGCTGGTGTAGTGGTAACACTGTCATCCTGTGATCGAGAGACCCTGGGTTCGATTACCTGCAGATGTACAGAGTTGTTCAGATCGGATTCAACTTAGCATGTTTTGTTGTTGCGTTGTGAATGGGGCGGCCTGTACGGAAAGCATTCAAACGTCAACATGTCTTCCATCCACCCTCCGTGACAGTAGCCAGCTTAACGCGCACGACGCCAGAGGTCGCAAGTTCGAACCATGGGTAAAGCAGAGGTGTATCATTGTGTTTGTCCAATCATCTATTTCAACAGTTCTTCATTCTAATCATCTCGGTTAACCAAAGCGGTCGGAAGGCGACGTAAATTAACAGAAAGAGGAAGAAAGAAACATAGTTCACCTTGGTGACTTCATACGTGTAGGCTAACGAGGATCTGGCGGCTGATCCTCTAGCCTCGTACACCCTGTTTTGGGCTTACACCTGAATATGCTGAATGATACTCTACAGCTATAGATTTTAGCACAAGTGTGGAGATTCTAACCATAAGATATATGGGCCATGGGCTAGGAAAGGTAACCCTCCCTAGAATTTCAGATACTGCTGTTAAAAGTATTCATTTTTCTTGATTTCGCTATCGAATCACCCTTAATATACGAGAAGGGATGATCATAAAAATTTATGGCATGGAGTTTAACGAAACGGAAGCTCCTATTTATAAGTTCTTTAACTTTGAAAATATTTGATATTCACATTTACTACATTCTGAAATATCGACAAAGCACTTAAGTTGATTGTTGTCTCTTACTGTCAGACAGGTCGATCAAGTTAATTGTCTTAATTATTGTTGTGTTGTGCTGCTATTCGCCAGGTCTATTCATATCAGTATGTATGGTTCTGATAGTTACTGACATGCAGAAGGGCTTGGGTATAAGGATATTTTAACCAACTTTGCTAATCCGTATCAAATAAAAATACCAAAAGTATAGTGTACTAATATGAATAACAAATTTTTATTTCGTTATATTCATTGGTACACTTGTTAAGATTCAGTTGTCTGACATGAAGACCACAATCAGCAAGACGACGCAACAATCCCAAAGTTTCCCTCAAGATCTCTACCAGAACATGAAGTTCATGATGGACACCGATTGCGTAGCCGAAAGTCAAACCCAGAACCTTACGTAGCAAGATTGTAAGTAGTGCTAGAGAGGCGTACTCTTACTTTTGTTACCTGAAACGGATAGAAGAAGGCCTGAAATAGATACCGTGTTTTACCTGTGTATTTTACTTAGTCCCTAAACTGGCAACCCGTCCAAAAATAAAATTTTCTGATAACTGTTTTTAAATGGCAACAATTCTATTACTTTTTGTTAAAAGCACTGACAACCCGACATTTTCTCAGAATAGAAATCAGTCTTGATATATACAGACAATTTTGAGTCACCAAATTTCAATTGTTAGTTTCAGTTCTTTATGAAAGGGCGAGATTCAACCTGCAGCTATTCTGGCTCTATGTATACAGACAAAAAGACACATAAACCGAAAAAGGAAATATATACGAAAAGGACAAATGACAAAAAGTTAGAACAAAATCTTGCTTAGTTAACAAACTTACACAAATGGATATATTCACATGAATACACACAATTCTGCTTGGTATCATTTAGGTAAGGTTAATACAAATCAAGATGATAATAAACATTTGTATTTGTACACGAGTAAGGATAAAATATAGTCAAGCATTGACGAAACGTGAGCGGAAAAAAGGAAGACGTAAAAATTAGAATATATTGCCAAATATGACCTTTCCACATCCGACGCGGATATATCCGTAATTTACACCGTCGACCGTCACCCAAAAGCTCACCTTTTGCTACCAATCAAAGTTAAGGAACGGTCGATCCCCTTACGGCCTTCTACAAGCATTAATATGAGTCCCTGGTTACTTGACCTTTAACATTAATCATACTAATTATCCCCCTAGACTACTCCCCACCCTTCAATCTTGCTGTTAAAAAAATCTCCAACTCCCACTCATATTTCTTCCTCAAATTTCGCCTCCCTACAGTCCCTGCAGAGGTTTCGTGTCGCTGAGGAATAATAAAAAAAGACGGCAAAAAATGACGGACAGCAGCGTGCTCCTTTCGAAATGAAGCTACGTGCTAAGATGCCCACGAGAAACGGTCGGCATGCGAGTACCTGCAGATTGACGAGGCGCATCCTGGATTCTCTGCAACCCACCGTACTGTAAAGTATTGTAGGTGGCCTATCGCAAGGCGCTCTCCTGCTGCAGGTGGAGTTCAGAGTTCCGGGAACTGACTAGGCTGTAGTTTCTCTCTCCAGGCTTGAAGAACAGAGGAATCGCTGGCTAAAATACGTCTGCTGTTGAAATTTGGGGAGTTTAGTTTTTGAAACCCTTTTTTTTTAGAATACGCATCTCGGAGTGACTTTCGATCTCCCGACTGAAGTTTTTGTCTTCTTGTCTCAGGGCATGGGTGTTCCCGAATCACTCGGAACTGGATTTCCAGTAGGAATGCCCTGGTTAGCGCTGGACTGGCTACCTGTTCGGAAATGATGGCTGCTAGGCTGGCTGGTAGACTGGTTCTAGACTAGACAGTGTTCTAATTGCAACTGGCTTTTTCTGCTAGATTCTGTAAAACAGCCAATCAGCGCGAAAGTGAAGATAATCTGTGAGCTTCATTGGGGAAATTTGTTTGTCTGTTGTTTGGTGTTGTTCGCTGCTCGATGGAAGAAAAAGCAACAGAAATGATGTGAATTCGTGCTCAATAATATTTAGGAATTTATCCAAAGCAATGAAATGTGTACACGACAAATGTGATTAGTCGATAATGAAAACGCAAATTATTACCGGTGTATTAAATGTTTATGACATATTTAGTTGAATAAAACATTTTTTAATGAATGAATCGTGCGAATATCATGCATGAATATACATACCCGAATTCATTAATAAGCTTGTTGAGTACACCTTGATTACTATATTTTCTCTGGGGCCGATTTCTAGCCTATGCTTTTATTTCAATTCTTTCAAATTTTCACTTTTAACGCAGGAGCCATTCTCCTACCCTATTTTTTAAATCACTCGTCCATCTTTTTAGCTTGTCTGCTCTGCGCAAAGCCTTGTGGGAACAAAAGTGTACCGACAAGTACGGTAGCAAGTATCGTGTGAGGCGAAAACTAGCAAATGAGCCAGTACAACACAAGACGAGTTCATTTCCAACTGGAAATTCAAGCACAGGAAATCTAGCATCATGTGATTCAGGCATTATTTGTGAGTATTCTTTCATATTATCCAACCTGCATGGCGGAGTAGGTAGCACAGAGCGCTACGTCAACAGCAGTCCGGGTTCGAATATCGGTCTGGACATGGATATTATTTGTGTCTCTTCATAAACTTCATCATGTCATCACTCATCGGAGGTAAAATAGTCCCCCGTTCGGATCTCCGGGTGGGGACTACTTTTGGAGGTCCCTGGACTAAGGATAAGATCTACATTAGGAATAAGGATATTAAATTAGGCACCTGGAATGTTCTGAGCCTTTACCGGCCTGGGGCATTTCAGTGTACAGTTAATGAGATAGTGAAGTATAAATTAGATGTAGTAGCTGTCCAGGAAGTTAGGTGGCCAGGAGAAGGGAATTGTAAAACTAAAAATTATACTTTTTTCTATGGTGGTACTGAAAATCATAATTTTGGAACAGGCTTTTTCATAAATAATAGAATTATCTCGGCTGTTAAAACAGTAGAATTTATTAATGATAGGATATCATATGCAGTTTTACAGGATAGGTGGTGTAAAATTATTTTAATAAACATACATGCACCAACGGAAGATAAAGATGATAATACTAAAGATGATTTCTATGCAGAGTTAGAACAGGTCTTTGATAAATTTTCTCAGTATGATATGAAAATTCTGTTAGGTGACTGTAATGCACAGATTGGCAAAGAAGAGACATTTAAACCCACGATTGGTAAAGAAAGTCTTCATGAATTAAGTAACGATAATGGTATACGATTGATTACTTTTGCAACCTCAAAGAATTTAATTGTGAAAAGTACCACTTTTCAACATAAAGATATCCATAAATATACCTGGTCTTCTCCAGATGGTAAAACTCATAATCAGATAGATCATATTCTCATTGATAAGAGAAGGCATACTAGTATAATTGACGTTCGTACACATAGAGGTGCTGACTGTGCAAGTGACCATTATTTAGTAATTGCTAAATTAAGAGAAAGACTCTCAGTGATAAATCATAAGCAACAAAATCTAAAAGTTATAAAATTTGATACACGAAAGTTTACTGATGAAAGAATTAAGAAAGATTACCAAATTAAACTGTCAAATAGATTTGATGTTTTGCAGGATTTAAATGATGATGAAAATATAAATGAAACAGACGTAAATAAGAATTGGGAGCACATACGTAATGCAATAGAATCAGCAGCTAAAGAAAGTATAGGATACCATAAACCGAGAAAAAGTAAGCCATGGTTTGATAATGAATGTCATAATCTAATAGAAATAAGAAATCAGGCTAGACTTAGGTGGTTAAATAATTCTGATGATACAAATCTAAACAATTCTAATAGAATAAAGCGAGAAGTTAACCGCACGTTTAGAAGTGAAAAAAGAGATTATTTGAAAAGCAAAATTAACGAAATTGAAACAAACAGCAAAAATAAAAATATCAGAGATTTATATATAGGTGTAAATGAGTTTAGAAAGGGGTGGCAACCTAAAGTAAACTTGATAAAAGATAAAGACGGTGATTTTCTAGCTGACCCAAGCGATATTCTAAATAGATGGAAGAACTACTTTAATGACCTTTTAAATGTCCATATAGGAGATAAATCAGAAGTAAATGAAGTCCACACAGCAGAACCTTTAGTTCCAGAACCTAACTTGATTGAAGTTAAGGATGCTATTAAAAGGCTAAAGAATAACAAAGCACCTGGCATTGATTTAATACCAGCTGAGTTAATTAAATATGGTGGAAATTCATTAATATGTCAAATCATAAATTAATTTGTTTAATATGGAATAAAGAAGAAATCCCTCAACAGTGGAAAGAATCCTTAATTGTTCCTGTGTTTAAAAAAGGTGATAAAATGAACTGCAATAATTGCCGTGGAATTTCTCTACTCTCAACAACATATAAAATATTATCTAACATTCTTTTAACAAGACTAACCCCATATGCTAATGAAATTATACGAGATTATCAATGTGGATTTAAACGTAACAGATCAACTACAACAATCAAATTTTTCACATCAGACAGACACTTGAAAAAAGTGGGAATATAATCAAAATGTCCATCAGCTATTCATTGGTTTCAAAAAAGCATATGATTCGGTCAAAAGAGATAAATTATATAATATATTAGTAGAGTTTGGAATACATAAGAAGCTTGTTGGTATGATAAAAATATGCACGAGTGAAACAGAAAGTAAAATTCGTGTGGGTATTAATATGTCTGACAAATTTACAATTCATGATGAGTTAAATCAAGGAGATGCATTATCTCCATTGCTCTTTAATTTTTCCTTAGAATATGCTGTTAGGAAGGTAAAAGAAACTAAAGAAGGACTAAAATTAAATGGAGTGACTCAGTTGTTAGCATATGCAGATGATGTAGACTTACTGGGGGATGATGTGAATATAATTAAGAATAATGGTAAAATATTTTTCAAAACTGCTAAAGAGATAGGTTTGGAAGTTAACAAAGAGAAAACTAAATATATGCTTACAGGCCGAAACGAAGTGTTAGGTAATAATCAAAATCTAATTATTGATAACAACTCGTTTGAACCAGTTTCCAAATTCAAATACTTAGGAGTAATATTAACAAATGAAAATTATATTAAAGAGGAAATAAAAAGTAGGCTTAATTCAGGAAATGCATGTTACTTCTCTCTTCATAAACTTTTGTCTTCTCGTTTAATATCTAAGAAACTAAAAGTTAAAATATACAAAACAGTAATTTTGCCTGTAGTATTATATGGATGTGAAACTTGGTCCCTTACATTGAAAGAGGAACATAAATTGAGAGTATTTGAAAATAAGATCCTTAGGAAAATCTTTGGACCTAAAAGGGATGAGGAGACAGGTGAGTGGAGAAGGTTACATAATTTAGAACTACATAATTTGTATTCATGTCCAGATATTATTAGAATAATTAAATCAAGAAGACTTAGGTGGGCAGGCCATGTGGCACGAATGGGAGAGGAAAAAGGAGTTTACAGGATTCTTGTTGGGAAACCTAATGGTAAGAGACCTGTAGGAATGCCAAGACGAAGATGGAGAGACAACGTTGAGATGGACCTAAGGGAAATTGGTAGGGATGGAAAAGAGTATATAGAACTTGCTCAAGATAGGGAAAGATGGAAGGCCTGTGTTGCTGCAGCCATGAACCTTCGGGTTTAAGAAGGCTAGGGAGTTAGTTAGTTATGTCATCACTCATGCTCATGGTCACGATTATCCAAAGTAGCAGAAAAGTGATGTAACATAACCTAAGCCAATTAATCCATCTTTCCTACATTTCATAATCATAAGTCGTGCTCATTGTCGCGATTCTTCACAAGTGGCAGAAAAATGATACTATTATAACAAAACAAAACTATAGACACAAGATATGTAACTAATAGTGAGTTCTCACGCTATATGAAGACAAAAAGGAAAGTCTGAAGACGAGAAAATAAGGTTCCTCAACCCAATATGGCCTACCTATGGTTTGCGATTGATGCTACTGGTATACAAAGTCAGAAAGATAAAACTAGTGGCATGATTCAAAAGAGGTAACATTTCTGGACGTTTGCTGAAAGTTAGTCAATTCTAAATAATAACACGGCTGCAAGAAAGATTTTATTAAGAAGTTGCGTTTAGGCCATATTGGGTTCAGATGTACTCAATATGGCCTAATCACACATTTTGTTGTTTCACATAAAAAATGCAACAGAAACTGTAAAGAAAGTAGAACTATGTTGTTTTTATAGGTAGATAAGTATATTGATACACTTATATTCTATTTACATAATGACATGATATTTGCACAAAGAAATAACATTTTTTTCAAACCAATAAACAAGAGAGTGGCACGCCACAATTAGTTGCCATAAGACCATGGATTACATATGACAGTCTGCACAAACGAAAGGTTCTTTATCATCCTTAGTGAGTTCACACACATTCTACGTGAACATAATTGTTACAAATGTCACATTTGCGCATGTCCTTTCGATGTATTCCTGTGTAGGCTATATTGAGTATACCTACATAGTGTCATTTTTCCTTCGTTATAAACAGTGCTATAGATTAAAGTCTAAACTATGTACATTGTTGTAAGGTACAAATTGTCAGTTATCATAATATGTACTAGAGATATAAATACCTATCACTTGGAAGATGTAGTAATTAATAACTTCCATATGCAATATTAGATCAAGTAGAACACAATCACGAAGTTCAGCTATTTCGCTTCTTTGTCTTCAAGATACTGTACTATAGGTACAGCCAACAGGTTCAGTCACGTCATTCGGACAGTCTAAATGACATACTAACGTCATTTGTTGAATTAACCATGTAATATTTGGGAACAGCAAATAGGCCATATTGGGTACTAGCCCATATTGAGTTCAGGCACCTTAGTTTCAAATATGAAGAAAGTTGGTGCGATTATAGTTCAACCAAATCGTTAAAGTTTAAAGGGAAACGCTTTCTGTTTCCGTAAGGGATTTGTTCGCTAACCTTGTCAAGACGCAGAGGACATCACGGTTAATACTGTTTGCTCACTGAGGTCACGTTTCAATGCAACGGCTCTTCTAATATAAAACCCTGATATTTTTCCTGCACAACTGTGCAACACGGATTAATATTAGCTGTCGACACATTTACTGTTGGAAAACAACATCATCTTTAATTCATTACGAACAGACTGTGTGACCAATTAATGAAGAGGCTGTCCTCTTTAGTGTGGACATCCGTGGACATGACTTACAAAGCATTAATGCAATAAACAACAACAAAAAGATATGTAGCATAAGTAACTATGTGACACTACATCGATGATATATGGTAAAGGTAAGTTCGCTGTGAACTTTGCACCATGCCATGAAGCATATATGGGGGTATGTGGGGGTACGATCCCACACATGCTATCGATCTCGGCCATGCTGGAGGTGATGTGATCAGCACCACGCTCCGGCAGTTTTTACCCCTAGGTACCCATTTAGTTGACGCTGGGTGAGCCTCAGAGCTGCTTTATGCTGGGAGAAGGCTGGAAAATGTCTACATTCGATCACCCAATCCGGGAATGAAGCGCAGATCTCCCGCGTGGCAGACAGACGCCTTATCGACTAGCCCACCGTGACTCCGCATAATATGTTGGGAAAATAATACTCTGCAACATCACCATTCCAGCGTTTCATACTATTGTCATAGCTCAATATCGCATTAGAATGTTATCCGACAGAAAATAAAATGTCAGTGGCAACCATTAATTTGTACATACAAGTACTGTAGCATGAGACATGGACGAACACACTGGTAAGAAAAGTAGATCGTTCTACAAGCCAGGGATTTTTCCTTCCGCCTTTATAATCCTTCCCGACTTTGTCCTTCTAAATTCGTGAAATCTTGGAACTGCTAGTTCACGTAAGAGTGCATATTTAAAAGTAAAATGTTCTACTGCACACTTTGGTGATATAGTTATCTCAATAACGCGACTTTCAATTGTCATCTATTAAATACGAGGTTAATTAAAAAATAAATTGAGCTTCCTAAATACGACACCAGTGTATCTTTACTCGCTATTCGGCTTCTAGCGCTGCGTAGTGGGATTCTCCAGAAGCAATATTCAGTTTGCCGTGTCAATCTATGTTGTATTATTTCCAGTCTGGAAGCGTTCCATACTTGCAACTATTTTCTAAAGCCTGAAACATGGCCAAACAGAACATGCTCCAGCGCTCCTTTTTCAAGATTGTTTTCGAAATATAAAACAACTTTTGTACGCCAGCCCTCCTATTCTCCTGATTTGGCACCTGCGGATTTGTTTATGTTTCAGAGGATGGCACCCACTTTGGAAGCGCAAAACGCGTAGCACTTAGAGCGGTGTCCGATTAATACAGACCTCATATTTTAGAGTCACATCCCTGCCTGTGCTATTGGCAGATGATAGAGCCATCTCGCGGGCAACTCAATTATTAAACAGCTTCCTGGGAACGGGGGAGGTTTCGGGGGAAGATCCTCGCGTGTTCGGATGAAGACACAAAGTTTGGAAGCTCTCTCCAGGAGCCACGATCCGTGAGACGACATCACCTGGCACCGGATCAAAACTTTGCTCCGAACTACGAACTTTTACGTTTCTTGCTTACAGTAGCGCGAGGCAGGCAGGGGTTCGAATACGAGAATGAGGGAACAACTTCACAAGTCGAACGCCAGAAGGTGGATGGGCATTAAGGCTCTTTATCTGTTGAGGCACATTTGCTGAAACGTTGATGCACAGTTGTTCCTCGTCTTTGATCTTGTCCTTTCACTCCTTGGTTTACACGAGCTGGGTGTAGAATAGTAGGAACACAACATGATTACCGCGTGCATTTGGCTCAGGACGGCTGGTCTGACCTATAACTTCCCTATATATTATACCTAGTATTTCTAGGAGGAATATTAGTCCTTTATATTTATACAACGAGACTTACACCAAATGAAATATTTAAATTAAGAGTAAAAATATTAATAATAAATGTAATTCCAGTATTAATATTATTATTATATATACTAATAGACCCATTACTAATTCCGTCTATATTACGAAATATAGATACTAGTACAACATGAAGTAATACAACCCCATTACTAGGAATAAAATTATATAATGAATCTATTATATTAATAACTATCATAACAGTAGCGTATCTATTCATTACATTAATTGCATTTGTAAAAATTACCAGACTATCACAAGGACCTCTAAAAATAATTAAATAATTACAAATGACAAAGCCAATACGAATTTATCACCCCTTATTTAAAATTGCGAACAATACATGATCATACATGTCAGCATACTGTTGCCTTAGCGGTAAAATTTCATCACTTACCGGCTGTCTTTATGATCAGGACATGAAACTCCTGTTGATTTAGAATGCTTTGGTCAGCGGAAGAGAAGCCAGAAAGGTGGAATATAGACCATGAGGTTATCGGCAAGACAGACACGATAATCAGCACGGGGTCTGAGTGATTTCCAGAGCCAGCAGCATTTCTGTCCGAGTCTGGAAGCAACCTGGGAGTGGACAGCCACGGGCAGCTGTACAGCGGAGGACGAGAGCGCGCCAACCAGGGACCAGCAACGTTGATCAGATCAGTGTGGAGGCATTCGTTTGGCTCTCTCCGTTATTCCTTACACCTTGGTGAGAAACTGGCCACACGAGCCGAAACCCTGCACGTAGTTTGAGCTTCTTTTGACTCACAAGATCTCAGTGTGCCTAGAAAAACTGAATCACGCAACAAAACACAAACACGAATACTTACAATTGGACCACCCAACTATACTCTGTACAGCAAGGCTGCGCATTTCAGAGAATGGGAGATTGCGAGTTTGGCGGAGAGAAACAGTGCTCGCTTCTGCAAATGGTTGGTAGCCATTACCACGAGTTCATTGGCGGAGACTTATTGAGTCACTACTTGTGCAAATACTTGTTTACGTTCGATTGCTCTGGAGATACTCGGAATATAGTGTAATTGTCTAGTTTTATTTCACCTAACAGTTAAGATGAGAACATAATAAATGTACACAAAGTTTTAGGACAAAGACATTTTATACTAGGCAACCCAATTTACTCAAGGCGTGTATAGTTAGGCTCAATGTCAGGGTTGCCACATGCAGAATAGATATTTATGAAATACGCGAAAGAAATAAAAAAAAGTATTATTGTATAAAAATATAAAAATATCACTATTATATCGCAAATGACAAAATTCTTTCTGAAAGAAAAAAATAGGTTTTCTAGCATTTCATCGCTGATGAGTCTACAGAAAGAAAAAGAGGTGAGAGGAAACGAAAGGTGGCAAAGGAGAGAAGAAAGAGAAAGCGAAAGGAGAAGAGGAAAAGTAGAGGTGAAAAGAAAGAGGATACACGAAGAGAGGACAAGTAGTGAGAAGAAAGGAAAAAGATTCGACGAGAGATGAGGAAAATGGAGCAAAGAAGAGAAGAGAGGAGGAAAACGAAAGGAGAGGAGAGGAGAGAAGGGGTGGAGACGAGAAGGGGGAGTAGAGAGTAGAGTTAATGAGGGAAAAAGAAGAACGAAAAAGAATAGAAAAAGAGTGCATTGGAGTGGGAAATCGAAGGGAGGAGAGGAGATAAGAGGAGTGGAGAAGAGTGGGATGGCGTATAGATGCGAGAAAATTAGGGAAGGCGATATGAGATAAAAGCAGAGAAGAAACGGAGGTGAGAGGAGAAGGTGAAAAGAAGTACAAAAGGGACTGGAGACAAAAGGGGAGAAGAGGTAGTTGCAGAAAATATCGTCTCGACGTCAAGAATAGATGCATTGATCAAATTATCGACATGAAACATTCAATAACATTTTAAAATGTATTAGAGAATGTAGTAGATCGGTGCAAAATTCCATTTGGCTGAATACAGAGCAAGAAAAACCTTCCACGTAAGATCTTGATTTTACCTGCGATTATAACACTAAAAATATGAATGTAATTTTAATATATATAAGAATTGTCCAATTTTTCTCGATTCATTGAAATGGAGATTTTGTAATTTAATATCTCCCCTGCCCCCATCGTTAATTCCAAACTGAATCATTCCGTTTCAGACGGCGTGGACAATGAACGGGGGGGGGGGGGGGTGAACCTACCACCATCAAGTTGACAATCTACAACGGTAACCACTACCCAACAAGCTTTCGCTCCTGAAAGCAGGTAGAAGGAGCTGCCCAATATAAAGTGTAGATGCAACTCTCCTCCTACATGTAATGTGCAAAGAATACTTGTTTGTAACAAAGAAAACGAAGGTAGTACGAATCGGCACAAACATTTAATGGAGAATTACACATGATGAAAACTTTTCAGTCGATATTTGCATTGAACTCGAGTGGGAAAATGGATAAAATTAGTATGTCTTGAATTGCCACAAATATAAATAGTTATTTCATTAATATTTGTCAATGTCTTTGAAGCAGTACACAATTATTGTTAGAGTATCATTATTCACGATCTTATACATGAAAATATCCTTTTGAACGTGTGTCAATTCATTTTTCTTATATATATAAATTCCAGATGCAAAACAATGTAACGACTTTACTCTGCTAATACAAATAATGTCACCATACTCTTTATTAATAAAAATATACGTAATTTAAAAAAGAGAACACCTCGTAAGTAGAATCGAACCTGGGACCACTAGCAGCCCAATAGAGAACTCTAATCACTACACCAAGGCCCATTCCTCCCGTTGTAACAACAATTTTTAAGTATTCTGTCTCTCCAATATTGTAACTGTCGTTGGGTATACATGTAGTTGAACTGTTAATTTAGTTTTGAATTTGCTTTCTTGTAGTATAGCAGCTATCTTCGAGAAATAATTTTCGAAGTGATGATGAAAATCGAGAATATTGGTAGTTGTGAAAATACGAAATATTTCTTCCTGCGAGTTATTTCTTCCAACTTATTATTGTGATTAGACATTATTAATGGAAAATATCTAGAGGCTTGAACATTGCAGGAAGATGTTGTCTTCCTGTGATACTGCAACTAACGAAATGCTTGTTTACTGACGCAGTCTCGTGTCCAGAACATGAAATGTACGTATTTGCTGTTGCGTAAGGTATCACGAAATAATTACACCGCTTTCGAACTGCCAAATGTACGAAACGTTATAAGTAAACAGGCGGAAAATTGTATTAATAAAATCGCGTCACATTTGAGTGTTAATCAAGAGGTAGATGAAGCTGACCAATGTGAAATGTAGATGCAGACCGTTATATGTAGATGCAGACAACATATACTGGGTTATCCATTTGGGTATGGACAAAATAAAACATTAATAGAAACGTAAATGTGATAGTAGGAAAATTTTCGTGTTGGTTTGATTTGGCGTTTAAAGTTCACTTTGTGCACAGTAAGGCTAATCGGGACTGGACCTACAGTTTAAAGTGGGATCCGAACCACTATGTGCCTCCTCCGGGTATCGAACCCGGGACCCCTTGATTACAAGGCAACGACGCTACCACTGCGCTGTCGGGGAGGCCCATTTTCGTGTTGGTGTTTTCGTGCGTGAAACATGGGAGTTTTGCTGTAGTTTGTTGACAACAATGAGGTTTGAACTGATACGTTATTGTTAAAATGGCGTTTACGAACCAGTAACGGGCTAAATGTGTCCTTTGGTATGCTAAGTGTGAGAGTGTTACACAAGTCCAACTGGAATTTCGTCGTCAGTATGGTGTGCGTAAAGAAACGAAATACGATTCCATATTGTTGTGGTATGGAACAATTGAAAAAACACAGACAGAATCACCCCAGAGATGTTATAGCAGACGTGAAATGAATGGAAACACCGTTATGAGTTGTGCAGAGTTCGCTATGGAGGCCATGTAGAAAACTGAAAACTGTACCATACTGTTAGTAGTGTATAAAGATAAAAACTCCCACCTTTCAGTCTTTTGTATACAATATTTCAGGTAATTACATTCGACCAAAAAAAATCACATCCATTTTATTTTATCCATACCCAAACGGTATTTTCATCTTTTACCACTGACTCAATACCGAAAGGCCTAGAATTTATACCATACTGATGGACCCAGGCTTGAAACGAGGTACTACAAGAGATTTTTTCTGGGGTTGGTTCAACCTCAAAACAACTTCACGATATACTACGAGGAAGAGAACTTGATATTTGAATGTCCTTTCAAAGCAACGCTCCCTCACGCTTCCATAAAAGCATGATCCATTCCCTCAAAAGGCCAGACGATGAGAGGATGCGCGCGAACTGTTGAACCTCTTGTTCCCAACGCATGACAACTTTCTCTTTCCAAAACCACAGTCGCCATAATCACGAATTTTGGCAGAGATTCTACGTCGACATTTCTGACGAATGACAGCCTCGGTCAGATACAAACCAATAGCGCGACATATGTGGTTGTCAACCCCCTGAGCCTAATTAGGTGGCGGCTTTTCAATCTGCATAGAGGGAAATTAATAGTTCGGAGATGGTAGAAACCACCTTAATTAGAGAGAGAGCGGTGCTTCCATTCTGCTGACAAGCCTTTCAACCACTGGATGTCAAAGCGGGACGGACTCATCTGAAGGTGACAGCGAGAGTACAGTAGCCTCGCCAGATAATTTTGTGTGTTTGTATATATCCGTGGGCACAAGGGTCGACAGAATAGTATCAGAACATCCTTATTGCTCGAAGAGGAAATTGTTAGCTGGGAATGTTTGCTTGAACCTTGGGGCTAACTGAGGAGGATGAACTTATGTTGTAATATGGGAACAAGGGAGCAGCTGGGGAACGCTTTGCATACATTTTCATACCTGCACCCTCCTCGTCCATTACGGGTACTAAAGCGTTGCTTTGCTCAGTATGTTAAAACTTTAATATAGATTAACTAAGTTGTCAAAATGCTTATTGATTAATTGATTTAAAATTGATGGGTGCATCGCCCACTTAAAAGTTTATAACAAGGATGTAAGAAGCTCCTTGAGAAATGTTAAAACTGAAATGTTGTAAACGGACCTACACCAGACAAACACAACACATCAGAAACTAAGAATAAACTAAAAACATCCCCACAGGCAGGGAATGGGCTAAAAAGCTAAAAACATTTGTTAGAACACTGTCGTCATCTCCAAACAGGGATGACAAACAATTGGGCAGATTAAATGCCTGCCTGAGGAAAACAAAATCGGCGCATTCAATAAGAATGTATCGAACACTTATGACGACATTACAGATGACACATTGGTAGGTCCAGCTCTTGTAGCAAGTGACCATGGGTGAGACTGCTGCGTCCAATACATATTCCAGTGTTTTGAAAATTTATTATGCAAGCTCGTAGCTAGTTTCGCACTGCCGATAATCTCTTAAGTGTCCCGGCGCTCGGATATCTATAAAATTACATTACAAAGAGAATGAAATAAATACAGTTTGGTGCCAGTTTGTAACCGCCTGTCTCACAACAACCGAATTATTTCGTTTCCAATAAAATCATTGGGAAATCGGAATGTTCTTATTACCTTACTAAATACTCGTTCGGTGTGAACATGCCCTTGAAAGAAATCTAAACTATCCTGTTTAGATTCTTTGTACACCTAAGTACGGTAGTAATCTGATCGATCCATAAATCTAATCGCTCTCTATCTTTCCGACAGAAATAATAAGGATTTTCATAACTTTCAAATTCACACCATCAATGTTCATTTGTTTCTGGTGTCACTCGCTGAAGCATGTGGTCGGTCAATTCATATTGTATAGAAAAACATTCCAATGGACGATCCTTCAATACCGTGGAACTTGATTTAAGTATAATCAATAATTTGCATTGATTGATGTAAGTACATATTTTATGATTAATTAACACCAGAGTTCTTATCTTAATTTTACAATATTTAATTATTTCTTGATTTCTGTAGAGAACTTATTCTTTGTCCGTTATTAGAACAAAGTTAGTGTAAAATTTATGCATGGCTTGTGCAAAATCCATTTGGTTATTGAAATAGCAGCTGCGCAGGAATCTTATTTGTAGGAATATAAATCATATGGCAAAACCATACACCACCCAATGTAGCTGCTATATTGAAGTTATGTAATATATATATATATAAATATATATATATATATATATATATGTGTGTGTGTGTGTGTGTGTGTAATATTAGTCGTAGCTGTGCAGCTATGGCAAATATATCTACCTAATTTACAACTAATATATTGACCTGCCACGTGCTTCTGCACACGTTTAAAGGTGCACAGTCAGTTGCATTGTTGCTGCGTGAAGTTAGCTCAGCATTTTGTTTGCAGCAAAGAGAAGAAGTGTTTCGTTTTTTGTTGTCTGAAATCGTATTAGGGCCCGAAATCCATCGAAGACTGTGAACATTCAAACAGGGGTTTGCTGCACTGGGATGTGTAAGAATTGATTGATTGAATTTGAAATGTTGGGTACGTCAGCACCCGTCACATTATACGGCGTCCAGCCCCTTAGCATAATTAAAATATAGCTAATATAACATAACTGTAATGTCGAGGCACTAAAATATTCTTACTTGGGTTAAAAGCTGAGGCTGTAAAGGGGCACTCAGCACACATAAGGACAAAACACAGGACAACACAAACATAGCCCTACGAGGATTATACTGGTCGTAGATCCAGACGCCAGACCCTCGTTAGTCTACAAAATACAGTCGAGTGTACTACGTGGAAGCACACCTTACATCCATGGTGTGTACGAATGAATTGAAAAGTTTAAAGAAAACGGTCGAGCAAGTGTATGTGAGACATTTTATTGTATTGACTTGTAATAAGGAACTTGGAAATAGAATAGTATTTCACATAATTCAGTGAGTTACCCTGTAGCACGACACGTGTACAAACATAGATAACTATTTTCTTGGAATGGGTTGTCATTATTATATGATTTAGACATATTTATATATATATATATATATATATATATATATGAGAAAACCTGGATTAAATTGACAAAAATGCATAGAGAATATATTCCAGGTGACCTTAAAACGAATGGCAGACACTCGAAATCCTCTTAGGGTATTCGCAAGGAGCTTTCCCAGCGATACAGGAGGAGGGACATCGAAGGTGTTCCTTCTCGTCGCCCTTCCAAACACAAATCAAGCTCGATTCCAAGTTTTGGGAAGGCTCTTCCCAGATAGCCCCCTCCGGGGAAAAAACAGCAGGAAGGGGTGCTGCATCATTTAGGAGGGTTCTTGATATAAACAGCTGCCTGTCGAAATGGAGACACTTTCCTGGAAACAAGGGAAATTAATTAAACTTAGCCTCGGAGAAGTCATTCGGAGAAGGCTTATTTGGTAGAGAAGGAGAGGGGAGCGCTCAGTGACGTGATCTTCGCGGCTGCCCTCCTTCCCACTCAAATGCGGCCTTGACTTCACGGAAATTCGTAATTGATGACGAGAAGCCGAGAGCGGTTCATGATTTGTTTAGCCGGAAGGACCAACATACATTTGCATATCTAGTACCTGCTGGTAACGATCCTTTATCTTATGCAACCAAATCTACAGTACTTAAAGATGTGTTGCATAACTTCTAGGAGTGCTGTAAAAATCTTGCACCTCAATTTTCTACTTTATTTTATGGGTAGATTTAAAGAATGCCACCACAGACAAATTTGTCTGTGTTGCTACATTGAAATATATAGCAGAACATTTGTACAGCGAACGGCAAAGACAATATTAGGCAAATTGTCCATTGCAATTTTCATTATTTTTTGATTCCACATTCTGTGTTGTTTAAAATAATGGAATTAGGTTGTTTCGACGTTATTGACGTTCTTGTTTCAATTCCTTATCGTCACTGTGTGGACCAGAAACTGAATGAAAATAGCGTTGGAGAATTCGTCTACTGTTTCTTTTGCTGTTGGGAGTACAGCGTGTACTGCTTAGAGGGATCGAGAAATAATTGATAATTTGAAGTGTAAATAATGGTATATTAACACACCTTTCTACATACCTTGATATAGAAAATCTCTGAGCTTAGAAATTATGTTCAATTCAACTCTATGTGTGCGCCTTGAGTTGCCCTGCTGACTTCTAAACGGTTCGCATTTCTATCGTCTCGTCGCGTGTGTGTTGCTCTCCTCAATAGTGCCACGCTTGTTCCCGCATTGCACATTGTATGTACACATTACACGCATATTCACTATTTGGTGTGTAGACTCGGGGAATTTTTGTATGTTGTAAAATGATAATCATAATATCTTCCTCTGTTTTGAAACGGTGAGTATTTATTTCTTGATCGCTCTAAGCGAAACATGCAGTATAATGTGTCTATTACAAAACAAATGTAATTATTACATTTATTACAAACAAATAACTGCAATTTGAGGTACAATTTTTGGGGGGAGAATGTTCATATTGTACCTGATTGCATTGGGTGTTTTCAATGTATAATAACCAAAGAAAACAACGCCGCACCAGTCGACCTTGCAACATCGACACATCCAGTCGGTTCGAATTATTGCTGCCTGCCCTATTCCTGAACTAATCTGCACAATATATCTCTTGATAACACCTTCGTATAATGGAAAAATGTTGACAGATTGAATATTTAGATTATGTTGATGACGGGATTTACATTCGCTGACCGGAGAGATATCCAATCATATTCGTCTCTTCCGTAAATCCAACCAATTCGTATAAACCAAGCGAAGCAGACATCAGTAGAGCCAATTGACGCAAACAATGGCACCTTTTTATGCTATGCAGGTAAATTCGACGTTGAAACTAGAGTTTTTATTACAAATCCGATACTAACGATATATGCTGATGTGGAAGAGGGTGAATGAGTTCGTAATGACCTGTTTGACAGCCGAGGGTTCATCGACGCTACAACAAAAGCCGATTCTCTCAAGTGTGTTTTGTGATGCTTTGTTTAGTCTCGGAAGCATCAGAAAATTTTACACATTGTCTGCTTGCCTCCATTTAAAGGAGAATTTTAATGGATTGAACTGAATTAACATATTTCGAATTTTGGAAATATAATCATATTGCTTAAACAGTTGCTGCCAGTTTAAAATACAAAATAGAGTTACGTTTTATTGTGTAACTGCTTTTTGAATGATAATTATTTTAAATAGATAAGGCACTGCTAAGCAAACACCGGTCTGTTGGGTTCTCGTGTCATTCGACGATATTTTAAGGACTATTACAACAAAAACTAACATGTTATGACTTAAGAAATTATCAAATATTATATTGTCGGAGTATTATTTATTAGTTCGTGTGTGTACTCTCATAGGCCAGAAATAGCTATCGGATGATTTGTCTGGATCCAATGAACTAGGCGACAAGTAGTAGCATTACCTCACTGCAAGTGAGCACCATTTATACGTAGAAAAGCCTTCCACGTTTATACATGCTTGTCATTGAATTGTCAATCAAAAGTGTACTAGGGGTTTACAGATATTATTGCAATTTTGATGCCTGTTCTTTGTTAGTGATAATATACTTTGTTTTTCTATCTATAAAGGAACTGAAACAAGATTAGTATTTATCATACAGGTCTGTCTTTTGTGAAGTGGTATGTGCTAGTGTATGTTCACATCTATTCCTGTGTTATGAAGACGTGAAAATGTGTATCAGTTCCTTCTGAAATCGTGGATGTTCTTATCTACTCTATGTTAGTATGTATGTACGTTTCGTATTAACCATGTCCTTTTTAAAGTCTATACAACCATCTATCTTCAATTGATCTTGATCCTGAAAACTTTTCTATCAGGAACAAGGCTTGCGTTTATTAGTTGTTTCTCTTAATCTCAGTTTAACAAGGTTGATTGTGCCACTTTTGGCTAATTTGCGAGGATGAATGATAACATGATGAAATTGATGAATGGACACTCACAAACATCCATGTCCAGGCGAGGATTCGAACCCGGAACCCCTGCCGTTGTAGCACGATGTTATAGCCACTCCGCCACTGGGGCCTGCTACAGTACTTAAAGGTGTGTTGCATACCTTCTAGGGGTGCTGCAAAAATCTTGCACCTCAATTTTCTACAGTACTTTTTATTACGGGTAGACTTAGAGATTGCCACGTTGAAATATATAGCAGACCAGTTGTACAGTCAACGGCAAAGACAATATTAGGAAAATTGTTATTCGCTATTTTCATTATTTTTCATTTCACATTCTGTGTTGTTTAAAAGAATGGAATTAGGTTGTTTCGAAGCATTATATTTCACACGATTTTGCAGACATTGTTTTCGTGTATGAATTTCTCCTTGCATTGAAATCAGATAAATAATCAAGTCTGAGCATCTTGTATTCAAAAGTGCCCGGGTTCGATACCCTGTGTCAGCACGTAATGGACACTTACTTCACACATCACTAAAGTAAATATAGATTTGTCACGATAGCTTAAAAGTTTAAAGTAGTATATTTCTACTTTTGCGTTGTTATTTTCATAATTATTATGTACACATTGTTACATTTAAAAGACTCTGGTAAGAATTTAATGTATCTTAACGCTGCTGCGTGTAACATGTATCCTCAAACGGAACTCGCACGTCTATCGTAAAACATTTGACGGAGAACGGTGTGCAAATAGCACCGAAGAGAACGTGGATCGTTTATTCTCATTCTCCAACTGTGCATGTGCATAATGGTTTCCTTCCGTGAACTCTCCCCTTCCACCAAAGCGTGACAGTTGCCTTGGGAAGGGGAGGGGAAGGGGGCATCGAAAACAACAACATGGAAATCCCCCGCGTCAAGAGATAACGCCATCGCTATGTTTCCTGTTCCGTGCAATTCGCAATATACACACACGCAGTAAACACAAGATCTATACCTTCTTCGCGACACACACACACACATATATAACATAATCGTTACCCCAGACACGCACATGTCGAGATCACATTCCTTTAATTATAAACTGCGACTGAAAGACTTGGGACCAAAATCTGCAACTCTAGTTTCCATTTCGTAACAAGTGGCCAGTACCTTAATAGTAATTGCCGAATTTTCGTCACATATTCATATTTACACACGTCGAAGTAGCATTTATAATGTACGTCCGTATCTGATATGGAAACCATGACCGTCCACATTACAGTCAGGCGTACTAAGTTCTCTATGTCTAGAGATACTCATTTATAAATGTGCTTATCTACAGGAAAATACACTATTGATGATGACCTTCTGGTGGAATTTGACCCAGACTCCTTAGTATCAATACACGGATGACGTATGCCGTATTATATTACTAACGTAATCGCCTTGTAATCAAGGGGTCCCGGGTTCGATACCCGATGGAAGCATCCCACTTTAAACTGTAGGTTCAGTCCCGATTAGCCTTACTGTGCATAAACAGACTCAAACAAACAAACAAAAACTTCGCACCTCTTCTGAGCTTGAGATAATCACATTTCCATTATGAAATGAATTTGAATTTCATTCGTAGCTGTCAAACTTCAAGACCGTATCTTGATAACTCAACTAGAACCCTTTTTCTTCAAAAACACAAAAGTTGCTGACCAAGGCAGTTTATTAAGATTTAAGAACACTTTACATGTAACCTTTCTAACCTCTATCAGGGTCTTCGTATGACGAGGAAGGGTCTTGAGGGTAGAAATGTTACATGTAAAGTGTTTTTAAATCTTAATAAACTGCCTTGGTCAGAAACTTTTGTCTTTAATATGGAAACAAGGCTTAATTACATTACCTTTTATTCATCATATATCGGGACACTTGGTTCATGATGCCCCATCTGTATTGTTTTCAGATAGCTGTTTCACACTTACCCTTTACACACACACACAGTTGCACATATATATGCATATGCAGGGTGGTGCAAAAGTAGGTTGACAGTTTTTCTTTTGTGTTTTACATGCTGGTGATTCGTAATGGCGGGCAACCTGACAGTCCAGGACAGAAAGTGGATCCTGAGGAATTGCTGGAAATCTAAAAATGCAGAAACGGTGCTCCAAAATTGGAGAGAACCTTCCACATTATAACAATAATACTGTCAACCTACTTTCGCACCACCCTGTATATATATTTATTTGCAGAAGTGATGTTCATACCCTTAAAAATACCCCATTCACAAAGAAAATTGAAGACAAAATATATTTTAAAGCAAAGCGGTACAATTAACATTTGAAAATATGGTAAGAAAAAATACCCTTTAGGGGAAGGGTACAGGTTGCAGGGTCACGATGCTGGCCACACCATCCTACTGTAGCAGAGATCAAGGGTTTATTGGGAGCTACCTTCATGGTTCGGTACAATACTCAGATATCTTATTGATGCTTTGTTTCTGTTTGTATTTTGATTACTTTATGTCGCTTTCCTGCACCTAGGAAGTCGTGACGATGATGATGAATAACTGAGGAATGAAATAGATGATGAAACAAACACATCCAAGATTCGAACCTCAGTATTCGAATCCTTTGTGTGCTTGTGCTTTAGACTCGGGAATATTCACTCGTCCCAAAGCACGGTGGTTCTCTTGTCTAATTAAAAGCTTCCCACCGCCTGCACATGCAGTGCCGTTCTTTTCCCGAGCGGAAAAGAAATCGAACTAACTCTCGGGGCCATGAATGAGGACACGACAAGGCTATTAGTGCGTGAACCCGGTCCATCATTTGCAGGCTCACGGAGACTACAATGGCTCACAAGAGCCTATTACGCAAAGCAATTAGCAACGTCGCACGCACTAGCACTGTAAGATCCATTAAGCACCGCACGCACAGCTTGTCGCTTCAGAAACGTCAGACGTCGTGCATGTTTGGGTGTGGCTGAACAGGTGTCGTGAACCAAAGTATTTTCCTCTACCCCTCACCCCCTTATCCCACACCCAGCAAATGAAATGAGCCTAATAAAAGGTGAGGAGAGTAAGATTGCAAACCTGGATTCTTTTTAATGGAGAAAGCACGCTAGAAAATTACGACCGTCTCATCCCTTCGAAGCGCGATACGTTAATAGTTGGCAGACATATCCTTGAGACTGCAGGCACACCCTTGAATATAAATACCCTAGAGATATTTCAGATACGAGGGCACCTATTATTTCTCTTTTCTTGTTCCATTCTTGCACATAGGGTTTACAAATTCGCGATATTTCAACATAGAATATTTGTTCATCCACGCATATTTTTCAGCGCAAATTAAGTGTCTCGATATCTCCAGGAAAATGAGGTAGTAAGTGCGTGAGACATCTCTTGCTCTGAGAAACTCTTTCCACCCATCTGTCGACAAAGCTTCATTCGTAAATTTGCTGGAGTGGTAGGCATTCAAACCGATATTGAATATTCATTCGTCGATAACAATAAATGAACTTGTAGCTTCCAGAGGGGATTTAATAATTTGTAAAAATACATTTTGCCCCTCACTTAACCAGAACCACAACTTTGCGGATGTTTCGTAAATAAATAAAAATTTGACTCTCGTCTGAATTTCAACTGGCATGTTCTACAAGCTCTTAAAAGCTGGAGCTATTCTGAGCAACATAGTATGTTCATGTTCACATTCAAAGTGCATATCTCTAAGTGTAACGTTATTCAAACTAAAAGTTATATCAATATTAGAATAGTAACTGTTGTTTAGAACTGGAATTCCACTAAGGGTAATACTCAACTTTTACAGTTGCCTCCTCCATGGAGCAGTGGTAGTGTAATCAAGGAGTTCCGGGTTCGATACCCGGTGGAGGCACATAGTGGTTCGGATCCCAAATTAAACTGTAAGTCCAGTCCCGATTAGCCTTACCATGCATAAAGTGGACTTAAAACACCAACTCAATCAACTCTTACAGAGTGTACAGAAAACGCTAGTTAGATTGATTTATTTTCAATTTAAATTAATTCGTCTCTATTATGACTATGAAAATATATTACATATATTAAATCTCAGGTCATTAGCAGATTGAAGAAGTAATCTTGAAATCAACTTTATAGTTTTACATGTCCACCCCCTTCCCACTCCAACCCCTAGGGGTGTCTTGGAGTTGAATGGCATAGGGAGTGTCACTATTCATCTTAGCGACCCCGAAAACTATGGTTTCCACACTAATATAGGTCGTTTTCGATTATTTTCACATGTCACCCCTTCCCACCCCACCCCTAGGGGTACCAGGTGTGTATTACCACCATAGTATTTCTTTACAGATTGCAAGTGATAAGTGTACCAAGTTTGGTTGAAATCGCTCCAGGCGTTCGAGAGTTATGCCGGAACAAACATACATACACACATACACACATATTTATATATATAGATATTTTGAATTGCAAATATCATGCCCCAATATTCTTATGAAATTGGGCCTAAAAACCCTTGTAGATTGTGTTCGAAATTATAGAGTAGTAACAGTAATGCATAAAAGTAATGGGAATGAATCATTTTTACATAATCTAATAACTCAATATAATGTCACCAAGAATAACTGAATGTATACGTGTTTTGTTTTGATTTTCTGTTTTTTATATATGTCTTTAGGATTGGATTATTTTATATTACTGTTCAGACTTTTATTTCTTTCGTGTCCTTGTCAAACATTTTGTATTTTAATCTTACGTTCATTTTCTCTTTTACTGTGTGATATTTGATTATGCTTGTACGTGTAAAAGTGTTGTACTTTGAAATTTTCTGCGTACTGCACTATAAATACTGTTTGGAATATATAAATAAATATATAACAATGGTTACATTTTGTAATTTTGAACTTCTTTTCAAGCTGTCCTGTAACTTTTGTTTCGCTTGTAAGGTTTTCATTTCACTCAACCTCGAACATCAGAGAATCTATGGGTATTGTGTATCTCAAATTGTACATCAACGTCATAAAGTACATATTTTCAAATCGTATCATAGAACGTATTGAGAATCGAATCGAGCACCGAGGCCCAGCCCGAGGGAACCTACTCTACGATGTTGAGGTAAAGATGTTAAGCTGGAAGTTTCAAATTACGGTTAAATCCAGAGCTTATATTACCTAAGAGATAAGTCTAGTCTATCTTACAAAAACTAGAAAAGTTACTAAGCAATTCTCCTTTATAGTCGTAGTGTGTAACTTAATACCGCTTGCTGCTAGTTTTTTGCCTACATTGTCATATCCTCAAACCATACCACGGACAATATGCAAAAAGTAACTTCAGGATAGGCAAATTAAATAATCAGAATGAATCATAAAAATATACTGAACAATATGAATAATTCAAATAGTAATCTCCTTGCCCTTTATTTCTCAATGAATGCATGTCGGAGGCGCACACACTACCAGCTCTAAACTAAACAAGATTTTTGAACACAGTATATACACCATGCATAATGTTATTGCAACCTGTTGGTTGATGTAATTAATGCCACTTATATGCACCATTTTGTTTAGCGAGACCTGGAGGTTACAGGTCGAGTGGGTGATGGGAGGGAAGGATAGTGATCTTCCTTAAAGGTTCCATAACAGAATTCGCCTAGAGCGACTTAAGACTACTACAGCCTTTCACGTTAATGTACATGCTACAGACTAAAACTGTAAACACAAGAGCGCACTGATTTATATTCATTATTTTAACTAGGGCTCGAACTTTATGTTATAATATATTTTTTATTTGGCATCGTATCGTATACTGGAGTGAGATCTCTACGTGTCTGATGAAAATCATCTGAAATAGACAAAGTTGATAAGGCATATTTTGACATATTTTACCAATTTCGCGTTTTTACAACATATTTCTTCAATTTTCTCGTAATAAGACATATTTCTGTATAATTTCGTAATTGTCTTGCATGTAATCGGTTATTTTATAATTTACTCTTCGTACCTTTAGAGCAACGGATAGTTTATATTATCAATGGCAGGATAAGGAAATTATGGATTCAGGAATTAAGAGCAGATGCCATTTTTTAAAGCGAACTACAAATGAAACTTAGGACAGTTGCAGAGAACCTCACACTATTTTCAGTATTTCCCCACTACATTCGTCGGTTAAAGGAATTCTGACTTCATTTAATACCCCCCACCCCCATCCTAGTCGATCTTTCATGGAAGACTTCCCATGTAAAGAGAAATTTGAAAGTATTTTTGGCTTTACTTGGGATACTTCTGCATTTTCCTGACATATTTTTAATTGTTAAGACATATTTTTCAATTTTCATGACATAATTACATACATACTTTAGTTTTGTAGGACATAAATTTCCGGGCCCTAATTATAATCATTCTCTCACATTTTGAAATTCGAACAGCAAAATTTAGTATCGATTCCCAGCCCTTGGGGGTTCTCTGAGAAGTTAGGACTCAAGAAGGGCTGCTAAACAGTTTGACGACGATGCTAGTGGTGTGGGGAAGATATATGTGCCAGGGCTTTGGCAGGGGCTGATAGAAGAGCATCACTCTCCCTTAATCTTACTCCTTGACAGCTGCGTTCAGAGAGAAAAGTGGAAAACCATGAAGCGTCGTCTTAGTGGTTTAACGCTCCCACCAGATGTTAGGTGGGAAGGGTTTACCAAATATTAGTTTCCTTTAGGGAAAGTTGTTGCTGGTAACACAGGCTAAAATTTCACCGTATTCCGAAAAGGATTGTAAGGGTCTTGGTGTAGTATTGACAGGAGTTTGTAAGAGATCGCCTCGGTGGCCTAGCGCGGTGAGAGCTCAACTCACTGTCTCTCCACTGAGGGTTCTGAGTTCTAATCTAGGACTGAGGTTTCCTTCTTGTTTGTCCCTTCCTCAGTCCCATCTAATAATCAGTGATCTTCATCGACTGAGATTACCTGAAGCGGTAGAAAACGACGTAATGTGAACAAAATCTTCGCCATAAATATACTGCAAAAGTTAATTCAAATTTTAAATTTTCCCCATTTAAGATTTAGGAGCACTTTTGGTCTTAGAAAAGTACGTACCATGAAAGTACCCTCTGGGTCATCATGTACGTTTCATTTATAGATTCGAAAATATTAGCCTGATTCGAAGTGAAATCAGTAATTCCCTTCTCTCTGTGTGTCTCTGTGCAAGTGTGTGTGTGTATTCGCAGTTGAATTCATAATGCATAAATGAGACTGGGTTACTTTTTAAAGGTTGTTATTTAAACTAAGTTACTTTCTATGTTCAAAAAATGTAACTGAGTTAATTTTAAAAGTAGAAAATGTAAATGGGTTACCTATTCAAAATACATTTCTGAGTTACTATTCAAAATGCATAAATGCAAATGATGTAACCTTTTCGAAAACATAAATATAACTCAGGTACTTTAAAAATGTGTGTAAGCCTAAATATAATCGAGTTGGGCCTTATAACACAATATTGTAACTCACTTATTTTGAAATACATAAATGTAACAGAATTATTTTGAAAATACGTAAATATAACTGGATTCCTATTCAAAGTAGCTAGACGAATTCTCATAATACACAAATTGAACTGAGTTACATTGTCAAGTACGTAAATGTAAGCCGATACTTATTAAAAAGTAAACTCCTTTACTTGTGTATGCAGTGCAACTTGATGGGATAGCATTTGGGTCATACGCATCTAAAAGCCCGACCCTGATTGTCCCATCCGTGCTCTAACAGAATCCCCTTGAGTTCTCCGCTGACAAGAACCAATCCCATCCGAGACGCAGAGAGAATCCCACAGCTTTATCCACGATGCGTGAACTGAAACCAGAAACGAGATCTCGAAGGAAGCGGAATGCGCATTTTTTGAAAGAAAACATCGCATTAGGACGGTGTTTCGTGACTCCCCCTCCTCCCCTCCCCCCTTCCAACCTTCCGCCACTCTACAAGATGGATTGAAGCCAAGAAAATCGGCATACGGGATTCCAAGGACAGGCGTATCGTGGGTGTACTCGCCCTCCACAACTCCCCCTCCTGCAACACCTGATTTCAGCATTGAACCTTGTCTTGGCCCGAAAACCTTGGAACTGACTTCTGCACAACACGAAACCTCTCGCTTGCTTTGAACTGATCATGGAAACTGGGTTGATCTGACAAGGAGCCACGGAATTCCCACTAAAGAAGTACACTTTATTATTTTTTAGTTTTTCTTGTCTCTTTTTCCTTCAACTTTTGGTTAATCTCGGCGATGAGGATGAGATGATTAATTGAAACTGATGAATTTTAAATATCATAAAGAGCTCTGTGTCCAGACCGGGACTAGAACCCACAATCTTTATTACCACTCAACACGCTGCGGCTGAATTTTTATATTTACACAAACTTATTTATTTTAATATAGAACTGCGGTGGTTCGGTGGATAGGGAGTCTGACCTCCAAGCGGAAGATCCAGGTGGATAATTTCAGATGAAAATTTTTCCAACAGGAGCGTCTTTGAAGTTCGCCTGACCTCTAGGAAATGGGTACTTGGTTACAACCCTGAATGTAAAGGCGGTCGGAGGGTGGTGCTAATCACATCACCACAAATTACCGAGAGTATGACTGGGGCTTCCAACATTCCCTCATATATCGTAAGGCAAAGGCGTATCCAGGGGGTGGATCCAGGGGGTCCGTACCCCCCCAAATTCCCTTCTTCTTTTTGAAAATACTATGGTAGATTCAACATACTTTCCGATGAGACACTTGATGTGGCAGATATAGAAAATTTTCTGTGTGTATACGGTTTGTGGATTCCGGAAATAACATCCACTATTTTTTATTTAGTGATATATCAGCTGAAAATCTGACTTCAGTGAGAAACTATTTTGATACAGTAAGTGAAGTTTGTGTTTTGTTAGAAATAATACATGCAGAGGTGAAATACTAAAAACAAATATATTGCATTATGTACCAAACAGTAAAAACAAACTATTGTTAGAGTGTGAAACTCGATTTCTAGAAAAACATGATTCATGTTTTTGTTAAATGTCATCAACCTTGTCAGTTAAGTGGAGCTCTCTGAGTGAACCATCCCAAGCAAGTGATCTATCCGCAGTTGAAAGCGGACTTTCTTAATTGTGAAAAGGTTTTAAGTTTTGCTGTACAGTTGTCAAAGTATTTAGATCCCTCGTCATCACAATTTAGCCTCTGCTTTTTCTTAACGAAGAGACGTCACAGAACTGCTTCAGAAACTTCGTGAAATTTCAAATGAAGAGTTCATTGAAATATTTCATACTGCTACTGAACACACATTCAATTCTGAAATTATGATTCGAAGAATAACAAAACACAATATTATTATTTTTTATATTATTATTATTATTATTAATAATAATAATAATAATAATAATAATAATAATAATAATGGCTGGACCAAATTTTATTTCTGGATACCCCCCGTCTTAAGGTATGTTGCAATATGCAGAGAGTAGCTTTTTTACTTTATTGCTTTAATTTATTGGTGGTTGTAACATAATAGTTCTGTAACTATCTGGTAAAAAGTACTTTTGATGTACATTTGAATGTTTTAGATTATTACAATTTTATTATTCTATTATGTTAATAAGAGTGAGAGTGAAAAGAAAACCTTAAAATTCCGAATTACAGGACAGACTGTAAACAGCTCAAATTTACATGAGGTATCGACTGTTATCTACAAAACGACCTCCAGGCTGCAACACTGATCAACTGAGCTTCAGAACATCATTTTTGCCATTCTAAAGATACATGCATATGCAGCCACAAAGAGCATTTGGTTTCTTGCCCTCTGGAAGCCTATAGCCTATAGACATTCTACGGCAAATGAAGATTCAATGTCTCTATGCATGCTTACCACTCCAGCAAGTTTACAAATAGAGGAATAAACCTCAATGGCCTCAGTCCGAACGCATGTGGATGGAAACACTGTCGCAGTGGCTCATAATTGACTGCACGTGGATTTCAAATATTCTTCTTCTTGAGGCATACAGGCACTAACTCACACTTGAAAATATATGTGGATCATCAATGGGACTATTCTAAAATGCAGCAGACTTGTGCAACTTCACATGCAGAAATCTACTAGATATGAAACTGTCACTCGTATATATTCTCTGACCTTGGTCATGAGGAGCTAAGTAAAAAAAAAACACTGTCGAGTAAGCGTGATTAGTTAGCATTAAGTCGCGAGATCGGAAAGAATGGTAGTTGCAGTGAGAAGATTGCATATCTCTGCAATCTGTTTGTGAGTGTCCTTTCATCAATTTCATCATATCATCATTCATCCTCATCTTCGCTATTAGCTAAAAGTGGCAGAAAAGCGAAATAAAATCAATCAAATCGAACTTATGTTTCGTTTCCTCTACATCATGTTTCCTACCACTTTGGTTAATCACCACTATGAGCATTAATACTGAATAATGAAATGGGTGCCTTATACTAGAGTTCGAACCTGGGAATGTGGATTCTTAGTGCATTACGCTAACCATTCAGCTTTGAAGGCCGGCTCATGTTAATTCCAATGCTGTAACTAGAATAAGAAATTTCTAAACTTCAAACCATAGAGATTGCAACACTGTAACCCCTTTCGGCCGCGCGAAACTCACCTTGACACAATCTTTTAATTTTCGTTCCAAAAGAATGACCCAATTCAGTTGTCCATTTTCTCCCCTTTCGAACAATTTTTCACTTGTTTTTCGCCCCTTATTCTTCTCTTCCCTTCCTGCCTGCTGATGTGTGGGTGTTTGTGCGCAGAGGCGTGCGAGATGCACAAGAAAAAACGGTGGGGGAGGACGGACACTAACTACGTGCGACACGAAATAATTTTGCGGCTTGGGATTTTTCCTTGGCAACCAACTTTCCTTTTTTGGCGTCACGCAATAAAATATTACCCAGAATTCCTTTAATTCTTTGTACGAAAGGTTAAAGAAATATGTGGGAGGGTGTTTTGGTGGCGCAGCGGCCTGAAAGCTCAGTGTGCGACGCAAGAAGTGTGATTTTTTTATGCTGTGTGGAGGGCTAAATGCAGAAAAGCATTTGAATGAATGAGCGAGAGAGACAGATAAAGTGTGCAAATATTTACGTTTTGTGTGTAAAGCATGATTGCAAACCACTCGGCAGAACACTATTGTGCATGCTGATTGTAGACGTGCAGATTTCAATGGGTACCGTGGAGAGCATAAGCTGTGTGTTCGGAGGGAAAGTATACATTCCAGGATACTAATTTTGTGCCCGCTCAATGCGTCGGTAACCTTTACTTCGTCCATTATAGCAACCAGTACAATAATAACTAAGAGCCGAGTTAACAGTTGACTGGGAAAAAACTAAGTGTACATTGCGAGCAAAAATTAACTTCCTTGATTGCCTAGCGCTTTGAGTTATCGATTCTCGATACCACGACTGAACGCTCCGTATTAGAGCCTATGCATTGATATGCCTTTGTAAGCCTCCGTTATCAATTTTATCTTAAATATCATTCATCTTTGTTGCCTGAAGAACCAGAGAAACGACATCGAATTAGAAAAAATAGAAGGAACTGGAAATTAACTTTCACGTTTATATACTGTTCAGTGAGTAATAATAATATGTGTGACTTAAACAGCTGTATTCTTGCATGTCGAATTTGGAGCTACTCGCTTGCAACGTCGTCTCTGTGTAATCTAATAGTAGCGGGTTCGATACCCGATGGGGGCACCTAGTGGTTCGGATCTCACTTTCAACTGTAGGTCCAGTTCCTATTAGCCTATCTGTGCATAAAGTGGACTTAAAACAAGAAGTCAGTCTCATCAATCAATTAATTGTAGGTCCAGTCCTGACTAGCCAATTTGTGCATAAAGTGGACTGAAAACAAAAACTCAACGTGCATGTCGAATTCGAATAAAAATAAATGTTCATATAGATACTTTTATTGTAAGCGATTAAATATCCACGTTCATCCTTACAAAACTCAATTAATTTACATCAAGGTATCAGTACCAGAGAACGAATATGAAAGATTACTTTTGATTAACACAGGCTAAATTGAACTAAACCCCAGTTTAAAATGGTATCTGTGTTGACACTTGGAACGAAAACCGAAGTTGTTGATTTCTTTCATAATGCTTTCAGGAACGTCAAGATTTCTGCCCTGCTCGATTTATTCCCGTCATAGCAGCCCACATAGATGATATGCGAAATCCAATCAACATTAAATACTTATATACTGCAAGGGCGAAAATTTCATACTTCTCAGCTATATTATACAGTGTTATTCAAAGTAGAGTGGTGGCAAAGAAGTAAAGGCCTTTTGCGAGAATGGTAAAAATGATAATCAACAAGGAAGAAGTAAACTGCAAGTTCTTGTGTCTGAAGAAATGTGGCGCTAGTAGTACAGCATGTCAAAAGATGGCGACGTAAGAAGAAGAAGAAGAAGAAGAAGAAGAAGAAGGCATTTTGGTGTAATTCGCACGAACAGGGACTGTCGATACATTTTTAGGGAAAATTCGGTAACACCATATTTGAACTATACAGTTATATACCTAACTATACTATATGGTTAGGTTAGGTTAGGTTATATTCGATGCACTATATCCCTCTCAAGCCGACATGATATGCATTTCTCGTCGAAAAATATGCCGTGTCACGATTTTCATTTTACGAGAGATTAACAATTCTCGCGAAAGGATATAAAACTTCACGAAACCATGGCATAATGCAAATGGAGAGAATTAATTTCGCATGACAAAATATTGATTTAAAACAAACTCGATTTGATGATGGAACTTTTTTTTTACCATATTGATTTTAAATTACAACCTGGGGCAATCCAATTCCATAATTATATTCACTCTCTACATTTCGGCTTGGTATTCCAGGAACTGGAGGTAATTGAGTTTACATAAAACTCGAGAATTTGTGCACAAATAGTAATCCCCCTATTGAACATTAATTACTATTTAGTAGCCACTTTATTTGAAACATGAAATTAAGTTTCTCACTCAACAAATTTCATTCCCTGATGAGATTTTTTTAAAGGTAATTTTGCTTTACACATCAATACGTAACTGAAACAAATATAATGTATTTTAAATTAAATTAAGTACTTGTATATATTGATACGGATGTAATTTCTTATGCTCCTATAGTTATGGTAGTTTGCTTCAGCCACGTCGTAAAATGTGTCTGAAACAATGGTCCTTTACGTAGTGACATTCTCAAAAACACTAAGTAATAGGCTCTGACTGGCAAAGTGGAAATTTCGCCCGTAAAAATTCACATATGAATTTCGTATGATATGATACTGCATTAATAAAACTAAATATTCTTTACATACAAATAACTATGTTAACTTGAAGCAGTTTGCCTAAAAGTAAAGTTGCTTATGTTTTTATTATTATTATTATTATTATTATTATTATTACGTTTCTATAGAACTAAATAAAACTTAGGTGGCTACACTATGGAGTAGTAGTAACGCTGTTGGCTTGTAATAAGTATGTCCTGGGTTCGATCCCCGGTTGCGACTAGTTGCACAGTGTTTTTTGTGCTAGTTCAAATTGTAGGTTCAATACCGGTCAGACTATCTGAGCATAAAGTGAACTAGGAACAAACTGTTATATATCTGAAACAAATGTTAAATTGTATTTGACAATCTTCATACGAATATGTTGTTCAATTGTAAATAGTGCTATTGCGAGAAGAAACTTGAGTTCTCGGTCTTGTATTAAGATTTAGATGCCCATTTCTAGTTTCTTTGTTTTGAAAGGTAAAACCTCTATCTGGTCTTGGTAAAATTATTCGTATTGAAAAGAACTAAAATATGTTTTTTCACAGTAAACACATGTAATATAAAACTAGTGATACAGCACTCTCTTGGTAGGTCTGAATAAAACGTCAATTTACTTTTAAGGGGTCACTTTTTAAACAACGACGCATGCCGTGTCAATTTGAACTTAATACGAAGTCTCCTATTTTTTTCTTTCATAAACAACTTACACAACAGAGATGAAACTTCATTCACTTCTCAATATAGTCTCCCTCTAGACGTACACCCTTTTCGCAACGTAGACTCCATAATTACATTATTATTACCCTTAGGATAGCATTGCGTGAGTTTAACGCCTTTGCTGTCCCAAAATATCCCATTTATCAGCAATGGAGTAACTGGCGGCTGCATCCTTTGGTTTGTTTCCATACGACGTTCGACATTCCTTGAACTATAGGACCCACGAACGCACATTGCTCACTTCCATGACACCACCACAGCATGTCTCAGTCAATTTAAGATGAACAACGATGGATGTTACTCCACGCAGGTGAAGAAAATGGATAATAACACGCTGTTCTTTCGATGTAAATTATGTCATTTCTAGTATCAAAAACATGTTCGACGTTAGATACCGCCACTAGCTTTCTATGGGCCGTTTCATGCTGTTATCTGGCCTCATCAACCTTTAAGAATGGATGCTTCTTCTCAAATAACTCTCACGTCTATTACTGCTTCTAGTAATGAAGAATAAAATAGGAGACCTTAGAACTTGAATGCACCTCGTGTTTAGGAGCACAGATATTTTGAAGAAAAAGAAACAGAGTTCGAAAAGTTCAGTTTTATGGATAGCAGGCGGCAGTAAACAAACAATCGAATTTAGAACCAGAAATAAAAAGAGTGGCATTTGCCTTCTAGAAAATTGTTCGTGAAGTTGGAAACATCGATTCGTTGGTTGCATAGTCCCGCGTACTGAAGCACCGTCTCGAACTGTGTAGAGGAGGGGCACGACAGGCAGAGACAATACTTCAGCTGTTAACTGCGATTGCCAGAAGATGAGTCCGGAATTCGTGTCCACGTCCAATTTTGGACATCAATGGGGGAGAAACGAGGGAAAATAGAGTCGAAATTAATGATAATATATATTTTAACGAGCACCAGCAGTTTTAAAGCAGTTCATTTTAAAAAATACGCTTGTTCATATTTGTGGACAGTTCTGGATCAATTTATTCTCTGGTTCAGAAATGGTGTACTGCTAACATACTGTAGACGGTTAATGAATCACCCATCTTAACGCCCTCGGTCAAGGAAGCAAATCTAAATATCATACAATAAGAGTTTGTTTTTGAAATTCCTAACGTATGTAATTAATATTCCTTTTCCAATGGACCCACATCAGATTCGTTCTTAAAATGAGAGAGAGTTATGACCAAGGGTTGGGATGTTATGTAAGGGAAACATGCGAAATATTTTTTAAAAGAAAGCACTTAAATATGTAAAAGAAATGTAACTGTATTAAAATATGTAACGTAATACTGCTGTTAGTCTTAGGTCATTTTCTTATGCATGTGCTGCGGTTTATGTTCCTGGCAGTAAAATAATTATTCTAAATTAATTCCTCAATTTCTAAATGCAATAATGAAACATAGTCACTATTCCCAGGATCAGCATCGAGCATCTGTGAAATATGACAGCATTCAAGAGCAAAGCCTTGAGTTTTACGATGATATTTTCATGGTTAAGACAATATTATATGAAAGTTATTGACGATTCTGCCACAATAAGAAAAAAAAATTAATTTGGATAACTTTTCAAATTAGTTTTGACACATAGTTTGAGTGTTTATATCACAAGTACCGCACAGCTGCAATACTTAATGAAAAATAAAGAAATAACGCAAATACCACATTTTATGTTAAGAATGCACTCTAAACGAAATCCCGGAATGTACCTCAAAATATGTATGAAAACATGTGACATGAATTGCATGCATATCGTTCCTAACATCGTAGTTCGCCGGCATTTGATATTTGTGCTTGGCTACATACAAAGTGGAAAAATATAATTACAAAACATAATTAAAAAGTCCAGGGCCTAGTAATGACAAGCTGGCAAGCGTTCAAAACTATGACAGAAGAAAAATGGCAAACAAAAAAAATATCCAATTCCCGGAACTGTAGCGCGAAATTAGCCGTCGTCATGACAACATTTGGGACGGGAGGATGGAGAGGAACTCTCTCCGGGATCCACATCCAATCTTTTTTTCTCTTGATTTAATAACAGGGAGCGGACGATAATTATTCACATCGAGCTCTGTCCGACATCCCTTGGCCTCGGCGTTTCCGGAATATGTCCTTACTGCTTCATCCAATCACGTCTGTTTGCTATCTGAGCGTCCAATCTGCGAGATTGTGTACACACGATTATTCAAAGAAACGTCACCCGGGCCCTTTCGAATCAGCGCCAGATGCAAGCCGGATCACGCGATGGAAATGCGGCACCCCGTAGCCAGATGGCGCAGCGATCGGAAACCTTGCATGAAGCTGTGGTCCATTTGCTGATTTAGTTGTCTTTAAAAGTGCGGGCTCATAGATGTTAAAACTGTCTAAATAATGCTAGAATATGCGGTATAAAAATTTATAAGAGGGCATTAAAAGTGTGAAATATGGCCTAGAATGAAGAATAAAAATGCAGTAAACTTTCAGAACAGTATAAGAGAAGGGAAACACATTCCTACTGCCCTCTGGAGCAGACTGGTCAGCGTATCGCCCGAGGTTCCAGATTCGAACCCTGGTCATCCCACCTTCGTGGCTACCACACTAGGGGTCTCGGGTTAGAATCCAGGTCTGGAAATGGGTGTTTGTGAGTGTCCCTTCATCAATTTCACCATCACTCATCCTCATCTTGGCGATTAGCGAAAAGGGGCAGAAAAGGGAAGTAAGAATAAACCAAATCATTGATTGATTGAGTTTATATTTTAAGTCCAATTTATGTACAGTGTGGCTAATCGGGACTAGACATACAGTTTAAAGTGGTGTCAGAACTACTATGTGCTTCCATCGGGTATCGAACCAGGGACTCCTTCATTACAAGGCGACGACGTTACCACTACGCCATCGTGGAGACCTAATAAATAAACCAAATCAGTCGACCCTAGTTAATGCATGGATGCCTCTTTATCCCATCACTCGTTCATCATTCATCCTCATCGTCGCGAGTAACCCAAGCGATGTGAAATAACGAAACAGAAGGATAGAACTAAAAGGGAGACATGTTATAGTTGCATCCACTTGCAGTTTCTGAGCTATTTATTATAAATGATAATTGACACAAACAGAAGGACGATAGACAGACAGACTGACACTACCGTAGCACAAGGGCGCTTTTTTTAGCCTTGCTGTTTAGTACCCGAAGACTGATTGAAAACTGTCATATTTTAAATTCATAAAATATTTTTTTTAAAGCAATAAGGAAATAGTTATGAACGTTTAAAAGATAGGCACTTTTAACAATACCATAAGCGTAAACTACGAATCAGGAATGGCACTAGAAGAAAAAATTGAAAATAATACAAGAAGAAATTAAGCAATATGAAATAAATGACAAAAATTAAAAGCAGTCTCTGTAAAGCGTTGAAGGTGAATTCCAGACTGAAAGGTGTACAAACGAAGAGCTGAGAAAACCAGAAAACAATGGAATTTAAAATTTCTAGTTGTTTTTTATTCCCATCGCTATCAAGTATACGTACATATTTTCAAATTTAAATTGGTATAAAATGATAAAAGGCTTCAATATGAAGATTGGCTCTAATAATGCGTTACATTAAAAAGTGTACAGTAGTGGTTCCTAAGCTTGAAAGATGAGGTATTTCACCCTAGTATGCTAAGGGACCGGTGGAAAGTTGGCTTGCAGGATTAATTCTTGCAAAATATTGACTCATTTAAAATTGCCTGGCTTGTAACCCAATAAATTGCAAGAAGAGCTTTATTAAATAAAATCAACGGTCTAATTGATCAAAACTATTGTATTTTACTATTTACGAATTGAATACCTCATGTATTTTTTTTACATTAACTTGACCACTATCTTCGAAACTTTTTTAATTTCTTTGTAAAACCATGCAGGATTTTACTTAGTGAATAATGATCTCGGTCAGTCTCCATATGTTGCAATTGTGATTTTTTGTTGCTGCATATCTATCGGTGAAGAGGAAAGGGGGCGAGGGGGCTCAGCGTACCAGAATATCAAAGACAATGGCCGGATAAACATGATCAAATTAGACTCTATACGCCTACCTTGTAGAGACTACACTACAACTAGAATCGAAACAAATATCTCTCGATTTATTACCGTAAGATATTCTAAATATTTATCTTCGAAAGACGCAAGTATTACGTACAGAAGATGCTAAACAATCTGTTGCTGACCGCAGACTGGATATATTCAATGACACACGGAGTGAACTTATAACTAAAAATATCTAATGAAGGTAGCAGTATTCTTACTCATATAGTTAGATGATTGAATTCGTAGAAAGTTTATATTTTGTAGATTTTTAGTTGGTATCTTATGTGCATCTATGTCCAATATTATTAGGAGATGTATCCAGTGTTGAACTACTACATGACATAAAACATTTTACATTCTATGCCTTTCTCTGTTTCATTTATGTAATTTGTTTTTTGGGTAAGCATTCTCAGTTGAATTTAAAGGTACCTAGTGGCTATTCGTTAAATAATTGAAAAGAGAACTCAAAAAGGGGTCTTAAGGGGCCTGAAGTCTTATGCAACTCATTTAGCATCAGTGTCCGTCGTTGAAGCGAAGTTTTCAAGATGCGCAGGCAGATCTGAAGCAATGCTCGTTCTCTGATAATAATCTTTGAATTTTGCTATTCGAACTTGGCAGATGATCGAAAAGCACAAATTGATCTCGCAATCGAAGGTCCTGGGCTCGAGTTAAACCTGAGAATGAGTGTTTATATGTAAGAGTCCGTCATCAATTTAATATAATCGTCGAACCTCATAGTCACGTTTAGCCTTAAAAGACACTACTGTAATTTAAATCATGCAGGATTCTTGTTGGGAAACCCGATGGTAAGAGACCTGTAGGATGGCCAAGACGAAGATGGAGGGAAAACGTTGAGATGGACCTAAAGGAAATCGGTAAATATGGAAAAGATTGGATTGATCTTGCTTAGGATAGGGACATTTGGAAGGCTTGTGTTGCTGCAACCACAAATCTTAGGGTTTAAGAAGGCTACAGAGTTAGTTAGTTAATAAGTTTAAATCATACACAATTAGCCTGCCATTTAGATATAGTGTTATTTTTAGCCCACTTTGTGCATTGATACGCCTAATATTTATAAAATTGTAGTAAATTGTTTCCTTACACACAACTTGAGTATGTCGTCTTGAAGGCGGCCAATGTAGAAACCGAATAAAGCAAGAAATGGCACAAAAAATCGCGCGCGCTCAAATTTTTCTCTGCTTCTCTGCCCTGTGGAGAAGTTCTTGCAACCCGTACTCCAACGTTTCCCAGCAAGAGCGGACGCGGCATGTGACGTCACTCATTTCGCCTCCGTCCGACGTCATCGATGACGTGGCGGCCCGGCTGCGACGCCTTGGCCGCGTGACGTCATCTCCACGTGCGGAGGGCTTCGGCTCCAGAGCGACGGGCGTAGATCAAGCGCATCTGTGACGTCAATGGAAATGATGCTGCAGGCAGGCGAATGGCGGCGAGGGAACGGATGAGCAATGGCCAGGCGTCACGTGCTCGCTACAGCGGCGGCAGCACGAGAAATGGCAGGGAAGGAGGAGGCTGGCTTTATCGGGAGAGACGCGAGATCGGATTCATCTCTTTTTCCGAGCTGCATATACACAGGGCGTTGCAAAAAAGAGTGTCCAGTTTTGGAATGACTAGGTGCGGGCTTCTCGATAGCTGATCGGTTAAAGTTATCGAGATGTTCATGGTTCGATTACCTTTGGAGAACAATTAAGTCGTTCTGACTCCACCTCAAACTAATGAACCAGCCCAAATTAGCATGTCTCTGCTTCACTGATTGAATGATTTGTTGTATTAAATCCACTTTATGCACAGAAAAGCTAATCTGGACTGGACCTACAATTTAGAGTGGGATCCGAAGCTCTGTGTCATGTGCCATGAGCTGGAAAGCATATCCTGCTTTCGCCATATGTTTCCCAGCTGTTGAACATCCACACCTAAACCCACACGTGTGTGTGTGTATACAGTGGTGTTTTCTGTTATTATCGAAGATGCTGGAATTGCGTTTTATTTATGATATTTGGAGGAATAATATATGTGACTCCAGTCTCGCAAAGTATTGTCCCCCCAATTACACTCGATTCATTGTTGACTACGTTATTGAGCTTTATAGCTTGTAGCTAATCGACCTGAAGCTAATTATATGTTCTATTAAGCGGTGTTTTATGGGCTATTATTGAGGATACTGAAACATTGTTTCAGAGAAAAGTTAAACTAAAATAAAATTGGCCCATGTTCATTGAATCGTGCCATGAAGACACCAGGACGATGTGATGTCATAGTTCCATACATTATCGATTTTTATCATACTGGAAAGTTGTTATTATTGTCTAAATATCGGGTGATCCGTTTTAGATGTCAGAAAAGTAAACCGTTGTGTACAATATTTTAATGTACGTATCTCTGAGCAGTTTGTTGTAATAGAATGCAGAAAGGATGTAAATTTTGAGTGAGTGTAGGTTTACAGACTTCAGCCATATGGCTGTATTAGTGTGCATATAACACTCGAAAATTTCACATCCCATATACATTGTGTGATGTTGTGGTGTGACCACTACTTTTATCTACCATGAATGCTAGCGCTACGCGGCTGAAGTCTGTTAACCTCCACTCACTCGAAACTTACATCCTTTCTGCATATATTACAACAAACTGCTCAGAGATACGTACATTAACCTATTGTACACAAGGGTTTACTTTTCTGACATCTCAATCGGATCACCCGGTATATTGGAAAATATCATTGCATTGATTGTGCGCGGACAAAAATAATACCCTTTTGTAAATGTATTATCCTTCACTGATATTAACGTTTACACAGAACATTAAAATTGGTTTAAGAGCTGTCACGTTGCACGTTAAGTAAGTAAGGGTGGGAGAAATTCTTGTAAATTATTTCATTTCATAACCTCTTAAATTTCCCATTTGACTTCCCTCTGGAAATAAATTTATATTATACTCAATGCACTAATTTAACACTTACTACATTGGAAAAATATTGCAAGTTGTTTTCCACCTGGAAACTTTCATGTTAATTAGGTAAGAGAAGGGGAAACTCGTGCTATTCATATCAAAATTGACGATGGACCAAGGAAACCCCCTTGTCTCCCTTGACGAAAATTTATATTGCACACAACTGCATTTGTTATATTCCCTGCTGTATAGGAAAGACAATACATGTTGTAACACCTGGAAAATTGCACGTTACATAGATAGTAGTGGGTGAAACCCACACTATTTTAGATATGGAGAGTTTCGCCATCGGATGTGTACTTCAATTATATAAAAGAGCTGAAGTTGTCTAGTCGGCAGAGCGCGTGACTGCCACGCAGTGTGAGTGATTCCAGGTGCGAATTTTTCCAGGAATATCTCTGAATGGTACGGTTCGGAAGTTCTAATAAATGGATACCTGGGAGCAATCCGGTGTGCGTGTGTGTGGGAGGGGGATGGGGTGGCGGACTAAAGGCAGCAGGAAGGTTGTGCTGATCACATCACCTCCACAAATGGAACATGCACAAATGGTCTGGATCTCCCGTGTAGTCATTAGCTATCGGTGGTACGAGTGGTCACGGGTTCGGTCCCTGGTGTGAGTTCCTAAATTTCAGGTTAGTGCAACTCAGTTCGAATCCTGGCCTGGGCATAGATATTGTTATTGTCCCTTAATCAATTTCATCGTATCATCACTTCGATACTTGCACAGTGGTTCGGATCGCACTTTAAACTGTATGTCCAGTCCCAATTAGCCTATCTGTGCATGACGTAAAACAGCAATTCAATTCAATTCAATATTATCCTCATCCTTGCGACTAGCCAAACGTGGCAGTAAGTTAAGGTAAAATATATCAAATAAATCCAAAACTTCTGTGTTGTCTCAGCATTATGTTGGCAATTGGAGGAGTTACTTGAAAACAAGTGAATGGCTACAGGAAAGGGACACGAAGGTGAAATCCTCCGCCTCCACTCACCACTCGCTCTTTATTTACCCTCCCACTCAGTGTCTTCTTTCTTCTTTGCTTAGATCTTATTTCTTTAAAAACTGAGTGCGGTTTTGACGTTCGTGTCCTGGTAAGAAGGGATATTACTTAAGGAGTGGGTTAGAAGGATTCCACTGTTGTCTCCTCTTGAAATATGATTGAGAATAGAATAAGACGAGCATAACTGAAAATTGAGTCTTGGTACCTTTATGAAAACCAAAACGTATGAACTTTCGTTTTGGTTCTTTATAAGTTTGTTGAGTATATATAATATATAATATAATACAATCTCAATGACAATGCAATGTGATGTTGAGGAGTTTCGATGTCAAAAATTGTAAGATCTGGATTTGCGACTATGGTTAGGGCTTTAGGTATATTAGTCATGATGTAGGTTCGCATCTTTCTTGGGATGCCAAGTCTAGAAAGCCAGAAACCAGCTCAAATGTGACTCGAAGCACTGACAACGCGTCCTTCATAGGAAAGCTGCTTGGCTGGCCCTCAGAGGAGTGTTCCATCATGAAGAGAGAGAGAGAGAAAACTGAATCTAGAACCACTCTGTATTAATGGCTGATTAAGTTCCCTGCCACACGGAACTCGCAATCCGAACGCGATTCCAAAGCCATCACTCCACTCCTTATGATTGCGGAAGCAGTAAAAGAGCAATAGGGACAAGTTAATACAAAGCCAGGATACATCCCCCAGCATCCTTGATTGAACCCAAGGAATAGCTCCGGTTGGAAATCCATTGACGAAATTGCTCCTCGATCCACCTCCAACTCGGCGTCCTCTCCAAACGAGAGATTATTCAACCGATGCACCGTTGCCAAGACAACGGCTTCGTTGCTCTTCCGTGATTGCTACTTCGATTTCCTTCCCTTCGACGATTCTGTTTCCTTGTTTTTCTTGGGCGCGCAAGAAGGATCGGCGAGAGGAACGTAAACAAGGAAAGTTCAAAGAAGACGATTGATTTTCAGTTGTTTCCCGATGAAGCAGGATGTTCCCATGCTAACGAGATAACTTGTCCGGATGCAGACGCGTTGGTTGATAATCTCTTCGTCTCTGCTTTGTTGGTTTTCTTACTGGCTTTCCTGTAAGTTGGTCATAAAGTCAGTGTAATATTTTCATTTTAGCACGACACGCGTGGACTGAAGATAGGACGTCTTAGATTTTAATGTATTGAAAACACTTTGCACATTTCTTTGAGTGATTTGCTCTATTTACCTTCGCTTTTGTGCCACTTTTGGCTTATTGCGAAGATGGGGATGAGTGATAATATCATGAAATTGATGAATGTACACTCACAAACATCCCGGGTTCGAATCCCCAGGACCCGTGGCGTCGTAGCGCGATGTTACACATTTCTTTCCCAGTCGTATGTGATTGAAAGTTCATGAGATCAAGATAGAGGGAGAGAGGATCCTTCTCTTTATGACGAAGATGATAAACTATAATTGGAATTAAAGTAAGTCTTGAACTGCTCCTGGCAACGAATGATGATGAAAGTGACGTTAGCTCTCGAGAGCTTGAAATCTTTTCCACAAGTCACCTGGTCGATAGCGCGAGAGAATCATTGAAATTATCTTTCTTTTACTAGTCGACGGACTAATCAAGTGACATCTTACTTATTGTTACGATCACATAGGATTTTGCCTATAATTCTGTTTTCAATTCATATATACAGGCAAAACCCAACATGCTATCTACAGTAGGAATGTTATCTAACAGAAAATTAATATTACTTATACTTAACTGAGGACCGACTGATCAGGAGATTCTCTGTCTCTCTCTTTCTCTCTCTCTCTCCCTCTCTTGCATGGCTACCAGTAGGCAAAAGTCTGCAGCACGTGCACGGCGACTCGTCAACCAATCAGAGCCTTCTCGTAACGTGGTGCTTGTGACGTAGTGCGCTGTTGCAGATTTCTCTTTTGTTTTCTTACCAAAAAATATTTACCAGTGTGATCGGAGGATTATAAAAGAGACTATATCATGCACAAGGACATATTACTTTTCACCAGTTAATCAACTTGAGCGTGGTTTATTATGCAAACAAATTGGACCTGCATTTACTATGTAACCGCGATAATCTCCATTGGTTCTTATCAGCGCATTGAAACACTCTCTAGTTTTTTTGTTTGTTATTTAACGGATTGCTAACGAGGATAATTTATATAATAAATTATCATTTGACTCCGATTCCATTACACAAAATGTTATCTTTGTATGCAGCTAAATCGAGATTAGTGATGTTTTATTAGAATTATCATATCGGTATTTTACCCTCAACACAAATTCTCATTTTTATTTGTTCCGGTTTGGCTCCTATTCTGACGATAATTGTCAATTTTTACTGTCATTGATGGCCAGACGGAGAGATCTAAATTCATTATAACACGTTATATCAGGACTTGTTTCTGACCGACAAACGGGCACAACTGTCACATTAGGATGCGTGTTCAGTTGTTTTTTATCAGTACCATAAAATAAGTTTTAAATTGTTTCTAGACCTTGGAGTGTCATGTAAAAATGGTTGAGGTATGACAGTTGTATATTTATGTATTTGAGTGTACTGGGCCGTTCTTGAAACAAACCTTGAAATAGGAGCGTCACAGTGACTCCTGAATCCAGAAATACTTGCTTCCCTGCAAGCCGTTAAGTGTTTTTGCCAAAATCTAGTTCTTGCCGGTGTGACTCTACATCCTTAGGGTTTCGAGAATGAATGGTGATTTTTTCAGGTCGTTATCAAACAAACTGTCGTGTATGTACGCAGAGGTTAATTCATGCACAAGTAGATACTTCATGATATAAAGATTAACACGAGGTTACAAAGTAACAACGATTTAATACTCAACTTACAAGACCATTTTTAAGATGGCTGAACACATAATATCGTAATAAACAACTTTACAAACAATTGAATGTAGATTCAAATATTATGCACACTTAACATCCCCCCTCTCTTCCTTATTTGATTTATGTAACGAACCTGAGAGTTTAAGGTTTTATATTTGTAAGAAGTTAAGATTTTTAAAATGTTTGTTACTTCAAAAAATGTGCAAGTTGTCACAGACAATTATAGTTAGATTTATACAGTTGTAGTTGGAACTTTTATATATGTTAATAAATACGTCAAAATCTGTTCATGTTGACGTCACTTTCTCATCTCAGCAGTTCTCACCTGACGACAGACTGAGACTGAAAAACAGGTGAAGGTGAAGAATCAATAAGAACTTGGAAACGGCGAAAATTGAAGTATATATTTTTAGGTTTTCAAGTTTTCTTCTTGCCGATAAGTTGAAAGTAAGGAATTAATTATGTAATTTCACTTTCGCTATATGTGAGGGAATTGCCCAACGTTAGTATTGAATGTTCTAGTGTTTTACTGGTAAGTGATTATGAAATATACGCAATTATAAAACTGAGTTTTAACTTTGAAAACAGTGTTGTGTTTCTTTTCTACCCAGCAAGCCCTGATGATTTGCAGATTCTCATGTTCCCGACTAAAGGAGTAGCGGACTAACTTTGTGATGACTGGTGTACAACCGGGGGACGTTGCATTTACTTATAACTCAGCCTATCTTGCGGTTTTCTTTGTCGAGAGTACCTTCTGTACTGCTGCTGCTGTAATATGAATGAATTATCTGAATATGGCGAAGACGGCTGGTCGCCTGGCGTTGAAACTTCAGCCCGCACTGTAACACTGTTACCGTTTTCATTTCTTCCAATGATCAATAAGTTTTCATCGTCGAAAACTGATGCGCCGTCTTTACCTGTATCTGACACATGTACTCGTTCATCATTATCCTCCTCCATCTTCTGACTTCCACTATGATATCTATCTTTCTTATCTTGTATCCACTTCAACTGATCTTCATGCACGACCCGGTTTCTACCTTCAACATTCACCAGCCCAGTATTTTGGAATTTCCAGCTACCTGGTTTCGGATTAGAATGGGCACCGGATTTGAAACGCGTACATATTTACCTTTGCGCGGTTAGTGTTCACAAAATTTACATTGGCCTGGATGTAATACTCCTTCATATCTGCCTAATTTTTCCATCTGCTTAGCTACCTCAAAAGCCATGTGAAATTCCATTACATTGTCAGCAATGAGTTTCTTGCGGATAGTGTTAGATCTGATTCCGCTAATTAGTGAATCAAATAAAGCAATGGAAAGAAACTCTCCATAACCACATTACTCCCCGATTTTTCTTAATCTTCTTACAAAATCTTCTATTTGTTCGTCTTCTTCTTTTTCTAAGCTTCAACCTTTGCACTATATACAGCTACTTGATGGACTATAATAAGATTTTAATCTTTGTGCAATATCCTGATAGGATTTATCATGAGGTAATGTAGATGCAAATAATTCACGTAGAACGGCTTATTTCCAATAACGGATATTAATCTAGGAACTTTCTTGTCCTCTGGAATAGCTTGGGTTTGGTAATAATTATCAAAGCGCTCCAAATAAGCTAGTATCGATCCATCTTGGGGATCATATTTATCAAAACGAGCTACTAAGGGCCATTATACTATAACTCGAAATTTAGAAGTAAAACATACTAGGATGTATCAAAAAGTAAGGTGAATTTGTCTGTAAAACCCAGAGTTCTTTGTCTAGCTAATTATTTTTTTTGTATGCGTCAGATACCAAGGTGATGCAAGTCTGATGGCAATTACAGCATTCTACGTCAACCCGTCTGGTACCTATAGCAATTCAAAGATGGCGCAACGACTTGAACATTACTCCAAGGAGGAGGTGCCCAGTGTTATTCGTTTTTTACGGGACAAGGGAAAGAAACCATCTGAAATTCATCGAGAATTGTTGCAAGTCTATGGAGAGAGTGTCATGTCGCAGAAACAAGTGTATGTGTGGTGTAACTCATTTGCAAGTGGTAGGAGTAGTGTGACAGATGATGACAGAAGTGGCAGACCAGCAACGTCCATCACCGACAGAAATGTGTGAGACGTGGATGCGATGATTCGTGAAGACAGAAGAGTCAGGTTGCATGACATTGCTGATGCATTGAACATCTCATATGGTTCAGTGATGAGTATCGTCCATAACCAACTTGGCTTCAGGAAAGTGTGTGCGCGCTGGGTTGCCAAAAATCTTAGTGAGGACCAAAAACAACACCGAATGGGCATTTCCCTGTCCCACCTCACACGATATGCCCACGACTGGTTCCTATGTCGAATTTTAGTGTGATACCATGTGTCAAACATACTACAGTTTCATATTTTTTCTATGCACGTTTTTCAATAAATCGAAAATTCACCTTACTTTTTGACATGCCCTAGTACTTATCCACGATTTCTAACTAAATTCTCCTCTCCATGTACAGTATATATCTCTGTCGTGTATGTAAGCAGAGGTTAATTCATACATACGTAGGTACTTCATGATATAAAGATTAACACGAGGATTGAACAATTGAATGTAGATTCAAATATTATGCACACTTAACAGAAACGTTACTTGCTAAGCTAGTTTTTCATTATTTCCATTATTAGTTTTAGTGTGTCAAATAGTGCCTGTGCAGCAGGTTAGCGAGGCTCAGGTGCCTGAATCTGCAGCTTTAGGACCCTGTTTATTATTGTTGTGTGTGTCGAGTGATCCACTACAACCTAAGCTTTTATTTTAGGCGGCAGTCAGACGCCGCTCTTTCACACAAGCACACACACATCAAATGTTATGCACCATGGAATCGGAAATAAATACAGTTGGCTCTAGTAAGAACGGACTATATAGAACGCAACCTCATGCATGAATACATCAATCTCAGGTGGCTTAAATCTAGCTTTCTTAAAAACGAACACAAGTTGCTGACAGAGTCCGCTAAGATACAAACAAATGAACTCTTTTCATGACGCTAAGTCGTTGGAAACACCTGCCATGAATGTTTCCATGAATTATGGATAGGCGGTGACACGGAGCATCTGTGAACAAATGCTTTGGAATATTTCGAATCATAACAAAGACGCATAGAGAAAGTAGGAATGGATCCCATTGTTCTTCTTTTCTTTTCGTTGCGAATTTTCTCTTCTCTGATTCACTGCCTATTCATCTCACGCTATGGCATCGATTCCTTCCACTTTTTTTATTCTTTGGCGGAAGTTCACGAATGTTTCAGGTCGATGGAAGGGACGACAGAGAAGGACGAGCGTGAAGAGAATACCAGAGGAGGACGTGGAAAAAGAAAGAGGCAGAGAGGGAGAAAGGAAGGGGGGAGGTCATGACAGAAGTTACAGGATTTGTTCAATTTAATAAAACGTGAACCGTAATGAATGAATGAATGAAGAAATTAACATTTTTGGATTCTTCGGCACATATGGCCATTTTGAACCCTTCAATGTACACTGGGAAATATCTAAAATTCTTACCTAACGGTTAAAACTGCGATGTTAAAAGCTCCTTGGGGAATAGTTAAAAGTGCAAGGTTTTAAACGGACCCACACAAGACAAATACAACACATTAAGAATACTCTAAAAACTTCCTCACAGGCAGTGGAAGAGACCGGGTCTTCTCGAAATGCTGAAAACAATTTTTGAAACGCTGTCGTCATCTCCCAACAGGGATGAAAACAGTTGGGAAGATTAAATGCCTATCTGAAGAAAGCAAAATAGGTACATTCAATAAGAATACGCCCGACACTTAAAATTAAATTACAGACAGGACAAATGATGTAATGAATACAATCATAAGTGTGGAATTATATTTACTTATTTCTCTTTTCTATGTATTTTTTGTCTCTGTTGGCTAATTGCAACGATGAGCGCGAATGATGATGATGATGAGAATAAATAAATGTGATGAAAAATACACATAAATATACAGGGTGTTCCGGGAGGAAGCGACAATACTTTGGGAACTGGTAGTATGGGTGATTCTAAGCAAAAAAGTTCATATGAACACGGGTCCGATTTTGAACGATAACTGAGATATGAACCGAAATAAAAATGATGTAGGAAAACGTAAACAAGAACAGTAACAAGTAAAACATGGCAATGTAATGGTAATTGTGTAAGTAACTACGAGAAGGGACATGCTGATACTAATCTTTATTGCATGAATTTGTGGTGTAGCAGTAATTAGTACACGATAATTAAGTAATGAAGCAAGCAATAAATGTAGAAAAATGAAATGTTAACACCTGCTGGTCAGTACTCACACGAACGAATGTAAGGAGGGAAAAGGCCACAGAAATGATAGCAAGTCAGAGCAGATTCTCCAAAATACCACCACCAACATCAATGCACTTCTTAGCGCATCGGAGGACATATTGTGTTGCACTACAAAGTTCCCGATGATGTTTACTAAGGGGCCGTGGTAGCTACGGAAACAACCCAGATAACAGCATCTCCCGAATGTGTACGTGTTCCAAGTACACACTCTCACAGCACTGCAGGTAAGACGCTTCGATGAGTAACTGTGTCACGTGTGCTGCCACCTGTTGGCAATCTTGAAAATTGTCAGGGAACGTTATGATTTACTAAGGGACCGTGGTAGCTCGGTCGGTACGGCGTTCCATTACCAATCCAAGGGTCACGGGTTCGACTCCCGACCGGGGAAACCCGGAATTGTTCTGATGGTGGAAGAGGCTCCGGCGCCTACCCAGCGTCGAATAACATGAGTATTTACTTACACAATTACCATTACATTGCCATGTTTTACTTGTTACTGTTTTTGTTTACGTTTTCCTACATCATTTTCATTTCTGTTCATATCTCAGTTATCGTTCAAAATCGGACCCGTGTTCATATGAACTTTTTTGCTTAGAATCAGCCATACTACCAGTTCCCAAAATATTGCCGCTTCCTTCCGGAACACCCTGTATACACCTTAACAGGAAATCATGAGAATAAATAAATGAGACGACAAATACAATTAAATGTATATGCCTTAACAGGAAATCAAGAGAGTAAATAAATGAGATGACAAATACAATGAAATGTATGTTCCTTAACAGTAAATCATGAGAATAAATAAATGAGATGGCAAATACAATGAAATGTATGTGCCTTAACCGGAAACCATGAGAATAAATAAATGAGATGACAAATACGAAGAAATATTTGTGCCTTAATCGGAACTTAAACCCTGGATCTCTTTCTTTAGTAGCTAGATACGCTAACCATTCAGCCACGCTGTGGTGTGTGGGCAAAATGTGTAGTCGAGTAATATATACTGCTGTACAGTAACATTTCATGAAGGCACATGGCTGTGGGTCCCACACATACTCAACCTCGGCCATTGGTGGGGATGATGTGATCAGCAACACACACCGGAAGCCTTTACTCCAGAGGGTTACCCCAAGGTGCCTAATTATAAGGGGCTGGGTGAATCCCGTAGCAGCTCCCTGTAGAAACTCCCCACTGAAATAACAAATCGCGGGAATTGAATCCGGGTTTTCCGAGTGACAGCCAGACAGCACACCGCGGCTTCTTGAGTAATACTGACACTACCATATTTTCATAGCTTGATACCCTGTTGTATAATCTATTACATTCACCTTGTTGTTGAATCTTCTAATGTAAACAATACAGAATTAAGTTTTTTGCTTTATTTCCGCGGTATACTAAGTACCAAGAATTAGTAGGAAATTCAGATGGTTTTTAAGATACAAATTTAGTATATTATGGTCTTTCAACTACTAAATAATATAAGATTTTGACTACTTCCACCTTAACTCTTATTTGCGTATTTAAAATTGACTACTCTATTCATTAAACCCCATTTTTAGCTTACTTGATCTGCGTAAAATAAAATTCTAACTAATTATAATCTGAATCAATTTAACAATGCACATTAGTAGTGAATTTTAAACGAAAAATTAACATCGGCGAATGCGTGTAAACAAAGTTTGGAACATTTTCATGCCCTGACTATACTGAAAAGAGGTTAGTTTGGTTTGATTTGGTGTTTTAAGTCCACTTTATGCACAGTAAGGCTAATCGGGACTGGACCTACAGTTTAAAGTAGGATCCGAACCACTATGTGCCTCCACCGGGTATAGAACCCAGGAGCCTCCTTGATTACAAGGCGATGACGCTACCACTGCGCCATCGGGGAGGCACTGAAAAGATGTTAGAACAGGAATTAAAAAGATAGGACTGTTCCGACTCAAACAGGATGTCTGGTAGTTACATGAAACAGCGGCTAAGCAAACTAGAGTAAAAATAACGTTTCTTCATTAATCCTGACGGCAACATTTAGAAATGCCCATCTTGAGCAAAGCTTCTTCATTCTCTGGTAAGGATAAAGCGGTTGGCAAAACTGAGATGATTGCATCCGCAGAGAACAAAAGAGAAAAGCTCCCTCCAGGCTAAGATAGCGAAATCAATCTGCAGAAGTTCCATCCGGCTGATAACCACTCTACATATTTATTCATATGCTCCGGAGAGGGAAGAAAGAAATGCAAGACAGAAAGGCGGAAAGGGAGAGAAAGAAAAGAAGAAAATATAATAGGAATAATTCTATTTGAAAATCTCCCCTTTCCGGAGCAGCAGAACGAGCTAGCAGCGTACCTCCCGACTGATTTACACACACTGCACGAAAAATGACGGTTTCCAACTCGCACCACAGAAAAGTAACTAGATGTTTTGATTTAAATTTAGTGCAATGATTTGAATAGGGACGCATTTTCATAGCGGTTTGGGAAGAGTTTGAAACGTTATCCTTCTCTGCTTACCGCAGGGGGCACAGAGACAAAATAAACAAACGAACATCAACATCTGTCAAGTGCCATACCAGGGAATACTAAATACATGGCATGAACACACGCACCTCATATTTTGCCGTTATATATGATTGTCTAGAATTGTTTTCCTTACAAGCAATGTTGCAGTGAACCGTTATTCATTTCTTTTAAAAATCAATATGCGTTGCAGACAGAAATACTTATGTACGTTTGTGCTCATTAGGCACGAAGGACTCTTTTAGTAATTTTTACTCACTGTTATAAATGAACAAATCGGGTGCTTCTAAAAAAAACTACTGAAAATCGAAAAAAAGTAGCATATAATTTCAATGTACGTTTAGAATATCCGTATCTGATTATTTTTTTTTCGATGTTTTAACGTATATTACTTTACGTGAGATTATAGGTTTGGGGAGGAGGGACGTGTAAAAGAACAAAGGGGAAGAGATTCGCACGGTTACAATTTTCATGAAGGATATTACGTATATATTACTCTTTTACTGGTGGTACTCCGTGCGTAACGGTACGCGTACCTGCGCCTTTTTTTATAGGGGAAAGGGAGAACTGATTTTTTATTTTAACGAAAGAAGTGTGAGGGTGTGTGTGTGTGTGTATCGATTTTAACGTATATTTATGGAAAAAGATAAAATATAACATTTTAACACAAACATCCCCTTCACACACACATACACCCACCCACCCACCAACACACACACACACACACAGAGAGAGAGAGAGAGAGAGAGAGAGAGAGAGAATGAGTTAACATGACAGGGAACGTAAGAGGAAATTTAGTGGAGGAAGACTGAAATCTAGATAGATAATAAGAGCAAAGAAGGGGTCGAAATAAAATAAATAATCGAATATTAGAGGAAAAGGTCTAAATATGGGTTCTCCTTTTTATGTTGTCATTTTCGGAGGAAAAGATTAATATATCAAGCACCTGCCTTTAAAATGCATATCTATGAAATGTATACTTAAATGTAATAGCATGCTAAAGTATAGAAGGTCTCCATTTTTTAAAAAAAAGCAATTTCCAAAAAATGGTAAAATGATGTATTTCAAAATTGTGGTCTAAATATGAGCTACTAGTGGCAATACCACAAAAAGCAATTACATTTTTTTAAAAAAACAGTCATTTATCGCTAAAATATTATAAAATTCATATTTTTGAATAATCTGTTGTTTTGAAAATCATGCGGAATTGGAAGAATCAAAATTAAGAAAATCATCCGAATATTTATTGAAAATGTGATCTCAACATTAGACCTCATTAGACCATCACGCTATTTTTCTTCTTCAATTTATTTTCGCTCTCTGTGGTACATATTTCACAAACAAATCATGACATTACAAAAGCCCACATTTGTTTTATGTACCGCTAATATCATAACCTACACAAAGCAGATGAGAATTCAGAAAACGCTGAGTTAAAACATACCTGCAAAAAGTTTTCGGAGGTCGCAATTCTATAACAGCGTCCAAGGCCGAAACTAACCACCACTTGCTCTTGCGAATTTGCACTGCAACCTTTTTCCTTGACAGATAACCAGTTCCAATAGCCTCTGCCAGGCTGCAGCACCCGGGAGCGCTGATAACTCCAAAACCCATATTTAAACCTTCGCCCATATTTAGACCTTCTCCTCTAACAAAATTTTTCACATTCCAGAGGGTTTCCATGACACTTTACTCTGGACGCTCATTCCCGTGACCACTGGCACCAAAGTCACGAGTTCTAAACTTTCTACCACGCAGGAGCTCTAGAAACTCGCAAGAAGAGGCCATCCTTAAGTAAGAAGATCCATAGGCGATCATGGCACTTATGCTGAAAGGGCCAGACTTTTCGCCGGTGCAGTGCGCTTAGCTAACTTTCACATAAAGCCGGAATGAGCCAAATAACGACACTCCTAAGGGACTGAAAAAACCTTGAGTGCGTCCTTCACCTCATTAAATGCACGCATGGTCTCCGACGCCGAGATTCACGTGCGTTGAAACGGAACCTACAGCCTAAGCAAAGAGGAAGGTGGGTGTAAGGGACCTCTCCTTAATTTCTATATCAAGTATTCTTATCAACCCCCGCCTCCTTTTTCTGTCTCCTTCGTAGGGTGTGGCCTGGAGGCAGGACACGCCCATCCCCAGAGCCGTTTGGTTTTATTTCCGCTTCCCTTGTAGCTGGCTCAGCGACAATCGAAGAAAGATGTTTATTAGGCAGGATCCTGGCCAAGGGATGTCCGTGGGCGGAAAGTCCGCTATTGTCCGGGAAGGCGAGATGGGAAGAAGTTCTGCAACTTTCGAATGTGGCGCCAGACCCTATTCTTACTGCTGCTTCCACTGATGCTCCCCAGAAACTCCAAACAATAAGCATAACACAGTCAACTACACATGAAAAAATTACACTGACGTCAGCGTTTCGAAGTCACAAACGCAAGGAGGAAATTTAACTAGGCGTCCGCTGCTCTGTGTATGAGATTTTCCAAGTGTTTTCATAAGTTTTTCTATTTTTACTGGAGTCTCATTTTCATAATTTTGATCACAGACGCTAACAAAAGTACACATTCTGTAATTTCTTCTATCCTACTTTTTATCTCTATACTGAAACCGTCTTATCTTATCCTCCTTTTTCACCTCTATGGTGAAACCGTCGTATCTTATTCTACTTTTTCACCTCTACGGTGAAACTGTCGTTTCATATCCTACTTTTACGGTGAAATCGTCGTATTTTATCCTACTTTTTCACCTCTATGGTGAAACCGTCGTATCTTATTCTACTTTTTCACCTCTATGGGGAAACCGTCGTATCTTATTCTATCTTTTCACCTGTATGGTGAAACCGTCGTATCTCCCTGCACGGGACCTGCCTTTCTGGTAGTAACCCTCTGTTGCTGCGTTTACGTACGAAAGCGGAAAGCGACTAAAATGACTGTTTAGTATTTTGAAAATCGTTCCCAGAATTTTATAAATTCAGCATCAGAAGTTTATGGTATGTCAAAATACAGGATATAGTGGTGTAATTTGTTCAGTTATTGTATATTATACAGTTATTGTACAGTTATAGTATCGTTATTGTATATTATATAGACAGGGTCTCTATTGCGTAGCCGACCCCCGTGGTTAGCACATCGCGCTACGACGCTAGGGTTCCTTGTCATGGGTGTTTGTTAGTTTCCATTCATCAATTTCATTACGTCATCACTCATCCCTATCTTCACAAATTAGCCAAAAGTGGCAGAGAAAGCGAAGTAAAATCAAGCAAATCAATCAATCAATTTCCATTGCCTGGAAATTAGGAAACTTTATGAAAAATGTCGAAAATGTAAAAAGCTTTCACAAACATGTAAAGTCAGGGAAATCAGGGCAGTAAGCAGAAAAGCATGAGTGGGGAATGCTTGCGTTGAGATGTAAAAATACTTAATGGGGTGGGAGGTACCATCTCTTCCACGGAACGACCTCCCGTTTATTTGCCATCATAACAAGGTCACAGTTACTCACGAATATTTTAACGAGAAGCTTTCCACTGCACGAACGCGACCGTCGAAGCCTCCTGTCTCCCTCCCTCCTTTACAGACCTCGTACACTACAGTACCACTACTCATTCTACAGTACAAACGTGCATACAAGATTGATCTTTCTCAGCCTTAGCCAAGATTTTTAAATTGACCCTTTCGTAAGCAAGTAACGGAGTTGACTTTTCTCCTCAATTATTCTAAAGAAATATTCTTTCCTAAAAACTTTCGCGTTCCTTTCCATTAACTGAACAATGTATGAACTGGGTTCATGTCTTTGGCTCTAGGACGGTGGTTGCCAAAGTCTTGGGTCACCGTTCCCTGATTTGCATGTACTAATCCTCACTGTTTCCTCACTTCCAAGTGTTAATTCTCACCGCCCTATTGCTCTCACATGCTAACACCAACCGCTCTCATTTCCACACTATAATCCGCTATGTCCCTTCGTTTCCATATTCTAAATCCCCATATACTTCCCTTGAAAAGAGAATGACCATGTAATTGAAAATAGTAGCACGTGTAAGAGTCCAGTAGTTGTTCGGATTATCTAGTCATCGGTCAGCATCAAGGTTTAAAGGAAAATTGTAATGGATTAACCGATAGTAATCTGCTCAAGAGATGAAAAGTTTCCATGTGATGCCCATATTAATTAGATTTAACCGTCAACTATATCGCAAAGGAATAAATACGTTCACACCTTTCCTTCTACAGTGTGTTCTACCGGAATTTACTGTAATTAGTTGCCCGCCCCGTGAAGAAAAATGCGTCGATTACAGAATTTGGAAACTTTGTTATCAAGAAAATTTATTGCAGCGAAACAATACTTTCTTGTTATGCAGATTGTAACATTTTGTTGTGCTGCAAAGAATATATTTGGCAACATTTTTTCAGATAAATATTTTATTACATGTGTATAGTAGTAATAAATTATTTTTCATTTGTGTACTTTATCTAGTAAAGTTTTCTTTAATTGCAAATTGCAATGATATCCGCAATAGGATGATGCATCAGTTGCGCCGTGAGCTTTTCTGTCAGTCGTGGCGTCACCATAGGAGAAGACACAAGTGGTTTTGGGTTAAATTCTACTGGTAGGCTGCAATGAAATCTCAAGTTAGTGTTAAAGCGACGCTTAGCGACTCTTAAAAGCATCAACATAGGTCACGAGACGTTTTCAGCTTTCGTAATGCAACCCAGAAGCTCTATATTTGGTGCAAATTTCCTCTTTATATTTCAGTTCGTACAGTTTAGTCCAGACGGAGATAGAGAAGACATACAACTATCACGTGGAAATTTCTTTGTTCTTATCCGAACTACAATGGCGTTGCATGCAAATATTTTATAAAATTCGACTCCGCCACATTTCCATCAATATATTCTTTCGACACACTACCAACTGCCAAGAACTAATCATAATATTTCTTGATAATATGTATTTCGAAGCGTCGTTATTGAGGACACGGTTTAAGTTTCGTTTCACTTTACTGGCAGCTTTTGTTGCTGATTACCACCACACAACCTCTGCTTGGTTTCTCAGAGTCTTCATTTTATATATATGTTGACTTTAGCGTCACTGCTCGCGCTATGATGCCAAGGATCCTGGGTTTGAATCCTGGCCTGGGCATGGATGTTTGTGAGTGTCCTTTCATCAATTTCATCATATCATCACTCATCCCCATCTTCTCAAATGAGCCAGAAGTGGCACAAAAGGCGAAGTAAAATAAAGCAAATCAAACAAAAATAAAGAATTCAGCCCCACTGCGGTTCTGATGAGCACTACACAATATCCACAACAAATATTGAAATCTATGCTCTCGTTTCGTTCAGAATTACAGCTGTGTGAATTTTGGAATTTTAAAGGTGAACAATCTGTATTAACCGCACCTGCCAATTGCAATTTAAGTATTGCTTGAAAAACAGAATTACATGGTTCAATGTGTTGATAAGATCTATACTGACATATGTTTGTGCTGTGTGGCAACATAGAGCTACAACTTATATAAATCGACTCCAAAGTCTGCACAACAAGAACCTATGACAAAGGAACAGTTGCAGATGCCTCTCAAATATACAGATACGAAACATGCTCGACCAAGATACCCTATTCGACTTTAAGCAGAGGGAATAAAATTCTGGACGATACAGCCTCGCCATTCAAACCCTACAATCCACAATATTGGTCAAACAGAGCCAAGAAGACAAATTCACAAAATAGCGCGTCTTGATCCGACTTAATGTAACTTCACATACTATCAGCTAATTAAGTACTCTATGTAAATGTAGAATACGTAGATCGGGTCTACACATGTGTATATCTGATTCTGTCATGCAATGCGTATATTAAAGATTTTCTTATATACATATTGCTTAATAACCTGGTCATGCATCATAGAGATAAAATTCTGGTAACACGAAAGTTGTAAAAGAAGTGTTTGATTAAGAATTTCTACGCAGCAAGCACAAGGAAAAAGGCCAAAATTCATAACTAGAAAGTAGGGTATCAAAGTTGCTGAAACTTTAATTTAATGCAGGATACAGTGAACGAATTATTAACGAACTGTATAATTTGACATATTCACAGATTCATTTAGTGCACTGAAGAAAAAAATACTCTCATCAACAAGTGCATAAATTAGTGTAAATATTGGACATATAGATGTTAAATTATACAGGGTGATTCAGAAATCCTATTACACACTTCTAGGGGTTGTAGAGGACGTTGGAAACAGCATACATGACATCAGGTGACTGAAGACGTCACTCTCCGTCAATGAGGGTTGCCTACCGTGAAGCGAGAGATGTGAAATTATGTGATCTTGTCATCTGTGTAGTACCAAAACGGTACGTTTCCGGACATGGGTTCCTTATCAAAACTTGATATACTAAGTCCTCTCTACAACCCCTAGAAGTGTGTAATAAGAATTCTGAAGCACCCTGTATATTTTGTATTTGTATATATGCTTAGTATATTATGTTCAATATAATTGGGAAATGTATCCTGTGCTGAACTAATAAATAGTAATAGTAACATGCCATGATAGTCTTGATTTTGATCTATGACTGCTGGAGCGCGGTGTGCATTCTTGAAAACAGTGGTTTTTCCATACTCCATCTTTGTGTGATCGTGGAGCACATAGCGTAAGAACAAACTTTCTCTTACTCTCTCTCAAGACCCTTGCACTTTCTTTATCACTTCGCGTGCCACCGAACTATATTTACAACGCTGCACCTCCTCCATCACCCTCCAACGTATAAAAAGAATACGCGCTAAAAATGGCACCAGGTCGGGGAAAGAATAATCGCGGCGGATGCATTTTCCCACGGAGACGCCTCCGAGGATGAGGTCCCTAATGGGGCTGGCCGGATGCCAAGCGTGACCTACGAACGGCTCCGGGCCGTTAAGGTATTCGGAGACAAAAAAGAGCGAGCGAGGGGCGACCTCGGCGTCCAATAAAGCTCCATTATTGCCATGGTGATTTATTCGATAGCTCCGGTAAGAAAAATGGGATCTCCCTTAATTTGCGAGAGGAGGAAAATCAACCGAGAATTTTTCTTGAATAATTAGGTCAAATTTTTCAGTTTGATTCGGATATCGCTTTATAATAAAGGCTTCTGAGGACACACAGTGGTGTTGATGGCACTCGAATATACAGGTTGTTTTCCAGTCTGGAAAACATGGAAATCATGGAAAAGTCAGGGAATTTACTTTTTCTGGAAAGTCATGCAAATGTCAGGGAAATTAACTTTTTCTGGAAAGTCATGAAAATTTCAGGGGAAATTTGCTTTTTTTCTGGAAATGTAGAAGTTTATTTTTTCTGGAAATGTGAGAGAAATTTACATCTTCTGGAAAGTTATGGAAATGTCATGGAAATTTATTTTTTCTGGAAATTCAGTTACTTTTTCTTGAAATTCATGGAAAATCAGGGAAATTTACTTTTTCTTGAAATTCATGGAAATGTAAGAAAATTTACTGTATTTCTGGAAAAATCAACATTTTTGTGGAATGTGGAAAGACATTAAAAATAGGTTCTTGGAACAAATAAGAAATAGGACAAGCAAGAAATTTTAAATTTTTGATAGTTACAGCAGATATTGCATGCACATTAAATACTCTAGGAAAAGGGCCATGCTTTCAACTACTTCCAATTTCAACCAGAAATCTATTATAGTAAGTTGTTATTGGTATTTACCACTTTCTTATTGACAATATTTGGTTTGGTTGATATTTTTTTTATGTGATATTTATGTTATAATTATGATTTTTGAAAAATATAATTATTTGCATATCATTAGTCTATACGTGGCAAGTATTATGTAGAAGCTCATCCATGATGGCTCTATCCAACATTAGATTTCTGTTCACATTTTCTTATTATTATTACTTTCTTCGTTTAGTGTGTTTCTAAGTGTTATTTACCTAAAATATAGTACCCTTCTTACATAATTGCTCTAACAACTTGGAATGGAAAATCTACAAAAATCAGGGAATTTTGTTTTTACAAAATTCTAGACACCCTGATATGTAGATTCATGCTGATTAGCTTATCTGTGTGTGTGTGCTTGAACCAGGCATGTTGAACTTGCGAGACAGGAGGCTTTGTAGGTCGCGTTCGTACAGTGGGGAAACTTCTCGTCGTCTGATTCGTGAGTAACAGTGCAATCATGGAGAAGGTTTGAGTTTTATTTAAACTGCTCCCCCACTCCTGTTCCGCTGCTTACTGGCGTTGAAGTGCAGTGTGCAGGCTAGTAGCTCAATCATAGCTCAAAATATAACTTTGAGCAAAACTTTGAAAAATTACATAGGGTGCTGCCAAAATGTGAAATTACAATTACAGAGAGAAGTTGCTATAAGAATGATTATTGAAGCCAGGTTGCAGACTGAAGTGACAAGACAATGTACGAACCGCAAATAATTCTAATTGCTGCATCGGCGCGACCACAAATTTCACACAGCTGAGTAGGCACGTGTGTGGTGAGTGCAAAGATTTCCATTGCTCCAGTTATCTGTCTTGTAGATCGGGGCCTCTAACTGTCATCAATTGTCACCCTAATTGTTCTCACGATACTGGGTGATACATATGTATCCATCCATGCATAAACATACACAGATGTACTATAAAAACAGAGTGAAACAGGTTGCTGCCCTTCAACAACAACATGTAGTGAGCATCAACAGAAACAGCTTTGCCGAATGCGTTAAGTAGTCGATTTTCGATCATGCCCCGAAAGTTTCGGGGTTCGAGTGCTTGTGCTTGGGTGTTATTTGTGAGTGCCTCGTTAATTTCATCTAACCGTAATCTAATCCTCATCGTCACGATTAGTCAATAAGTGGTAGAAAACGACGCTAAATAACAAAAATACAAATACGGATGCTTCCAGACCTAAAAAAAGAGGAATTTTTTTCTGTGTGATGCACCCACACGGCAAGAATTCATGGTTGCCAGTGACATTGATATTTTTTTGTCTAAAGACTTCAAAATGTTCAGAACGCTACTGACCGACAGTGTGGCCAGTCAGGGCAATGGTGGACTTATGGATTGTGAGAGACTTCTTCACAAGAATCCCGTGAGATCCTTATCTAATGCAAATAAGCACAAAATAGAAAGTGCAACATAATGTATTTGGTGGTTATACATGCCTTATTTAAGTGCAAGAGTTATACTAAGTGACTTTACCCTGCCAGTCTGTCTGTTGACATGATGTTTTATGCGTTGCATGTCATCGCTTTTAGTATGTCATCCAACAGAAAAAAAAACATATAACAGTAGCAAGCATGAATATGTGCTGCCAGGTTCCATACATACAGGGTGGAAAATGCTGTTTCTCGAGGCTCTAAGTATTTGAATCGAGGCCTTGACAAGCAAAACATTACTAAGAAATGTCGTTTGTCTTAATGTATTCCACTCGCTACCAGAGTATGATGGTGTATGTGTGTCAGGGAATAATCCCCTAGTGCCACATAAAAGTTTTCCTTTTTAAAAAAGCGAAGTCCTTTGGCAGTGTCGCACATCGGCAAGTTCATCTAAAACCAAGAGATAAGTCGAAACCTAATTGACTTCCAGGTCCCCGTTTTATGCGGTCCATAAATTCAACTTCCGGGAACCCTTTCCGTCTAACGAGCGGGGCTTATTTCCCCCTCCCCGCTCCGGAGGCTCCGGAGATACTCTTCCGTGACCCAAATCTTTCGCCGGGAGAAAGAGTACACGATGCGGCGGCCCCCATGGCCGACCTCTCCCACCCATGCTCCGGGTAATGATAGTTTAGTGTTTTTGTAATGACAGGACGCGGTTCCAATCGGATGGAAAGCTAATGAAGCGGCCGTATTTCTTGTCCGGCTTCGTGCATGCGATATTACGGGAAGAAAATTATTACACCCTATGTTTTCTCGCAGGTTTTGTGTGTGTCGCGTCTAAAACAAGGCAAACTGGAGAGCCTGTATACTGTTGCTTTTGTAAAACGTCGCTTTTCAGACTCTTGAATCGATCGCGATGATGATGATGAACGTGCAGCACGTACCATAATACAGGATAATTAAAAATGAATGGTACAAAATGAAACCATATGTGACTGTCATGTGACTGCTGTAATTCATAATTATCGATATAACATGAATGGTCAACTCAACAAGTTATTTGGTACACAAACTACATGTTTCTACGGACATTCATAATAAATGTAAAAATTTTACAAGATGTACCATGTAATATGGCAGACTTCTAGACGATATCCCAGGTCTAGTCACACCTGTGCCAGCATAGCCTGATCAATTGAGTCGATCGCGTCGCCTATCAGCTGCTGTAACTACTGTAAGATTATGTTGTTTATATATGTTTTCTGCTATTTCTAGCTCACGGAGATGTATTATGGTGAACAACGGTTACCGATGAAGTTTTTGCGTATTCTAGCATACAGTAAGCCTTCGCTTATTTTGCGTGACAAACTTGTTTTGTTTCAGTGTTGCCAGATGAAACTTGGAAAGGTAAACAAACTATCATGATATATCGATAATTATGACTTAAATTGATTACAGCAGTCGCAGGGTTTTTTTTGTACGATTCATTTTGAATTACCCTTTAGAGTAAACAACTTATCACGTGGGGTAAGTACACCTCACGTAGTACACCCAATTGCCAACCTCACCTCGAAAAGTAGTACACCCTGGACTTCATTTTGTAGACTGACGAGGCTCTGGCGGCTGGACTTACGGCCAGTATAATCCTCGTAGGACTGTTTGTTGCCCTGTGTTTTTCCTTTGTTTGTGCGTGCTGAGTGCTCCTTTTGCAGCAGTAAGAACATTTTAGTTATCCGACATTCCCGTTATGTTATATTAGGTATATTTTAGTTATAGTAAGGAGATGGACCCTGTATAATGTGACGAATGCAAAATAACCTAAGTGCTGACGCACCCAAATTTCAAATCCCTTCATTCATTCATAAGAAAATTATCAGGTTTATTGTTAAAAAAATATCTGAGACACAACAATAAGGTTTGTTGTATAACAATGAGAAAATCTTCAAGTTTCGTTTTCATGCGCAAGACTTTTGTAAACACGGTCATTGTGGCGCTGGTGTAGTGTTAAAGAAAATGGCGACGTTCACAGGTGCTGTGTTTTTAAAGTTCCCAGACCTTACTACCCTATACTTCTGAATTTCGGGCTTTGTGAAAGACATAGCCTATGTGCCACCTATGCCACAGAATGTGCAAGCTAAAGGAGAGAAAAAGAACGCCATTGCTTTGATGGGTTCTTGAGGAAAAGTGTGGCAAGAACTACAATATCGATGCGATGTGTGTCTCATAACTCGTGGAAGCCACACTGAACATTTGTAGCCATTTGTAGACATTCAAAGAAACTTGAAGTGTTACTGATTGATACACAATAAATATCATTGTTGTATTCCATATAGTTTAGTCAAAATAAGTTATTAAAGTTGTTTACTGTGTTATGATACACTCTGTATTGGCACTTCTGTATTTATTGCTATTTTTGTGTTCTTGAGTTATTCTCCTCTCTAGCTATTGCACTTCGCGATATGTCTATAAGGTTCTAGTATTTTTTTAGTTTTCTTTCCTATTGGAAATGCCGGACCCTGTGGCCGAGTCGTTAGCACATCGCGCTGTGATGCCAAGGGTCGCGGGTTCGAATTCCGCTCTGGCTTGGTTGTTTGTGAATGTCCATTCATCAATTTCATCATTTCATCACCCATCTTCGCAAATTAGCCAAGAGGCACAAAACGCGAAGTAAAATAAACTAAATCAATCAATCAATCCTATTGGAAAATACACTATTGATGAGATCGTTAGAGTAGAATCTTGGACCCAGATTGCATTTTAAGCATTGATCTTGAGTAGTGGCGATGTTCACAATGTTCTCGTTAATGGTATATACTAGTATACGTACATAACTGAACGTGGAACAAGACGGAGTGCCAGAGATATTTTTACACCACGTTGCGATATCCAACGGATTTGTGTTAACGTTATCAGTTTATACAAGCCGTTGGTTCGACAACTACTGGCTTTATTGAGAGGCTCGTTTGATCAGTTCCATGAATCGCGTTCAGGTCGTGCACTGTTCTGCAATACCAAGGCTTCATATTTGCTGTTTGAACTTGAAATGTGGGTATTATTCTAAACTCTTTTTGCAGCGTGGTTTAAAACATGAGTTTCGAAAACAGTCGATTTTGTATCAATGAGCAAGTTAGGATACAACCTAAAGATGTTCTTGGGACAACACTGGGTGAGGCATTTTCCACACTACAATACTCTTGTCTTGCCATTGAGTTCACTATTAATGTTCATTGTTTTGGGAGGCTACAGAAACATTGTGCGATTCTTTTGATTCGTTGCACGTAAGGAACCAATCAATTTGTGCCACAGAAGCAGTAACTTATGCCGATTGGCTGATAGTTACGTGCTCGTTATTTTGCCAATATGTTTTGCCGGAAGAGTTCACAACTTTCACATTCCCTAACCGACTCATCTTGAACATCTTGATCGTCGGACAAATAGCCACACCTATACCCTGACAGTTCCAGGGTCTGACAAACGACTCCGAAAAACCGCCAAGACAAAATGGACTAAACCATTCATAGATGCACAGTCCCTACAAAGACTGAAACTCAAATTAAAACCCGACAAGACAAATGACTGACTAATGGCTGAACACATTTATACCTCGCAGACTACAGTAACATGTGCCGGTGATTTGCACAAACGCACAGACCAGTTAACCAAACTACATTATTGTGAGCTGCTCTCCTTTGCATCAAATTGAGTCTTCATACTCTTGCTGGTTTCAGTGCATTAATCATCACAGGCGGACGGATACGCCCGTCAAATAAGGCTACTTTATTTCAACTTCGCTAATTGATACCTTCAATAATTAAGCAACCTCCATTCTACTAGAAATCCTTGCGCCTTATAGTTCTGCAACTCAAACAACAGTGCATAATTGTGGGAAGTCTAACTAACAGGATATAAACTTCTGGGGAACTGCTAGGGGCAAGGCAAAGCTGTCTATTAATCAAGGCAGCTATTTTACAGCTGTAAAAGACACTGTTCTCAATTAGCCTTATGGAGAGTGGATTTTCCGTGAGACAATTTGTCCCAGATTTCCATTCAAGGTTGTTAGAACTAGCACTTATTGTTGCTATCGACCAGTGCAAGATCGTAAAGGAAATCTACTGAAGAAATGTTTCAGGGAATGACAGATACCCTTGGCTTCTTATTCCAACTAAGACATGGGTATTTGGGCCAATCGTTTTGTTCCAATAATAATATTCCAGTGCAATAGATTTAAATTTATTTCGTTTAGCATGAATCACAAGCTTTGTCTTCTGAAACGATGTACCAACGCGTGGTGTTAGCTTTCATTAGTGCTGGTATGCACTAAAATTAGCATACAAGTCGCGGGTTCGAATTCTGGCTGAAACATTGTCGCTTCTGTCGATTGATCATTCACGCTACTTCATCATTTAAAAGATCGCTATGTGGCGAAAAGGAGACGAGGGCTCACATCCTACTTGAGTTTGCTTGGTCGGCGCCCCTCAGACAACGCAAATGGGGGACAATGCAAGGGACAGCATTGAAGAGACAATCCAGGCAGTGTCTAGGGAGGAGAGGGGAGATAGAACTGATGTGAACATCAACGCCCTGGGCTCCTATTTACATGCAGTATGGAGGGAGCGCAGAAAATGCTGCAAGGTGTAAGTGAAAGTGAAGGGTATGGAACAGTGGCTCAGGCATAGGTTGAGAGTGAAGTGCATAGTTGTGAAGATACTGATAGTGAGCTTTTTCACATATTTCCATTTATACATGTACATATATATTTTTCTAAATGTTTATCAATGTACCATCAATGGAATATAGATTGAAGGTCGTGTGTGTGTGTATAACAATATTGTAGGATACGCACAGCCCATGAGGATGTATCTTAAATGGAAATAAATATCATATCGTATCATTTAAAACATCGTTCTTGTATTGTGCTTTGTGTGAAAGGAATCAAGGTATGCTGGAACTAAGAATCAGTTATTTATACGTTATCAGACAAAGTATCAAAAACCTCTTTACAATAATCGAAAGACTGAACCAACCTGAATTTAACAGGCTTTAAACCAAACTCTGAGGGGACTAAGGAAGTAATTTGGAAGGAATATACAGGCCCCTTGATACATTTCTTCTCGAATGAATAAATATATAGATTAGAAATGTATCATAGACCTGTATATTCCTTCCAAAAATACTTCTTTATATCAAGAGGAAATTAAGCTTGGTAATCTATCCCATTAAATAAAGGATGAGCTAAGATTCCAATGTAGATGGATTTCCAATCAATTCACTGCAAGTAATGAATGCAGTGATGTGGACTTGTCCTTTGCGTATGCAGCGCATGTATTTATATGTGAAACTTGTAACTATAAAATCTAAGTATAACTTACAAACGTAAGTTTTCATTACAGTTTGATCAGTCAAGTATGCCGTACCGTTGTAGATACTGGCGTCCTGCGTAAACTTAACTTTTTCTTATTTTGCTTTGCCTTTCTGTCTTTTTAGACTAATCATGTTGCTGAAGATGAATGATGATTATATGAAGTTCATGAAGATGTTCTTATCCATTTTCAGCCTACGGATTGAACCCGGAACCTTCGTTGCTGAAATCATCTTCTGCACGAGTAACCTTGTAAATATCTAGAATCTACCCTTGTTTTTAGGCACAATACGACTTTAGATAACAGCTGAAAGCAAGTTCCTATCTTCAGAATTTTTAAAGATGGGATGCCGCAAAAATTATACTGACAAGTGGTACCTATGCTTTTTGGATTTCCAAGAAATCAAATTCCAATCTATCTGTATTCATTAGGTCCTAAACTTCAGCAGCTATCTCTTCTATATGCTCTCTTGAATAGGTAGCGTAGATTATGCTACTTCTTCAAAGTCCATTTTAATATAAATACACAACTGAATAAAGGAGGATTGAATACAGGGTATTGAGTTATGCAAATTCCACTGAGGTTTAATTTTTCAATAGTCAATTTCCTCAAATATGCCGCATCAAGGAACGTTTTACTAATTTGTATGTCCATCCTTTCAACCTGTCATCTTCAACTGTCTATCTTCTTCTTAGCCACCAGCTAGACATATAAACTTCTTAAAGAAAGCTATAAATATAATAGCATTTGGAAATAAGAAAAATCACATTATAAAATTTTCGTTCCGTAACTGACCGCTCATATAAATGGACCTTGCATAGACTTTTAGATTAATAAGTAGATTTCAAGAAAACTTCTATCGCTCTAGAAACAGAAACGATCCCTACATCAAATTTTATTACCTTCTAAACTGCTTCAGCCATTTCCTATTAGTAGCAATACTCTCATTTCAGAGTTCTCACGAATGACCAAATTACTGCCCCAAACATTGGATACATATATGTATGCATAAAGATATATCCCCTAGCAACATGCTGTGAAGGCATGTGAAATGCTATTGTCCACACGCATTTACCGCCACCTTTGAATTTTTAGTCCTTTTTGATACCATAAAAATAAATGAAAAGAATGGAATATTAACTGATCACTCTTGTCAATGGTATTTGTTTTGATTGATCATGTATATTATGACAAACTAATTCACGTTCTTATGTTAAGTATCATAGTTATGGATTTCTCTTAATTACTTTCAATATGAAAAGTATATATGTACACAGTCAGTGTATATGTTGAACTGTATGTTTATTTACTAGCAGAACTTACTTGAGCTTAGAATATAAGAAACTGCGACGAGGATGGAAATTCGCATGAAAAACCGTAATTCTGATATTTCGTTTACTACGATAAATATTGAATTCTAAAAGTCCCTGAATTCGTTGTACGTTTCCCAAACAAAATATGTGTCACATTATTTTGCTAATTTACGAGACTACTGTAACTTTATATTACCAATTTCTACTACTGTTTTGAATGTAACTTCATATAACTGTCATTTTTCTGTTGTTTTTTTTCTAATTTTTATAACTTGATCGTTCATTGCATTATACGGGCAAATTACTATTGATAGTCTTGTAAGTATCCAAAACAAGACCTATTGATCCATATAATAATACAGGTATTCAATCTCCCTTCCGCGTAGTGCACCCTTGACTGTATTTTGTAGACTAGTGAGGCTCTGGCGTCCGACCTCATAATTAATCAGTATAATGCTCTGGAAGACTCGTGATGTGTTGTATGTTCGTGATTGTCCCTTTATTCATCTCATCTTATCGCTATTCATTCTCGTATTTACGATTAGCCAAAAGTGGAAGAAAGCGAAGTAAAATAAACTAGATCAATAAATCAATTGGGCCTCCCCGATGGCGCAGTGGTAGCGTCGTTGCCTTGTAATCAAGGGGTCCCGGTTTCGATACCCGGTGGAGGCACATATTGTTTCGGATCCCACTTTAAACTGTAGGTCCAGTCCCGAATAGCCTAACTGTGCATCAAGTGGACTTAAATACCAACTCAAACTCAATCAATCAGGTATTTAAGATGCAGGCCACATATTACAAAAATACTATTTAAGTAGTAATTAATGATTTCTTGCTAACTTAATGAAGCTAAAAACTTAAATTTTGCGGCGATACAGTCGTATTTGAATTTTGAATTTTCATTACTCCATATAATCCATATACATTGGTATTTGGAGGGTTCAGTACAGTTCACATAAAAAAAATAATTACAAAATTTCTAGAATTAACAATCTAAATATTCACTGACGCTATAATATTCCTCATTAACTAATAGTTTGTTTTAAATTTGTTTTTGAAAGTATATATTTGTTGTAGATTTACATCGCTTTTATGCCATGTTGCCTCATCGAGACGCTGAAGATGAATGATGATATGAAAGTGATAAAAGAAGAAAGACTCAGAAAGAAACGTAAATGCCCAAACCGTGACTTGACCCCGGAATTTACTGAAGCGAGGTGATGAGTCGACCACTCAACGTGCTTGGTTGCTAAGGCGGCTAGCTATTACAGTCATGTGAGGATGGCTTGTTAGTTATGAAGTTACTCCAACCGCCCTCACGATGCTGCAGTCCAAAAATTTGAAATTGTTATCTAGAATCGAACCAGGACTGCTTGCATGAGTGATAATAATTAGGTTATTTCATGATTTATACTGTCACTCATCGGCTCATGAAATATGAGATCTAAAATCGTTTCTTCGAAATGTTTATAATCGTTGCTCGACTCTTTAACAGCTTCATACGAAGGTTAACTCATTAACAAAATGCTAATTGTCAGATCCATTAACTTTCAAGCACCAAGCGAGTAGCGGTAAATCACCAGCGGTTAATAATACACAATGTCAATCGGCCAAATAGAGTCTGTAGTGGATTAGCATGCCAAAAACGTCACGAATGAAAATTACGGTCCACTAAAGTTTGATCTATGACGTACAAGTTGACGTCGCAATGCTCAAGCACGCTCTTCGTGCATGCCCTGGTTAATAGCGAATGACGATTCAAGGTTTCGCACTCTCTGTCGTCGTGACGTCAGAAACAATGCTTTCCGATGTTCGTGTTGCTTTTACCATGTTATGCATTGTCATGAAATCTCAGCATAATTTTCATGGTGGCAATTGTCCAAGCAATGACTGTACTAAATCGCTACTTTTTGTGCATGTATTACCTATAAGTAATACGTAATATTACAGTAGTAAATCGGTCTTTTGGGATTTCGTCAAAATTTCAGGCCTTGTAAACCTTGTAATTGAACCTTTAGTTTTTGACGGCGTAAGACCAGTGTTTATTATTATTTTTTACAAATTTTGCAAGCAAGGGAGAACATTGTTACTGGTGTTTAAATGTTAAAAACTGATGCATAATGATCCAGTTATTTTGGACAAAAACCTAAAATAACCCCCCGAAACTTGTCATTTTTTGCTGCTTTGTAAACAGTTTTTATCTGTAAAAGATACAAATGACGGAAATTCAACTTTTTTTAAATTTTTCATACTGAGCCATTATATTGGCCAATCACACTGGAAATACGGATTTATTCCTTCACTTTTAGAAGCATGTGGGCAGCAGTTTTCTGGGAGGATAGGAGAAGTATATTGGTTCGGTTATATTTCATGTATGGACCATAATACACAGCTTTTAGGACACAGTTTAGAAATTTAAAGTGCATATTTTCTCTGTTTAATGCATAGTGACAGATTGTAGACTCCCTTTAACTAGTTGTTAAAAATCATGATTGTTCAAAATTGTCAGCTATAATTAGTTTGAAATACGAAAACAATGAATAGAGACTTTTCCAAAAGTTGCTACTAAGGCGCCATCTAAACAAGTAGGAGTTAACAATGTTCAGAATGTCCAGTCTTGCCAATAGTTTTCTCTTGGTTACCAGGTAACAGCAACAATACATTTTCATTTCTTTCCTAAACGAGATGTTCGACACAAAATTTTCCGTATGCCAACTTTCAAGTCTTGACTATAAATTTTAAGTGGAAAAAAAATTCCCATTATTAGAAGATGGAGTCGTATAGAACCGAGGAGGCGGTGAAGAAAGTTATCGTGGATGCCATTGAGGAACTGACCAAAACAGGTTGTACTAGAGAAGATATTAAGCTCTACATCCAGGAGCAGGGGGATTCAGCCATATCTGATGATATCATCGAGAAGGTTCTCGAGAATCTAGTGAGCACCGGAATACTGCAAACAAACGGCGACAGATTTTATTTACCAGAAGCCGAAAGGGTGGATGCTCCTCAAGACTGCCCATCCTGCCAAAGGAAGAAGAGAAAGAGGTGCCCACCAAAATGCAAGAAATCTTGTCCTAAACCTTGTCCGACCTGTCCGAAACCTTGTCCAACATGTCCGAAACCGTGCTCAAGGTGCGCATCGGACAGCGAAGTGTCCAGCAGCGGCGAGGAGGACTCGGGTTCCGATTACGGCTCTGGCGACGTTGAAGATGCCATCGTTAGCCTGGTGCAGGGAGCAGGCATCGGTGGTTGCACCATGACAGAGATCAAGAAGCATCTCCAGAAGGAAGGAGCCAACGTGTCTGGTAACGAGCTGCGCGCCACACTCGACTCTCTAGTTGAGCAAAAGACGCTGCAGCTTAGAAATCGTCGTTACTCCATCAATGCAGAGGATGACGCCGAGAAAGAATCTTCCGGCGAGGAACAAGAATGTCCATCGTGCCAGAAGAAGAAAGCGTGCAGAAAGAAGAAGCCTTGCAAAAGGAAACCACGATGCCCTAGGAAGAAGATCTGCAGCAGAAGCTGGTGCGACAAGCCAAAAAGAGGCTGCAAGACAGGATGCCCCAAGTGCAGCGAGAGGCAAGCAGAGAACGAATCCGACTCAGGTTCCGAAAGCGACTGATCCTGTTCAACTGTGAGACACCAAATACCCCTTGAATTGTACATTTCATGATTAACTTAATATGTCTCGAGATCTTATGTATATAATCTTGTTGAATATCCACTGTACTGCAACGAACTTAAGAAAATCCTGGTAATTGTAGCCTGTATCAGCAGACATAAAGTTTTCATACTATTCTTGTTTTTTAATTTGCGTAATACACAACTATATCTGAAACCTAGACATTCCACATTATTTCAATAGTGATTAAGTTGCACGTTCATAAACATACTTTTGTCTGAGCTCATGCACAAACTACTAAAAAAATAAACTTTTTTATCTCTCAGTCTGTGATCAAGAAAAAATCTGACTAAGATATCAGGAAATATCCAAAGAATTCATTGCAGTGATTCTCCTATATTCGCACTGTGAAAGGATCCTAATTTTCCAATACTAGCTTTGATGAATATAGAAAAAATCATTGGCAATACCAATTCAATAATTTATAATTGGTGTAAAGGTGAGTATTTCAGATAATGTATTCAAACTTTTAAACATTTTACATCCATAAGGGGTGGTGAACGACAACTAAAAACTAGGAATTTTGTCATTCTTAGATTATGCATTTTTTTGTTTCACTGTGTGCACTTGATTGCTTCCCAGGGCTCCTCCGTATGGTAATGGTTAAATCTATCGTCTTGTAATTGGGAGGTCCTGGGTTCGATTCGTGGTATACACTCGGTCCCATCTGTCTCTGGAGCAGGCCACCGAAAACAAGTCTCTGCGCAAGTTGTGACGAGAAACGGCTCCACCAATGAACACGTGTGAGGAACGGGATTGCGTGGAGGTGAAAAACGACTGCAGTTACCAGCCTTCAAAGCAGCGTGCACTGCTTTGCTCTGGCTCTGCCCACTCGATCCCCCCTTCCTTCTCTGCCGCTGTGTGCTGCCTAGCTTTAGAGATAGATGGGGCAGGGTGTAGGTACAGTGGTTCGAATTGATTGTATTCGATTGTGTATGCACGATTCTTCGTACCTTGCCCGCCGTTATATACGTAACTTCAGAGATGGTACATGCTGCGAAACGTTAAAGGCCGAGAGACAAAAGTAAGAGAGTTTCACAGTGAGACAGGAATGCTTCATAAATTCCTCAGCATCTGGCAGCAGGCGGAGTTGAAGTCGATTTCCGCACCTCGCTTCTCCGGCAACGCATCGAGCGATTCTGCTGCGAACGATTAAGCCGCTCTATTCCGAGATCTCGGATGCTTGTTAAGGATTTAACGGCGCTATTTACTACAGGACAAAGGCTCATTCATTAGAGAGCGCTCCGAGTCGGCCGGGGAAAGCGGCAAAGGTCACGTCCCTGGAGAAACTCTCGCATCCCTCCCTCTCGGAGATGCATCCCGCGAAAGGTAAAGAGGTAAACAGCCCATTGGCAGCTGCAGCCGCTGGACCGTTACAAACGGAGCGGGGGCGAGAAGGAGCCCGTTTGGCACAAATGACCCTTTGTGATTTGACATGAAGTTGTCGATGGATGGAGACCCGCACTGCGCTGTTTTGAGTGGCTGTTTTTCGGAGTGATCGATCTCTCGAGGTCAAATCGATTTGTTACTGAATTTTAAGGAGGCACCGTCCCTTTGGTCCGACTCCCCCGCTTGGCAAGTTGGCAGAATATTTTACTCTGCCCTGGAATCCCATTATCCACCCTGTAGATATATTTTTTAGAGTGTTTCAGTCTGAAATGCTAGAACAATAAGTAGACAGCACTCGTTTAAAATAGCTTATTTTGGCAAAATTGAAAAAAGAAACATAAAGGACTAAAAAGTTGCGTTATGATCCAATAACTCGCACACAAAATATTATTGATTAAAAATCATTGTCCTCATTTTGAAGCCCTTGAAAATGACATAGTTAGTTTATCCTGCATGCATGCAAAGATGAGACACAGATTCATGGTAGCCAGTAACATTTATTTTTTCTGTTCCCAACTGATATTTTTCTTAGTATGCTACTGATAGATTGTGTTACCATTCAGAGCAAAAGGCCGAACTGCGGCGTAGTTGTTAAATCTATCGTCTTGTATGGAAGACTTCTAGAAAACACGTACTAAACCCTTATCTAATGCAAAAGCATACAATACAATGTATGACTGTATTGTTTAAGGAAGGGGGAGTAAGCCCCCACGAATTCAACATACCAGTGCGGTGTCTCTACTGTCATGCTACTGACCACGTAGTATTTATCACTTTTGTTCTAATTAGTATCCGACCAAAAAAGTGACAGTACAGACCATGAATCTGTGTCATATGGTTGCATATATACAGGATAGATAAATACTTTCGCGTTTCCAGGTCTCATAACTTGAAAAAAAGGCTTCAAAGAGCAGAAGAAAAGTTGTATGTCTTGATGTACTCTACACGAATTCGAAGTTTGATGATGTTGTTTTGCGACACGCAGACTCTGGGTATTACATAATGAATACACTTATGTCACGAAGCGTGTAAAACTTTGCCCGAGTTCTGTGTAGTATGGTAACATTGCTTCATCGACAATGAGGTATGAGGTAAAAGAGCCTTGTGAAACAGCCAGTGAAATAATTAACCAGAAAGGTGTAAGTAGTGTCCGGTGGCGAAGAGTACACACTTGAGAAACCTGAAGAAGTTTGCTTGAAACGGAAACAGCTCGTCACTTTGTGTAACTTTGCATTTGGTCTCAGGTTGACGGTAGAGAGGTTACTGAGCAATGCTGTACCTCAGAGTATATCCACGATTATGCGCCTCGTTTTACATATAATTTATGTGGATAATTTTATGCAGTCTGTGTAAACAATGTACAGTCATCCATAATATAAATGGGACAAATACTCGCTTTCCTGCATGGCGTTATGTGTGTTGCCTAACTCTAAGGCGATGAGCAAAAGTCAATAGCTGATCTTCAATTAAAACTTCGGCTAGCAGCGAAGCTAATTTTCGTTGGATCTAGATGTAGTTCTTTATCTTACTGGTCGACAGAACAGTCACAAACATTAGTGAGTGGAGTAATAAGGCAAAACAATAAAGAAAAAGAGAATTATGGGTACTAATCAGTATACATTGGTTTATCCGCGTATTTATTCATTATAGATTTTTAACGAATTGTTAGTGAGAATAACTTATAATTGAGGACTAAAAGCGGTAAACGTTGTAAGTGCTAAAAGCGAAAGTCTTGGGATATCGCATCCTTACCCAGATCAGCCCGTAAGAACGTGCACACTAGTGACCTCTTTACATGCTCTTTGAACTACTTAGAGGGCTACCAGCCACATTTCACGTTTACCACATTATAAAGCATGGCACATTTCACAGTTTAACGTGGAAAACGGTGTTTGATTTATTGTGGCACGTACAGCGTTTACCAATTTTAGTCTTCAATTCATTAGGATTTGGTTGATTGATTGATTTGGTGTTTTGAGTCCACTTTATGCACAGTAATACTAATCGGGACTGGACCTATAGTTTAAAGTGGGATCCGAACCACCATGAGCCTCCACCGGGTATCGAACTCGGGACCCCTTGATCACTGTGCCATGGGGGAGGCCTATTAGCATTTAGATCCGAACTCATTATGCAGTGGTATATTCTTTCAACATTTCTGTTTCCTAAATAGTGAAATTGATATAACTAATGTTTTATTCAAATTGTCATCTTATTGGCAGTTTATCTACAAAGTATGTTTATACTTTTATTGGTTACTGATAGGAACTATAATGCCGATTGTTTTGTCAACTTTTGACAGCCATTGACAGAAGAACAGATTGGTCGAGATAATAAACATCTCACTATATCAACAAGTGATTCTGCACACGAAATTGTCTTTGTATCGGCAGTTATGGAATCGTTTGATTGTTGACATCAACCGACAAATGATCAATTGGGAAAATCTTGTAGAATTAATGTTTATATATGTATTTCAGTACATCAAATTACATGCTTGTACCTTCATTTCCTTCAGATCCTTTATGTAATGTTAATCCAGTATTGAGTTGATATTTCTGTCAACCCAATTTCATGTTTCTATCTTCCCTAGTTACTGAGAAATCGGTAAGCATCTATCGGTTTCAACTGAACTGGAACGGACAGATTGACGGATCAAGAGAGAAGATGAATATCGCATCATGTAGAAAATGCACAGTTCTTTCAACCACAAATTCGCGTATTTTTATGTGTTCGGAGGCATAGGAGCATTAAGAAATATGTCGATTATCAACTTTCAATTATTTGACCCGTCAATTAAAAAAAAGTATGTACAGTATTTATGTCGCGTTAAGCTAGTATTTACCAGGATTTGATTTGTAGAAAATATTGTATTTTTACATTTCCAAGTTTCCGAGATATCGACACGAGATATCGATTGTTTTCTCTTACGGTCAAACGGACAGGCTGGTCGATTTTATATCTCTTGCGTTTTTTTAGTGTATCAGCCCACCAAATTTTGTTTTAAAAGCGCTTGTAGTTCCTGAGATATTGACAGTTGACACACATGGAATGATAATAAATAATAAAAATTATATAAACCGTAAAGGCCATCACGTGTATTATATATTCGTATATTGGACCTCAAAATACACATTCACTCTCAGAAATAGGAAGTATCAAATACGGCAACAACCAAGATTGTATCTCAGCAATTTAGGTAAAAAATCAACAAACCTTGTGAAAAGTAGTTAAAGCTGGAAATTGGTCCAGCGTTACTTTAGATCTCCCTATTCAGCACATTTAAAAGTCCCCAAAATCCCCCATGGTCTATCCAATGGGGTTGATCAACAACCACGACCAGCACATTACACGAGATTTATTTTCTACAATATTGATTTGGTAGAGTGCACAGATACGATGAGAGATTTATTTATTTATTTATTTATTTATTTATTTGAGAAAATTTCAGATACAGCACAGGTGGCCATTTTACACTGAAATTGTCAACAATGAGAGCAATATTTATAATAAGCATAAAGATAAAAAATATAATAAAATAAATAAATAAAAATAAATAAGAAATAATTAAGAGTAACAAAACAACATAAAAGTGAATAGCAAATGAACAAAAAATAAGTAAGAGATGGCACCATGTGATATTAATTACAAGTATTTCTTCTGATAGAAGACCGAAAGGCAAACTAGGAGGAAAATATATCAATATTTGAGGGGAGATCATTGTATTGTGTGGCAAGTCTATAAAAGAGAGATCTTTTTTGAATTTCCAGTCTAGGTTTTTTTGTATAAAATAACCTTGTATTGAGAGTTGTGCGCATAGGTACTCTAAAGTGGAATTCCTCAAGGAGTGTGTTGCAGCGGATTTTGCCATTCACAATTTTGTATAAGTAACTGAAATCATTCTGTAAACGTTGCTGATAAGTAGTTTGTAAGTTAAGAAAGGACAAGAGATGCGGAGATGAAAAATTGCGTAATGAGGGAACCCTGTGACGGACTATAGCTAGGAAGAAGTTAAAGACTGAATCGATTCTGGAGAGGTGAGTGGGACATGCCATGGACCAGACGGGAGAGCAGTATTCTATTATTGGGGAGATGAATGATTTGAAGTACAAAGTGAGGGCTGAGATGTCACTAATTTCAGTGAAACGGTAGAGTAAACCTAAGAGACGCATGGCCTTTTTTGTGGTGCATAAAATATGTTCCTCAAATGTGAGCTTTTGGTCGAAAACAATGCCTAGGTCTTTGTGAGAGGATACTGCTTTGATGTTATTGCCAGCGATGGAGTAAGATGACTTTAACAGATTCTTCTTGAGAGAGATAGTGAGAGTAGTACAGTTGTCAGGATGTAATGTAAGGTCCCATGTCAGGCACCAGGAAGTAAATGTTGCTTTGCTATGTCATTCTGAAGAAGATGAGTAGTGGAGATTTCCCTGAAAATTTTACAGTCATCTGCGAAAAGAAGGTAATTGCTAGAGGGAGCTGTGAGATGGTCGGCAAGGTCATCGACGAATAATAAGAACAAGAGAGGTCCTAGAACACTACTTGTGGAACTCCAGAGAGGACAGGAAGAAAGTTAGAAACAGTTCCAGGAAGAACGACACGTTGTTGGCGATCGCTAAGGTAATCAGTGAGAAGGGTGAGAAATTAGCCATGAATGTTGAATCTATTGCATAATTTGTGAATCAGAAGACGATGAGAAGATGATGAAGAAGAGAAGAGAGAGAGAGAGAGAGAGAGAAAGAAGGGAAAAGAGATAGGGAGGTGGAGATGGAGAAAGAGAAGGGAAGAGAGAGAGAGAAAGAAAGGAAAAGAGATAGGGAGATAGAGATGGAGAAAGAGAAGGGAAGAGAGAGAGAGAAAGAGAGAGAGATACAAGGGGAATGAGATAGGGAGATAGAGAAATAGAAGGAAAGAGAGAGAGAAAGAAGGGAAAGAGATAGGGAGATAGAGGGGAGAAAGAGAAAGAGAAAGAGAAAGAAGGGAAGAGACGAAAAGGGACAAAGAAAAGGGGAGAGAGAGAGAATGAGAAAGAAGGAAATTGAGAGAGCATGAGAAAGAAGGGAAAAGAGAGAGAAAGAAGGAAAAAAGATAGGGATATAGAGAGGAAGAAAGATAAAATACAGAGAGAGAGATGAAGAGGGAAATAGGGAGATAGAAATGGAGAAATAGGAGGAGAGAGATGGAGAAATAGAAGGAGAGAGAGAGAAAGAAGGGAAGAGAGAGAGAAAGAGAGATAAAGGAAAGAAATAGAGAGAAGAGAGGAAGAAAGAGAAGGGAAGAGAGAGAGAGAGAAAGAGAATAAGCGAAGAGAGAGAGAAAGAAGGCAAGAGAGAGAAAGAAAAAGGGGAAAAGAGATAGGGAGATAGAGAGGAAGAAAGAGAGAAAAGAAGGGAAAACAGATAGTGAGATAGAGATTAAGAAGGGAAAAGAGAGAGAGAGAGAGGAACATGGGGAATTAGATAGGGAGATAGAGATAGAGAAAGAGAAGGGAATGAAGAGAGAGACAGAAGGGAAAAGAGATAGGGAGATAGAGAGGGAGAAAGAGAGAAAAAGAGAGAAAGAAATAGAAAGAAAGAAGGGAAAAGAGATAGGGATATAGAGAGGGAGAAAGAGAAGTGAAGAGAGAGAGTGAGAGAAGAGAGAGAAAGGGCAAGAAAGGAAGAGAGAGAGTGAGAGAAGAGAGAGAAAGGGCAAGAAAGGAAGAGAGAGAGAAAGAGAAAGAATAGACTGGACACAGGGTGTTCATAAAGTCCCGGTAGTATTACAATGTACATTACATTTTGTAATGGTACCGGGACTTTATGAATACCCTGTATTTCAGGCTAATATTTCTACTTCTGTATTGGGAAATGCAAACTAAAGTGCATCATATATGTAATATTATTACCTTTGATGAACATTACCCTTTGGGTTAGCGTGGTGTTGGGTGTTTCTAGGTGTAATGATTGTATCATAATACGGTATTAGGAATTACTCTATCAGCTTCCCGCCACTCAATGCAAAGCCATGTAGGCGATTGCTTCACCGCAGAAGCAAGCAAGAAAGCTCTGGCTTACCAGTAGGAGAAAAAACATCCACAGGCAATTATCAACAGAGAGATTGGCAACAGTGGTGGCCGGTTAGCTGACGTGGTTGGTTTTCGCTGGCACAGCCCCGTACCGTTGTCTGTTCTTTTGACGGCAAGCCAACAGATTTATCTTACTCTATAGTAAGTTAATTACGGAGATCTAATTTCCAGATTAGCATTATTTTTTGGAAGAAAGAACCTAAAATAACTTGGATATGGGCAAAGATGATCAAAAATGACACCCGTTTATTACAAAGCCAGGCACGGTAATGGCGATCTTAAAGCACAGCAAAGATCATCTCAGGCACTGTCATGAAGAATCTTCTCCGTTGGATGGATGTCGACCTATTTCTCCCTCCCTCACCAGATGCCCAAATGAGATAAAATCCAAGGCTTTCAAGCGGGTTTAACGCGTGTTAATACCAGTTAGTTACACCAGATGGCGGGATAAGCGATGATAAATTGATAAAGGGGAGGACGCCTCGGAACCTGCGTTTCCTGCCTCTCCCCGCCGTTTGCTTTCCTCCCGCTTTATCATCCGGGAACATCTAGAAGTTCCACCCTGTCGCTGGTTGCGTGCTGTGACCGGAGAGTGTGGACCGTTACTGCCGAAAGAAGAACAGGAATTCGCAAGACACGCTGCATTTTCCTAAATCTATTCACGTTTTGCCTGTATTTGTTTAAAGAGAGCAATAGAATAGCCAACGGTTTCTATTGGTACAAACATTTGTTTTTAATTCCACTTTTATGGGCAGAAGAGGGAGAGAGAGAGAGAAAGAAGGGAACAGAGAGAGAGAGAGAGAAAGAAGGGAACAGAGAGAGAGAGAAAGAAGGGAAAAGGGACAAAGAGAAGGGAAGAGAGAGAGAATGAGAAAGAAGGGGAGAGAGAGAGAGAAAGGTAAGAGAGAGAGAGAAAGATGGGAAATGAGATAGGGAGATAGAGATGGAAAAAGAGAAGGGAAGAGAAAGAGAGAGAGAGAGAGGGAGAGAGAGAGACATGGGGAATGAGATAGGGAGATAGAGAGGGAGAAAGAGAAGGAAAGAGAGAGAGAGAAAGAAGGTAAGAGAGAGAGAAAGAAGGGAAATGAGATAGGGAGATAGAGATGGAGAAAGAGAAAGAGAAGGGAAGAGAGAGAGAGAGATAGGGAATGAAATAGGGAGATAGAGAGGGAGAAAGAGAAGGAAAGAGAGAGAGAGAGAAAGAAGGGAAAAGAGAGGGATATAGAGAAGAGAAGAAAGAGAGAGAGAAAGAGAAGACAAGAAAGAGAGACAAAGAGAGATAAAGAGAGATAAAGAGAAAGAAGGCAAAAGAGAGACAGAAAGAAGGGAAAAGAGATAGGGAGATAGAGAGGAAGAAAGAGAAGGTAAGAAAGAGAAGGGAAGAGAGAGAGAAAGAAGGGATGAGAAAGAGAAAGAGAGAAAGAAGGGATGAGAGAGAGAGAATTAGAGAAGGAAGGGAAAAGAGATAGGGACATAGAGATGGAGAGTGAGAAGGGAAGATATAGAGAGAGAAACATGGGGAATGAAATAGGGAGATAGAGATAGAGACAGATAAGGGAAAAGAGGGAGAGAGAGAAGGAGAAAGAAGGGAAGAGAGAGAGAATGAATGGAAAAGAGATATGGAGATAGAGATGGAGAAAGAGAGAGAACATAGAGAAAGGAAGATAGAGAGGGATAAAGAATGGAAAAGAGATGGGGAGATAGAGATGGAGAAAGAGAAGGGAAGGGAGAAAGAGAAAGAGAAGGGAAGAGAGAGAGAGAAGAGAGAGAAAGGGAAAGAACGAAAGAGAGAGAGAGAGAAAGATAAAGAATGGACTGGACACAGTTTAAAGTGGGATCCAAACCACTATATGCCTCCACCCGGGAAGGTGTCGACGTTACCACTACGACAGAAATATGTTGTAAGAAAAGGAAAGTATTTCGTGATACAGACTATCATCTTCCAAAACTGTTTTCCATATTTCGGCTGACACTTATTTTATTAAAGCTGAAAGTCTATTCAACGAGAAGGGACACAACAAATAAGGATACATGATTAAATTGTGAGATTGATTGAGTTGGTGTTAAGTCTGCTTTATGCACACTAAGACTAAAGGGTACGGTATATACAGTTTAAAATGGGATTCGAACTATTATTAATCTCCACCAGGTATCGATCCCCAAACAAGTTAATTGCAAGGTGACGACGTCCTCCATTACTTCATGCGATATTAAACGTAGTTTCAAACAATAATATGTGTGACTCTGAATTTTATTTAAGTCCAATTTATGTACAGATAGGCTAATCGAGACTGAATTTAGAGTTTAAAGTGGAATCCAAAGAGCTGTGTGTTTCCATCGGGTATCGAACCCGAGACCTCTTGATTACAAGGAGACGCCACGACTACGCCATCAGTGAAGCACCCGTTTCTGTACTCGTATTGCGTTGAAGCAAACCAATGATATGCACAGATCAAAGTTTCGTAAGTATGCTGTTTAGTACAGAAATATGATTCGATTTACTTGTATAACATGTATAATAAGTATAGTTCGACCGACAAGTATGGCGGCTGAAACTTCAAGAGGGGGAAGAAAATGATGGTATTTCGTGTTCATGTTTGCGTAAAAAGAGGGGGAAATGAAAGCAGGTCCCTCGGAAGGTTGAAGAGAAGGTGTCGTGCAAAACGTTTCGCGTTCCGTGTAGTAGATTTTACGGGAATCACGAAGGAATTGCGGTGAGGGAATTCCATTCCACATAAATATGCCTCTACAGTTAGTTCATCGATTACTGCACCTAGAAACGTTCAAGAGCAGCCATACTCGAAAATTTTGACAGTGTAATCTAAATATGCATTGCGCATACTTCAGCAGTATAAGGGTACAACGGTTCACAAATCAAATCCTGGTTAAGGATGAGCTCATCGCTTTTGGGTAACGAGAGCGACATCACGCGACGAAAAATGGAAAGTGTTATTACAAAATGTACAGTCACCAGCAATAAAAATGGGACACCCACATCCTGAAATAGTCGCTTCACTGCAAGGCGTTATGTGTGTTGCCTAACTTTACGGCGATGAGCATACTTCAATAGCAACTTTCAATAAAAAGTTCTGCTATCGCCGTAAAGTTAGGCAACACACATAATTATTGCAGAAAAGGCAGTATTTCAGGTATAGTTGTCCCATTTTTATTCCCGGTGACTGTACATCCTTGTTAAGATAAGACTTCAAAGCATTTAGTGCAGAGCTTGTGTTAAGTTAACTTCAAGCATACATAAACTGATTCGGACTTGGTATATATATTAGAGTGCGATATTTATTTGTATTTTTTTCTAACTTTATATTACTGTTATACTTCTCTTGGCTAATCGCGACGATCGTGATGATTATGAATCGGATGAAATAGGTGAATACCCTAATGCTCAGGCCAGGATTTGAACTCAGAATCTTTGGTGGCACTAAGCGTAGTACCACTGCAAGAATAGGCGCAAGCAGTGACTTTTCAACAGAGAAAGTGCGAAGATCGATTTTAGCCGAGATAAAAAAAAATATATATATTCTCCGTCCATCATAAGAAAGAAGTAAATGTAACCAAAGGCATGTAATTTGTGCTGGTTGAGTGAGACGTAGAAATATTGACCGTAGGTATAAGTACACAATTCCTACAAAGTTTCACAATTTCACTATGGTACTTAAATTTGTGGAATGGTTTTAGCAAGATGGTTCAAAATCGACATATTTCTGCGCATCAGCTGACATCGGAATTAGCCAATTGAATTTCTCACGTCAGGTGTATTTGCTCATACCGATTTCATTCTTACGGTGGCCAGAGATCAGAACGATGAAAATATTTAAAGTAATAAAGAAAGTATACATAAATATGTATAATGCTGACGTGAAGTGAATATTTATTTCCCTCCACGTATCACGATGACACTTCTTTATTCACCCAACAAAAGAAAGCATCCCCGGTAGCGTAGTGGTTAACGCTGTCGCCTTTCTTTCCTTAGTTTGGCACATAGCTATTTGTATCTCACTTTAAACTGCAGATCCACTCGCAGTTAGCCTATTTGAGCATAAAGTTGACAAACACAAGACAAGGAAATGAACTAACATAATTTTGCAACATTAGATTTGAAATAATTGAATTGAATTAGACTGATTTAGAATTGATGGATACGTCAGCACTAAGCCTCCTTCTTTCACCCGTTAAGTTATACGGGACAAATTTTTACATAAAATATATACCTAAGGAAAAATGCCCAAAATTGAGTTAAAATCACAGTGAAAATATGACTTGCATGATACAAACACACGACACATTAAAAAGGTATGAACTTACTAAAATAAATGTTTTGTCAGTAATAACCCAGTCCCTTTCAAATCATAATTACATTTGATTACACTGTATTATTTCGTTCTCTTGAGGGTGTTTCGTTCACTACTCCTTACATGACAGGTGTCACTGCGTTCGTTGGAATGCCCTGTACTAGATAAAAGATGAAAATATTGGAAATTTTATGATGCACTGTGTTTTCAACTTGAAAGTCCAAATGTACAATATTAAAAATTGTTAACACTGACTGTAAGGCGTTTCGGCTTGTAACTCACAAACTGTAATAGGTAGAATTAGAACAAATAGTAAATAAATCAAACTTTGTTTTAAGACCACTTTATGCGCAGATAGGCTAATTGGGACTGGATGTACAATTTTAAGCTGTTACGTTCCCCGGTTTATTCTCAATGGATCTACTTACTTTTATTCCTCGACGGCGAGCATGAGACTTATCAGCCTACTATGAAGCCCTCAGGTTGTGAGAAAACAGATACGGGTATGTTTACGTAAACCTTACTAACTCTTGCAAACCAAAAATATATTTAGATGTCAGTTAATGTTAATATATTACACTTGCACTCGCAATTAAACTCCTGATTACAAACAAAATTGTATTAAGATCATAATTGTTCTTGACTACACAAATTAACACATTCACATTTCCAAAATCACTTCCATCATCCAGCAACATTCATAATATCTCTCACCTAACAACCCACAATCAAATGTTTTAAGGTTAGTCCATAACCATAACAGACTACCCAATTGAACAAAACAAATTATGTCATCATAGACATTTAACGTATTAAACACTTAAAATGATACAATAAGTGGGTGCGTATCAAAGTGAAATTCGAATCACTGCCCAATGTGCCATAATTTGTATTTGTCATAGAATCACTGCTCAAAATATTCTGGCAGCAATCTAAATTAGTCAATAACGGACGGACCGTTGGTTGGTTGGTTGATTTGGTGTTTTGTGTCCAATTTATGCACAGTAAGGCTAATCGGAACTGGACCTACAGTTTGAATTAGAATCCAAACCACTATGTTCCTCCAACGGGTATAAAACCCTGGACCCCTTGATTTTAAGACGACGACGCTACTACAGCGGCATCGGGGATGCCCAATAATGGACGGAAATGTGATATTGTTGTTGTATTCTTATTGCGTTCCAAGGAAACAAAATTTACTACTAGTCGGAAGCGGCACCAAGATAAATATAAATCTATAAGAATCGCCTTGATGCTTATTTACAATCACCTCCCTCCTCTTCCACTTTCTCCGATTCCAAGATAACGCCTGTTTCCCGCCAGACATGGCAACAATGTTTTTCCCCACAAGCGATCGATCAGTTCTGGAGGTGGGTTCGGCTCGGTCAGTAATGGGGAGGGGGAGGTCGTGAGGCGTTGTGACGCTGTGAGGTGGAGGTTGAAGTTAACTGGTCCACGAAATCAGGAAGTTCTTAGAACACTCTCGTTCCACTCGTCTTCATTACATCCAGGCTGTTGCCCTTGCTGGCCCGACTCCTTTCCGCACCTTTCCTCCGCACAAAATACGCGCTGTGTATTGGGATGAACAGATTACAAAACCAGCAATTGCTTTTTTTTTTTAATGGAAGTATCCTTGAAAGTATGCAACACACTACCTCTCTGTTTGGCTGGGTGTATACTTATCAGGATATCTGTCATCAGTCTTGGTTTGAATTGATTTGCTTTATTTTACTTCGCGTTTCTGCCACTTTTGGCTAATCGCGAAGATGAGGAGAATGAATGCTGATAAGATAAAACCAATGGAAGGTAAGGTAAGGTAAACTTTTCCGTGCATATAGCATCGTGCCGTGAAATCACATTTAGGGGATGTGGGGGTAGGGTCCTACACATTATCGATCTACCATTTTTGGAGGTGCTGTGATCAGCATTACGCTCCGGCCGCCTTTACCCGCCTTTACCCCCAGGCACCAATTGAGGCTGAGTCAGCCCCGGAGCCGATTTATGCGGATACAAGACCGGGAAAATTCCGACCTTAGATCAGCCATTCCGGGATTCGAACCCGTGGTACTCAGACCAATGGAAGGACAATCACAAACTCATATGGAGAGAACACAACACAAGTTCCACAGAGTATTATACTGTCTGTATTTCAAATGCTAGAGCCTCATTAGTATGCAAGAATGCAGTTCATTTGTAATCCGTGGAACTGAGCTTCACATTTGGGTGTCCTCAGACCCTTGCACCCTTTCAGTGTTGAATGTGGTGTTCAGTTATAGTCGTGAATGTGTCACGATTCATATTTCTATCGTCTGTTGGATAACAGAGTGGGTATCGGAGGCTGCGAAATTAAAGGTTCTGATTCGAATCTTGGATATGGCATATATTATTACTCTTTTCTTCTCATAACCATTACTGTTGGGGTTACCTTACATATCGCAGGGAGGTGAAGTAACAAATAAACACGATTAGGAATTAAAGAGCATATGATAAATTATAACGAGGGGTTGGAGACTAGTATCTAAGCATTTCTCTTATTTTCCGTCCATTTTCTGCATCTTCGGGATAATTGTAACGATGCTGATTGTGATTAATGAAAGGCCACTCAGAAATAAACCCCTATGCCCCAAACCTCAGTTTTCGGTGGCGGTATAGTAAGTCGACCACTGAACACTTTTGGTCACCGAGGTTACCATTAGACACTAATAAATACTACTCCGATAGAAAGAGATGCAAACATATGGAGCCTTATGAGATCCTTAGAGCTAAACTTCTCGATAAGAGGTTAGCTTAGTGAATAAGCTGATGGTAGAACGGAACTAGCATATATTTAAACTTGTCGAACATGATAGAGTATTTTCTCTCCACTGAAGCGAAAACTTTCTTGCGATAAAGGACAAAAGAGTTGGTTGAAACTTGGAAGGTGATGGCTCCAGATGACCAGCATCAATAGAAGAAAGGGCCTCGCGTGTGGAGAGAGGGGATACTTTTTTGTCACCGATCCTCCTCAATCTATCTGGGAAAGGGCTGCGAAACTGTGCCCTTGAGAGAAGCGAGGATGTGAAGATGGGAGAGATGAACTCTGCTCTCTGTTGTCAAAAGAACGGGAGATGAAAGACATAAACTTGCCGGCGGGTACGAGAAAAAAACTAGAAGAACTTGATGACGGTCCCTGGTACGATCCACTATGTATATGGAACTGTAGGTTCAGTCCCAATTAGACTATGTGATCATAAAATAGCATTTAAAAAACATGTATTTGTGTTATCGTAGCACTCCACGACCTTGACACACACCTTCTGCCTTCAGGGCTTTATGTTAGTCTGGTTACAACCCTTTTATCGGACTTCTCAAAGGCTTCTAAGGGTTAGTAGGACCAAGCCCTTGCGTGGTCTGTGGTGCAGGATTTATTTTTAATTATCACCTATGTAGGTTTGAAATAAAAGATCATTGAGATCTTTTACTCGGAGATTTATTTGAACTTCCGATGATATACAAATACTTTCAAACAGACATTCACCCTATACAACTTGTAGGCCTAAACCTATTATTTGTACCTAGGTTTATAACCCTGGTCTTTTTGATGATGCAGGAGAACGCCTTGTTCAGAGTTGGGTTTGTGGAATATCTGCCAAATGGAGCACAAGTACACCAGCCAATCCGAAGATTGAAGCAAGATATTACCCAACGTCCTCTGAACCATCAGCCTTTCGGCGACCAGGAAAATGTCCCGTAGCCTTACTAAAGTCTAGCTCTTTTATATCATAATTTTGTTTACAATTTACCATGGTTACTACATAGTTGTTTTATATTTCCATAGTTTCAGCATTTTTTTCTGATTTAAGTTAAACAATTCATTACCTATTGTAACATTAACAATAACATTTTTATGGAAAGAAATCTAGCAATCTTTAGAGAAAAGATTCAACACTAATTCTTAACAACATAGATTTTTATAACATATACTGAATAGTATAGTGCTTAAAAGGCATGTGTTGACAGGGGCGACACAACCTCAAGTTCCGGTTCGAAGTTTTCGAAACTCATGAGTGCCTGTTGTCAATGTTGATCTCTCAGCCTCCCCCATGGCGCAGTGGTAGCGTCATTGCCTTGTAATCAAGGGGTCCCGGGTTCGATACCCGGTGGAGGCACAAGTGGTTCGGATCCCACTTTAAACTGTAGGTCCAGTCCCGATTAGCCTTACTGTGCATAAAGTGGACTTAAAACACCAACTCAAGTACAAGTATAAGTACTCAATGTTGATCTACGTAATTCGCCATCCACCGACATGTTCACGATTGTTCTACTTACTTACACAATCCAAGTTCGACAAGGCGCGACAACTTTTATGTGTATGGTTTTGGTTCTGTTGTGTATGTGAGCGTGTGTGTATATAGTAAGACTGCGCCGATAGAAAATTTATGCCTATACCAATAAAGTTCCGATACCGATAACTAGGGGGCGGAAGTTGATGAAATGTCATCTTTTTTCTGACATCTCGGACACGATGCCCATTAAATATACACAATATTACACTTCGTCTAGAACCCAAAAAAGGTAATTTTAAAGTTTTTTTTCTTTTGCATTTTTTGCCAATTTTCATCTTTTGTGTCATTTTTCCAGATTTTCGGCATTTTCCCGTCAATTTTCGCAATATTCGGTGTATTGTCTCGTCATATTTCGTCACTTCTTCCATTTTGGTAATATTCCTGATTCTTTTCAACAAGGTGATCATGGGCCTATATATATCTCGCAGGATTGCAATTTACGAGCAAATGAAATACTGAACTGGTGACAGTCTTTGTTGTCTCAGGGTAAATGACTTTTCATTAAATTGGTTTAAAATTATTCGGTTGTTTACATTTTAAATCCTCGTTGCATATTTTAATTGAATGTGTATGTGGTATCATTTGGTGCATTTTTTTAAATTAGCAAGATTGCATTTTGTTTACTTTTCTTTTCATTTCAATTTTTAGCCTGAAACTAACAAATTTAATGGTCATTTTGTGTACTTTTTACGTAATTTTCCCCATTTTTTAGGACATTCTATAGGTCATGTACCTATATTTTTTAGGTCATCAACTTCCGCTCCCTACCGATAACTGATATTATAACGATTGTTGGACTTGGAATGTTGCATGAAAAATATGAATGGATCATTACCAACTTTTCTTTTGTAAGCATTTAGAGCCATTGCAATGCCATAAAAATAATAATACAATGAGAGAAGTATGCGCTTCAATACTGTATAGGCTATTTGTGTAACTCTACCCATATTAATATTACAAATTTTACAAATAAACCGATGCCTATATCGAATTTTAGCAAAAGAGTACTGATTAATCTGCCCTATCACTAATATACGTATCAGATATTTTCTAAAATAGACAAATATATAACTTTTTAAAGGCTCTCTACGTTGGCATAGTGGTAACGTCGTCGCTTCGATACCCGGTGGAGGCACACACAGTGGTTCGGGTCATATTTTAAACTGTGGGGTCAATGCCGGTTAGTCTTTCTGTACATAGTGGACTTAGAAACAAAAAATATTTTTTTTAGAAAGCTATACTTGATTTTCAAATAAGTTCAAATATTATAAAGTTGTTCTGGGGCACACAATGAGATCATGGAAAAATATTCAAAAATGCAAGCAGCCTCCCAGATGGCGCAGTGGTAGCGTCGTCGCCTCTTAATCAAGGAGTCCCGGATTCGATACCCGGTGGATGCACATAGTGGTTGGGATCTCACTTTAACTGTAGGTCAAGTCCCGATTAGCCTCACTGTGCATAAAGTTAACTTTAAACACCAAATCAATCGAATCAAAAATGCAAGCAAATGTAGGGTTTTGTAAAAAGAAAAAGCAATCGCAATGTTTTGTAGTGTGAGTGCACGATATAAGTAATCAGAAAATAGCTTTATCAGGTCATTGTGAAAGGCACACACAACTGTCTCAACGGTGCTCGCTTTATATGAAACCAGTGTTCCCATCGCTAGCGTGACGTCACAGCTCTTCCCTGTATATACGTTTTGTTTGCATCCACCGCAAGGTGCATTGCACTCCGCTGTAGCGGTTGGGGGTGGGGAAATCAATCTGGACGGGTATTTAGTCGCTGGATTTAACAGAGAGATGGCAGATGTGTCGCCAAGCGGATAATGCCAACAAAGAGAACAAAAGCATTTTTTTCACTGTTTACCGAGGTCGAAGCGGAAAGGACGTCCAATCGAATTTCTATGTACAGTGTCCTAGGCCGAGGAAAGGTAACATCACATACATTTTGCAGATATTTATCGTATTATAATAAACTTACTCCAGAGTACCTGGTTCGATTCCCTCTGTCATGCGCATTTCTGGGGTTCAAGCCACCCTTTATCTAAAAAGTAGGTTCGGTCTTGTGCATATAGTGGACTGAAAAGAACCAAGTTTAAACCCTCCCCCCCCCCCCGCCAAAAAAAAGTGACACACATACCAAGGTTTTTCAAGACACCCTACAATCTTAGCCACAATAGAATAATGTGTTCACAACCATAACGTTGTATAGTGGGATCCCTGAGTATTACCGTGCAAATTGTCCATCACCATATTCATGCACTTTATTCTACCCAATAAGAGCTTCAAGAATTAAAAGAAAACTCAAAACAAGCTATTAACAACTTCTGCGCCAGCATACATACAAATCCATTGCTTGAAAACACAGGATATAGGAGAAAAATTAATGAAAATAGTCAAGGATAATTTGCACGGTAATATTCATAGATCCCACTGTACAGGGTGTCTACCAGTAAAAACAGTCATGAATGTCAAGAAAAATTAAAGAAATCAATAAGTAAGTCAAGAAGTCAATAAAGAGTCGAGGAATTATTATTCTCGTCAAGAATTTTTGCTGTCATAATGACTGAATGATTGATTTAGTTTATTCTACATCACTTTTCTTCCCCTTTGGCTAATCGCCACGATGAGGATGGATGGTGGTAAGATAAGATGGATGAAGGGACAATCACAAACAAATAGGGACAACACGAGCACCACATAACATTGTACTGTTTCAAACGCCAGAGTCTCGGTAGTCTGCCAAATGCAATCTAGGATGCATTGATAGATAAAGCAAGTCTAATTCTCTTAAATGCATCTTCAGTTTTTATGTTAACTACCCTTTCGATAGTTTTTTTATTAAATAAATATTTATTTTCTTAATTGCTAAATACCAACTTTACCTAAGTAAGGGTCGGATAAATAAAGGTTAAGAAAAACAATAAAATGTCAAGAATTTTGGTAGACACCCTGTTGTAAAATGTCACACGGAGCAGATAGATCAAATTTGAAGCTTTTCGGGAAAATGTCGCAGGCGAACATGCTTCTAGTCTAGGATCTCCTTAAAACGAGGTTCCCTCATTTGTGGTTGTCGTGGTTTTCTTGAAATCATTCCTTGATCCTATACATCAGATGACGGCAAAACACTTGTTGGCTTCGGTGAGCGTGTGGTTGGGGAAGGGGGCATTGAAGCTCCAGGGACAGTTGAAAAACCAGGAGAAATGCAGCAAAAGGGAAAAAAACGTTTTAGATATATGAGACGAGAGGTTATGAGCCGTTTTGCGAAATCGAGGATGCGAGTGCGTTAAAGGTAAGCTGCTCGTTCTCCACTCGGACAAAAAGCAATGATTTATCTCCCCAGTCTTCAACCGAATGGAAGTGCTATTCGGGGTAGGAAGTGGAAGCTCCTGATGGCGGGAACGGAGATATGACTGGCGGTTTTGTTAGGACGTCTTATGACTTCTCGGCTTTTGGTAGCTCTCCGAGATTCTTGATTTATTTGGATTCTGAGTTTCTGCAACCGCTATGCTACCCAATTGCTTGTAGGACTTCATGAAATGCAACTAATTTGAAACGTGGCTCTGTAATTACACGTAGTGGCCATGCCGCAACACTTGTTAGGGGGGAAGGTGAAGAACAATGAATGAATTGATTTGTTTCACTTCCTCGCATCTGCCACTTTTCGCTAATTGGGAATATGAGGATGAACGGTGATGAGTTGAAATGTATCGATGAAGGGACATTCACGCACGCACGCACACATACATACACACACACACGGTCAACACACAGCACAAGCCCCATAAAGAATTATACTGGCTGTCAGTCTGGACGCCAGAGCCTCTTTAGTCTGCAAAATGCAGTCCAAAGTGTAACACTGTTAAACCTTCTTTCCATGTTAATAAAACATTGAAATGCTGACCAAGGCATTTAAAAAAAATGTTGTGAAGTTTCGTCTGAAGAAGATCCTGTTAGAGGGTGGGAACGTTACGTTTTTATGTATATTTTTATACTATAAAAGTTTTCCTTGGTCAGCATTTTAATATTTTATCCAATTGGGTGCTTTCCGAAATATCACCCCATACACCCATAATGAAGAACGAGTACTAATGCATGTATATACATATATATATATATATGTGTGTGTGTGTATGTGTGTGTGTGTGTGTGTGTGTGGCATTTGTCTGAAAGGAAAGATTGTGGTACTCTCCAAGTTGTTCTGTTGTTGTGTTCATCATAAGAAGTACTCAAAATTTGTGGTATGTTCAAAAATAATCACCCATAAAAAAGTCAAACCGCATATACACACACACACACACACACACACACACACACACACACACACACACACACACATATATATATATATATATATATATCACAGATATAGGTAGATATACTGTAGAGTGTATGAAGGAGAGCACCAAATTCTGACTTCAAGTCATATCTCATAAAATATGTCGAAGTGTACTATTTTTTTCTTTACAAAAAGCACAAAGAATAACCATCACCAACACTTCGTCATTAGTTTGTAAAGAACACTAGTTTATCATATTTTGGAATATTTGTTTAATAAAATGTTGGAGGTAATTCTGTGCTTGAAATTCATTTCGTTACTAGATCTAGTATTGCAATCAGGAAATTCGACCCTGATATTTTTCCACCTTATTGTTCAGTCATGGACACTTCTGGGTTGTAACGATCAAATTGAGGGTTAATAGAATTTTTACAACCCAGAAATATACGAGACTGTACAACGATAGTGCAAAGGGTAAGTGGAGCGAACCGCAAATTATTCTTTAAATGGATACACCGATTTTTCGGTTTTGTTAAATTGAAATTGAATAATGTAGACACAAATTTAAAAAAAACACTTTTAAGAAATGATCTGAAAGGGAAATCCCGGCGTAGAGTTCCCTGCAAGCATAACCAATGTTTGCGTCACCCAGGGCGAGGGCGTGCCGGCCACACGCTGGAGTCGGTCAACAACGATAGCCATCGCAGGGAACGGCAGGAGGAGATGGGATCGTCGCCTGCGGGGTCGTTCACATGTAAACCCACTTCCGTCATAAAAGGCCTCGGGCGAAGGATCGGAGTCAATAATAATACTGCGCGGTGTCAGGGAGGCAAGTAGTATGCGATTTTTATCTGTTTGTCCGATCGGACAAGTGGCGACATCTTCTTGCAAAAAAATAAGTTGCCCTTTGAATGCGACGGGAATGGGGGGAAACAAACGGTTCGGAACACCTTGCTGGCGAGTAAATTCGTGTTTCCGACGTCGATCGTTATTGTCGGATCATAAGTCAACTCTCTTTATGTTATTTATTTTTCCAAACCGTTTATTTTATGCATTTACGTTGTTATTGTTTCTTTCAATCCACGGGGTGTAAGGGTGAACTTCCACGTAGTTTACCCAATTGCCAACCTAACTTCCACGTAGTACACCCTGGACTGCATTTTGCAGACGAACGAGGCTCTGGCGACTGGCCCCATGGCCAGCATAATTCTGTGTGTTGTCCTGTTCTTGTCCTTATGTGTGCTGAGTGCCCGTTTACAGCCTCAGCTTTTAACGGAAGTCAGAATATTTTAATATTTTAGTTTCAACACGACATTACCCTTATGTTTATTTTAGTTCTCTTAACCTAAGTCAGAATATTTTAGTCTTCCAACGTTACAGTTACGTTATAAGTTAAATTTTAGTTTAGGTAAGGGACTGGACCCCGTATAAAGTGACGGGTGCAGAATAGCCTAAGTGCTGACGCACCCAAAAATGTTAAATTCAAATTCTCTCAATCCACTTTACGCACAGGTAGCCTAATCCGGACTGGACCTACAGTTTAAAGTGGGAATGAATGAATGAATAAGTTAAAATTTTTGGGTGCGTCGGCACCTAAGTTTAAAGTGGGACGCACACCATTGTGCAATGTGCTTCCATAGCGTATCGAATCCGGAACACCTTGATTACAGGCGAGGATGTTACCACTACGCAATTGGGAAAGTGTTATATATATATGCTTTTGATTGATTGATTGATTGATTTGTTGTTTTAAGTCAACTTTATGCAGAGTAAGGCTAATCGGGACTGGACCTACAGTTTAAAGTGGGATCCGAACCACTATGTGTTTCCACCGGGTCTCGAACCCGGGACCCCTTGATCACAAGGCGACGACGCTACCACTGCGTCAACGGGGAGGCCCCGGAAGGCGTTATGCGATTACGCAATTATGCGACTACATATTTTTTCCTTTGCATGTAGCCCGATAAAAATGTCAAATTTCGACGAATTACACTATTAGAAACTATATTCATGAATTTCATGTTACGATTTTTTTACACTTTTTGAAGTACAGTCACCCGCAGTAAAAAATGGGAAACCTAGATCCTAAAATACTAGTTTCTCTGACGTTATGTGTGTTGCCTAACTCTACGGCGATGAGTGAACTTTCTATCGCAGTAAAGTTAGGCAAAACACATAACATCATTCATAGTAGTATTTCAGGATGAAGATTTCCAATTCTTATTGCGTGCAGCTGTACATTACGTACTATCCGATTACAATATATGTTTGTTTTTACATAAACTGTGATATTTGCCCCATTTTTCTATTTTTCATTGAGTCATGGACGAACTGTAGGGCCAGGCCCGATTAGCCGCTGTGCATAAAACGTAGATCTAAGTAAGAATCATATTTGCACATGCACTTTTTCAAAGAACAATGCTATGTCTTCAGAAGTATGTGTAACGACTCTGTTGCGAAAGTAGATTCTAAACATTGTTCTGCTAAACATGATTTGGTAGATAGCTACTTAAAAAGTGTTCCGCGCACATGTGTTCAGAAACAAGATTTTCTCCAAAGTCCCACTGTTGCGAAACGACCGGAGTAGAAGCCAGTACAGTTTCGTAAAATTCCGCCAGGTGGCGTGAATTTCCTTTGCGCGAAATTGTAGTGGGAGGTGGGAGGGAGGGGAAAAGATCTTGCAGAACGTGTTTTTCCGCAAAACTTAGGCAACGCGAATTTGAATTGGAGATTGTTATGGCGATTTTCCTTTCCTAGCATAACAGAATGATGTAATTTTGGGAAATGGTCGTCTATTTTCTTAAAGTAATGCTTCTTTTCTATCATAATTATAAGTACACATGAGTATATACTTAGAATTGTGATATAAGTATTGAAAACAGTTGAAGATAACCATGTATTGTATTCAATGGTTTCTGTATTCTTAATATAATCAGAAAAGTTCTCCACTGTACATTGCACCGCACCATGATAGGGCTCCACACATTCTCTATCATCTTGACCTCTAGTTGGAGGTGATGTGATTAGCAACATGGTGCTGCCTTTACACAGCTGAGTTGTCTCCAGATAATCATCCATATTAGAGGCTGGATGCAGGGACACTGTCTGACAAATTCACTCTGAGACCATCCACCACGGGAATTAAATCCGGGTCTTACACGTGGCAGTCACACCATCGCGACTCTTTCTATAATAATCATAATATGTACAACACAATTGTATGTAACAATGCATTGTCTACAATTATGAGCCGTCCTCCGTGGCAGAGTGGTTAGCACAGCGCGCTATCGCGGCAAGGGGTCGAGGGTTCGAATCCCGGACTGGACATGGGAGTTCTTTGTGAGTATACCTTCATCAATTTCATCATACCATCACTCATCCTCATCTTTGAGATTAGCACTGGCGTACACAGGAGATTTGTTTCAGGAGGGGCTGGAACTGAAAAGAGGACTAGCGTATAGCTGCTTTCTAGAGAGGCGGTATACACAATAAGATATTTCGTATATTAAAAACTTTCCACTTTTAACAATCGCAATCGGGGGCTAATTTAAGTTTGCATTTACCACCGTTATTCCAGAGTTTTGCTTTGTTTGAAAATGTTCATTTTTAAAAATTTCGGAAGTGGGCTGTAGCCCCTACAGCCACCTTTGCGTACGCCAGTGGCGATTAGCAAAAAGTGGCATAAAAGCAAAGTAAAATGAACAAAATCAATAAATCAATCTACAATTATGATTTGCTTTCCAAAGATAATCAGAGATTAATCAGAACATTTAAAGGTAATATAGAATTTTTTTCAATAAGCAATTGCTCTCCTATCAGAACGGGGTTCGTACAATTTTTGGAGACGACCAGCCATCTTCTTAAATTAAGTTGTCTGTTGACACAGCATATGTGCCAGTGTTCTTACGGCAACGGTGACATCATCTGCGCTTCACAGAGGGCAACATCTCTTCAGACGATGACCAGGGATGACCTTGCAGGCGAGTAACCTCGTTTCTCCAGGAGTTGAGGGACATTTGTTTAGCTTCTTGCTTCACCTTCGCTCTCTATCTCGCCCGAGTATCTCCCTACCCATTGATCTTCCCGAGCACGGCGTGACCCAGATGATAGCAGAACTGTCCACCGCGAGGCGCTGCAGTCACGCGATGTTTCCTCTTGCCCTCTGACTTTACGTGGAAACGTCAACCCACTGTTCTTTTCTTTTCTAGCTGGAAATATTTATAAAGCACAATGGAACTAAATTACTGTATTATTTCTTCCATTACCATAATTGCATGCTTGACATTAACTAATCAGTTTCGGGTTCAAGGTCATTTTTTGATACACTGCCGATCTAGATGATATTACAATCCCGAGAATATGGAAGTGAACTCACAATTTTCATTTGGACATCAGTTTAGCAACCAACGACATAAGTTAGCAAAAAACAAAGCAAGTGCGTTTGGCTTTACGCCTACTCACTACACAGCATAGGCGCCGACTCCATGGGGCTTGGGGGGCTCGAGCCCCCCCCCCCCCCCCCCAATGTTAACGATGTGGGGGCAGAGCCCCCAAATAATTTTGCTTTAGAAGATCTAATGTATTATTTTGCTTCTCTTGTAAAGTTTACTCAGAATTGTGTCACATGAACTTAACTTTAAATACACATTTGAATTGTTCTAGACCATCAATTTGGGGGGCTGAGACCGCTAAACCATCAACTTTGGGTGGGCTATGACCAGAGACAGCAAAACACATGACTCATTACCATATACTAAGAATGTAATTATGAGTATTGTTAAAATTTTTACTAAAAAGAGTTTCAAAAGACGATGTGCATGAACTAGGGTAGTGGTTGGGCTACAAATGGCTCTAACATGACATTCAGAACGAGATCACTGATATATTAGGGAGATCTGTTTTGCGCTCCGTGGTAGCAGATATTAAAAGTGGGGAATATTTTGCTATTATGGTTGACGAAACTTGTGAAATATCCATTCGTGGACAGTATTAATATTCTGTATTAGAACTGTGAATAAAAATTTTGATATTTTTGAGGAATTCATGGGCTTTTACGTGATTCCGAACACTGAGATCAAAACTTAAAAAAGGGAGAGAGTGAGTCAGTCATTCATTTATTTATTTCAGTGATCAGAGCCCCCCCCCCAATAATTTTGACAAGTCGGCGCCCCTGCTACACAGCCTTGATAGGAGTTAACACTTCTGGATCGTGTGAGTCATTTTCTCAATCCTTATTAGTTTTCTACCTCTTAGAGTTTGATACTTTTTAAAAGGCGGATGACGCCTACGCTGTTCTGCATCCCACCCCGAAAAAACACATAAAAAACTCGCTTTTTTATGTTTTATTGTTGTTGTTGTGAATTAGTAACTTCTAACCGTTGTTATCTTCTCCTCTCTTTCTGGTTCTCGTTGCTGAACAATAACCTGTATTTATTACGTATTTAAACATAAATTTGGTCATTTTATGTTCTTCCAAACAAATAGACACTTAGTAGAGACTAACAAGAAGATCTACTCTGCATTCACATCACGAACGAGGTGAAGATAGGCAACTACGCGTGATTTGTGAGAAATCATGTTGGGCTGTTAAGCAGGAGTTACACAAGGGTCGTTCAAGGTTGACCAGGACTTTCATGCGTAAAATATTAATGAATCAATGTAGTGCTGTATTACTAGGGCAGGACAGACCATGATTCCTTGCGAGTAACCATGATCCTTTGCGACACATTTGGCGCATGCGCAGTAGTGTAAACAAAGATGGCGGCAAGTAGTGTATCTGTTGCTGTGGAACAGCGGTGTATAATGACATTTCTCGTGAAGGAGAAGGTGAAACCTGCTCAAATTTGGCATAGACTGCAAGCACAGTATGGTGAACAAACACTGTCACGGGCAAGAGTGTACGAATGGTGTCATAAAAGTTCCCCTCCACCCAAGAAAAGCAAAGCGCTGCCGTCTGCCGGTAAGATTTTGGGAACAGTCTTCTGGAACATGAAAGGTGTTATCCATGTGGATTTTGTGGAGAAGGGTGCCACAATTAATGCCAAGTATTACTCAACACTGCTTCACGGTGCTGTACGTGGGGCTGTTCGGAAGAAAAGACCTGGAATGTTGTCGAAACACGTCATTCTTCTCCATGACAATGCCAGGCCCCACACGGTCCATTTGACTCAAACAACACTGGCCAGCGTGCACTGGGAGGTTTTACCACACAATCCTTACAGTCCAGATTTATGCCTCAGTGATTTCCACTTGTTTGGGGCACTTAAAGAGCATTTGGGGGAGACGCACTTCCAGACAGATGAGGAACTCAAGAACGCTGTCCTGCAGTGGTTACGACACCAACCTACTTTTTTGCATCAAGGAACTTCCACAACGACGGCAACGGTGTCTGGTTGTTCAGGGGGAATACTTTGAAAAACTGACATAGTTTGGTGCTTCTATGTATGTATATTTCCTGTCTAGAAATAAAAGTCCCGGTCAACCTTGAACGACCCTTGTATATACAGTGTGTTCATAAAGTCCCGGTACCATTACAAAAGACATAGCTCGGAAACTACATGGAATAGAACAATGCTGTTGATTGCAAAATGAGCTACAACTCTCCACGTTTATATGCCCCCTCATTGGTCTAAGGATGTTCGAGGTCTTGGATATGCATTTCCCTGGCAGGTGGATAGGCCGTAATGGACCTATTCCCTGGCCACCGCGCTCTCCTGATATCACACCCTTGGATTTCTTCTTCTGGGGGTATGTCAAAGATTGTGTTTACCGCACCCCTGTTCCAGATGTTGCTACTCTTCGAAGAATAACGGAGAGTATCCTAACTGTTACTGGTGATATGCTGGGGCGTGAATGGTCAGAAGTGATTTACCGCCTTGATATTCGGAGAGCAACTAGAGGGGCGCACATTGAGGTGTATGGCATATAAACGTGGAGAGTTGTAGCTCATTTTGCAATGAACAGCATTGTACTATTACATGTAATTTCCGAGGTATGTTCTTTGTAATGCTACGAGGACTTTATGAACAGCCTGCATGTGTGTACCTACAAGCCCTATAGTTCAACTGAAGTCCTATGGTGGTTGTGGGATGTTCTTTTATGAAATATATACCTACAACCAATATATTTATATACAGAATAATGCCAGAATTAAGAAATAGGAAATATGGTATCAGAAATCACATTCTTTGTTTGCGTCAATTTCTTTCTCATAGCGGATTGATAGTAGGTGTTTTATTTGCATATCTATAAATCTCCTGTTGTCTACTGTTAATTCCAGCTGGGTAATGCACTTTTGTCGGCCAGTTATTGTTTCATGTTTCTTCATCTATTAGTTTGACGGACGGACAGAGGAATACAACCAAAAAGATTTTAAAAATGTATTTTTCATCATTGATAACAAACGTTCTAGAATTCACCTGGTGATTTTTTTATTTTTTAAAAAAAAATGTTTTAGGGAGTTGCTTTTGTAACGTTGAAAAGCGGAAATGTGAGTCTCTCGATGTAAAGGTTTTTGAAAGTGTGTTACGTTGATGGTCCAGGGTTCAAACCGTGGAAACGTAGCTGGACCAAGATTTGATCAGAGTTTGGAGCGTCTTCTACGGCCAGAAGCGAAAATATATCAGTTTGCATTTAATGTTTCCGTGAGAGAGAGAGAGAGAGAGGCATGCAATTAATATATGAAATATCCAGAGGAAGGCATTACTTTCATTGACCTTTTCTCTCCTTGAAACGATCCGACGAACTGATAATTATAAGTGTATATATATATATATATATATATATATATATATATATATATATATAATTATTGATCCTGGATTTACATACATTTTATCTATAATTTATAAACAGTTTTTGAGAAAAATACCTGAAACAACCAAGTATATATTATAGATAAAAACTCGTAAGCTCTACACAATAATCGAGACATTCATTTACGTTCTTCAATAACATGCACATAACGTCTTGTTAACCAATCAGAAGCCCCTTGTAATATCAGGCATCTTACAGTTTTACTTTTGGCACAGATTAAGTTCATAAATATCTTGTAATGTGAGCAGGGGGTTATATATTGAGAAATAGAAACAAATGTCGCAATAGTAAGAAGGATATGTATGCTGTTCATTATTCTCTGTCATTTGCAATAAATGCAAGTCAGCATCAGGCAGCAGTCACACAGAAGGGTAAGAGCACGAGAAGAAAATCCACAATCCTCCCTCCCACGGCGACATTCATCCCTTTTCCAGGAACTCTGGAATGAGCCTAGCATTATATTAATGCTGGTTTTGAAAACGTTACGTTCTTGGCCCACGAGTTTGTGAATAAGAATTGGCAATGAATGGTTTCTTTTATTTCCATATAGTGTTGACCACCAGGCAGTTATGTGCTTTATATGTCACAGTTTGGGTGCAGCACTTGACACTTTAGCCCTTCCTTGTTCTTGTCATCTGCTTCACAGGAGGATGCATCATTTTGAGAAATGTACATGGAATTCTTGTGGTGGACTCCAATCTGTCACAAGGAAGGGTGAACAAACTTTTGAGACGGAAAAATTTTGACAAATGAGATGTTTCCCTTGGCTGCTCTAGCCACTCAAAATCTTTGGTTCGGATGGTATCGGACAAAAAAAATTGAACCGATACTAGCCGATACCGATACCCTTGGTATCAGCCGATACCGGTACATGGGTATCTGTATTGGCTCAGCTCTAATAGAAGTGCATTGTTATCAATGTGTGCTTGGTTGGTCATTTCTTGTGGCAAATAAAATATAATTGCATTCTTCTTTTCTAGTTGTCTTCTGTTACATCTCTTGGATCATCCTGTATAATAAAAATACCTTACTCGTTTAATCATTTATCTATTCACTATTTTTATTTTTTAAATATTTATGTTAATGTACACGTATGTAACAATTTTAAATTATCCAAGGCTTTTGCATATTGGTTGATCTAAAAATGTATTTGTGAAAATAAGTAATGGTGCTTCAGTATTAGGCATTTATAAACTTTTTTCTCTTTGTTTATAGCATGTGCGTAACATTGACTTGTGTCTCCCCAGTTACACTGGAAAACAATAAATTCATGTATATTTGTTTTAATATGGCATAAGGATGTAACAACCTCATCGCCCAGTGACTTGTTCACTGCCGTTAGTCAACCAACAGAGTAAAATGGTCAACCTTTTGCTCTGTTGGGATTTACAGAGCTGTCATGGCTCTATGAGCATCCCACAATCTGCAGAAGTGGGGTATGGCTGGTGGACGACAGGTGCGGTCCTCCATTCATATTGGGGGTTAGGCATAGAGCTGACAACTCTGCACTGTAAAAAGACATGTCAATAATCAGCAATATGAGGCTTGGATGTTCCCAAGGAAAAATATTCCGGAGGTAAAATAGTCTCCCATTCGGATCTCCAGGCGGGGTCTACTTTGGGAGGTCCCTGGACTAAGGATAAGATCTACATTAGGAATAAGGATATTCATGTCCAGATATTATTAGAATAATTAAATCAAGAAGACTTAGGTGGGCAGGCCATGTGACACGGATGGGAGAGGAAAGAGGAGTTTACAGGATTCTTGTTGGGAAACCTGATGGTAAGAGACCTGTAGGAAGGCCAAGACGAAGATGGAGGGACAACGTTGAGATGGACCTAAAGCAAATCGGTAGGGATGGAAAAGAGTATATAGATCTTACTCAGGATATGGACAGATGGAAGGCCTGTGTTGCTGTAGCCATGAACCTTCGGGTTTAAGAAGGCTAGAGAGTTAGTTAGTTAGTTAGTTAGTTAGTGAGAAGGATTACAAAAATTAATGCAAACACTTGTCGAAAAGTTGCAATAAGCACACGTAGATTATGGTAGCTTTACCTAGGGACCATACAAATTGAGTTAAAACAAATACTCAAATACTTTGAGAGAGCAACATATGCGAGGGACTTGGAAGTTAGCAAAATCAAAGTAAGTAAGTGTTGGGTGATTTAATGAAAACATAAGAACAATTCGCTTAGCCAAATCCAAATACTTGGGACACAAATAAAACAGTGAAAATTATATAATTTAGCTGTGTTTGTGTATGGGATTCACTTAGTTTAGTTTACGAAACTTGTTGCACAAATAGTGGGTGGAAAGACCGTGCTAGGTTGTACGTAACATGTATGATAGTTGGAAGGAGAATGGGGAGGAATAGTCTGAACAGTGCTGGCAAATATTCCTGACAATATGTTTAAGTTAAATAATCTGTTGATTGATTGATTGACTTGGAGTTTTAAGTCCACTTTATGCACAGTAAGGCTAATCGGGACTGGACCTACAGTTTAAAGTGGGATCCGAATCGCTATGTGCCTCCACCGGGTATCGAACCCGGGACACCTTGATTACAAGTCGCCGACGCTACCACTGCGCCATCGGGGAGGCCGCTTGAAGAATCTGTTAAAATACTCCAAACAATAACCTTACTTGTCTTCAATTTCTTTATTTTAAAGCAGGAACATAAATACGTGTAAATACACGTAGATGAATATACATACCATGGAAAAGATTGCATAATCCTGAACTGCATAATCTGTATTCGTCTCCTAATATCAGAATAATCTAAACAGGACAAGTGAAACAGAAACCTTTTTGGAAATCTTGATGGTAAGAGACCATTAGGTTTCCCAGTGCTTTTACTTTTCGCTGTTTTTCTAAATCCATTCAGAAAACCTGATTTATTTCTTTTGTGACACGATTGATATATATCAAATGGCCGTTTACTTTGTGCACAGTGAATGTTTATTTGATTTAATTTTTTCTGATGGGTGTGTTTGCAAGGTGGTGATTCCGACGCAATCATTTCGCTTAGACAAATCGACACGTAATCGTTGAAAGCAAACTTCACAGTCGACGAGTGCACATTAATAAATCGTTTCCGACCGCATCTTGCAACATTACGGTCAATATGCGACTGCTTGCAGGAAAACCTCGACCACGTCTTTTCAAAAGCCATCGTTTATTCATGTAGAGTCAACAGTGGAAAGGTGATGAAGGGGCACGATTTTTACGGTTAGCAAAATCATTTCCAAACGAGTAAAGACACACAATCAAAAGTTACGTGTGCATTTGGAAATGTCAAAACGTTGGTGTTTGCTCATGAATTACTTCTCTACTGATGGTTTTATTCATTCTTTACGCGCACGACAATGCTCGTGCACATAATTTGAAACAGAAAACACTCCTCTCGGCTCTCATATTATCGACAGCTGCGAACATAACGTAGTAACATTCCTCGACGGACGCTGCACTTTGGACGGCCGCAACAACAAAATGCAGATGCAGCATTCTTATCATCTCACGTATATATGCAGCTCCGCACGCGAAGGCAACGGCCTTCCTCTACCAAGGATGCCTCGCTATGGAATTTCAGAGTGAGGCGTTGGTGCGGTGTCTGTCATTTTACAATATGCGCAAGGCAACTCCTGTTAAAGTTAATACGGAAAACTGCTCTGGAACACCAGAACAGTCGAAATTGGGAATCGCCTCAGTACACCGCACGCCTGCTTCATTAACATAAATATGCAAATAATAGATGGCCCCAAGTTTAAAACATGGAACAATCAGTAATAAATATTACAATTGCCTTACATGCTAATCAATTTACAACACATCATGTCTAATTTGGTAAATAGTCAAATTGGGAAATCGCTTGTTAATTTATCTAGGTATTACCGATGTGGATGTGACGCTTTGAGGTTAATGGGAAATGGTCTATAATGAATGGCGTACTGTTATCACTCACAAACTGTCATTGTCACTAATGTAAAAATTATAAATGTAATTGTAAACCTTATAAATGTAATGTACATTATGGTGTAATTTTTGCATATGTCACTAATGTCACTGTAACAATTAAACATTAGATGAAACATTCACTCACGAAGTTACGTCTCTATTCTGGCCACTCTCATATGTAACAATAGTTAAATAAAGTCGGGGGAACCGTTCAAATTCATAGGAACTGACGTCCTGGTATATTCTTAGGCACCAGGACAACAAGCGCATACGCTTTAAAGTAAAAGGGTGTAGGCGGTCTTACTTCGGGGGTTCCCTTTATTTGTAATATATGTGTAATTGTATATTATGAATAAATAATTTATTTGATTATGTGAAAGACGATATTTCGGAACTTTTTGTTCGTATATGCACTAACAGTGGAGTGATGCTGCACATATGCTACGTTGCTCATTTGTCAACAGTCCTACCTTTGATAAGTAACGATCATAAAAACTGACAAAAATACCAAGATGTGTTAAGTATAAGTGATTTGTGCTAAAAATGATAGACCTAATGTTTTGATCACCCCCACCTTTATCAATTTTTTACATGGTTTTCCGGCACTTGTTGTTTGTGGAATGCTATTTCATACCAACTCTTTCCATATGCGGGGTCGTTAGTTTTTAGGAAAGCTGGGCAAATTTTCTCCACAACATCAGGACTGTCAATTATCCGTACGGAAGAAATATGGACAACAGGGGTCAAGAATATGAATACAATCTGTTAGAAGGATAAATTGAAACGTTTCGACAACGACCTAGTGAAGATTATCCAATTACTTCGGATATTTTCAGATTATCCCTTGCATTGAAAACGGAAACTAGTTAATTTGAAATCCAATTATCTGTCATTCAGATTTCATCAACTATCTCCTCCCAGGCACGCTATGGGTGGTGAATAAATAGATAGTCTTGCGGCATCTTGTCCACAATGAACATAAACTTGCATTCGAGTTTTGTCTTCAAACATCTATATTCTTCACTCGAGGAAAAAAGCGCGGTACTATTCATCTAACACGCAGGGAACATTTAGATAATACACAGAGACTCTTAGACCGGAAGAGGTTTAGGCGCGGGGAGGGTGAAACCCCACAACAGAGACGACTCCTGTGAAGGGGAATGAAACTTTGCACACTAATCCAAACAATCTGTGACACCAATTAATACGGATTAGCGAGATCCTACGCAAGAGCTGCACATCGAATCTATTATCTGTAGAGTAAAAAAAGGAGGGAAGCCCTGAAAAAGTCCGCCTCTACAAGAAATACTTTCAGGGGTATGCGCTTGTTGTCCTGGTACCTTCAAAATAAACCAGGACGTCAGTTCCTATATATAGCCTATATATATACGTATGAAGTAATTTATAATATGCATAAAATTTTGCATGGGAACCATACTCATTTCTGGTAGCCAGTAATGAGCATGGTATACATAGTTGGTTACATAGTTTTATACATACGCCACTATTTGTGTGTCTTGTATATTTTGTGTTATGAGTGTGTGTTCGTGAGCTTGTGTAATTCATATGCTTGTGAGTATGAATTCTTTAATTGTATCATCAGCGTATGTTGCGCTTGTATTATTATTGCAATTGTATGTGAGAATAAATTACTGTGAAGTCTAAGGGTTAAGTGGTTATGCATCATTAGGTAGAATAATAATGATTTAGGTTAGATTTTATCTTGGATGTGTATATGTAATGAAGTGAAATACATAAAAGAGGAAGAAGAAAAAGAAAAGAGAAGGGACTGATAGATATAAGATCAATATGGTTTAATATAAAGTTAAGAAAAGTAGAGTAAAAGTTGGAAATGCAATTTTTACCTTTAACCCCGAACCCTTATTTTTAAATAAACACAATTGTCCTCTTGCCTAGACGAACTGAACAGGCAGTTCCAACCCCGCATTCTCACCAAGCACGATAATATTGAGCAAACCTAATGACGCTCGTTACTGCTGTTTGATTTCACATTTCATGCTGAATATCACTTTTTTGTTGAACAACAAAGAACAATAATGATGCTAATTCAGCTGTCCGTCACACATTCCTAATAATAATAATACAAGAGCAGTGCTTAACGAGGAGAAAAATATGTCTACAAACGAACTCATCTATTTAATGGCTTTTTATGGAGCATGGGTGTTCAAAACAAACCATGTTTGATTGCGACAAAGCATCATGTCAAATGAGACAGCTCTATCTGGGATTAATGGCCGTGTGTTGCACAAATATGAGTTTGTGGAATACCAGTTTTTTTTAGCTTCAACGTTAGGTCAGCTACAAGTCAAGATTCTTCAGAATATTTTCAATGAATGTCTATAATAGCTATAAGTTAAAGGGGCTCGGAATCTTGCAATATCAATTGTATGAAAATATACACAGTATATGTTTCAAATAACAGTAAGAATTTTTATGCGATATTTCATCAAAATTGAGTGCGTCCGACTGTGTTGTTCAGTGTGTTTTCGAGGAACGAACATTTCTGTACTTGCCGTCATTTCTACCATAGCCAATTAGCGTTTATTAACGCCGATCGACTCAAATATTATCGGCCCAATCGAACGAATAATATACACGTACACGTATACATACGTACACACTCTTTTGTATCATCACTAGAGTCACACACAATGAAAAAAAAATCAATTGAAAAAGTACACTGATTTGGAGTTAGTTTCGCGGACAAGAAATTATATACTGTATATTGCCATTATTAATTTTATGATATGGTTAAACTTAGCAAGCAGCCGCTATTTGAACAGTTTCAGAGAGATTTGATTTGTCATGTGAATCGAATTCGACTTTGCATATACCGAAGCTGTACTTGTTTTCATTAAAAGAGTTGATTTTGAATACATACATAATCATACGATTCAACCCATCGGATGCCTACATCAGTTAAGATTTGAACAGAAATGTAGATAAATTCAGAAATTTTGAAATGCTTGTTAGCTTGATACAATAGAACATGTTGCACAGACCATTGGGTATTTAAATTTGTCTCCGCTTTTCAACTATTCGAAGTTAATCGTCACAATTACAGCGAATACTGTAGCGCAGGGTGGAGAGCATTGTATCTACCGTAACTCTGTACAATGGCAGGCGGGCATGCGCAGATGCGACTCATGCTTAGGTAGCTCTGCAAGACTCGCAGTCAGTCTGTCATGGAACGCTGGCCTATTAAGACGTGAATCGTGGCAGAATTCATGAAATGTGAACAGGTTCTATCAGTAGTTTACAAACACAGAGTAATATTAATGGGTTTTTATAAGAATTCTAACAGAATTCCAGGTTTCAAAACACACATTCCCAAAACCTTGTACTTGTCTTGATGTGATTAACTTTGATGTTGCATGGAACATACTAATAATCTGTGATCTTCTATTTGATCGTCTTTACATTCCATATATAAGTTGTATTGTAACGATATACACAGACTTTTTTAAAAAAATATTTTGTCGATTTTATGGCACTTTTGGCTAATCACGATAATAAGGATGAAAGGTGATTGGATGCCCAGGCCGTGACTCGAACCATGGAACTTCGGTGGCGAGAACGCACGTTATCCACTTAACGCATTTGACTAGCGTTTCTACTAGAATTGAAACCTAAGTGGTTAAAATATCAATATCCATAGTAACGTAAAAATACAATATAGATAAATGCAAACTGTACACTATCTCAAAATATTACAATATCATTGGAAAGAAGAGTAGAGAAGGTGCTATCAGAATTGGCTACTTTGATTGGCTTATGGAAACACTGAGAACGATATTGTCCAGCTATCTTTAATTAAAATTCCATTGCGTTTGTATTGTTTTTCTGTGTTTGTCATCGGGAGGAAGCTAGCTACTAAAACGAAGTGTGTTTAGGACCACATTTATCTTATTTATTTCTTGAGAACACAAGACATTCAAACGGATTTCTTAAAAAGAAAGAGTCCGCGTTCCACAGAATCAGATCAAATTCCAAGAAGCTAAAGAGAAAGGAACTTCTCTCAAATTCGTGCCAATAGCTTTTATGTAAAAATCTAACTTTTTATAGGACTGCCTCTTGTGTGCAGTGCTTTGGACTTCTCCCAAATATGCTCGGCAATGGCCACCAGAGACAATCGTTTTGGTTTATTTATAATTTTTTCCCTCTGATATTGCTGAATCAGTCTTTCAGTGAATGGGGTATTCATGAATTCCATTTTTATTTTCAGGACTTGAATATCCATGAGCGAAGATTGCTTTGTTGGCAACCATTCTCCAATGATTATCCTCAAACCAAGGTAATATATTTTACATAAAAATAGTATATATCAGAGGATATCTATCGAAAAGACTATGAATGTAAAGCTGGAAAATTTTAAAACAAATTTTGCATTGTCTTATGTTCATGAATTAAAAGCATTCAGCATAACAGCTTTGTTGACCAAAAATTATATTTTTTACAATTTCTACATCACATTATCTTTCCACATAGATTTTATCATATTTTCACAATATGATCACGATTAAGGTAAAAACGTAATTCCTTACAATGGGCCTCGCTAATGGCATAGTTGTACCGCTGTCACCTTATAATCAAGGGGACCAGGTTTAATCACTGGGAGAGGTACGTAGTGGTTCGGATCCCAATTTAAACTGAAGATCCAATCCCAATTAGAATATCTATGCACAAGTGGACTTATTCTTCACCGTTTAAAAACATATTACATTTTCTTGAATATGAAAAACTCAAATGTACTGGAATATCTTGATCGCATAACCAAATTGTCGAATTTATCGGAAATTGTTCGTTCATTGAATTTATTTATCACTTCATATAATCTGGTTCTTTCCCTACTATACTTTATGCACTCCAATATTGTTTGTGATTAGAATCAGCAATTTTTCATCCACAGTCACGTCTCTTGTTACTTGGAATCTAGGGTTGCCAGACGTTCTAATATTACAAGACGTCCTATTACTTTTAATTTGTTTTTGTCTACTGTGAAAATTTATATTATTTTAATGTGATATATAATATTATGCGCATTACAATATATAAAATTTATCACTGTTGTGTAATAGTGAATAAAAGCTGTTTGTTTACATTCTCGTTTAGTGTGTCTCCTCTGCTAGCAAAGGAGAATTATAGCAACATTGTCGGAATATCTGTTTCCACGTAAATGCTTCCTATACAAATGGTCTGATCGCAATCTGTTCAATAATGCTACAATGGTATATTAATTTACTGGTAAGACAATCGTTTTTGTTGCGACAGGTTATCAGTTAAGGTTGCGAGTTGGCTTCACAATACTACGAAGATTGCTGTTGCAGGAACGAATTCCTGCAAAGGCTACAGCTTCCCCAAAAGAGTCAACGAGCGAAAAAAATACATAGAAAACCTTATTCTGGAAAACACTATTCCCATATTATTGCTCTCCTAATGTGCACCTGCAATGCTTATCGATTGTGGGAACTGAGGTTACAAACAAATGGGCACCATTAAAGGCAACCTCGCCCAAAATTCTATAGTAAATACGCCACTGGTAATACATATATCGTGGTGGGACATGGAACGGACATTGAATATGCTTTATTTCATATCCGGATTACTACTAAATAGTTTTCGGTGAATGTTACATTAACTTAATACAGTGGAGGCTTTGAAAGTGTTTTCTTTTGTCTGTCTCGCACCTAACTTATACTGTAGTTGCTAGATAACCAACTTTTTTGTTATTACCCTCACTTCTATCAATGCGATGTATTAGTATTTGAAATAGAATTGAATGTAGTAGGCGTGGTCAACCAGCTGTATTTGTGGAAGAGTGCTATCGTACTCACGCTTGGACTGCAGAGAGAGCAGCGTTACTGTATCCTTGTAAGAGTGAGCGAAGCAGTGGGATATAGTACCTTGGAGATATATGCCAACAGCACTAGACCTGATCTGTCAAACCTATTGACGTGTGCAACTAATAGCAGAAATAGACATGTGAAAAGGTTATGCAGGTTAGGTTTAGTGTATTTAGCATAGCTTGTACAGCAGGCATTAAATATGAACTAACTAACTAACTCTCTAGCCTTCTTGAACCCGAAGGTTCATGGCTGCAGCAACACAGGCCTTCCGTCTGTCCCTATCCTGAGCAAGATCTATATACTCTTTTCCATCCCTATCGATTTCCTTTAGGTCCATCTCAACATTATCCCTCCATCTTCGTCTTGGTCTTCCTACAGGTCTCTTACCATTAGGTTTCCCAACAACAATCTTGTAAACTCCTCTTTCCTCTCCCATTCGTGCCACATGGCCTGCCCACCTAAGTCTTCTTGATTTAATTATTCTAATAATATCTGGACATGAATACAAATTATGTAGTTCTAAATTATGTAACCTTCTCCACTCACCTGTCTCCTCATCCTTTTAGGCCCAAAATATAGGCATTAAATATGTGACGTCATAATAGTCACTCTGTCAATATATCTTCAAGTTGCTAAAGCTGACTCTAGCTGCTCGTGTGAAGTGAGACAATGATGCACAACTTATAAAATATGCGCATAATTTTCATTACGTTTTAATGCTATTTGGTTTACATCAGAATACGAGTCCTCATTTCAATGAAGAATTAAGTTTCTGTTGTATATACCCCACATATATCCAAAGTCTGTCAACCAATGACCGTTCACTGCCTTTAATTGACTCCACCTAGTGCCGCATGTCAATGCTTCCATTTGAGTCTGTGCTTCTGTGAAATTAGGCTTGCCCGAAAGAAACCTTAGAAGTATTCGAAATTTGCAGTCCCAAGTCGAAATATATTATTTTTATGTATTATAATTTTTAGTGTGACATGTCTCTTAATCCATAAGATCGCCATTTTTGGCGACTGTTCAATTTGGATCCTTACGCACATGGAAATTTTGCATGATTTTCTTTAACGTAGGAACATCAAATAATTTGTTTTGTGTTAATTGGACAGGAGGCTAATTTTCTTTACATTTTTCGTTAACTTAATCGTAAATATAAGTGTAAATTTATACTTCATGAAATTGTCAAAATATATATCCGTAGCGTAGTGGTTAGCACATTGCGATACGACGCCAGGGGTCCGCGTTCGAATCACGACCTAGGCATGGGTGTTCTTTGTGAGTTCTTCATCAATTTCATCCTATCATCATCATTCATTCCCATCTTTGCGATTAGCCAAAAGTGGCAGCAAAGCGAAATTAAATAAACCAAATCAACAAATTATCTAAGGAACACCCACAATGAATGTTCAAGTCTTTTCGCAGCACCAAGCAGTTTCCTTGACACTACCAAACATCGATGTGTGACGCATCGACAGGTTTTCTGGGCAGTGATAATAAGTGACATTCGTTAAAGAACTGTCTTAACCCTAGTTTACCACTGCGGTACGAGGTACTTACTTTCCTGAGGGGCGTGTGGTAAATGGCCCACACTTTTATTTTTCACTATAATTTAAGAAACCATTTTGGTATTAAATCTCTGCTTACTTCATTGATTATATACGTGCAGCAATTTATTAATTATAATAATTACAAAACATTATCATCATTAATAAAAAATAACAACCAATTATTGCATGAGTGTCACCCACATATTTTACCATTCACTAGAACTCACAAAAACATAATAATTTTTCACTAATGCCTTTTTGATTATAGAGGTGCAGTTGTTTATTAATTATAATAATTATAAAAATGAGCAGCATTGCCAGCCAATTGTACTCTGTCACTGGCATGAGTGTTTTGAATTGCACGCACTGATAGGCTCACCAAGTGCATTTTGCCTCCTATTTACATAATGGTTTTATGAACAAAAGTAATGCATATAAATTGGGAACACTATAGTGTACAATGTAGTTTATTTCCAATTAAATAAAATCACAGTTGAAGTATAGAAGTAGAGGTGATGGGCCTGACCCTCCTCGGGTAAGCTATAGTTAACATTCGCTTGAAGTGACTGAGGAAAACCACTACAGTGCTGGAGGAATGGACATTTGAATGTAATGATCAGCAGCTCCATTACAGACGTTACGAATAAATAAACTTTCTGGAGTTTCTGATGTGTGAGTAAAGTAGAAATATACCTAATAACGACGATATCAATATTTGACTACCTGTTGTACTGCACAGTACGTACGGAATTTTTGCCTATGTTAGTACCAGGGAGGCAACGAAAGCATTGGCAGTGGATTTCACGCCTCGATGAGCAGTATGTGCATTGACTTTGTGCGTAAATCGATCGAAATTGCTGGAGCATTCAGAAATCCATGATGGTGTTTGTGTATGGAGTGGATATTTCTCCCAAGCGAGGGACGGAACGGCAATGCAAGAGATGCAGACAATCATGCTCGTTTAGCAAAGTGTTCCGACTATGTGCGATGCTGTTTTTGTTAGATTTGTGTCACGTTTGCCTTTGTTTACTTTTTACACCGTGCATGGATCTTTCAAATCTCAGTTATGAGTAGACTCCAGATACTTATGTAATATCAAAGTAAAAAATATGTACCTAAATATGTATTATCAAAAGAATATGTAGCTAAATATGTAGTTTCAAAGAATATGTAATATTAATAATAATCGAGTAACCAAGCAATTTCAAGGATTCTGCTAGATATTTACTGTATTTGAACATATTCAACATTCTTTTAAGGACATACGTTGTTCAAATAAAAATTTGTATCAAATTTATAAACTAAAAAAAGCACAGCAGCATGTATTTAAGAAATAATTATGCCAACTATTAATTACTTTTGATATCGCAAATTATTGTAGAATATGTAAATATGTGACCGAGTTCTTTGTAACTTTCGAAACAAATTGTAAACTAAAGTGTCTACAGAATAAACAATCGAATGAAAACACAAATCTAATTTTGCACATTCCCTTTTTTTTGTTTTGTTTAGCCTGTGTTTCGATTTTTCAAAATTAGGTGACCGTAAGCACTATGCATCTCATCGATTAGAAAAATATGAGATCACGTGAGCTACAAATGTTCTTTATAATGTTTCAGAGATTGAAAATATAAGAAATAGGATAAAGATAGGAAAAAAACGAAATATGTTGCTTTATGTAAAGTAAATTAGCAAATATGTAAAATATGTAACATAAAAATTATGCTAAATATCCTGTCAGTTATATAATTCGTTGACATTTTCCTGTTCAAGGTATGTATCTAGAGAGGAATAGAATATGTAATTACATACAAATCCTGGCTCACAATGACGACAGGATGCATATATTGTTTCTGGAGTTGGCTATATTCCTACACACATCACTACTGTTACAGTTGCTGCTTTATATTTCGGTTTGTGTGGACTGATGAAATGCATTATAACAGAAGACGCAATGATACATCAGTGCCGTGAAAAGAGTTCGAACCTGGGACTTTCGGCTTCGTAGCGCGTCACGCTGGCCATTCTCCACGGAGGCAGGCTACTCTTGAAATACTTGTAGACCGTAATCTTTTGGATGCATGCACCTATAATATAGTCGTATATTATTCCCTATAACGTCCATTTTAAGCCCCTATTGGTCAATAACATCGTTGAAGATGAAGTACGATTGCATTAAATTGATGAAGAGACACTCCTGAAGGAACACACATACTAAGATCAGATTCAAACCAGGAACATTTGGTGTCGATATCGTGAATAAACTACTGAACGCACATGGTCATCGTGACTGTCGCCGGTCCGATACCCGGTGGAGGCACATAGTGGGTCGGATCACACTTTAAACTGTGGATCCACTGACGATTATCCGTTCTGTGCATAAAGTGAACTTAAAAACAAACTGAAACAAATTGCCACCGTGGTGGCAATAGTAATTTTGATATATCCTAGAGCAAAGAAGATATGCTTTAATAAAGGAAAGAATAGGCATTAAAAGGCAAACGAAATCTAAATAGACGATTGGAATGAATAGGCACTTTGAACGTTTATAAGAGAACATATGTCCTTGTATTTTATACCTACTGGAGACTGCACTTAGAAAGCACAAAGGTGATGATTGTGTGCTCCTAAAGCGCATATAATATGTGGTACTTAAACGCAGAGAAGAGGAAAATTATACAGAGAAGGCATTGTTTTGGGGAAATTGATACGGACAATTAGGATGATGCTATTTTTTGAAAGACAATAAGATGCAATTTTCCTATTCGTATCAAACCACAAGGTGAACAAAATAAAATTTATGATGCTGCCCGATGTACTTCATTGATGCCTATCAACAAATGCAGCAGACGAACATTCGTGAAGTTCGTCTTACCATCATTGAATCTTCCGGTTCTATTTTCTTCAGGTATAAGCAGAATTCTAAGTTTACGTGCGGGTACCGTTCGAATTAAGAGGTTTTGTGTGACCGAGTCACGGAAGAAAAATTGCAAAATTTCGCCTCGTGGCCTCAGCCTAGATTTGAAAATCGTCACGACGTGCGGGAGGTATCTGTTTTGTTTACATCCTAATCAAGGTATATTATGTATTAATTAATTGATGTCTATTGTTTCGAGAATTAGTTTAACCGCTAAATTATGGGATAACTGGTGATTTAGTTAAATGTACAATTTAATGGAATATGATCACTGACCCTCCCAGAAAGACGGAGTTTTTCACTACAATTTCAAGATATAATTCTTGAAGAGACGACCAGGAAACACAGGTTTTTAATTCACAGTGGGGAAGGAGGGATTCGGATTATATATTTACAGAAAATTATTTATATAGTAATTTTTACCGCTAACCTACAAAAGTTAGGGAAATGAACTTGTGATTGAGAGGGTTATGGAGAAATCAGCTAGTTTTGTATGAACAAAAACCAGGAAGGGTCGCGGAAATTAAGTGTTTTTGCATTTGTCATGATTAGAGAATGAAAACATATTTCAGCTTCTTTATTAAGGATATTTAGTATAAATTATTTTTGTATTGTTGTAGAAAATTTATTTCTTGTTCTATAGTGGGATTTAACTATTTTTAATGTGCATTATAGAGCAGTCTGGAAACGTATTTGAAATACCTGAAAAGTTCATGAAATTGCATTTATCAAAATAAGCTGAAACCACGAAGCAACGTAATTACTATTTATAAAAAAGAAAAATCGCAAGCACTAGTCAATTGCTTAATTGTTTACGTTTAGTGCAAGAGTAATCTCTAATTCTAATAATAATGATATGTAATAGTAATATCTAAGAGTAATTTAATTTCATGAAGTAAAATACAGCTCCAGCAATGGGTGGTAGATTCTGGATATTTTTTTGCTTCTAATTACATATTAATTATGAATATTAAAAATTACCGGAATGTTGTTTATTGATATTGTTGTGTTTGTGTGTGTATGTGAACGAATGTGAGATTTACTGTATAACAATTGAGAAAGCTTTAAATTCGAATAGACCAATAACGATTAGATTAATTGTGGTTATGAAATATTCCTACGCGTGTGATGAAGACACAGGCGAATGGGGAATTATGGTGATATAAATAAATTATATTCATGCTCTGCTATTGCAATAGTTGAACCCGTAAGCTTTATAGGATGGTTCTGACCATTGGCTGTTCATACCATTAAAATAAATACAAAACGCTGCTTTGTCTGTATTATATTTAGTTGTGAAACGTGCGTTTTACAAAGCCACAATCAGAACCTAGTGAATGTGTTGTTTGTATAGCACCGAGCTATCTGTTAGATGACGTACGTGTAGTTCTGTTAGTATGTATGTGTGATCAAATTCATTCTATTTTATTGGCGATTCCAGTGTTCCTGACCACTAATTCATAAAATTTAGTAATCATTGATATACTCGATAAATTCAAAAAATCAATACTGTGTGTAATATCAGTTGTGTATACTCTGGCACTCAAAGTCTTTCCAGTAAATAATTCACTTTGAGGAGTACATTTTGTAAGGATCTGTTGCAATTTTCGAACCATCACAACACTTGTATTCAATCGGTTACTTATTTCTTTGTAAAATCACTAGTCGGTACAGATAAATATAGAAGTAGTGTTGGTGATGATATTTTTAGTTATTTATGAAATACGTATTTATGGAACTGGAAACGTTTTTGCCGTTCAACGGTTTAATTTTTCGATTAGTTTTACGTTTACACACATGCTTGTCAGAACATTAAAGTTTCATTCGAAATCCAGAGATGGCGTGTTCTCTCAGCTTAGAGATTCGTTTTTTATAACCTATGAGAAGGTTTATGTAGCTAATGAACCAATGTGATATCATGCAGTGTGCAAGGTATTGGGCGAAACAACCTTTTCAGAGATCTTTTGGTTCAAAAGTTGTTCATATTTCTTGAAAATTCGAACAAGGTGTTGTTTCTTCTTGAACAGCATCAGTGGAGTACGCGATGCACTTGCGATGTCCAGAATTATCTTAGAAAACACGAGGATTGATAAGCCGATAGTGTTTTGTCTTCTGAGAGTATATTGAATTTTTAAGTCTATCTGCGATGTCTTACTACAAGAGAGTTATCATGGGGATGAATCGTTGCGTTACGTCAGGATTTGAACAAGATAATCTCCAAGCAGTCACTGATTTGCCATTCAGAAAATACCTGAATTATGATAGTAGAGACGGTACAAGTGAAATGATAGTATAAGAAGATGCATTACTCACCCTAGACAAATTGGTCCAAAGTGTCCCGTGTTTCCCTAACGTATCTGTAAGGGACAGCAGACTAGCTTGCTCTCAGTCTTGGACTAGGTCACTAGATAAATACAGACGGCCGTCATCACATACAAAACACTAGAATATTTCTCATCCTGTATCATTTCAACACCGTGCTGAGGGCCGAATCACAAAAAAATGACTTTCGCACTCACACATCCGCACACCCTTCTTTCCTTTCTTTATTATTATTATTATTTTCATTAAGCACTATCTGGCCTGTACTGCGAACTTCATTGTCCCTGCCCGAAGGCCACTGATCACTCGAACGGACACCGAGACGCGTCTCTAGTAGCCACCCAGGAGCTGACCCCGCCCGGCTCGCACCAGAACGCCTTCATCTGTTGCTACTCGCCGTGTGAGGGAACCGTATTGACTGCCTTTAGTTGCTGCGACCGCCGGCAGGTGGCAGGGCGGAGCTCTCGCGGCCGCAGCGTTGCCCGTGCAACGTAATAGTGCCGAAGAGTGGTGAATTTTCAAAAGCCGCTTTGCAAAATGATGTTTTCAACAATCGTGGTCCCGGAGTTGTCAAGACGGAGTGGTTTTCCATGTCGCGTGACTGCGAAGTCTCGAAATTGAAAGGTTCCGGGTTTGAATTATTATCTTCAATACCGAAAGCAACCCCACCCTATCTTTATGCATTGTGTAGTTTTTAAATAAGCACTTCACTATACCTTAAAGATATTTGAATGAATACTTGTTGTTTTTCGATTTTCGCAAGATTTGTAATTTGTAATAAGGTTTAATTTAATTTAAACAGAGATCGTTCGTTCATGCTTGCCAGTATACAACAAAAGAGACTAAATATATATCTCCTTGAAGTGCAGTCGGTACGAGAACTGCTACTGTATACAAAATATATTACATGTGAGGAGCGTTGAAGGTATGGGTAAAAGAAGAGAAGGTTCCTCTTTAAAACTATTTTAAATTTTTATCGTAGTAAATAAGAGGCCACGATGATCTTCACACTTTGAATCTCTTTGAGTTTTGAGTTTTTTAAATCCACTTTATGTAACGATAGGCTAATCGCGACTAGATATAAGTTTAAAATGCGAACCGAATCACTGTGTACATTCACCGGATGTCGAACCCGGGAGACTTTGATTACAAAGAGACGGTATACTACTCCTCAATCAGGAACTTCGAACCCCTTGAACATTAACCAAATACCTAACCCTCGATAAAAATTTCTATTTGTTTTATTGCGTACATTACCTTCCGTGCTGAAAGATAAAAATATAGTTACTGAAGTGTGGAGTACATTGAACCTAGTATTTTATAATGTAATGTGTAGAATAATATAACAAATATCAATAGAAAAAATATTGTCAGTGTAATGTTGTACTGTGGTCGACTAAGTGTAAATCACGTGTACAGTATAAGCAAATGTATGGCCTGTGAACTTGCTCGAGCAGTGATAGATAATCTGTATTTATACGATCATAGTATAGTTACGTGAAAGTTCGATTTTCAAAAGTTTCATGAGAAATTGTGAGCTAAAAATGCATTGAGGTACGATATATAAGAGACACTTTTTCTTTTGATATAAATTAAAGTCCTGAAGAGGATGAGGTGCAGTTTCGCATAGGTACACATGTATTTCCATTATGTTGAAATACCTGCGAGTATGGGAAAAAGAGAAGAGTGTCATCTTGGTTATGGATTTCTCCTACTGTTCTGGTACAAGCTGATCTATAAGTCGATTATTAAACTAGATAAAGTTTATTCAAAATATCATTAATAAATGTGTTTCGACTTCCATGTTAATCTTAATATGAATGAAAATTCTCGCTCTTTATTGTAAGTTTCCCGTAATCAGGGGAATATTTGTTTTCCGTTACATCATTTTTCTATCATGTGTTTTGTTTAATTGTATTAAATAACATGTTCCCAGAGTACATAAAAAAGAATACTCCCATAAGAGCTCATGCAAAATTCTATCTTCTCTCCAAGGCCAGGCCATGTAGATTTTTATTTCTCTCGGGACTTTGTGCTTGTGAACGAAATTGTGGCTCTGGTTCTCAAAATCGACAGGCATATGTGCTCGAATAATCACTGTAAGAGTTATTGGCCATGCACTGTGATGATTGCCATGATTGTTGATAAAATCCTAGAAGTTATGAAGAATATTATACAGGGTGTATCATAAGTAATAACGCAAAATGACATAGTTGAAAGTAAAAGCAAAAAAGTCTCAGTAAACATGGGTCTGCAAACGAGCCGTTTTCGAGATAATTGCGAATGTGTGGTTACAAGCCGCCACTGACTTCATTGTTTGTAAACGTCATCCTAGTTGGTAAAATGCTAATAATACAGTAAGAAAAGTCATTGGAGATCTCATTGCTTTTATTGAACATTCTACTTACTTTAACAAACGTTAGCATGTTACAAGTTTCAATTACTGTACACTCGTACCTGTTAAAGGTGGTGTTCAAGGTGTCGTCCTTCCAACTGGATGCAATACTGTATGCGATTCCGCATTGAGTTTCGAATTCTTTCGAACACCCCGGTTCATTTCGGAATTGGTCACAAGCATGTACAGTCACGGACATTTCTGGGTTGTAACAACACCATTGACTTTCAATTAAATCATTACAACCCAGCAGTGTCCGTGACTGTACAATTATCTGTACTGATTGTATCCATTCTGTTCGATTACAACGCCACCTCTCGGAAATGTTCTGTTTCGTAAACAAAGAGCAAACCTCGGAACGCACAAGGAGTAAAGCTTCTATCCACACATTATTATCATTTTCCCAACTAGGACGACGTTTACAAACAATGAAGTCAGTGGCGGCTTCTAACCACACATTTGCAATTATCTCGAAAACGGCTCGTTTGCAGACCTATGTTTACTGAGACTTTTTTGCTTCTATTATCATGTACTTTCAACTCTGTTAGTTTGCGCTATTACTTATGATACAGCCTGTAGAGCTCACATCTTCGTGGTAGTTCCTGGATATTCATACGTGTCGCCTGCTGATATGGAGAGCTCCCTGAGTTGAAGCAACACACAATACGTTGTCGCCTGGAGGGTTACGTACGTTCCAGGCTGATGTTCTTAGCACAGGAATAGTGTGGTATAAAGAATATGCTTCAGATGTGCAGCAAAGTTCCACAAATTAATACACGTGTGAACTAGACACTGTTCTTTTTTTGTGTCGTTCGTAGATGGTCCATAAGTCAACTGAGCACAGACACGACCTCAAAAAGAAGAAAAAAAGAAGAAAGACAGTGTGGTACTCTACTAATACAATGACCTTAATGCATCAAGGATTTAAGGAGTGTAAGTGGTGATCTTTCCACGTAGTACACCAATATGTCAACTTAACTTCCACGAAGTACACCATGGACTGCATTTTGTAGACTAACGAGGCTCTGATGTCTGAACCTACGACGAGTATAATCCAGGTAGGGCTGTGTGTCTGTTGTTCCGTGTTTTGACCTTTTGTGTGCTGAGAGCCGCCTTACAGCCTCAGCTTTTAACCCAAGTAAGAATATTTTAGTCCCTCGACATTACAGTTATGTTATATTAGTTATATTTTAATTATGGTAAGAAGCTGGACCCCGTATAATGTGACGGGCGCAAGAAAGTCTAAGTGCTATCGCACCTACAATTTCACAAATCAATCAATAAAGGATTTCATTTAAGCTTTTTACGGTAGGAATTGTTCCTTCTACGTTAACTCAAATTAATATTGCACCCTATCGTGTCCTGGATTTAAAATAAATACAGCATTTTGTTAGGTAAAGTTCCAAATGGAGAAAATATCTAATGCAAGCGTGGGAGTTCTTTTCTGGCATGCTGAAATCATTTTTTGCAGGCTTTCATATCATATTTTCTAATACTTTGTACTTTTAACCAAAGAGTGTCGGGTTCGATTTCCGGCGAAGGCTTTGGTAATATTTTAAAACTTTGCAATAATACAGTTATGATTTTATATTATTCTCTAACCTTTGTCAGGGTTGCAAATATACCAAAAATATTATGTTACTGAAAAACTTTTTGAATCGATTTATCATGGTTAGCTTAACTCCATGGGACTTATCTAAATCTACAGTCATTGAATATCTAGTAAACTAATCTCCCTGGTGCAACAATACTTTGGGCTCTTGAGCTTCTCAACTTCTGACTGGGTGATGGATACATAGAGTCCATTAACGCTTTTTTATTGCTTTTTAGACCTGAGTCTGCTTCTAGTACTTTCAACTAGATCCCAAATTATCCGAACGATGCTGGGCGACCACCGATATGTTTTAGTTCCCTTTGGATTCAAACCTGGGACTGCTCAACCATTCTGCTAAGAAGCAGCTCAAATAATATCTAACCAGTGATGCTAGAATGTTTCAAGGTACAGAAAACCATAATTTTGTTGACTGGAGTAAATTATTATATCACTAAGCACAAGTGTTAACTCTGAAAGTGAAAATATTCTTAAAGAATATTATCAGGAACTAATTAAGGACTAAAAGTGGTAAACGTTGTAAGTGCCAAAAGCGAAAGTGTAGGAAAATCGCATAGTTCAGAACATCAGCGCGTAAGAACATTCACACTAGTGACCTCTTTACACGTCCTTTGAACTACTTAGAGGGATACTAGCCACGTTTCATGTTTATTACATTTCACAGTTTAACGTGGAAAACGGTGTTTGAATTATTATTGCACTTACAGCGTTTACAAATTTTAGTCTTCAATTTTTGCTGTGGGAGACGAGGACTATTTTTGAGTCCAAGTTGTACTTGAATCGCCCACCTCTCATTGCCGCGGTTAACGTGAAGAACAAAGTTACAAACATTGACGAGAATACCAATTTACAAACAAGGATATAACTTTCATTCGAAGGCCATTTCTACAAGTACAAGCTCTTGCACATCTTTCCACAAAGGTCAGAATTTATTTCTGGACAACACGACGTCACGATTCTTCTGCAAGAGCTGGCAACATTGCTCTGACGCATGCTGCCCTTACAAAATGTACACACGCGAAAGATTTACGACCTGAGCAGTCAACTGCTAGACCAACGTGGAATGACGTAACGTATAGAGATAACAAGAGTCCGCGGGACCAAAAAATAGAAAAAAAAGCTTTACTTAACACCGCTTTAGATTTAAGAAAATGAACATTATACCGCATATGAAGGTTTCTCGCATCGTCACTTTAAGTACATTGTGGCAAGAGATTGACCTTTAACTGCATCCCTTTTTAACCATGTTCTTTTCTTTTTCTTATGAGCTCTATCCGATGCGATATGAGGAAAATCTGGGTAAGACTTTCTCTCTAACCTTCCTCCCCCCGCGTCTCTTTTTTGAAGCCATCCAGCTCACCGCTTCATTTGCTTTTCCAGTCACGAAATGGCGGGAAAATAAATATCACGAAGGTAATTTTTCAGGTAGTAGGAAAAGGTTTCGCAGCCTTATGACATAGATTCTCTCCCCCCTTTGCCTGTGCAATCAACAACATTTGAATTTTATGAGCAACCTTTGTGCAGCCGAGCAAGAAAAGAAGTTGTTGAAGGTCTTTGAGAAAGAATACATCAATATTGTTCCTCGAACCCCTTGCAAGTCTGCAACCCAGATACACAAAGGAGTTAAGTGGGCCTGACTAGCGCTCAGGGTGTGGACCTCAGAATGTGTGTTCTTCTCCTTTGTTGTATACTGAAGTCTTTGTTGATATTTTCATCCCAATTCAAGAACATTAACTTTAAATATGTTTTTTATTATTGATGTGTGAACATGGGCGTAGTTGGGTAGGAGATAGGGGAAGCTAACCCCCTCAAAACCAGGCATTAGTCCCCCAAACACATACCACATATCCACAAAATAAATAAGGAAAGACAAACTGTTCAAAAAATTATAAAATTCATCACGAAACCTTATGTGTTACATACGAACACCGGAGCACCAATTGATATTATAATATATCAAATCTATACCTCATTCTTTCTAAAGGAGAAATGTATTATTTAACAAATTTGCAACCATTTGTAATAGTGTATGAATTCGTTTCATAAAAGTGATACTCGACATCAACATAATTCAATTTCTTTTAGAATAGATGATGTGGGGGTCACCTGTTTCTCAATGAGAATGCCCGTGATGATTCTCGGAATGGTTAAAATCATGAATAATGTCATGGGCGTAACTGGGGCCTACGTTTGAGGGGGGCGAGTGCAGAATCTATCTCGGGGCCTAATTTTGGTGAGGGAAATCGAACTTGGAGCCTAACTTTGAGAGGCAGAATCGAAAAATTTCTAGCCCATAAAAATAGCGTCCAGAACTATTTTGCTAATTAACTGTTACATTTGAGAAATCATAAAAAATACTCTTTATTTCTTTGTTCTTCAGGCAGCAGAAGCTTAGAAAAGTGAGTACCTCCTTACCACAGCTAAGAAACGTCAATGAATAATGTTAGTCTCAGTCAGCCCAGCCAAGTGGACGAGTGAAACTCCGCCTATGTGTGAATCATGTATTCGTGGCGCGGTGGCCTAGTCTGTAGAGTGTCTGACTGCTACGTGGGAGACCCGGGTTCGATTCCTTGGGTGGGTGGTTCAACCCTACAGTGCATGATTTTTTTTAATGAAATGAAAAAAATATATTCTGTTCTCTAGACAATATATACATATGAAAAAATGTTCAAAAAAATAAAAAGTGAAAAATATTAATTTTATGAACAATTTTCATAAATGTGACAAATGGCAACATCATGCATTGAGTTGTAATTATTTTTTATTCTTAGAATATACAAATTTTAACAGAAAACATATACAAATGAAGTTTTATTCGAAAAATAGTGAAAAATATTAACTTTATGCACAATTTTCATGTGCCTTGAGTTACTTTATAATTATTATATTATAAGATACAAATTGCAACATTATACAGGGTTGTCCACGAAAAACTGGCCCGCCGCATATCACTTGCTCTGAAACAAAACTTTCTCCTAAACGCTAAGTTAATGTGCTCTAGAAACAAGAACATGAGCAGATACGGGGGAGGGGAGACGTGACCAGAAGGAAAAGTAGTGGAATGGGCGAATGTAGTTGAAATAATTGATTGATTGATTTGCTTTATTTTATTTCGCTTCTTGTGCCACTTCTGGCTAATTTGTGAAGATGGGGATGAGTGATGATATGATTAAATTGATGAATGGACATTCACAAACATCCATGCCCAGGCCAGGATTCGAACCCGGGACCCCTGGCGTCGTAGCGCGATGTACTAACCACTCCGCCACGGGGGCCGGCACATGAAATAATAGTTTGTGAATGTCTGACAAGATGAGAATGTCCAGTTTTTTTGTGTGCCCAACCCTATACATTTCAGATTAAAGGTTGTGTCCACGTCACTGTCGTCGAAATTAAGATCCAATTCGCTACCACTGGAGATTTCTAGTATAATGCTTTGTGTCAATGGTCTCACACTCCCGCCGTCATCCACAAAGCGTATACGAGGGGCTGCTGATAAGTATTGAGCCTTGCCCAGAAAAAAATGAGCTAGGAGGCTGAAATTTACAGGGTGCACTGGTCAATTCTTCTATATGTAATGGTGCAAAAATTGACTTTCTATGATTTTAACTTCCCTTTGTTTTTCATGTCGGATGTGAAAATGGTATCACCTCCAGAAAAGATCTCCTAATACGTCATCCTGTTGCATGACAATGCCTCGCCACACACTGCAGGTGGAATAATGGTGACACAGACCTTCTTAGGCTTTCAAGTGTTGCCCCATCTACTCTATTCTCTGACCTGGCTCCATCTGACTATCATCTGTTTCCCCATCTGAAAAAAAACACCTAAAGGGACAACGATTTGCAACATGATGACGCCCTTGGAGAGCTTTACTGGAGGTTCTGCCATTCTTACTTTGGACCTGAAAAACAAAGGAAAGTTAAAACCATAGAAAGTTGATTTTTACACCATTACATATAGAAGAATTGACCAGTACACCCTGCAAATGTCAGCCTCCTAGCTCAATTTTTTTCTGGGTAAGGCTCAATACTTCTCAGCCTCCCCTCGTATTGTCAACACTCTGCTCTATTGTCCTGAAACACGCCTCATACACAGCTAGATAAAACACCAATGTTCAAAAAATTCCCACAACTACCAATCACGCGATTACACCACATTCGATGCTCACAGGAAGCAGTACAAATGTGCTAGAATGCCTTACATACTGTGGCTACAACTGCTACTTCTTGCATCATGTTGCTAATTGGCAACAAGTATATTGGAACTGTAAAAGGTCCTGACTGCATAATGTTGCCATTTGGAAACAAGGATATTATCGTAACAATAGCAACCAAATGAATTGTTGCTACATATACAGTCACATAAAGTGAACTTGAAACCTTCAAATTATTTTGAGTATTTTTTACGAAAGAAAAAAATGTCATTTTATTCTACATAAAAAATACTAAATAATACGTAAAATGACCACAACCTTGACTAACGCGGCCATAGTACATTATTTAACATTAATGAGCCTTTAAGTTGAATTCATGACATCTAGTGCTACAAATTGCAAACTCATATTTCAGAAAATAAAACTAGGAAATACAACTGCCATCTAGCGATTAGTTGACATAACTACGGTGCAGTAAATTTGATGTAGCCAAATGGCAATGCCATGCGCTGTAGGGTTAAAGTCGCATAAATCTGCTGTTGAGCTCACTCAACCTCAAATCAATTGGTATCTGAGGCCAACCCTTAGGCCCGTACCCACACTTCTCCTAAATGTGCCTTCATGGCACGGGAAACTTTATGGTAACTTACCGATCATGTATTCGTTGGATCTTGTAACCTGCGACCCTCTATGGACTTGATGAACGAAGATGTTTTACAGGCATCATTAATAACATTTTTTTTGCATAAGATATAAAAAACACGTGCACCAATAACGAAACAGTTCTATTTAAACACTGCTTAATGTCTATTCAGCGCTGAAAAACGCATACTAAAATGCAGATCGGAAAAAGTATGTTTGAATAGTTACGTATTTTTGTAGTTGTGACAATAAATAATCGAGTTTAGGATTATCAGAGTGTTAGTAAGTTAATTTAATGGTGCCCTAAGGCAATTGGACTTGCTGAAGATGGAAAAACGGATTCACCCAAGGCAGGATTCCGTGTGGGAAATTGCATATGTCAGTAATCACCTTTCACGACCCATTAGCGAAAAGATCTTGCGCGTTCATGAAAAATATAGATAGTAAGATAGGTTTGTAGGATATTGAATATATATGTTATAAAGACTGAGCACGGCAATTGGAAAGCAATTTGCTAATACTTTCCAGCTCCACCACCGTCTTCGATTTTGTAATTTTGTGACAACTTAAATCCAAGTACTTTCTTCATGGTTAAACTATTCAAACATATTGAGTTTGACATGTCCTTCCCGGACGTATGAACAGACTGTTGAAGTACACTATCCCGCCTGATAGATATGAATCTTGGATGAAAAGTTACGAGATTAATGGAAGTGCAGGAGAGAAAGATTGCATTGTTACTGTGATTTTTATTTGTGAGTTCGTTATGATGTACAACTTTGGTTCTTTTTAAATTACATAATCAAGATAAATAGATTCTGAATTCATATGTTAAAACGTAAGTTCTGTGTTTTTCTGTCTATTTGCTGCAAATCTTAATGTTTTCCTGTGCCCTGGGAGGTATCACGTGTATACCGATGTACAGTCTCATGTTACTCATTCTCAATTTGTATTGAGATAAATATATTCTTATGACTATTAATAATATCATATGGTTCACTCTGGCAAGACCGTGTCAAGTTTTTTTCAAAATTATTGATTCTTAAAGCCACAATGGCGTTGCCTACTCAAACTTTCGAAGTGATGTCTCTGTAATTTACACAGTTTCAGGAACGGGCTTTATAATTGTGATTTTTCAAGCTTCTATTTTAATACACACACCTAGATAGACTTCATAGGGAAGAGTCCGTTCCAACGAAAAGGATTATATGAAATCACGTGGAGATCTTTAACTTCCTGAAGAACCATAGTATTGTAATGTTAACAGTTTTGAGAAATTAATGTCCCACATGCGGATCACTTTTCTCTCCCATCTTTTTCTGAACCGATGAGTCAGCTGGTGAGGAGTGTCGAGTGGAATTATTTCTTGCTAAGGTTGTTGGTTGTACTGCTGACTTAGTGTGGTGTGATGACGATGCTTGGGTAAGTATGTTGCAGTTCCATGTTTCTTCTCTCGTTTAGTGGTTCTCAAACCGTGGTACGTGTACCCCCAGGGATACTCGATAAGCTCGGAAGAGAAATATCGAGAATACCCACACGACAACATTTTTCGCTGCAGGTGCTTGAAGCAGACTTAATTCTTTCAGACTTCATAACACTTAACAGGAAAATTAGGCTGTTTTGTCACTGACACTCTTCGTTTCAAATGTCTTGAAATAAAAGGCTCGTTAGAAATCTATAGCCATTTCATTCTTCAACTAACTCCCCCCCCCCCCCCCCCCAAACATTTATTAAAGTTTAAAAACGTCACAAGTTCGACTGGGAACAGTTCAGAAATAGATTAAATTTGGAGACGAGTCTCCGCTTGAAAGTTTCAAGTGCACAACAAAATATCAAGAAACTGAATCATGCTATGCAGGCACATCCCTCTACTAGAAACTCTGAAGATTTACAACAAAACTCCAAAATTGTGATTGACACTTTGTTTACAGATTTATTTATTTTCTTATTTTTTTCAAAAAATCTGGAAAAAATATATGAAACTTAAAGTATTTTATATATTTCGCTGCAAACATGTTTTCCATTTTAATTATTGTAACAAATCATAAAGATTGTGAACGTAGGAACATCCAATAAAATAATAAACATAGGATACTATATTTATTTGTTTACCATCTTCCCACATACAGCCCGAATGCCATTTTGCTCTATTGAAGATACATGCCTCCAACATATCAAAAACGCTCCATCAATCAGGCAGTCAAAAAAAATCCCCAAAACTCACTATTCGGAGAAAACCTATGGGGAAGGGGGTACATTAGACCTTTAGTTACAGCTAAAGGAGTATAATGAGAAAAATGTTTGAGAACAGTTGGTTTATAGCGTAAGAAAAGGTGTAAGATATATTAGAGATGTGGTATAGTTCAAGTCCTAATTCGAACGGCAGTTCGGGGTCTTTGACACAGCTCGAGAGGAATCCGACCGGACGGGTCACTTTTACCTGCAATGTTTACATACATCCAACACGAACTGCGATAACGTGACACTCCAAAGGTCTCCACATTGCATCAGGACTCGAACTTTAAGAATTGCTGGAACGTAAATGTAAGGAAGAGTTGACTCAAGACATTCCAGTGTGATGAATGGAGCAAGTCGTTATGTAGTCGTGGCTGGAAGTAAACAACAAGGTCAACGATGGAAAATTGAGCTGCTAGTCCGGGTAGACAATGAATTTTGCGACTTGAGTCTTTCTGACCGATCTTATGGATAACTGCGCTTGTATAGAAACCAATTATTGTCCCATGTTCTGGTTGCAAATGCCTCCATAAAGTCTTGCAGCTATGGGAAGTGTAAATTTACATGTATCTGTATGATGCAAACTGTGCGTTTTTGTCCACTTATGGTTCTTAATATGGTTTGTCTCTAAAGCCATTTCTACACTTATTCGTTACCATACGTTGAAAGCTAAGGCTTCTCGTAAATACAAAAAGGTATCCCCAACCTTTATTACCACATGATGCCCTTGGCAACCCCAATATCTTCAATTGGCCTGGACAGGGAGTGATACTGTCTGAGTTGAATAGCTATCCTGTTGACAAATTATTTGATATTATTTTATCTTGCGAAGTCGTTCTGACGAAGCATTAGCTTTACGTAACCAAATTTGTCACATCTCTTTTTTGTTTCAACAATGTAAAAACGATTGTGTTATGCAAAACAGAACTCAGAAATGTGGTTTTGCTGCTTTAGACAACTCATGGCTAGTGTTGCCCACGAGACGAGACTTTGGCCTGTCTCGTCTCGTGGAGCCTCGTGGAAATGCTGTCTCGTCTCGAAAATATTCGTTTGTCTTATGACACATGGTCAATCTCGTCTCGTCTCGAATTTTTAAAAGCCTGTCCCGTCTCGTCCCGTGGGCAACACTACTCATGGCACAGCAGCCATCTATCAAACTTTAGAATAACCTGAGATAACCATGAAAGGAAAAGAGGATGACAAAAATGAATTGCAACCATTGATCCAAAGCAATGTGTAAAGAATACCAAACAAATTTCTATTTTAAATGTAACTTTCAACGTTAAATCATGCCAAAACTTTTTTGTTTGTTACTAATACTATTAACAAATTATGTTAGTAGCCAATTTTAATTTCTAATAAAACTCTTCCTATAAAGCAAAAGAGTAAGATTGTCAAAATGACTACGCCTTACATTTAGCGTTACTGATTTTCCACCTTAGCTCTCAAAAGTTGAACTGAGAGAAAGGTATGTTTGACTTTTGCGGTGTTTGAGAAAAAGTTTCAAGAGAATCACAAATCAACGTAGATGTGATTTCCCGCATTTATATTTGCAACCTACATAGTTCGTGAAGTCGCCATCCTACGGCCGGAACTGAAACTAACTTGAATGCAATACAGGGCTTGGGAACAATCATCGGTGTCATAACATGCACTTCCTTGTTTCTTGAGTAAATATCCACATTGAAATAGCTTTGTATAGGTATGCTTTATCGATCCGAGCAAGCTTTCTTTATTGGTTTGCGCTGATACGTTTTGAGATAAGCCCTCAAACCAGGTCTCTGTGTAAAAAAAAAATCGGTAAGTAGGTCCTCAACCGTTAAGTGCTAAATCACAATTCATTAAGGTTTCTTTTATCCGCACACGAATTAGCATAAAATACGCTTGACCAGAGGAAGACATCCACACGAAAAACTGTGAAATATTAATGATCCCCATTTCATTCCTTTTACATCCAAGCCACGCGACCATGAATTAGATATGTGAGCCGTGATATTCCTTTCAACTCGCCTGCAATTCAGAGTCGATCATCAGATCACATCGAAATTAATCATTTAAAATCCTGAGATTTGTGAAGCTGGTAACGAGATAATTTGCAGGGAGTGTAAAGGGCGTTCTTTAAATAGGGCGATGGCGTGTCAACCTCTGCACCTCTTAGCGCATCATGGAGGTGGCACTACTGCAGACAAGGGAAGTGGCCTCAGCTTCAACTTAAATAAATATGGTCAGCTATGTTTCCTTACTTTTGCCTACAGCTATACTTTTCTCAGTGTGATGAGATTTTTTTAAGCATCAACATTTTCCATATAACATATTTTCAAAAAACAGCCCTTAAGGGCCAGGACCTACCTACCGACTGCCGGTGTCTCACTCCCACATGCCACAGCAGAGGTGGTGGATCATCCAACTAGTTACGGGGTAGTGTGTGGTCAGCACGACGAAACCCCAGTCGCTGTTGTAGGTTTCCATGATAGGGATACGCTACTCGTTCGTAGCTCCCAAATTTCCTCACGATGTGGGTGGCCACGGGTCCCATACGCTGGCCGAAATCTCAGAACAAAAGTTGTTACGCTTCCCCCAGGGGAATCGAACAATAACGCGTCCCGTAGCCTGAAGCGCTTGGCCATGACACGGGACACATCTTCCACATACATGTTAAAACGTGAGTTCTTTCATGTTAGTATTGCGTGGGGCATCTACATATAATTTTTGTAGCAGTGAGTGTGGAGTTAAAATATTCATTATTTTCTTTCCATCGCATGAGTTTCCAAATAACATGAATCAATCCTATGTATGCGTATATATAAGTGAAAATTACCTCTGAATGATACTACTAGCAGTAAAAGAAAAATAACAATATTTAAGTAGCAAAGCTATAGCTTCGTGCCACACATCAGAGACGCGCGCCAGAGTGGATATAGTGAAACCTTTATCAGCCCCTCGAAACTTTTCCTGAGCACGCCTCTATATTCATCCTACGACGCTGCCGTATTACGTATCACGAAGTGGCTCGTTCATGCAAACAGCAAACATGATTTTTCTTATTTTGACCTTTATATTGAATGTACTACACCACGGTGTCATAATTATTTATTAACATTATGTTTTTGTGCGTTCAAGGAATGCATGAACAGTTTTTGGATTGTTTGCTGGCTCTTCTCGAAAGCATGAGATAAAATTTCCTCTTTGTGTAGTTTATTGCATTTCTCGTTAATTCCAAAGTTTCGTAGCTTGATTCGGGCTCGATTTATCACCCATTCGACCATTGGTGCATACGCATCGCTTAATCATGCTTCGGAGCTGCAAAACTTTGGATAGAAATGTTTTCTCTTATTTAAATACTAATAATAGTTCTCGAAGGCGTCAGTTCAAATCATTATATTTTCTGCTGTTCTTGTAGCATTTATCTACGAGTTTATGTTTATTCTTAAGTTTTTAGTTAGATTATATTAAATTAAATTTCTTGAAACGAGTGGAATCTATTTTAGGCCATGGACAATGTGATTCATCGTTCTTGATGTGTGGAAATCGAATATATAATGCTGTTAAAAATGTCCTTAATAACGGTATATATACAGGGTGTATAAAAACATGTGTCAGAAACTTTAAGGATTTATTCTTGACATCAAAACATAACAAAAAGTTGATTTGAACATGGGTCCGAAAATCCTTCGTGAGGGAGGTATGAAAGGAAATAATATTCATGGCACAAAAATGAGACATTGACCAAACACATTGCCATTTACAGAAATTGCTCGAAGTAACCACCTTCTGCTTCCATGCATCCCCTGAGCCTGCTTTCCATACTTTGCCGTACGTTGTGGAAAACTCCTGGTGTGTTCCCTATTTGGTCAAATCCATGTTGGATACGCTCCCTCAGAACATCAACATTGGGTACGGAAGTTGAATACACCAAGGATTTTAAATGTCCCCAAAGGAAAAATCCATTGGGTTTAAATCTAGCGATCGGGCAGGCCATACAATGGATCCTCCGCGACCAATCCATCTGTTCGGAAACTGGTTATCGATATACTGGCGAACTATCCGTGTAAAATGCGGTGGAGCACCGTCGTGCATAAACCACATTCGTTGGATGACGTCTAGAGGTACATCATCAATTAAATGCAGCAACTCGTGTCTGAGAAACTGTAGATACGTTTGTCCAGTCAGACGTTGCGGAAAGAAGTAGGGGCCAATGAGATGATCATGAACGATTCCACCCCACACGTTGAGGCTGAACCTCTGTTGATGTTTGTCTTGTCGCACTGCATGAGGGTTTTCATAAGCCCAGATGTGATTGTTATGATAATTCAAGATCCCATCACGTGAAAAGCCAGCCTCATCAGTGAAAAAGGTACATGCTAAGAACTGCAGAAACACAGCACACTGCCCTAACATGCGTTGACAGAAATTTATTCGTGGCTGAAAGTCTGCCTCATTTAATCCTTGCACCCGTTGAAGGTGATACGAGTACAGAAGATTTTCATGCAGAATATTCCAGACGTCATGTGATTAACGCCTTCCCTTCTCGCAATTCTTCTTGCACTGGTTGATGAAGTTTCATCCACAGCCCGAAGAACCCGTTCTTCAAGCTCAGGCGTTCGTACATCGCGTGGTCTCCCACCATCTGCAACTCTCTTCTCAAATGTACCTGTCTCTCGCAAGCGTTCGTGTAGTCGTACAAACGTTCGTGCACAAGGTAACTGCCTCCCAGGGAAACGTTCAGCATAACGTTGACGTGCTGCGTCCGCATTCCCATCTGCTAGGCCGTACATCTAGTCCATCTCCGTCATTTCAGATACTGAATACATCGTTGTGATGTGTTGTGATGGAAGTTAGTGTAAAACAGAACAAACGACAATCAGACACAAAAAAACAAATGCCATGCCCAACTGTACACAAGAAAGTGAGTACAAATGCGCATTTGAGGTACATTACACAACCAGGAGTCACTACAGGGAATTTATTTCATACCTCCCTAACGAAGGATTTGCGGACCCATGTTCATATGAACTTTTTGTTATGTTTTGATGTCACGAATAAATCCCTAAAGTTTCTGACACATGTTTATATACACCCTGTATATACATTGACATTTTCAAACCTCAGTAAGGGCCTTACCGGTGGCGTTATAGCAATGCAGTCGCCTTGTCACCCATTAACAATGCAAGAGGTCCCGATTCGATAACAGCTAGAGCCAAATAGTGATTCGGATCCCTCGTTAAACTGTAGGTCAAACTTCACTGCAGACTACATTTCTGTACGTTAAGGAACAAAAGCCGCAGGACTTTCAGGGCATAACTATGGTTATAATTTGACAATAAGAACTTTGAATTATACTGAGTTGTTTTCGTAGGGACGAAAAGAGGAAAATTACCACGAAAGCTTGCGTAAATTAGAGCTTCCCATCTGAAATTTTAATAGGTTGGAGATACCATGAAGAAATGCCTTGGTATCGCATTTGAGAATTTGTCAACGGGTTTCCAGATGGTGTACTAAGTCAACGACATTGCTCGCCTTCCAAATTCTGGAATTTCAAAGGTAAACGGGCTGGAATTTTTATGACAACTGAATACTTTGGAGTACTGATTTAGGAGAAAGGAATTGACTTATTTCAATATGAGGAACTTTAAACATACCGTAAACAAAGTTTGGAAAATACATTTGGGCGGTTAATGTTTTTGTCAAAATTTGTATGTATTATTTTAAATTCATTCTTGTGCGGGACTGGATTTTATAATTATTAACAGTTGAAAACGACAGGATCACAAAAGTTAGATCGACTGCGTCACTGAGTTTAACCCTTAGGAGCGAACCCGCTGGAATTGTCTAGCAAGAGAGAAACTCTCTTCAGCTCTGGATCAATGCTCTGCTTGATATGACTTTCCTCTTTCTTTTCAAATGTCAAACGCTACTCAGCGCGACTAGGAGGAGAAAGACTGAACTTCCCTTTTCCTAGAGGAAAGAAAGTTTCGTTCGCTACACTATCAATCTGCCTGCCAAGTTATGTGATTCAGACTGGGTCCGGTATTTTTTATTCTCCTCTTTCGTGGTATTTCTTCCTATCCGACCTTCTCTTGAAGCGAAATTGCTTCTTCAATATCCGTTTAGCATATCCTTTCCTCCCACTTGACTTTACTATGATTTGATGACTGTATGTGTATTGAAGATATTCATCTGTACTTTACAAGCGGCCGAAAACACGCGTAAATCATATTTACATGTCCTCGTCTTTACGATACAAGCAAAGGGTGGGAATGCTCTTAAGATCCAGTGTTGCAAACCCTATTTGACAAATGTCACAAAATATGTATTGAGCATAAGTAGCTTGCGAAACAAAATTCGACCTCAAATTATGTTGTGTAATGTACATGAACATGATTTTCTTGTGCATGTATTATTTATGCAATGATAGAGTTTGCAAAAGTTTCTTAATGTCTTCCTCATACAAGTTTACAAAGTGACAGCGCTCAAGGCTATGGTGTAGGTAGGGTTGATAAAATGTTTCAGATCATCAAAGCCAGATAAATATATAACTGTAAGTCGTCCGGTATTGAAGAAGTTCTCCCTTCATATGATTTCTGATAATTTTTAAATCAAGGATAAATGTGTAAAAGTATTTTAAACGGAAATAATCTTTTATATATATATATATATATATATATATATATATATATATATATATATATATATATATATAAATTGATGTATATGTGTGGGTGTGTGGGAGGTGTATATATGTTTGTTCCAGCATAACTGTCGAACGCCTGGAGCAATTTTAACCAAACATGGTACACGGATCACTTGCAATCTGGAAATAATATTTTTGGGGTAGACACCCCTTGTACCCCTAGGGATGGGGTGGGAAGGGGTGACATGTAAAAATAATCAAGAACGACCGATATTAAATTCGGCACAAACAGACATACGTGAGTCTATGCAATCCAGCACAACGATAGTCTTTCTCGGGTTGTCTAACATTCAGGCTGTGTTGCGAATGGAATCCATAGTTTTCGTGAGACTCCCAATGGGGTTCAACTTCAAGTTCATCACCTATCGGCATAGGGGGTGAGAGGGGGTGAAAAATAAAATGCCACAAATGACCTAGATTAGTGTCGAATCCATAGTTTTCGGACTCGCTAAGCTAATTATTGACATTCACGATCACGTTTAAAATTTGTTACATTTTACACTATACCTAGAATTCATTATTTTCCTGTCTAATACAAGATTGGGATAAATAAATACCCGGGCAACTCTGGGTAATCAGCTAGTTGAATATAAAGATCCCAAGACTGCACACACACACACGCACAGACATTCCTCGAAATAGTAGACTCTAAACAATGGACTTCTAGTGGAAACCACGCATAGCCCGAGTGATACAGATAGCGGAAATGCGCATGAGCCTGCAGAATGAACGATTGTGAGTTTCAACATGTAAAACGAGTTTCACATTACGAATTTCACTTTAAATTTGTTGTTTTTGCAGTCACTGCGTATTACAATGCTACCAGAGCTTCAGAGCACGACTCGCGCACTTTCGACGTGGTTCGCTTATTTGGAAAGTTTTGAACGTAACGTTGTGTGTGTATTGGCTCTAATATTGTAGAAATATTCAAAATATTATTGTCTATTTTCTTAATAATAAACTGAGTATGTAACAACCGTTTCAAGGTAGATAGTTGGATGTTTGATGTAAACGAATTCAATAGTGACACTAGATTAAATTGGAAAGACAATATTTACGTTTTCTGTCATTTTCAGATTTGTATACGTAATTGAAAAATAATTGTTTCCGTCATTCCCCTCAAATTTCTACCTTTCCTCTGTAATATATTCTAACGCTCATATTTTGAAATACGAAAAGTCTAGTATGATTCACCTACAGTAGTTTTCGGAGTGAAAATAAACTTTCTTTAAGTTCCCTAGTAACTTCCGTTCTCATGGTCCACTGCAAACTCGAAAGAATTGTTTGGTATTATACCTCTAAACATTTAGTTAAAACAAGCACGATGTATATATTTTCGCATTGAGTATACTAGGGCTGAGCCGATACCGATACTGATGTATGGGTATCGGTCGATACTGCCTGTATCGGTATCGGAAAGTATCGATTGGTATTTTTTCACCGAAACCAGCCGATACCATTATTTTTTCACTCTCTAGAAGCGCGGCCAAAACCAACATTTGTTTCTTTTCTAAGGATCGTTCACCTTTTCCAATTTACCTTTGGCTTTGAAGGAAAATGAAAAATACGTATTTGTGCATTTGTTAATTGAACGTGGACTCAAGTTCCGTGACCCTATTTCTAATCTGTGAGCAAGTACTTGACAAAGATCCATACGCAGACAAGAGTAGCGGTCAAGTATCTTGCAAAACAAGTGTAACGTGAAATTATCTCCATAGGAGTTCCTTCGAAGTCTACCACGCTTTGTTCCTACAGATGCGGTCTCGTGTAACAATAATCCCAATGAGGTCCCGGTAAGCAACGAGGCACCTGGCGTATTGTGGACATATCTCTTTTGAGAGACCTCCCGCAGTGAAAGCAGCCATCGCCCATCTAAGTGGTGGACGTAATCTCAGACACGGTACATAGCATATTCCTGGATATTCCTTTCCAACTTTAGACTTTCATTTGTCCCGACCTGGATAACTGGGTTTCAACAGGTGTGTTTCGGCGGCACAGGGAACGCGGCAAGGGAATAATTTTCTTTGAACTAGAGTTGATGGCAGTTACTTTCTGGAAAGTGTAGTGATGGGTTTGGATTTCCTTCCACGCCAAGCGATAGAACTATGCATTCTTTTATTTTTTAGAAATCATTTGCCGAAAGTATGTATATGTCGAAAGTGAAGTCACTGTACCGAAGTCAATTGTCTGATATAGAAGCAAGAGACTGGTAAGTTTTCATTCTCTCCTTACATTTCGTTTAATGTTTTATATTATGTTTGTTAAAAGACAAAAAAGAGACGAGGTAGGTTTTACATTACAGTTTTACTGTTAGTTTTAGACGTTGTGTCCTGGGCTGGCAAATCGCCAAATTGTTCTTGTGTCCACGGATGATTTAATGTTAGTTTGGAAAAAGTGTTTTAGTGGAGGTTTAAGAGGCATGATCTTATTTTTCAACATTTGGGGGGAAGGGAGCTGACACGATCGCCTCACTCTTAGCTTAGGGGGGGGGGGGGTCATAATCGGACATTTCTTGCCTTTGGGGCTTTCTTCATGAAGAACATTTATGTCAGTGAGTGACTGAGTGAGTGGGGGAATTGGATTTGAGTTTTGGTTTGAGTTGGTGTTTTAAGTCCATTTTATGCACAGTAAGGCTAATCGGGACTGGACCTACAGTTTAAAGTGAGATCCGAACCACTTGTGCCTCCAACCGGTTATCGAACCCGGGACCCCTCGCTTACAAGGCAATGACGCTACCACCGCGGCATGGGGGAGGCCCCGGGGGAATTGGAGCTTTACAGATATTGGACATGTCAAAGTAGCATACTCGAGTATGGAAAATTCAAATCACACAGATGGTTTATTGAGAATCTAGTTTGGACTGTGTGATGAATTTTAAAAGTCGCACAGGAAGCTGGGGAAGAGGTTTAGAAAACTGGAAATGAACGTGAGAGTAAAGTTGGATATTTGGAGAAACTAAAATATTAGTAAGACGAAGAGCATGATGGTAATGCTACAAAAACCAAACCTGAACCAACCAACATGCCCACGTAAGCCCAAAGGATCATTGCACATCGGAGTTTGAGTCCTGAAATATTCTATAAATTATTTCTTTAAAGCTATTTACATCATTGATTTTTCTTAACCTGATTTAAATCGCGATTAAAATCAACCTGATTCAAATCAATCCACAGCTATCCGTCTACTTGGTTGAACGTCATTTCCTTGCACCAGCATTTTAACACCAGGATACACCTGCACTACACCTAGTGTCAACTCCCTCCTCCCTATTTAGATGAAGTACATTTACGCGTAATAGAAATAAAACATCAATGCAGGCATGCAAGTAAAACATAAACAGGTGTCGGACAACTCGGACAATAAAATTTCCTTCTTCACACAAAAATGGATCTGGATTTCCCTTCATGTAGCAACACTGCTTTTGTCAAGAGGAGTACAGAAGCAGAAAGGAGCAAGCAATTTTCTCCCGCCAACGCTGTCTACAGCGGTGTAAGTGACCACGCAGGTCGCGTGATTATAAACATCTACCCGCTCATCATTTCTTCGGCTCCCTCGCCCTCCCCACCTACAATCAGACGTACGAGATGAAGAGCGATTAGTGGCGCGCATGAACCAGCATTTAAATTCTCCAAATAATTTAAATTCGAGATTGAAATCTGTTTTTTATAGTTTGCATAATGGCCGATTAGCCCTTTATAAAAGCTAACTGTGTTATGAAGTGTAGAAGGAAAGTTGGTCTACCAGCGGAAAACGCTGTAATATGAAGAATATGCCACTGACGAGTGGACACTTACTTTAACTGGTCTCTGGTGATATAAAATTCAAACTTTTTCATCCGTGCATAAACATCAAGGCATTAGGTAGCTAAAAGAAATTATTTTCTACATCTACTTTCACTCAATGTATTTGTTTCCAGTCAGGGAAATGATTTCCTCCTTCTATAGTTTATATAATTTTTGTAATTATTAACAAAGAATTCAAAGTAATTACTTATCCTATAATTTCAAATTAATTTTCCACTGATTAGTCAGTGCAAATTGCCAGTGTTATTCTATAATTTAAATGAATTTATGGTTTCAAAAGGAAGTTATTAAAATTTTCTTACCCGCTCCGTTCATTTCTGTAGGAGTTACTTGTTTACCCTGGTATATTGGCGCCATATAAATTCGTAGTGCTAATTCTTTGCAATAGGTACACCGTGGCGAATCGGGACACTTTTTCAAAACATTGTTAAAATTTTTCCACACAAATTTCTAAAATATTTACCATGTGTTATATTATAATTATATGCGTTAAATATATGTATTACACGTTATCATTATGTTATGTATTGTCAAACAGAAAATAATACAAACAAAAAAAAAACATTTTGAGGGCAAAGATGTGTGGGGGAAAAGATAACCACTTGTTGGGGTGAGTAGACAATATAGCAAATTCATCCCATCTTTCCAATTGTGAACTCACCCCGATTCCCATATTGGATTTTCTTGTCATACAGCTGCTAAACAATGCAGTTGAAGAAAGTTGCGGCATGTGGCATTGATATAACATAGCCTTAACATAAACTATATGCTTAGTTACTTAAAGATCGTATAAGAAGTTTGGAAGTTTGGATAACGTTACTGCTTCGTCCCTTTCGTAGCATGAAGCTGAAATGATGTGTCTCCCATGTTTTCAACCAGTACCTAGAAAACTACTTTGAGTTTGAATGCGAATTCTCTTAAAACCTATCATCGATTTCCAGACAGGATTATATTTTGTTTGAACGTGAAAATAATCACAGAAATTTTAAAGTCTATGAACGAAACGCAATAATGGTAAAATAAAGTTTGCTCTTTTGTTCCTTTCTGCAGTTGGATTTATTTTTGTTGATGCAGGTTGTAGATATGGAGAAATGTTACACTTACCAATAGTCGAGAACTAGCACGTTGAGATAGACCAGCAGGTAACACGGTTTTTCTCCACTTCTGCTTCGCATCAACGAAAGTCATAAGGTTGTCCTTGCACCCAAACGCTCCATCGAGTAGGCTTTTAAAGACAGAAAGGAGAGTTTCGCCTGCAGATATTAAGGATTACATGGTACAGGTAGATGTTGGTGGAAAGCCCCACAACGCCGTCAACGTCTCTACCATCTGTGAGGGCCTCTTTTTTTCAGTTGGAAGAGGGACGCAAAGCCATTTGTACCTTACAGCCTTGCGTCGGAGAACCAACTGCAATCGACTTGATATATGGATTACAAAAACATTCGATATAAATATCGATTGCATCAATGTAAAACAAAATCCATATTTTTAACATTACAACTTCAGTTTGAGTCTTCAAATATACAATTCTAAGCCAATCATAACATTGTAATATCACTTAACCTAACCTACAAGCCAAGTTACTTGACAGACCCAAAATGAAGAATTGTGCGCTTACAACTAAGGAGCAGTGCATACAGAGCATGTAACTAGTAAATAGGTGCATGTCGCTGTGTACACAAAACTTGGTTCGATCATTTTAACTATTGTTCTGTTGTGAGTATGATGCATGGTGTAGATTAAATGATTCTTGGAATTATTTGTGGGCAGATATATTATTCACCTTCTCATGTCATATTGTTTTGAACAACATTTGGTGCGGAAGGTAAAAAGAATTTAGATAGGGTAAAAGTTAAGCTAGGGACATTCAAGAATGGCAGAAAGCTGTGAGGATGATCGTAACTTGAAGAAAGGAATGAACATATGAAGTTGCAGAGATTTAAATTACGACCTTTTGAATACGAACCCCCTTGAAATTATGGAGTAGAAAATTAAAATTAGTTCGCGATGCTCAACACTAATTTTAACTAACTTAGACCTTAAATGTAAAATGTTCTAGTAGCGTCACAGGGATGGATGTCTAGAAGAGGTGAGCAGAGGAAGACATGTTGACATGGAAGAATTATTTTGTTAAATAAAAATTACATTTGCCTTCCTTGAGAAATGTCCAACTTGTGTGGAAACTACTCCTTTAAATTTCACCTTAAACTGTAGGTCTAATTTCTATAAGCATGATTATGCATAAAATAAACAAAACGGAACATTTGATTAACGAAGTACAAAATTTAAAAAAGAAGAAAACTAGTTTGCTATCGAGTGGCATTGCTCACTGCAAATATACTATAGCAATGCACCTACGCGAAGGGTAGAACTGAAGAGTCCACTAATTCTATCAGCCTGCGGACAGCCTCTCGCTTACTATCACACCAAGGAGGGGAGGGTGGTGGAACTTCCCACGAGGGCCCCGCGCAAACAGGAAAGGATTGTCTACTCGAACAGCATCCTCTCCTCTCCCCATTTGGACTGAGAATTAGAGAACTCGTGGCTTCAGGAAGTGAAAGTTACATGGCCTACAAACGATTGGCCCAAATTCGTTAACTTTTATGCACACATGTTTTCTGGATTCGTCCTACAGCTTCAATAGCAAACAATAGAAAAGTCTTCCTCTCCTTCCCGTCCTTCATAATTAAAGTTGGGAACTTCTGTATACAAAACTAATTTTAATGAACAGATTAACGTGTAGACTTCAAAGTAAAAAGTAGGCAACGAAGTTTTTTTTTCCGGAACATGAATAATCGAAAAACCGACATTCAACTAATTCATGTTGGTTCAGAAGAGCAAATATGGCACGAATGGGAGAGGAAAGAGGAGTTTACAGGATTCTTGTTGGGAAACCTGATGGTAAGAGACCTGTAGGAAGGCCAAGACGAAGATGGAGGGACAACGTAGAGACGGACCTAAAGGAAATCGGTAGGGATTAGAAAAGAGTATATAGATCTTGCTCAAGATAGGGCCAGATGGAAGGCCTGTGTTGCTGCAACCATGAAGGCTAGAGAGTTAGTTAGTTAGTTAGTCAGAAGAGCATAGACACTACAATTGCAGCATTTAATCACACCGAAGCAAATCAAACGGATTTTTGTGTGTGGTTACCTTGACAGTAACGCACAATGAATAAGAAAAAGGAGGGACAATGTTCTTTGTTAATGCTCTAACGGTTGAATTAGATTGAAACGCTGTATGAAAAAGACGGGATGGTTTTAATTAGGATGTCTGACTAGAGTGATTGGATCTGTGAAGTCCCGAATACAGTACCAGCATAAAATAAAAATCGAAAATATTATATTTTTGGAATTATTTAACTTTAATATTTTACTCGTGACATGTGTTACATAATTACCGACCACGAAGAGGGAACCACATATGTGACGCTGTCGTCGTATTTTCAACCGTAAGCGTTCAAAGGGAGCGTGGGCGAAGCAATCATCTGTTTACTATGATACCCTGATATCCTTCCTCTGCGTTTCCAAAATGTGCGGGGATCATTAGCACATCATCGTCACATTTATTCTGTGCCATGAGTTTGTATTATTATGAAGTGGGAAACCATACTCAGCCAAAATAGAGACACAATATTTAATCTTGTTGAACTTCTTTAACAAACAAGGAAGGGAGGAAAAATATAAAAATGACAACATGATGGCACTCTGGGACAAGCAAAGTAGAAGCGAGAGGAGAAGACAAATGGCTGTCCACATAAGCTCACTCGTTTACAGGGGTCATTTGTGTAGCTGAACATGGAATTTTCCCTCCACAATAATGTAGTGAAAAACACCGAGATCAAACGTAGTTACTTCGACTTCTGGTGTAAGAAGTGTTTCAAATCTCACTGTAACTGTAAGTGTGAACCTCCCCGAAAATGCACCTAAAAACTCGAACTCAAAACTCAAACTGTAGGTCTAGTTCCGATCAGCATCAAAGCAAACAAAATATTTATATTACGAAGTACAAACCGTTGCTTGACAGTGGCATTGTTCACTGCAAGTAGCACCTTCGCGAAGGGTATTATAGGAGAGCTCACTAATATTACCAGCCTGCGGACAGCCTCTCGCTTACTATCACACCAAGGAGGGGAGGGTGGTGGAACTTCCCACGAGGGCCCCGCGCAAACAGGAAGAGGTTGGATGCTCGAACAGCACCCTCTCCTCTCTCATTTGAACTGGGAATTAGAGAGCTCGTGGCTTCAGGAGTGGAAGTTACATGGCATACAAACGATTGGCCCAAATTCGTTAACTTTTATGCACATATGATTTTTGGAAATAGTTCTACAGTCTTACATTCGATCTGCATCACATCAAACTCGAGAAAGTATGTATCATGCTTTACTGCTACACATAAGTTAACACATAGTTTTGAAACGAAAAATTAATCATACTCAATTACCTGACATTACAGCCAATTGTGTTGGTTGAAGCAATGTCAAATGTTGGACACTACAATAGCAACCTTACGTATGGATACACGACGGCAATCCGAAAGGCTTTAGCTATGTGTTTACGCTGACAGATCTATATTCGTCACAACAAAATTTGAATAATAAACGTATGTACAAATAATATAAATAAATTCGAGAATGCTCTTCGTTAAAGGTCCAATCCCTACATTTGCCTCAATGCTTTATGAAAAACAAAAGGGGGTATCAATTAGGATGAAAGACTGCGGAGTTTGACCCATTGACCTCTTGAATACAGTCCCTGCATGTAATTTACACAATGATCCCAAGTTCAATTCATCGGGGGGTCATAAGTTGTTCAGATCTCATTTTAAACTGTAGGTCTTATTCCGATTCGCATATCTGCATAAAATCAAACAAGAAACATAACTTTCAATTAAGAATTACAAATTTAAGTAAGTATATCTTTATCAGTAAAAGCAGCACATTCGCGAAGGGTATTATAGGAGAGCTCACTAATTCTACCAGCCTGCGGACAGCCTCTCGCTTACTATCACACCAAGGAGGGGAGGGTGGTGGAACTTCCCACGAGGGCCCCGCGCAAACAGGAAGGGGTTGGTTTCTCGAACAGCACCTCTCCTCTCCTCATTTGGACTGGGAATTAGAGAGCTCGTGGCTTCAGGGAGTGGAAGTTACATGAGCCACAAATGATTGGCCCAAAATTGGTTAACTTTTATGCACATATGATTTTCGGAAGTAGTCCTACAGTTTTACTTTGTATTCGAATCACGCGAATTTACTCACACGATTGGGTATTTAACTATAGAACTTCTTTATCAAAGGTTTTATATTTAACCGCTACACACAATTTAACATTCAGTGCTGAAACTGAATTCTAGGGTATGAATATACGAAAAATATTACATTGCATCTAATCATATGGATTCAGAAAATGGCACATTTTAATAGAGTGTACCTGTACCTGTACCTACATACCTGAACCTGTACACTACAAACAAAACAGCAGAGAGATTTGTTCTCGTCAAGTCGAAATGAATAATAAACTCACAATTAATTTTAAAAAGGGACAATGTTCTTCGTTAAATGTCTAATTTGTCTATTTTTACGCAAGTATGCAGCTAGGGAGCGATCCTACAGTGTTTTTTTGCTAATAAAATATAAGGAATTCCCAACTCTCAATCAAGTCTACAAGACCATAGCCGTAACAGCCAAGTTAAACCCGATAAATTATATCAATTAAATAGAGTAAATGAAAAATTCACATTGAAATTTAACCTGGCAAATAACAAATGTAGGATTATGAGATAAGATTTGGAAAAAGTTCTGCTATCATAACAGTATCTTCTGTTAGTTGTTGGGGTATGTAACCCGATGGGGTATGTAACCCGATGGCCGAGTGTATTGGACTCGAGATCTCACCACCGACTTTTCAACGCTCGAGTAATGGCTTAAGCATGAGTTTTCCTTTGAATGTCACTTCATCAATTTGAGCTCATCATCACATTCTCATAATCACGATTAGAATAAAGAGACAGAAAACCAATGTAAAAATAAGAAAACTACCAGTTATGGTGGAGTTTAAATAGGTTGTAAATCAACACAAAACACCCCAATCTGATAGCAAGAAAACTTTTCGGCTGTTTATCTCATAACACTAACATATCAATAACAAACAAAAGAGTAGAATCTATATAACAAAAAATGTCTCAGAGTATTACCATACCACCACTTACGTGTTGTCCAAACTTTAGCTGGAAGAATTTTGGAATTATTTCATCCTATCGCGAAGTGCCGTTCATGGTAGTTCCATAGATACCGTGACGTATTGTTGGGCATGGTAATAATGCAGCTCTTCAACAATGCAACAGCGTGCGAATAAAACTTTTGTTTTTAGAGGAACGCAGTTAATACTAGATCTAGGTATGTGCATATATGTACACTCCATATGCACTGTTTTCTAATTGCCCTGAAAGTGTGTCTATGAGCGTTTGATGTGGAAGATAAAATAGAATTTTAACAAGGCAAAAGCAAACTAAGGAGAAAACAATATACAAAAGACCAAAAGGATATAAGCTACTTCCAATTGGACACTAATAATAAAAACTCTCAAAACGGCATGAACTGGAACGTAACTGGAAGAAAAAAGGGTCAACATATAAAAAATATTTACATCAAGATTACAGTAATAGTATGCAGAATGGACGTCAACAACTTATATTATTGTTTACAAACAGACTGATAATGAAGATGGTTATCGTTGTTGAATTCCATTCATAAGATACGAGTATAAAGTATGTGAATAAAATGATAATAGTCTTCGTTAAAGGTATCATCTCTGCAGCAAAAATGCTCATGGATCACTTCCTAGTAGTAACACTGGCATGGACGTGTAGAAGAGGCCAAAGGAAAGCACGTGGGAAAGTGGAAGTAAGTTTTGTTAAAAAAAAAAAAGAAGTTCAACCTTAAAAATAAATTATAAAAATAAATGAATAAATAAAAATCTGTTTCGGCATGTCGTAACATACCCCATCGGTACGAGTAGAATCTTGCCCAAACTTAAACCAGGTAATCTAGGAAGCAAAGGGTCTTTTGATGGTCATCGCTGAGAGGTGTAACATTCATACCCACCAGTAGCCAAGTCAACACCTAGTCCTCAACTTGGAAGCTAAACCTGGAATCACTCAAATATTAATTAAAAAGTTCAAGATGAAATTAAACAATAAATATAGGATTATGAGATAAGAATTAAATAAGAACTCTAAAGGGGTGGGGTTTGGGTTGTGAATTATCACAAAATTACATTGTAATCAGATAGCATGAAATTTTCTTTCTTTACCTCAAAACCCTAAATTTACACAGGCATACCTGGTTCTTGTGTTGCAAATATAGAATAGAATGTCACGAAGAATACAAAATAAATTTATCCTACACCTATACCTGTCGGCGTTTGGTCATACGACTTACGTGTTCGTTGTTCTTCAAGAGATGTCACTGGCCTCGAAAAATCAATGCTGGATACTTTGCCTGAATACAGAATGCAATACTTTCAACTCCATTGCTATCAGTCCTGAATTCATTGTGGTTCCATAGCTACTATAGTGTATTGTTGAACGTTTAAATATTGTTGCGCTCAAAAGATAAAAAAAAATTGCTTTATCTAATTTTGTCTACATTCAGTGTTAAGACACTACTACACAATTTATAGTTGTTATGTCCCGTTTCATTGTTCATATTACATTAAAATGATTGATTGATTGATTTGCTTTATTTTACTTTGCCTTTTGTTCCACTTTTGGTAAATTTGCGAAGATGGGAATGAGTGATGACATAATAAAGTTGATGAATGGACACTCACAAACATCCGTACCCAGGCCGGGATTCAAACCCGGGACCCCTGGCGTCATAGCGCGATGTGCTAACAACTTTTTATTAATGAAAGGAATACCCATATTCGGTAGTATCCCCCTTCATTCACACATTTCTCAAACTTTCACACATGTCAATTTTTACTGTAATGTCGTTTTTACGAGATTTCGGACAAACACAAACATCCAAGTCTTAGCCGGGATTCGAACCCGGGACCCCCTGGTTTCGTAGCGCGCTGTGCTAGCCACTCCGCCACGGGAGCAATTATTACGTTAAGAGAACGCTCTTTAGTACTGTAGGGTTAATATGTAAGTGCTTCCTGTCAAAGGTACTGTAAGAAATATTGCCCTCTTACACTTTTTTCTGTGACGGTGTTGTGGATATGTTACATACGAGAAAAAGAAATGCATGCATGCTTCCTTTATTTAAAATTGTATTTGTTATATAGCATGGCTTTCCTGCCACTTTTGGCTAATCGCAAAACTAAATATACGCTTCAAGTGTTAGGTAATAATCAAAATATGATTATTGATAACAATTCGTTTAAATCAATACTTACGGGTAATACTAAAAATGAAAATGATATTAAAGAGGAAATAAAAAGCAGACTCAATTAAGGAAATGCATGCTACTTTTCTCTTCATAAACTTTTATTTTCTCGTATAATATTTAAGAAATTAAAAGTTAAAATATACAAGACAGTAATCTTGCAAGTAGTATTATATGGATGTGAAACTTGGTCCCTTACATCAATATAACATAAATTCAGAGTATTTGGAAATAAAATCCTTAGGAAAATATTTGGACCTAAAAGGGATAAATAGACAGGTGAGTGGAGAAAGTTACAAAATTTATAACTTGGTATTCATGTCCAGGTATGAGAATAATTAAATCAAGAAGACCTAGATGGGCAGGCCATGTGACACGAATGGGAGAGGAAAGAAGAGTTTACAGGATTCTTGTTGGAAAACCTGATGTTAAGAGACCTGTAGGAAGGCCAAGACGAAGATGGACCTACAGGAAATCGGTAAGAATGGAAAAGATTGGATTGATCTTACAAAGGATAGGAACCGATGGAAGGCTTGTGTTGCTGCAGCCATAAACTTTCGGTTTTAAGAAAGCTAGATGTTTGGTTAGTTAGTTATGTTGTGTTCAATGAGTATGATACTGCCAATGCTTTTAGTAAGATTCTTACTAATATTTCTCAAGAAGGAGTAGTGTAAATTTAAAAAATATTAATCTTCATTCATACACCAACTTAATTGATGTGCCTGTTATCTTGGAAATGGATGTGTGTGATACAATTAACAAACTAAAAGGCAGTCTTCAATAGGCCCTGATGCGATACTTAATTTTATTTTTAAAGCCAAAAAAGGTGTTTTTATTCTATTGTTATCAAAAATTTACAATAAGTCACTCTCTTCTGGAATATATCCAGATATCTGGAAAAAATTGTTTCTTGTATGTACGTAATCCGCTAATACTTGTAAGCTGTATTCATTACCAGGCAAACATAAATACACCAGTCAGTTATTGTAATATTAGTGCGATATTATTAATTTAATAATATTGAGATAAATGTATTTCCAAGAGCAAACTTGACAATATTGTTTTAGCATGTGGTTAGGTATACTAAACATGACTGCCAAGATACAATTTATTCAAAGTGTACAAAAATAAATTATGCACACGTGTATATACTCGTAAGTTGTCTATATTATTATGAACATTGGTAGGCTATATGGTACCCGGGCTAGACATTCTTCTCTCTCATCAAATTATTATATCAGTTACAAACGTTACTGCATTAATTAACATTTATTTAAACTACAAGATTCAAATCTTTATTGGAATAACACTGAAAGTAGTAATAACATTGTACAGATTGTACAGTTTGTAATAAAGTATCGTAGTTTTAGTGTATGGATAATAATTAATATTTTCCAAAGACTGAACTATAATTTGCTTTACGCTTAATGTATGTCAAAAATATTCCTTGCATTTAAATAGATTACATATTTCAAGTTTCGGTAAACCATACAGAGCAATTTATGTAATAATCCTTTTATATTATTATTTTACGAAGTTCATTCCAATAACACTTAGAAATATTATAGACCTATAATACGTTGTTTATGTACTTGGAAAACTGTAGGCAGTGATTCTTCATTCTGTATAAGTTCCTTCTCTATTCAGTTAGAATATTATTTAGGGTGTGTCTGTGTGTACACACCTTTCTCTCATCAGGGTCCATTATCGATTGTAACATCTCTGGAAAAAATTCTGTGGACATCCATGGTTGACAATGTAGGATAAAAAAGGAGTACTATGCTTAGCTACACGTTCCTACGGTTGACAACACTGGCACGATGTTGCCTTGCATGACGTCCCCTTTATGGTCGCTCTTCTGTGAACTGTGTCTCTTTTTCCCCTCCCACCACCATGCATCAGATATTCTCTTTGCTCGCCGGAATTACGAAAGATCAATGAGAAACGTATTCAAGTGCCGAGACGTTCGCGTACAATATGGGAAATGAAGGTTAGGCTTGTGGCGGGTTGGGTTTCATTCAGTTGGATAAATTACACAGAGTCACGCGATGAGGCCGTGCCTCAATAGCTGTTAAGAAGTTCGCATTCGTCACTATTACTCTAGGAAGGCTTGCTTTAACGTTTCAATCCGAGTGACAACTTCCACTGGCAGTGCATAGGACATTAAAGGCCTGCACTAGTCACGACAAACGCAAAAAAGCCTCCATTGTAAGGCATTAATCAGAAATGCTGAAAAATGTCATTGTGTGAGCCTTCGTGTTCTTGTATTGATATCTCGGGAACTACTGAAGCTAGATACAAAATATACTAGTCGGCTGAAGGTCGTGACAAATATTAGCAAGGTTCGATAAATCGCACCTGCCTTCGAACTTCAATAATTACGAACCTTTTTGATATCTCAAGAACTGTATAAGCTAGATTCATGCATATAAGGTCCTTCTAAGGACCACCATGTCGGCCCTTATAAGGACCACACCAAAGTCTGCCCTTCTAAACCTCATCATAGACAGGACTTCAAGTGACAGTGGCAGCAGTTACCCAACATCAAACTGCACGCCACACACAACTTCAAGGAACCATCTAGATCGAAGTCATGGAAACGATACTTCCCACACTACAAGCCAGGTACAGAATACAAGATCTGAGTTGAGCTGAGCTGAGCTGATGGTGCATTTTAGGTTTCTTTAAATGTATGTTAATGCCGCGTAGAAAATCCAAATCAGTTTGGTCTGTAAACGCACGCTTAACACTATTTGGCTGTATGTTTCAGCAATTAATATCATTAGGAACTACCTTTCATTCTTATTCTTGTTATTTTGTTTGGCCGTTCCTATTACCACGTTACTAGAAACTATATTTGCCTAGCTCCTTAAGTGGAGAGCAGTCATACCCTTTACTAGGCTACAATGAACATTCCTGGGTAGGGATGTAATACGAATGATCTAATTTGGTTTACAGCGTTTTAGCTTTCTCCTTTTATGATTTAGATTACAAGATTATTTTTAAATGTTTTCTTTTAGTGTTTTCGACTTGGCCTCAGCCTAAAGAATCCAAGTTATTAGAGGTATAGAGGTTGCGTCTGTGTATTGTTCTCTTGTGATGACAAAACAACGGTATAAGGTGACTTTATCCATGAAACGAATGCGAAGGCTGTGAGCTGATGTTGCAAGGTGCAGATAGAAAAAAAGTCAGAAAACTGAACACGCGAAATCTAGTATACAAATTAAATGTGCATTTCCTGATGTCAGCTCCCTTCATCAGTTTCATCAAATTATCACTCATCCTCATCGTCGAGATTGGCAAATGTGGCAGAAAAGAGAAGCTAAATAACAAAAATAAAATAGAATCTTTAATAAGTAATAAACTCATTTAGTTTTTCTGGCTTCAATTAAATCTCAAAAACTGGTGGGCACTTATAAAAAACATTATACAATAAGCTATTGCCAAATGTTTGTAATGAGCAATATGGCCATTTTTGTTTTAATATTCTACAATATGAACACAAAAAGTAAGCGAATTATTGTTCAAAGTCAAATTGCGCGAAACACTTATCCATAATTAGATATTCATTTCTAGTTAAAATTTTGAAACAACGCAAGATATTGGATTATAACGATCGTCTACTGCTGTAGCAGTCCAACTTAATTGTTTCATTTTTGCTTTGTAACTTGAAGGTGTAGGGTTAAATGAAGTTGTAGATGTATTTTTTAAATTATACTTTTAAATTTGTACAAATATGATTGTGGCTTTAATTATTCTCTCTCTCTAGTATTACTTTTTAAGAATACATTTTAAACCTGGATCTATTACACTGCAAAATAGTTGCAGGATCTATTTTAATAACATTCTAAATGAGAAGTAACCTTAAGAATTAAAGTTTCAAATTTCTTAACTTTACAAAAATATGTATCTACTTCTATTCCATCAAATCCTTAAAAATATATTGAGTACTTTATTCTCATAATCAAGATGATCAATTTATGATTCATCTACAGTTGGTTGAAATTATAAACATTTGCTTTTTATATGGCTTAATCAGCTCAACATGTAAACAACTGTCGCCGATTTTTTAAATTAGACTGCACATTAATCTGAGGTAATGAAATACTATTTCGTGCCATGTTTGAGTGAAAGTAAAGCTAAGTTTAACAATAAATGTCACGAGATAAGATCTTCTGTTTAGATGCTTCATTTTCTTTCCTCAGTGGGATCTTCTGTATTCTTTCAGTAAAACAAAAATGAACAAAGCCATGACCCACTATACTGAAGTTCGATACGTTATGTTTTACATTGAATTCCTAATGAAAGTTTTTTTTTTTTTTTTTTGTAGTTTTGTCGTTACGTTACCGTATTTTACGTCTGTCGTGGACTAAGAACAAGTGACAGAAGAGCGTTTCTTTTCTCATGGCGTTTTTCTTTTATTGTTTGCTTATCATTATGGGTGAAAGAAGAGCAAATGAGATGTTTGTTGTGAATTATTTACTCGCCTCCGTCAAGGGATAAAAGGGGCATGGCTGTAGACAGTCGATTCAAGACAGCCAGGTATGGGTCTTTGAAGACAGTCGTGTACCACACAGTGTACCATTCTTGGTTTGCAATAATGATAAAAGAGTATATTGTGACAAGTACTGGCATAGAAACATTTGAAATAAGCACCTGAAAGGGGGAATAGGAAGTTATAGTTGGAAAATTAGCACTAAGAGTACATATGTTGGCTGTACAATGGAAATCTGCTAACGAAATACCAGAAATGCGTACGTAGAGAAAATAAACACTAAATATGCACTGAAAAATGATATAGGCAATAACAGACGGAATTGATACTGAAAAAAGTTAATATGCCTTCAAATAGAGGAAATAAATAGTAAAGTAGTGAAAAGTGAACTATAAAAATTGGGAAAGTGGTGTTGAAGTGGACATATTTGAATACCGGAGCAAATTATTGGGTGATAACTGTAATCTTTACAAGGTACTGGAAGGTAAATTGGCATTTAAAGAAGTATGGCTGCAAAATAATTATGAACAGAAGGAAATTTGTTGAAAATACTCATTCAGTTCCATCTACTTGTCCAGATATTATTAGAATAATAAAATCAAGAAGACTTAGATGGACAGGCCATGTGGCACGAATGGGAATGGAAAAAAGAGTTTACAGAATTCTTGTTGTGAAACCTGATGTTAACAAACCTGAAGTTAGTTACTTAGTTCCATGCAGGGCCGACTTCTGGGTGCATGTGTCAATTGTGGGAAAAAATTATTACTTTCTTTCAATTCAGATCCAAGAAATGTAATATAAGCTTAGTTGTGCCCTCGCGGGTAAAAAAAAATACTTCTTCTATATGAAGAAATTAGAATGTAGAAATGCTCATTAATGTCGTCGCAGAACAAGCTGTCGAATGGACAGCATCAGCAAAGGAAGATTTTAACGTGGTTAAGCGCTGCTCGCATGCTTCTTCCCTCCCTTCTCCGCTTCTTCCCCCTCACAATGCGTGAATATCGCGTTGGCTGCATGCGGTGAGGTGACAGCAACAGAAAAGAGTGTGCTTGTTGTTTCGTTAAACGAAGAGTAGTAACGATTGATTTTTCTCCTTGGAGAAATGCACCAATGCACATTTAGTTTAAAGTTTGTTTTATTTATTATTTCTGGCCCTCTTTCAAAGTTCCACATGACTTAGTGCAGTACCTTCCCGAAATATTTAAAAATTGACGGAAAATGAAACAGAGGGTGTGATACAGGACCTAATTAAAAACCATTCAACTTTCGCTCTTTCTCTTTAACTTGCCTGTGTAGTAATCTTAAGGATAAGAAACGGGAGTATGTAAGACATTTTCAAACTGCGCAATACAAGAAAAATAGCTGGTTAGCAGGTTGTGATGTTACAGAGAGGTTGTTCTGTTTGCCTTGTCTATTGTTTGGTGTTGATAGAACAAGTGTGTGGACTAAGGATGGATTTAGCAATTGAAACATACTCTCGGTTTCTATTTCAAGACATGAAAAATCTCTCGGTCATATTAGAGCAAGTTTAGAGCTTACGACATTTGGGCGAACAAGAATAGATCTTCAGATAAATCAACAAATGAAAATATCTGTAAAGCTTTTATAATTTTATGAAGACTTCCACATCAGACATCAAACCTGGTGAGTTTTAAACTTTTATTATGCATATTTCATTACTTTATACGTTATGCAATATTTAGTAATGTTAATGTTCAAATCGTCAACTATTGAATACGTATAATGCTATATGTTTTAAAAAAAATGTGTACAGCATGCCCTTTATGAATATCCAGGATACGCCACTGATTCCACGTACTATACAGAGGTTGTTTCTTCGTACCTCTTCCTATAAAGAGGTGCAAGACGTTGATGATTGCACCGTGTAAATATGTTGAATTCAGAAAAATATGAAATACATTTATGGTACTTCATGTGGTTTATCACATTGTACCACCGTGATGCTCACACATTCACTCTTATCTTATTTAATTTAATCGTCTGTGGTCGAAATTGTTCTCTTAAGTATGTAATTTTGAACGATTTCATGCAAAAAAGAAGCTGAATGTTTGTTTTTTATTAGCAGCATACAGAGTGGGACTTTTATTGTTTATCAATTTTATTGCTTATAAATCCACCTGTTAGTCATAGCGAGTCATAGCATATGTGAAACAAAGAGCGTATACAACGAAATAACTTGACAGAGTTGATAAAGAGTTCCGTCTTTAGTTCACATACCATAATAAAACAGTATCCGGTAACTAGCGACATCTTAAATTAGGTTCACCAGTAAAAATACTTACTCAAGTAAACTGTTGTTTAGAGCATTTAGATTTATCTTGGCTCACTTTACGTATCTTCATTTCAAATATGTGTGTGTGTGTGTGTGTGTGTGTGTGTGTGTGTGTGTGTGTGTGCTTTTGCAGATGCTACCTTATGGGGACACTCGTCAGTTGTGAATCCACCTTATGGGGACCGCACCGACTTGTGGGGACCAAAATCCGGTCCCCACAAGGAAATCGTTACGAAAATACATTTAGAAGCCTCGGATCACTGCCCTTGAATTTTTGAGGAACGATAATGGAATTACCTAATAGGAAATACTTGCAAGAACCTGATGGATAGCATCCTTACTTGGGAAAATTTGTTTTTCACGTGTCCCCATAGGGTGGCAAATTTCAATGCAACGTGTGGGATGAGCTTACTATTTTCCACACCAGGTGGCAGAAAAATCGCGTCCGCGTTACACACCCACACGCTCTGGTTTTATCGCCCTTGTCGGTACCCGGGGGGAAGTGGAGTAAGGGGGGAAGTTTCGGGTGGTGGTGCGGCGAGAGGGGGAGCGCATACACACGATTTCTTTCCGAGTAGACCTTGTGGGTACCGGAGAATCACCTCCCGGTCAAAGGCCAAGATATTCAAGGTGTATCGGCGCTCATCAGGAGAGGTTGAGACAGTGTCTGGCTGAAGGTCACTTTTTACCCCACAGCTTTCTGGAATTCGATTTATGAAATACTTTAATTCTTATTATTTGGCGCCATTACCCTCTATCTAAATCTATGTTTCGCAACCGGTGTTCCTCCACAAGGTCACGAGTGTGCTGCGAACTTTTCTTGTAGTAACAAATTGAATGTAAATTATTTAATCTGACTACCATGCGAGAGATCCGGGTTCGATCCCCAGCGGGGATGAACCAGTATATTTTCCACCTGTTCAAGCGGTTCTGGCGCCCACCCAGCGTCGTATAAAGTGGGTACCTGGAGAAAACTTTTGGCTAAAGAAGGTGGCCATGGACGTGGTGCTGATCACTTCACCCCCACCTTCGACCGTGATCAAGAAAGTGTAGGGTCCAAACTCCACACCCACTTTACTCCTTCATGGCATGCCTTGATGGCAAGGGTCAGTTTGTTATTACACATACATAATCTCTACAGGCGTTTCGGATCCATATAATCAGCTGCATGAATCGTTTCAATAATAATAATAATAATAATACCAAAAGTACCTATGAGTGCAGTGAATTGTATTATTATTATTATTATTATTATTAGTAGTAGTAGTAGTAGTAGTATTTTTAACTGATTATATTGTAACTCATTCCTAAACTTTTAATTTATATCAACAGTGCCGTAATGTATGTTTTTTAGATAAATAAATTTTATGATGTGCCGTGTTCAATACTGGATAATTTATGGTATTCTGCGAGGACAAGAAGGTTGCGGAACAGTGCTCAACCTTTACTTTTACAGATGATCGAGTATTTTGAGGGGTTTAGAATTATCAGAAGGAAAAAAGAGGGGAACACCATACTTTCGGAGGTATTTTCTTATGCCCTGGTACATTAAAATTAACTCCGGGCGTGAGTTCCGCGATTTTTCTTTTACGGATTCCCTTTTTGATTCATCCTTTATTTTCCTTATTTTTTTGTTTACAGTAACTCACTGCGACATTGGCATGAAGAACCGAATTTGTTCGGTTAGGATAGGTTATATTGTGTGTTGTGTGCCTTAATGTTAGTGTTAGTGTCAGAAGGAAGTCATGAGCTAACAAGACGTCCGTTAAAAGTGTAAAGTTAGAGAGGTCCTATCACGGGTAAATACATGTTGTTCAGTTATTTTTCCCACTTATTTCTCTTTGATTCAACCTCGATAGCGAGAAAAGATTAAGATTCAGTTGAAGTGAAGAAACTTCTTTTGGTACTTAATTACTGCGATGTGTAGGGAGTAAAACCACAGACTTAAAAACGAGGGAAGAACAACGTTAATACCTATTTTGTTCTTTGTTTCTTGACTGTAAACTTACTGTTCTCTAGGACACAGCCTATATATTATGCAAGTTCTGTCCCAAAAGTAATTAGACCAATTCTAGAAAAATCGTTTTGTTGAAGGTACTGGTGTGTTTAAGGGGCCTATCGAATTTGAACCTTCTCAGAACATTCTCTGCACATAAATACTATCAATTAAATTCAATACCAATTTTTTTTGCCCGACCCTGTGGCCGAGTGGTTAGCACATCGCGCTGCGACGCCAAGGGTCCCGGGTTCGAACCCCGGACGGGCTTAGTTGTTTGTGAATGTCCATTCATAAATTTCATCATTTCATCACTCATCCCCATCTTCGCAAATTAGCCTAGAGGCACAAAACGCGAAGTCAAATAAATTAAATCAATCAAAAAATCAATACCAATTTATGTGATGTAAAAATGTGAATAGAATTTATATATTTTCACATATGCCTTTTTGAATGTAACAATCCTATTGTACGTTTAATATTGTTGCCAAGTTGCTCGATGACTTAGAGACAGTCAAAGACGACAGTTGCTACCACTAAGTTATCCAGATACCTGTACCCTGCACCGTCCCGTTTCAATTTATTCATCATTGTTGCGGCCTACCAGGAAGGAATCCTTGATTCTTCAAACTGTTATGGGTTTTCAGCGACGGATTTATGCGCAGCAACCATAGGCGTAACTTAGCAGGGGCAAAGGAGACACTTGCTCCCAATTGATTTAGGTTTATGGAGATTCACTATATAATGGTACTTTTGTAAACCTCCTGAAACCCGAGGACTACAGTAATCAGTAATTTTATGATTTTGCAAATGTAACACCTATTTATCAAAATAGTCCTGGATGATATTTCTATGAGCTGCAAAAAAGAAAATATTCTGCTCAACCCCCCCCCCCCCCCCCATGAGTTAAGCTCCAAATTTTTATACTATAATCTGAGCATACGAAACAAACATTGAATATTTCATTCTGTAAAATAACGTAAAGTTTTATGGTTGACGTAAAAGTGTGAAAGAAACCGAAGGAAAATTAAATTTAGATAAATAACATCATACAATCGGATCGTCCTAATGTGAACGAAATTAAATAACGTCTATTTCTGCCATGAATTCAATGGCGCTTCCAGAAAATTAGTAAGAAGCCTAATGCTGCTTTTTCACTCTTGCAGATGTATTTTCCCAGTATTTCATATTATTTTTGACCGAACTGGAGCTACAAATTCAAAGCGCAACAAGGACAACTTGAAACGTGACCCCATAAGAAATCAAATCCTGGAACCTATATTTACAAGATCAACGTTCTATCGGCGATGCCCCTACGTAAATTCCTCAGTGTATGTGTAAATAAAATAGAGTAAGTTAGTTACCATATATTTTCAACCGTGTTTGGAATTACAGTTTAATGTGGAATCTGTCCCGGGGAACCTTGATTGCAGCTTCAACCACTCGCTATCAGTTGTATTACGTTTTTCATTTTTCTTGGTAAAGGATATACGTATATTTACATTTGGATGGTCACTGATTCACATCTCACGACAGCCTAAAGAGTTCTCGTTGTCTTGTTGAGTCTATTCAGGCGACTGCTGAGATAGTGCCGCTGACGCTTTATTCCCTGACCTTTATTTTCACTTTTTATACACGTCATCCTCTCGTCGCTGTTCAGTTAATTTTGAGGCCTCCTCGATGGCGCAGTGGCAGAGTCGTCGCCTTGTCATCAAGGGGTCCCTGGCACATAGTGGTTCGGATCCCACTTTACTTCTCTATCTCTCTCTGTCTCTCTCTCTCTCTCTCTCTCTCAATGAAAGAAAGAGAGGAGAAAAAAAAGAAGAGAGAGAGAGAGAGAGAGAGAGAGAGAGAGAGAGAGAAGGGATAAACTGTAGATCCAGTCCCGATTAGCGTAAGTGTTCATAAAGTTGACTTGAAACACCAAATCAATCAATCAACCAATTCAGCTAATTGTGCATATAAGCAATGATGAGTAAATAAACAAGCACCCAATCACAAAAACGATCCTTCAATTTTTCGCTTCTCATTAACTTAATTCATAGTTTCCAAAAACCTTTCAGCAGACGTGAATAAAAAGCGTAGGTCGTTCCCCGTGACGTAAGCATATCAGAATCAGCTGCCTTGTGACTTGAGAAGGAAAGGAGAAACGTGACAGGTTAGAAGGTCAGATTGCAATGCCTCGATTCGTGATACCCACACACATGCTTGGAACCTAATGTCTTGTGTTTTGTTGTTGATAAAAACACAGCAGCCCCAGAGAACATTTGTGGAAGTTGCTCACAGCATGTCCACTGCTCCATTTCGACCTTGAGTTTCTTCGCTCGAATCACTTTGAACTGCATCGTGTGATGTAGGTATATTGGAAGTCAAACGTCCCATCTTGTGAACGTCGAAATACATACATCTTTTATTATAAAGTTGATATTACAAAATATATGCTACGAATGATGTGATAAAAAATTAATGGGAGTTATTTTCCTCAGGACGTCTAACTGCCAAGCGGGTGACCAGGGTTCGATTTCCGGGTGGGGCATGATATACTTTCGGAATTTTTTCCGGCCTTGTCCCCGCATAAAGCGGGTCTGGGCTTACACAGTTTCAAATCTATTGTTAACTGGGGTCAACCCTGAGGGGTAAAGGCGGCGGCAGCGTGCTGCTGATCACATCACCTCCAAATGCCCGAGATCGAGTTCGAGAATATGAGGGGTCCTATACCTATATCCCCTAAATGTGCCTTTATGGCACGATGCTATCTGCACGGGGAACTTTACCTTTTATCTCACATTTATCACAATAAACAAGCTACAGTAGAGCGTCGATTATCCGAACGTCGGTCAACCGAACGACCGCTTAACCGAACTGTGTACTCGCTCACTTTCAGATATCTGTAATGAAAAAAGTACGTGACTTAGCTGCTCGTAAGCGTGTAGGCTTGCTTAGACAGACCAAAATAAAGGATTTTTTTAAACGTTAATTTTGTGTACTGTGTGTATTGTTCATGCAAAATGCGTATGTAATATGTACATATTTTTGTTTAATAAACTGTACCACATACTATATATTCCTACTAAAGTTGCCTTTGTACGTTAATTTGTAATACATACTTAAAGAGATGCCTGTTTTTATGAATAAATTTACTGTACAGTACTTGTTTTTGGCAAATAAACATGTACAGTTCGATTATCCGAACAAACCAGTTTTCCGAACACCCATGTCCTCCAATTACTTCGGATAATCGACGCTCTACTGTATGTTGAAAAATATAGTTCTGGCTGGGTAAAGGCTGTGTAATATCCCACTTTATTTTTCATGATTTTCTGTAACGTTACTAAACACGATATTTATTGCCATATTATTTTTATATTATATTTTTGGATTATTTTATATTCCTTTTAGGAAACTGATTAGCGAATGTGTAAAGTGTTTCTCTCCAAGTCCATCAGCCCGTATGAACGATCAGTGTCTCAAAGCTACAAATTAAAAAATCTGATAGACCTAACAGATAGTAGGTAAACACATCTCTATCGGACCGTCCGTCTGTTTGGCCGTGAGGGACAAGAGTCAATGCGAGGTGAGACATCCATATCACAGAATCTGTTGACGCTACATCCGCAAAAATAAACACAATTTACGAGAACGACAAAGAAAATTCTAAACAATTCCTGTATAAATTATCTCCAATCCAATCCAAAAGTCGGAAACCGCACATATATTTTCTCCAGATATTTTATATTTATTTATTTATTTAACAAATGATGCCACAGAACATTGTTCCATTAAGACATGCATACATTTTGTGAATTATATATGTGCATTACATATATCTGTGCATAACAAAAATTGTTTCACTAATTCCTATACAGACGAACCCCTCACTCCTTTCTCCAATGAGCCAGTAGGACTCTTTTGAATGATTGAAATGACAGACTGTTTATATCAACGCTCGGATCATTTGCTACTACTTCATTATAAGTTTTACCCATTTTCCACATCGGAGATATATTTACATAATTTGTTCTAGATTTTGGTACATGAAACAAACCGGGTTTCGGTCTGTTTCTCATTTGAGATACATGATATTGTAATGCAGATACTTACCCCATTTTGTAATTTGCAATTTTATATAACGTGCTCATCAAATTAAGATTAAACTTTTCTTCAATTTTTTCAATGTTAAACTGCGATAAAAGCTCAGAGTACGGATTGAATTTGGGATATACTTTGTCTTCTCTATACTTTATGAACCTCAAGAACTTGGACTGAATCATTTCTATTTCCCTCATATGTTTTTTTTTTTTTGTCCAAGGGCTGCCATATTACCGACGCATATTCTACGAGTGAGCGTACTAGGGAGACATACAAAAATTATTAATATTGATGTACTTTCTAGATCTTCCCCACATATTTTTATCAATCCTAATTTCTTATATGCTTGGTTAACGATATGATGCATATGCTCTTTAAAACATAGATTTGCGTCATACGTGATAACAAGATCCGTGAATTTAGTGACCTTAGCTATTTGTTTTCCTCCCATCTGACACTGGAAGTTTCTTTTTATTTCAGCGTTTGTTATAGACATTACCTGACATGTATCAAGAATACAAGTCTATAATTTTCGCTCCATTGTAGTAATATATTTACGTCTGCCTGCAAGTCAAGGCTGTCTTCGTCAGAGCAAATTGTTCTAAATATTTTTACATCGTCAGCAAATATGTCAACGTGATTTCGTAATAATTTTCGGGAGGTCATTAATAAAGAGTAAGAAAATGAGTGGGCCCAAATTGGATCCCTGCGGCACCCCAGAAGGCGTAGGGTATTCCCGAGATATGTATCCTCTATAATTGACAAATTGCTTTCGGTCCATGAGGTAAGATTTTCGCAGCATAATTACGTTTTCAGAAATATATTAAAATACGATAGTTCCTGAAGTAAAATGTCATCATTTACCGAATCGACCGCCTTGGCCAGGTCAGCATAGATACCTGTTTCCTTTCGTCTAATTCATAAGCTACAAAATGTGCAAATTCGGCAAGGTTTGGGATTGTCGACCTCCGCGATATAAAACCATGTTACATGGTAGATATAGCCGGTCGTACGTTGGCCATTATTCTGTCGTACAGTATTTGTTCAAACACTTTGCAAAAAAACTGAGAGAATTTACACTGGCCTAAAGCAATCAATGTTCTTTGCATTTGCCTTTTTTTGGGAAGGGATTAACTTTAGTGATTTTCCATTTTGATGGGAAGTTGTGATGTTCTAAAATGTTATTGAATATTATACTCCCCTTGACCACATAGGGAGGAATGATGTCCATCCTCACTGCTTTTTTGGCTTTCAACATTTTAATTGCTTCCTCGATATCATTCAATTCGATATACGATATATCGAGTTGGGAAAGCACTCCGGTTTCGCACTTATCTGATTCAACTATAGAGTACTGTAAAGAATCTTTGTACACCGATAGAAAGTAGGTAGTAAATGCATTTACAATATCGTGTCCATTGTGTAAGATTTCATTGTTGTATTCAAAAGTATCACTACCTGAATCCCTCTTTTTATTTCTAATATAAGTTCATACATTATTTACATCTATCCTTATGTTTTCCTCCGTCTCACGGATGTACACTTTGTACGCTGCTGTTAGCCCTTTCTTTATCTCTTTCCTAAGATTCTTGTATTTCCCTTCATGATACTCTGCGTTGCAATGACCTTTTCCCCACTTTTTGCAATGATATAATTTTGACATTATTTTCCTAATAATGTCACCATTGAACCACACAGGATATTTAGGTACCTTGATGCGTTTCAGTGGTACGCAGTCATTCAAAATATTATACAAAATATCATAAAACGTATTAGTTAGTGTATTGACATCCTCAATATCGCATAGATTTACCCAGTTATAGTCTGTTAATTTTCGATATAAAGACTGGAAGTTCGCTTTTTTGAAGTTTTATTGAAAACTTACATTTTCTGCTTCAGTTGAAACATGGACCATTAATGTAGCCATATGCGTTATTAGGAGATAAAGTGCTTCATCTCTGAGGCATGTTAGATACCACGTACGCCATATTGGATTCGCCATATTTGATCTAACCTTTTTTCAAACGAGAATAGGGGTAAGTAACACATCAAACATCTTTGACAGTTTTCGAGTTCAGGAGAACCATTATTAAGTACGTAATTTTATATTATGCAGACACTCAAAAACGAATAAAAATCCCTTAAAAAGGATTTCAAAATGTGATATTTCAGAAAATTTCACGTTATTTCGGGTTGACACATGATCCCCTTTCCAATTAAAAAAATAAGCGGATTTGAAGTTGGAACGGGTATTCTTGTTGCACTCTTTAGTCCAAGACACAATGGTAATGATATTATTGGTTTAACGTTATGCGTTGTCATGAAATTGGGTGGTTCCATGTTTTTGCCTGTTTATACGTCGGTACTTTTTGACACCCCGTAACTTCGAAAGTAATACAGATATCTTAAAACCGGATTTCACCATTCAATTTTTCAGAAAATTTTACATGAATTTGATATGTCATTTGCCTATTCCCATTTGAAAAAAAAAAGAAGAAAAACTTTCTATCCACTTTCATCAATTGATTCTCATATCGTAGAATAACAAAACAGGAGAAGAAAGTAAGATATGGACACATAGACTCCTACATACTGCACGTGATTGCATTCACTGTTTATAATATCTGTAGAAATTATATGGGTGTTTCTCCTTCGACTTTCGAATCACCCTGAATTTTAAAGTGGTGACGTGACCAAAACGGTTCGAGCTATAAATTGAAATTTGTCAAACCAACCGGACGCGTTATTAAAAATCTCCATTGAGTCTTTCATTTCATTGTTGTAGTCATTCACGAAATAATTGGATAGATAGTCAAAAACCATAAAATAGAAGCGTAGATGGGTAGACCTATCAAATACTAGCATGGGGCGGTATAAAGTATCTGGATGTGAGTATCCGTCTGTTTATGGGAGGCAATGAATCGAAAGTCAACAATGAAAATATTCTTATACTTAAATATCTAGGACTCAATTAAAGCTACGAACGTGTAATTTGATAGATATGTTAAATAGCAACTTCCATGGGCGTAACTTGGGACCTAACTTGGGGGGGGAGGCATGATCGATTTTTTTTTCATCCCATAACTACTGTATTTGTAAAATTAAAAAGTTATATTAATATAAAATCAATTTTTAATTAAACTTTTAAAACCATTAATTATGTATTGGAAAATTAACAAGCCGAATAGAAATTTTAAACACACAGCAAACTTTTGTTGTTATACTTAATTTAAACTTAGGAGATAAAAGAGCATTCTTCTTTCTGGTTGCAAATATTAGTCCTTGGGGGCTTGTTTTAAGGTGGCCTTCCCCACCTGAAAATAATTGTTTCAAATGGTACATGTTAGAAATTTTAATATTGAAGGAGTCAAGGTCAAACTGTTTCAACAGTGAATAGATGATGATGATCATGCACATTCGCTGATGCCAGAATTATTTAATATATAGCAAACTGTTCGCATTTAAGTATTCAATTTAATATTTTTTATATTTAAAGTAATATCTGGTTATTCACGTGGGAATTTACAAATACAATTGTTGTCAATATTCTTTAAACTGTAATCAATGGACCCAGGTTCGATACCTGGTAGAGGCCCATAGTGATTCGGATCCCACTTTAAACTGTAGGTCCAGTCCCGATTATCCTATTACTGCATAAAGTGAGGTTAGAACAACAACTTAACAATATAATTTATACGTCACACAGCATGCATGAAACTTTTCAGATTCGTTGACTTTCTGCTTTCCACTGTGTACGTCCCAGCACAGAAATATCGACTTGTATGGAAATTTTCACACGCATAAATCTTCCACGGTTTCATGTGATTTCCGGTGGCCGTGAAGAGCAGGACTTCCTCCATGCCGTAAGGACCACACAGTATTTGCAAAGCCCTGAAAACCTGGACAATACCTACTTTATAAATTGGACATTTAACCAATGTAATTCTCTTTCTAAATTTTGTAGTCTTTTCTGTGAGAGGGCGCGATAGTTCGCTCTTTGTATTTCTGCCATTTTTTAAAGAACAAGAATCAGAGCTCAAGCATCTATATACGATGAGTCCAAAGTGTACCTGGAGAGGGGAAGGGGTGATTCTGAATTATTTATCATCATTTTTACCCCTGTATCCTCATTAAATAATAATATATTTCAAGAAAACTGGTCATGTGCTTTGGCTTTCAGGCCTTTGAAAACTCTGTACCATGGTGTGCAAAGTATGCAGTACGGTGTGAGGTTGTTTGCATGAATTTAGTTTCATCTAGCACAGTATAGTTAAACTATTTTCTAGCGTGTAAATTTTACAATTTGTTTGCAAGTTTTGTCACTCATGTTGAGCTGTTAATACCTCTAGTGCATAATGGTTCTATTATTGCAGAAGAAAACTATAAATGAGCCCAGCAACTTATCAATTCCTCCTCTGTAAACGATATCTATTCTTCAAATACAAGTGATACAAACATAGGCGCCGACTCCATGGGGCTTGGGGGGGGCTTGAGCCCCCCCCAATGTTAACGATGTGGGGGCAGAGCCCCCCCCAAATAATTTGCTTGAGAGGATCTAATGTATTATTTTGCTTCTCTTGTAAAGTTTACTCTGAATTGTGCCATATAAATTTAACTTTAAATACACATTTGAAATGTTCTAGACCATCAATGCTGGCGGGCTGAGACCGCTAAACCATTAACTTTGGGGGCGGGCTATGACCAGAGACAGCAAAAAACACATGAGGGAAGTTATCTAAGTGTCCCCCTCCGATTTCCATGAAACGTGGCAGGTGTATAGAGGGGCCCAAAGGAAGATTTTTTTTTGTTTCGGCTAAAAAACTGGTTTAGGGGGCAAAACCCCCCTCAAATGTCAAGATGAAAACAAATTGAAGTGGGTATCTGATCCCTGTGTCCCTCTCCTATTCCCATGAAACTTGGCAGGTGTATAGAGGGGCCCAAAGGAAGAAATAAGTGTTTTTTTGTTTCGGGTAAAAAACGGCTTGAGGTGGCAAACCCCCCTCAAATATGAAGATGAGGACAAATTGAAGATGGATCTGACCCCTATGTCCCCCTCCGATTTCCATGAAACTTGGCAGGTGTATAGAGGGTCCAAATCTAAGAAATACTTTTTTTTATTCAGCTAAAAAACTGGTTTAGGGAGCAAACCCTACCCTCAAATGTCAAGATGAGAACAAATTGAAGTGGGGACCTGACCCCTGTGTCCCCCTCCGATTTCCATGAAACTTGGCAGGTGTATAGAGGGCCCCAAAGGAAGAATTTTTTTTTCGACTTAAAAACTGGTTTAGGGGGCAAAACCCCCCTCAAATGTCAAGATGAAAATAAATTGAAGTGGGTATCTGATCCCTGGGTCCCCCTCCAATTCCCATGAAACTTGGCAGGTGTATAGAGGGGCCCAAAGGAAGAAATATGTGTTTTTTGTTTTTTTTTTTGTTTCGGCTAACCACGCTCCGTTACCCTACTCTGGTCCGTCTATTGTTATGCCCATGCCTATCCGGGAACGACGGTGTCTGTGAATTCAGCATCTCTCTACAATTGCACTGCGTTTGGTACCGACACTCCTACAGTTCTGTGCTGTGAGTGTTCCAATTATATGTGTGTGTTCTTCCTATGCCATATTTACGTGGTTTCGGGGTCAGATCCCCAATTGACTTTCTCCTCATCTTGACATTTGAGGGGGGGTTTGCCCCGTAACACAGTTTTTGAGCTGAAACAAAAAACACGTATTTCCTCCTTTGGGCCATTTTATACACCTGCCAAGTTTCATGGAAGTCGGAGGGGGACACACAGGTCATATCCCCACTTCAATTTGTGCTCATCTTGACATTTGAGGAGTGGGGGGGGGGTTGCCTCCTCAAACTGTTTTTTAGCCGAAACAAAACAAAAAAATTGATATTTTTGAGGAATTCATGGGCTTTTACACTGAGCCCAAAACTTCAAAAAGGAAGGGAATTAGTCATTCATTAATTTATTTCAGTGATCAGAGCCCCCCCAATAATTTTGACATGTCGGCGCCACTGGATAGAAATGCAATAGTTTTGCGCTATCTATGTTGAAAAATGATGGTACCCAGCCACCAAGAAATATGTGGGTTTTAGAAGGGAATTCCTTCAGTATTTGGAATCATGTGAGACGTGGCATCCCCAAGAGTATCCGTGAGGTCATAAACATACTATATAGACCATAATACAATTTCGAAGGTGTTTTTATGCATAGCATATTTCGATCTTTATATAGCATATAAATCCGATCCGCCACATACCACATATAGCACACAAGTATGAGTGAAGCTTCTAGTTCTAATGAAGCTTCAGGCCTCCCCGATGGCGCAGTGGCGCAGCGTCGTCGCCTTGTAATAAAGGGGTCCCGGGTTCGATACCCGGTGGAGGTACAAAGTGGTTCGGATCCCACTTTAGACTTTAGGCCCAGTCCCGATTAGCCTTACTGTGCATAAAGTGGACTTAAAACACCTAATCAATCGACCAATCAATCAAAAATCTAACGAAGCTTCAGTTTCCTTTCTTGACGAGTTGCGTCCGAGTAAAATTCATTTATCATTTTGGACCTATTAATATCATTCGTTTGTTAAATATACAAAACAGCAATAAGGCGAAGTATTTAATGCCCAGTAGCTTTGAGTATACAGTGTATTGGACCTGAACCTTCGAGGGCAAGAAAGAATGCTCACAGCATCCTGAACTCACGGAGGTTGTCAATAACGTTTTGAACAGTTCATGTCAAATTCGGAAAATGTTCTCGTAAATGTTGTTCCTCACACACAAGAAAGTTCTGGGTTGAAACTCATGATCAGTGTTCTTATATTCACACATTCCTGACAGCACATTGAGTTCTGAACTTTTTTCTGTCTCTGACATTTTATGTGTGGAATATACCTCTCTTTCACTCAACACATGATTTGGGGGGGGGGGGGCGGTTGCCCGCCCTTGCCTCCGCCAAGTTATGCCTATGGCAACTTCTCTCGGCAAAATGTTCTCAAATGGTTTGTCTGTTTGTAAGTGAGGGTAAACAATTTGACAACATATACCTGTCGATTGCTCAGAAATAATTGCAAATTGGATTGAAAGTAGTCTTAAGTCTAATATTATGGAATAATTGACATGTCGATAAAATTGTTTGTCTGTCAATGTGAGTTCAACTATGGATATACTACTTTCTGATTAGTACACATAGCATAGAGCATTCGCAGTTACACTGTAAACACCGCTCTATCTTCTTTTTACATATCTACGACGTGACATAAGCATGAATCATGAACTCATGAAATAAGTGGAGGGATTTTCGCACCTGCATGCTTTACTTAGAATTTCAACCTGAGGTCCATAACGCTATGCTTGATCATTTTTACGTACACTGCTGTTATCCTCTAATCAACCAGCCCGAATAATGAAGCAAATTTGCATGTGAAAATTTAAAACTGTGGGTTAACTTTATTCATGTATTATAATTACGGACGGAAAATACATAAAATGTGATCTTTATAGTTCGCTTTTATTCATCGTACCTTCATCAACTATTTGTTTCGTTAACGGAAATGTCGAAGGTGCCAAATTCCGTACATAACTGTGGTACAACTTGCTGCACATGGAAGAAAAATATTATTTAAAGTTCTATGTAAAATGAAATACACTAACCGTCGGAGTGGTCAGCGCCAGGGTCATGAGTATTCTTTCTGAGTATCACTTAATCAATTTCGTCAAATCTTCACTCATCTTCATCTTCGCGACTTTCCAAAAGTGGCAGAAATTCGAAGTAAAATAAACCAAATCAATCAATCAATCAATGAAATATACTAACTTGAAGTTTACAAAATATATTTACATGTAACTCGTACATAATCAATTTACAATCCATTGATGAAAATATATTTGCTAATTTGCGGTGATTAGAAGACAGTCAAAAGTTCTACTAATTCTTGACTTTGGTCGTTGAGATGTTCTTAAAACGTGCTCATTAAAACTTTCGAAAGCAGATATTTTGATGCATTAAGGAAGATTCAGGCAAAAGCAGATTTCAGAAAAATAAGTAAACAAGAAACAAGTGTCGTTTGAAACGAACATTAAGAAGCAAGTGTGACCTTCCACACCGGGGCGACGCAATAAACAGCTCAGTTGACTGTAGATTGGGTGACTCTCGGAAAGGTTCGTTTTTTTCTATAGTCTAGTTGTACCCTTCACGTGCAGTGAATGCTGTTTTCAAGATTGCAAAGAAGATCCAAGTGTTGTATCCCTTGCATTTTGTTGCTTTGGTACGAAACCCTCTGTTGGTTCAAGCAACTTGCTTGTCTCCTGTACGTACTTGTTATTTGTATATTTTGTATGAAATCTTCGTAACATAAATTTCATAGCCAAGAAAAACCTCGGAGCACTTGTAATGGTCGGATTGAGCATTACTGGTTTTGGAAATATGTTAATTAATTGCTGGCCAGCTACAAGGTGTAGGGTAAAGTAATATGTTTTCCATGTGCGTACTTATATGTTATTACTGGATGTAAGTGTGTGTGCTCATTGGATTGTGCTTTGCTGGATATTAATTTTTTTATCACCCCAGTGGGGGAGATGTCTTTCCAAAGACCGTTACAGTGGAATTTTCCAACGCTACGTGGTCCACGTCCACGGACGTTTACCCAGACTATAAAAAAGCCAATTGGGCTTTTATAGAAAACAGTGTTTCCCCATCTTTCGACGACGAGGAATGTCTCCTGAAGTTTAGTTCACTTTTGGTGGCTAGACTATTATAAGAATGTAGCATTTGGTGTAAGCCAGCCCCTGTTTGCTGTCCCAAGTCCCCTTTAGAAATTTTTTGAATATTTGGATATTTCCGTATTGAATAGTTGATGCCCAAAAGAAAGAGTAAAGGCGTAAGGAAACGCATTTGTAATGAACGGAATATCATTTCAGCTGAGGGTAGGCCGCAGAGATAGTTTTGCAGAGATATATACTATATAACAACGTATAATAAACAATATAATCTTACTAGAAATGTTGTTGCTGTTGATTTGGTGTTTTAAGTCCACTTTATGCACAGTAAGGCTAATCGGGACTGGACCTACAGTTTAAAGTGGGATCCGAACCACTATGTACCTCCACCGGGTATCGAACCCGGGACCCCTTGATTGCAAGGCGACGACGCTACTACTGCGCCATCGAGGAGGCACTACTAGAAATGTTATGATTTGCTGAATTAACTCTAAGAACTACAGTACTGTCCATTTTAAACCAGTTGTTTATTCACTTTATGTACATGCGTAACGAACCAGGGACTAAAAATATAAATTGTTATGTGAAACCCCGCTTTCGTATTTACGGCTCAAATATAATCTGCTCGCTTGGCACCCAGGGTGAGGTGAAAGGAGGGATTTGAAGGATTAAAGCAGGAAGTAATCCAGAGGGCCGGATAGAAACCAGGGACTGGGGGCTAACCTTTCACACACTGATCCTAGGTTCTAGGTTCGAATCTTGGGTAATCGATATGTGTTTGTTCCGTCATCTATCTCATCAATTCATCCTCATTGTATTGTGATTAACCTAGAGAGGTAAAAAAAGGACGTAAAATAACAAAACAGAAGAAAGTAAGGTATGGACAACAACGTTCCTCCGAATAGAGGAAACATAGAAAGATAGAAGAAAAAGGGGGGACCGAAATATTTTTTTAGGAATAGTCAAATTTTATTCCGATTAAATATCGCATACAAAATGCATACTTGAGGTAAAAGTTGGTTAAATGACAATTTTTCTTGTAGGGACAATTTTTCTTTTAGGCTAAGGTATGTTCATGTACGCATGTGTCAAGCATGTGTACGACCGTGAGGTGCCGCTCCTCCACCCTTGTATTCCTAAAATCCTCAATTGTTTGTTATCATTGTAGTGACCAAAGTTGTAAAAATGTAATCAACAAGGTCGTAACGAGTAGTTTCATTGTGAAGCAATTAATCTTCGTTTTCAAAATATGTTCCAGATTTGTGTTTGAACAAGTTGGAGCTAGGGTTGCAGCTTATCATGTTCTCCATGGGTATCGAGGCATTTAATAATGCCCTGAGTTGTCCTGAAGCACAGATTCGAACGATATTATGCGGGTGTTTCAACGAAAACCAATCCAGTCAGCATATCGACCATCAGCTTGTAGATCCACTGTTTAAAATAGTAGCTTTGACACCACTCGCTTATAGCAAGCAACTGAATGTGTAGATATTTGTGCGACATGAAAGCACTGTTTCTGTTGTTGTGGCAATGTTTGTACAATTGAAGATATCGCCAGAGGTTAGAGTAGTTGCGCCAGAGGTTAGAGTAAGTTTAACTTGTTGAAACAAGTTCGCCACTTCTACCCAGTAGAGGCACATAATGGTTTGGATCCCACTTTAACTGTAGGCCCAGTCCCGATTAGCCTTAGTGGACTTAAAACACCAAATTAATCAATCAATCAATCAAGTTCGTCACTTCGCCGAAAGAAAAACTAAACATCTCTCAACTTACAGCATTTTGTAATCGCGCAAAATAGCGAAAATCCATTTTCCTCCCGCCTTATCGAAGGCCTTGACCCAATTTTACTCAAATGAATTATCACTCTAGTCCTCAAAGGTATACAGCGACTGTAAAAAAATCTGCCTAAAAGCTCTAAATTTACAGTAATTACCATCTTAGCAGAGTTGTAAGTTTTCTATTTTGTTCCCGCTCCCCCCCCCCCCCCCACCTATGCACTCAAAAGTAAATTTCTTACTGGCAAATTGTACATCTATTGTTTGTTGAGTTTCGATGATTAAGCTCTGAATATTTAGTTCTACAGAGCGTTGCAAATGTAAAAAATGGGTAAGTAGTGAATATGCATAAATATATTTACATACATACATACATATGTACATATAGGTAGGTATATGCATGGATGTAAGGTTCAAGTGACGGTTACATCCAATGGCTGGAAGCCCTCTGTTATGCTAAATGAAATGTGGTATGTATCATCAGGAAAGCAGATCAATATTTCTGAAAAACCTCTCTTTTTGTTGTTGGTGTTGTTGTTTCCTCACTATCATTTCAAGTTTATTTCTTAAAAAATAAAATAATGCGGGTTCAACCTTACTTTACCCAACTTTTCACACCACTAGGTTTCGTGCGAATTCTTCTCTTGTCTTTACAGTTACACATTATTTCACACGCATTTGTTTATGAGAGCTGTGAATTCGTTACAGGGCAGAAGTCGCTAGCAATGCTATGAAGAAAGCACAAACTCCCTTGCTCCTCCAATGTTTGTTTTGATCTGGTGGGGCCTACACAACACTAGGCCCCATCTCATAAACAAGGGTGTTCTAGGAATAACCAAAGAGACCCGGGAATTATGAAACATAGATTGTCTTTCAAAATGAATGTAAGATTAAGTACATATCTGTAAGTAACTCTCAAAGTATCTTGATACAAAGTTTCGTTTATTATACAGATACAGAAGTTTATTATTATTATTATTGTTATTATTATTTGAGGCTCACCCTGACTCAAAAAAATTAGTACCTTGAGGTAATCCTCGGGAGTAAGGGCGGCCGGAGTGTGGTGCTGAACACACCACCTCCAAAATGGCCGAGATCAAGAATATATGCTTCCACGTCCCCTAAATTTGCCTCATGCACGGTGCTATATGCGCGGGAAACTTTACATTTTACCTATTATTATTATTATTAAATATGTGAGATATCTATATGCTCTTTGTGGTATGAGTTATTTCTTCGTTATTTTACGTCGCTTTTCGTTGGTTCGATGTGGTCTACAGACTGGGTATTGTTTGTCTCTTTCAGTTCGGAATAAACATAACTTGATACGGAAAGCATTGGGTCGCCCACGTCGTCTTCGTGACCGCGTACGTGACTTCATATGTTTAGAAAACAAATTCAGATTGTTTCCACTTGACCTTGGAAGGGGCAGACTATAATTGTGTTTTGGTTCCATAAAGAATGCAGCTTGCTGTAGAAAATAATTTATCTTTCAATAGGTCGCCGCAGCACGGGATGAAAGGGAATGCTTCCACAACTAGCGTTCAGCTTCAAGCCCTGCATTTTCCCTCAGTAATAAACAGATAAGGAAAGAAAAAGGAGAAATTCCTGAAGACGCCCAACCTCCACCCGCATATGTTCAGGGGTAGGTGCTTAGTGCCCTGCTGCCTTTAAAATAAACAAGGGCGTCAGATCAGCGGAATTTCGGTTCCCCCGTTTTTCTCTTCGTCCATGTATTGACGGTTTGAATTATATGTATGTACGAGGCACTAAAGCTAAATTTAGATAACGTCTCATGGATATAGTGGACCAAGATTGTCCCGGCGTTCTAGAAACGAACTTGGTTGTAAGATCTTACTTGCTAGTAATTGAATTAAATGAATGGCATCTGCATTGCTAGTAATGAAAACCGCGGTAGCTAAGCTAGCGTCTGACTACCATGCGAGAGACCCGGGATTTTTTCCACCTGTTCAAGCTGCTCTGGTGCCCGCCCAACGTAGTGTAGTATAAAGTGGGTATGTGGAGGATACTCTGGGAGATAAAGGCGGCCCCACCTTCGGCCGTGATCAAGAAAGTGTGGGGCCCTAACTCCACACCCCGTATACGCCTTCATTGCTTGGTGCAAAGCACAGGGGAACACTTTACTTTTTATGTTAGTAATGAAACGAAAGTTCGGGAGCGGGGAGAATGTGTTAAGACAGAGGGGTGAAAGAGTGGTATTTTAGGAAGGTTAATAATTAAATGAGTTAAGCAGTGTGCGAATTAAGCGAAGGGGTGCTGGTGATTTCCCACCACAATAAATTTTATCCCCTGCAAAAGAAAATTATTTTTATCCCTGCCAGAAGTGTTTTTATCCCTTTAAAGAAAAATGGAATTGAAAGGATATATTATTACATGTCTTAACTATGTAACAGACACCATTCAAAAATCATTTGTTATTTATGGTTCAGTCATAAGATTTGCCTGCCCCAAAGTATGCAGCTTCGTGGATTAAGGAAGGACACCATTCCGAAACTGACAACCTCACCGTGCCGAGACAACAGAAACTCAAATTTTCGTGGCATAGTGCTGATATTTTACACTTATTAAATTGTTCACAAGAAACTTGTAGGTATGTAAGATTGGCATTAACTATGAACTTGGCAATATACAGTTGGTAACTTTTTCGGTGTTAGTAGTTCGATAACTATTTTCGTGTATGAGTTTGGGCTTACTTATAATCAGGGGGACCGCCAGGAGGTGGGAAAGGGTGCTTCATCACCCCTTCATTTTCTTCCTCACGCCGTCCAGCATCCCTTGTTCAACTTGTTAAACCATGTTATATTCAGCGTAGAAAGGTTTTGAAGTGAGATCGGTATTACTGCATACAACAGGCAAGTCATCGATCTTAATCTGACATCAGACACGAATCAGAAAACATAAACAGAAGCCTGTTAGAATAACGAAAGAATAGGAAACTGAAAATATAGCTGGGAAAGTCTATTGTAAACGCAGACTATGTACACTGAAACAGAAAGAGCTTTCAACAAACGCCGAATATGAGGATAAAGTGGACTTAAAACATACAATGAACCTCCATCTCAGAACTGAAAATCTGCGTTTTACACGTAGGTAATATATCAATTAGTTATGATTGTTGACTACAAAAGTTAAGTGTAAGGCTCAGTCTGTAAAATACTATATATGTAATGTAAATATATGAAACACTATTCTGAAACATATAATGCCTAAAATTATTTTCTAAAAAATATGTTTGGATGCCGCAGGAGCGACTATCACTGTGAAATGCTGTGTGATTTGTTGTTCACGCAAAACGTTATTGTGCACCATTGAAATTACTTGCTCATACTGTAGTAATGATATGCCAGTGATATGCTATGCTGCGTCAGTCTGGGCGCATCTCACAGCGCAAAAACAAATGAGAGATAGTCTCAGATCTGTACAACGGAATGTCCTGTTAAGGATCCTCGGAGCGTTTAGTACAACATCCAAGACTTTGATAATAGCTGTTGTTGAAGTTCGACAAAGTGCCGCTTGTTACTGGTGGAAAAAGGGACTAAAAGAAGGAAGACCAGATACTTGCAACTCCTGTTCCTTTGGAAGGCTTAAGGTCTAAGGACTTATATTACTCAATAAATTTACTAGATAATATCATATATTCCAAGTTAGTATTTTATTATATTTTTCATTATAAATTTCCGTAAGATTTTCAAGCTGAAAATCAGCACCAACCAAATCCTTAACATATACAAGTCTATTTAGAAATTTTGGAAACACTGGTCAAACATATATATGATTTTGTTTGTTATATTTTATATTCATATTCTGTATATACTTTTCTTTTATTATATTTATTCCTCAAGTACAAGAATCTTAGAAAACACAAACATATATACACACACCTTGGTTTTATTAATAGGCACCAAGGTCAGAAACTTCTCTATACAAGTACTAGAATCCTCTTCCATATTCCAATCCTAAACGGAACACTTCCGCTCTTGTAACAGCTATGATAAGCAATCTACGCAAAAGTATACCAAGAGAGAGGGTTGCGTAGTGTGAGTGGCGAGAGGAGGCTGGAGGACCTCGTCCCTCAGTGTCCCGATCTATTATTAATGAGTTGGATTAAGTCTTACAGAGGAACTGCACGGGCTCGGGCCAGGTCCTCGGGCATAGGCCCGGCCCGGCCCGCGGGCCGGACTCGGGCCATAAATAACCAGAACTTCTCGGGCTCGGGTCGGGCCCGGGCCTCGTGGCTATTTTGTTAGCGAATATTGTCATCGAAAAATAATTTTTAATTATTGAAATTATGGTTTACTTCGAGAATGAGAATACATTTTTTTATAACAGCTAGTTAACGAAGTACAACAGTGACCATTTTTTTTTTTCAAATGCTGAATTGGAAAGTAATTTTAATTATGTTTTCGGGCTCGGGCCGGGCTCATGTTTACTTATTATCGGACTCGTGTCGGGTTCGGGTTTCTTTTCCTCGGGCCGGGCCGGACTCGGGCCTTACAATTTAGGCCCGTGCAGACCTCTAGAACTGTGCCAGTGTCTCCGGTTGAAACAAATGAAAACGTTATTTGTCTTGCATTTTGCCAAACAACTGTTCTCTCCAAGGATTTTCAAATGTTCATGTGTTGCTCAGTTGACCTCCTCTTTTTCATTCAGGGTCTTGTGCGAGTCGTATGTCGGAAATAGGAAAAATTATGATGGGTAAAAAATAATGAATTTGATAATCTATATTCATCACCAGATGTTATTAGAATTATTAAATAAAGACGGTTTCGGTGGGCAGGTCATGAAGCACGAATGGGAGAAGAAAGAAAACTTACAGAATCCTGGTTGGGAAACCTAATTTTAGGACGAAGATGGAATGGCGATAAATAAGATGCTTACAAGGAAACTGGTAACAATGGAGAAACCTGAATTAATCTTACCCATTGTAGGAAGAGATAAAAAGTTTAGGTTGCTGTGACAATAAACTTTCCACTTTAGAGTTTAAGTTCGACTTTGTGTTTTAAGTCCACTCTATGCACAGTATGGCTAGTCGGGACTGGGCCTACAGTTTACACTGTGATCCGAACCATTATGTGCCTCAATCAGGTTCGAACCCGGGATCCCTCGATTACAAGGGGACGCTCGCACTTTCCGCTTTAGGAATGCCAGAGAGTTAGTTAATATTTTCTAATTACTTTCACTTTCAAAACTTAAAGTTCAACAAATCTCGACTTCTGTGGAATAAAAGTCAGTGATATTTGTGTCAAGAAGTGTAACTCATTTAGACGCACACGAGAGAGCGTAGAAATACGTCTAAAGTGCAAGCACCTAGCATGGGGTACATTCAAGAGGATTGCCATGTCAGTTTGTATCACAAAATGGTCGACAAATTAAGTTTCACTCGGGGCTGTCGGCATGCGCGCCGACTACGTGGGTGCTCCGGGGCTCGAGCACCCACATAAATAATCTTGTGGGTGCGCCGCACCCACAAGATTTTTAGTTTGATAAAAACAAAATAAAATAAATATTTCTCACTTGTCATTATCAAAAAATAATAAGCAATTAAAACATTGAGATGGAAGTTAATATTTCTAACCTCTAAAACATAAATGTTTCAAATGTGCAAAGGCAACAGACAAAATTTTCTTTTAAATAATTGATGTGGCTGTGGATTCGCTAAATCGTAGATTTCAAACAAAGGTTTTGGAACTTATTTCACAACTTGAAGCTTTTGCTATAGGTCAAATTGGTGCTGATTGAATTCTGCAGTTCTATGGGACAGACTTTGATAAAGACAAGCTAACATTGCACAGGGACATGTTTCTAGATGTGTGCAGAACGAAGAAAGAAAAAGTGGCCAACTTGTCAGAAATTACAAATATTGTAAGTAGAGAAAACAGTGGCTCCATGCGTGAAATGCTCACAGAATTTGTGAAGTTTGTACGGGTGATTTTAACTATACCTGTTACTTATTTTACCTCTGAGCGGTCATTTTCAGAACTTAGACGATTGAAAACGTTTTTGCGGTCAACAATGACCCAAAAAAGATTGAATGGTTTGGAAATTTTGCATGTTCATAAAGAAATGACTAAAAATATTGACATTACCAAAATTGCAAATAAATTCATAAGTGGAAATGACGTAAGAAGGAATGTGTTTTACATTGAAAGTCAACATGTCATGATTATTATTATTATTATTTGGTACATAAAGTTAGTCATTTTGTAGTTTCTGTTCACAACAAAATCCTTGCATAGTTCTTTCTGCAATACAATTAAAATTATTTGCATTTATGAAGATTTTTTCATTTTAATTTGTATGAATGTGGCATTTTCTTTTAGTAACGTGTTGATAATATCATTGCCTCTTGCAATCATTGTGCATGTAAGTTGTTTAAAGAATACAATACTTAATAATTACAGATCTAACCGCCATTGATATGCGTGCACCCACAGAAATTTTGGAAAGTCGGCGCCCTTGGCTGTCGGACCCCTCGTTACCTATCAACGTCTAAGATAAGGGATTCGTTTTTGGAAGTAGCCGGTTGTAATTCACGCGTTAAGCTTAACGCCCACTGAGACGTTGTTAAACGCGACAACAGAACGCAACAGACGCGTTTCCGGCGTCTCAGTGGGCGATAACCTTTAAGATAACATGCAGACTTCTGGCATGGAAATTCCGTGTGTTTCCCTGTAGTGGAAGCAGACAACAGAAGTTCTGTTGCTTTCTGTTGCCGCGTCTCAGTGGGTGTTTAACTTAAAGTTTCCATCGTCACTTGAGACAAATGCTGCGGAAATATTGCATTTATTCTTATTTGTTTACCACATTTTCCGTCACTCTCTTACTTTGTCGCCACGGTTAACCATCTAGTACAAATTGTCAATTTAAGTTGAATGAATGGAGCAAAGAAGAAGCTAGGAAACTGCTACATGCGAAACTTGTTTGAATTGTGTTACATCTTAATTTAGCATCGACATTCAATTATTCCCAGAGTTGTTTAATGTAAAATTGTAGTTGAGACATCTTGGAAATAGGGTCTGTAAGTTGGGTATGTTATGAATCCTCATGATAATATTTAATTCGGCTTTACCCATGGCTCAGTGGTAGGGTTGTTCCCTTGTAATCAAGAAGTCCCTGGTTCGATACCCGGTGGAGACATTCAGATCATAGTTATAAACTGTAGGTTTAATCCCGATTAGCCTTACTGTGCATACAACAGGTGTGTTTGTGCTTGCCATTAACTTCATTCCTACTTGATACTTCCTACCCTCACATCAGGTTAGCGTAAGGAAATCATTCCCCCTGACGTAATCAATCCCAAACACTCCTATCAAAATGAGAGCGGTTACATCATAGCTGGCACGTAAGCAGTTTACACGTTTCCCTGCACCACCCACGCGACCCTAAATCTGTTGACCTTGAGTTTATTTGTCGACATCAAGTGACACAGCAACGAAAGATTTAGCGCGAACGCAGCTCACGTGTCGCCACTTTCATTCCGATGCAGTGGCGCGACCACAGGGCGTGGGGGGAGGGGCAGGGGAGGCATTGCCCCCCCAACCTTGGACGGAAATGAGTTCTTGGGGGGACAGGGGGGGAAAACATTGACGGCTATGTGAACCTGCAATTACCGCCCACAACTTGAAATTTTATGCAAATAAAAATACTTTTCGCAAAACGTTCTTGATCGCTCGCTCGCATTACCTGCTTTTCTTAGTCTTCAGTACCGTAGCTAGGGGGCGGAGGGAGTCTGCCCTGGACGCCGAACGACTTGAAGGAAAATAAGTTGTAAAATTGATTGATTGGGTTGTGGTTTTACGTCCATTTTACGAACAGAAATGCTAATCGGGACTGAACCTGCAGTTTAAAGTTGGATCCGAACCACTGTGCCATGTGCCTCCAGCGGATATCGAACCCGGGACCCCCTGATCACATGGCAACGATGTTATCATTATACCATCGATGTGCAGGGGCGGCGCCAAAAATTTTCGACCGGGTGGGCAGAAGCTGTATATTCATAAATTAGGGTGGGCTGTATAAATCTAAGACCTTATATGAGTTTTTCATGCACTCATGCTCGTCCCCCCCCCCCTCCAACATATTCAGGGTGTCCTAAAACAACTTCAACAACGGTTGGATGCTGATATATATATATATATATATATATTTATATATATATATATATAAAACAAGAAACTTTTCCTCATACTCATAACCTCGAAAGTGCTTAGTTTCTGATCTATGAGCGCTGAAAATCTAACCTGTATGTACAGTCACGGACACGTCTGGATTATAACAATCCCATTAACTTTCAGTGCAATCATTACAAACCAGAAGTGTCCATGACTGTACGTATACAACCCAACTCACCAAACGATCGCTCTGACGTAACTTCCAGGGACGCGTAACAAGATTGCCACTTGAATTCAAAACAACAAACTTAGGAGTCTTATCTGGCAAAATACAAAATAATAATTAAACTTGCGATGTTGTAAGCATAGGTGCGCGGAGAATAATTTATTTGGGGGTCCCTTAAGAGAAGTTTCAGTTACCTACCTGGACATGGCTAGCCTATAGTCGTAACTTCATGTTATTTTCACAGAAACTATTAAGTATACATGAAATTTTAACAATATAGAATGAGCATTTGTTATCACATTAGCACAGGTTTTACTATCACCGTGTCGATATTTTAAGTAATGAAAGTAAACAATTGAAAATGATAAATACAAGGCTATATCTCTACTGGTACTATCAGCTGAATCACTCTCACGAAGTACATCTGTAGGTTCAGTTTTACCATGTTTTCTAATGCACATTAGCCTACTTCATAAAATATATTGCTGTACCTGGTCACTCGATAGTTAATGTCATGTGTTACATATCATTTTAAACCGTAGCATTCAGATGTAAGCAAAAATCTGAAAATTGATACACTTGTCATTGAATGAGAAGTGAGAGAGCATTCATGAAAGTATTTGAACATGAAAGTTTGATTGGAAATATTATAAGGTTGCATTAACAGACAAGTCGGTCCTCGGGAAAATAATATTTACGGTCCGATATGTGAAGGGGCTCTGCGATTTATCAAGACAATAATAATTTATTTACTACGTGATTACTGTCTACTATAGTAAAGGAATATCACATTGTTTTGTGGAGAGGGAGAGACTCAGAGAGAGAGAGAGAGAGAGAGAGAGCTGGTCATCTCAAATGAAACGAAATTCCTTATTTTTTACCACTGATATTATTTTCATTATTTTAATGATAGTTCAACATATTTTCTTTATTTTTTAGAAGACGTTTGGGGTAGCCAGGTACCTTTGGCACCTCCGTGTGCACACCTGCCTGTAAGAAGTATCTATAGCATTTACAAACCGGCCAAGATATAGAATTACCAACAGATACGGACTGAAATTCAAGACGCTTCATTCTAAAATGTCCCCATCGTGATTCGAGTGTCGTGCAGTACCAATAATCGTGAATCGCGAGATACACTTACGACATGTTGATGAAATCGACGAACTGAGAAATGCAAACATAGTGTGTTCGCCACCTTGTTTTGTTTCACACGCAGACTGCAAACCCCTTACTAAAAATAATGAATGGTAAAATCTCTTGCAATGAAATGAAAAATATCGTTTAAACATTAATTAATTCGCAGATTAAAACTAATACATAATAACTGAAATCAATCCGATCTGTATAAGGGTGTCACTACTTGACGTGTGCTTTCCGAGCGCCCAATACAGCTCAGCGTTTGACATAAGTATGAATAATGTCTTATTAGCAAAATTTAAAAAAAGCAAGAACCCGGGTATAAATCAAATTATTAGTTCATTCTGCATAATATTTACCTAAGCTAAAGAAGGACATTTTGGCAAAATATCACCGAAATGTAATAAATAAATAAATAAATAAATAAATAAATAAAATTGTATGTATTGCGTTATGAAGCACAAAGTTCTAAAATTGTGTCCCTATTCTGTGTTAGTTAACCACAAGAAAAATCACATGATTACGTAACTGATAGGGAAAATGTATCTGTAAGAAGATTTTTTGCCTCCCTGATGGCATAGTGGTAAAGTCGTCGCCTTGTGATCAAGCGGTCTCGGGTTCAATAACCGGTGGAGGCAGATAGTGATTCGGACCCCACTTATACTGTAGGTCCAGTCCCGATTAGCCTATCTGTGCATAAAGTGGACTTACAACAACAACTCATTTAAGAAGATTCCTAATACAATAGCTAACTCATCAAGTCATTACTAATTCTGCAGCTATTTTTCAAACCTACGGAGCTGTTTTATCAAAATCTATTTTTGTGATTGCTTCTTATTAGTAGAATGAATATAAAATTATTATATCTATTTTGGATATGATATCGAAATTAGAAATTACAGGTATATAAAATCGTGATGATGAAAGGGACGTATCAAATTACCTCTGTCTTAGTATTTCAATATAGACCTAACTAAACAACTTTGTGTGTTGCAGGAGGAAGCAATGCGAAGAAGAGGTTTTTATTTGTTTAACAGATCACCTTAATCATACCCAGGCCGGAAGCCCGGAGTTGACAACATCAAGCAACTCCACTCCACCCCTTCTACACTCAGTTTCAGTTACAACTTTTTGGCCAAGTTATGGCAGACAGTTAATTATATTTCTATATTTTTGCCACATTTCAAGAATCTATTTCTTTTCATTATGTGGCACATTTTCAAAGCAATTTGATGCATCATCCCTGTGAAAGTCAGAAGCTGCAGCCCTCAGGCCCATAATCTTGTTCTAATCTTGATCATATTCTGCACAATTTTGCTCCTCTCATAAAGCCTCCTAAGCCTACTGGCTGCTTAAGCATACAAGTGGGCATTAGATCACATTTTTTGTTTCAAAAGATTTGGAAATTCCTTTCGCTTTCCAATGATAAAATTAAGGAAGTTGAAAGAAAAGCTTAAATTAATCCCATTCAACTTATTATTTACTCTGACTTTTGTAAACCTATTCACGAAATCAGTGTTTCGGCAAAGCTTTTTATTGAATGATAATATGTGAACTTGTCTGTAATATAGATAATATTCACAAGTAAAATATACATGAAGTGAACACCATAATAAACTTATTTATTAGACCTTTCGCATTCTCCCAAGAGTATATATTTATTGAATTTGATTGGGTTGGCACAGCAATTTTTGGGTAGGCAATTGTCCATCCGTGCCCACCCCTGTCGCCGTCCCTGTTGGGGAGGCACAATAGTTGTAAGAGAGAGAGAATGCATTGGCGTCTCGTGAAATTGTTTGAGCCCTATTAAACCAATATTGATTTCAGCCTGCAAAAAAATTGAATTCAATAATTTTCTTGTTTGCTTTGCTCGCAATATATCATTGTTCTCTGTAATGCATTGTAAATTACCAGACAGAGAAATAAGACTTGTCTTAATTGATTTTGTTTTAAATGCACGAACAATTGTTTCGAGGAAAGGGAGCGAGTAGAGTAGCCAGGCCGGTTGACCAACCGAAAATGGCGCTCGGTGGCGCTCGCAGTGTTGCTAACTCCTCACTTGAAAAAATCACCAAGGTTTTTGTTTTTGGGTCTAACCTAACCTCAAACAAGGAGCTGGCAACACTGCTTGAGGCTTTTCTCGCAGTGTGGCCAACTCACCCCAAGAATATTTCACCATGTGATATTTTACAAGCGAAGCTAACCTACGAATGGGAGTTGGCAACACTGATTAGTGGAGGTGCACGGGTTCTGCAACATCAATTGGCGATCAGTGTTGCCAACTCACCTCAAGAATATTTCACCATGTGATATTTTACAGGCGAAGCTAACCTACGAATGGGAGTTGGCAATACTGATTAGTGTAATCAGCTCAGTTGAGCGCCATCAATTGGCGATCAGTATTGCCAACTCACCCCAAGAATATTTCACCATGTGATATTTTACAAGCAAAAATAACCTACGAATGGGAATTGGCAACACTGACTAGTGGAAGTGCACGGGTTGAGTGCCATCAATTGCGGTTCAGTGTTGCCAACTCACCCCAAGAATATTTCACCACATGTTATTTTACAGGCGAAGCTAACCTACAAATGGGAATTGGCAACACTGACTAGTGGAGGTGCACGGGTTAAGTGCCATCAATTGATGTTGTCAGTGTTGCCAACTCACCTCAAGAATATTTCACCATGTGATATTTTACAGGCGAAGCTAACCTACAAATAGAAGTTGACAACACTGGTAACATCAATTGCGATTCAATGTTGCCAACTCACCTGAAGAATATTTCACCATGTGATATTTTACAGGCGAAGCTAACCTACAAATAGAAGTTGGCAACACTGACTAATAGAAGTGGCCAGGGTTGCGTCCGAATCAACAGCAGATGTCACCTAGAGCGCTGTTCCATCTGGGACTCAGCCAATCTCTGTTGTCCGAATTTGCGGTAGACGTGGAGTCGGAGGGAGGCGCGACAGATGCACGCTTGAACTCGCTGTGACGCTGCGCTTGGCAGCCATATTCTAACTTTTACTTTGTACAGACAACATTTACTGATTAGAGGATGTAAAACTCAGTTATATTTTAATATTTTTTCGATAATACTGAATGCAGAAAACGTAAATGATGAAATAGCGTGTTATATTTTTAATGTGAGTAGTTAGGTGGAAATTATTGTCATGTTTGTTTGCGCCCCAGAGCGCGGTGGGTGAAGTTCGGGCTGACACCTGGCGGGAAAAGTGACAGCCGTACTACAAGGGGACATGCAGATTCGGACGACTTGGACGCGACTTCGAGTGCACGCGAGAGCAACGGGGGAGAACGGGATGGAGCGCTTGCCAATCCGGACACGGCTTTTGTAAACCTCTCTCGGAAACGATGTGCCACACACGCGCGCGCGCGCCTATCGGTAGATTATGTTTCGCGTATTTATTCGTTGCGCTGACACAGCGTGATGAGTAAATAATGCATTTTCTCACATTCTTGAAGTACGAATGCACTTTATCGTAATCTTCCAAGTCCCGGGGACACTAATGTTTGTATATCGTGACTTTTGTAAACCTCTCTCGGGAACGATGTGCCACACACACACACGTGCACGCGCTGGCGCCTCTTATTATTTCTGTATTATGGCGCAAACACATCTAGAAAAACTACAATTTTGCTCCCTCTCCTCTCTGCGTGTGCTATCAACAATACGTAGGCCTTGGGACGACGAAAGTTACACAACGGTGAGCCTCGTCAGTACACCTACCCCCAACATCTGGAGCATGCAAGTACATAAATAGCGGGTCGCTTGGGTGTATACAATTTGTTTTGTTTATATTTTGTTTCAGAGCAAGCGAGATAACCGGAGCATGCAGGCACACAACAGCGAGCTGGGATGGAAGATCGTCAGCATATCCGGAGCGTGCAGGTACATAATAGCGAGCTGCTTGGGCGTTAGCGTGGCTTCGCCGGATGCAATACACACGATGCTTAGGTTACAACAGGTTGTTAACATTAGCTTTGGGGAAGAATATTCTAGAGAAGATTGTCTCAGAACATTTTCATAGTTTCACGCCTCTACTAGAATAGTCGAAAAATATACTAATGGGCAATAAAATCTGAAGAAAATTCGTGTCTAGCAAAAATAAGCTAAATAGAATTACATATGCATACAATATTTATTGTGTTTTTTCTATCTACAATCATATTTTTCTTATATATTTTTTTAATTTTTTTTTATAGAGTTGATTAAAGCATATATTTGAGGAAGGCAACACCACCCATATATAAATAAACATACCCCGAAAAAATGCGCTCCATGAAAAGTTGCCCTGTGTGCGAAAAAACTATATCAAGCGAACATTTAGCAAGACATTGTCGCACCTGCGTGCCAGGCAAGCATTTGGCTGCCACCGAACTGTGTTCCGGATGTAATAAACATATTACAATTGCGTATGCCAAAAAGCATAAGCTTACTTGCCTAAGCAAAAATACATCTGGGGCCCAGCCTTCGACCTCCACCAAGAGGAAGGCGGAAGCAGCCTCCATCAATGCACCACTCGCCAAACGCGTCAAGCCTGCGATAAAAGCAGACCAGTCTGCTTTCCAGCGTTCGTTAGAGGACTTTCCTTTTATTTCGGAGGGCTCATGCGACGTGCGTAGCTTTTTAGAGAACGTGCAAGCGCAAATTATTTCCGTCCTCGGCGATGCGCTTGCAACACACTCCACTAAATTCTACGCATCGCTACGTTGTCGGTACAAGAAGCCGTCTGATGAAATTTACAGCTTCTGCCACAACACCAAGGCGAAGACGTTGCATCTGGCGGATGTCGACAACCTCGAGGATATTTACAACAAGTTTGTCGAGGAGCTGGTGGCAAAGCAGGAGGAACATCAAGCCAAGGGCTCGGGGGGTTTGCTGTGTGGCGAGCCTCACGAACTGCGCGTCAAACTTTGCAAGTTTGTACCTCTCTCCGCCTCCAGCTACGTCCGCTTACCAGAAGCGATTGAGGATAAAAAGGCCGTCCTGAACATTCAAAACAGTGACGCCAAGTGCTTTCTCTGGTCGGTGCTTGCAGCATTACACCCTGTCGACCGGAAAAAACAACCACACCGAGTTAACCACTACCTACCCTACGAGCCAGAGCTGGAAGATGCGATGGTTGGGATCGACTACCCGGTGGCGCTTTCGAATATTCGTAAGTTCGAGGCCCGTACACACAACCCTCGGTTGGCCATCAACGTTTATGGCCTCACCGACGAAAATGTGGTGTACCCTATCCGGGTGAGCGATGTAGACGATGATGGTGTGCTGGAAATTCATCTTCTGCTCATCAAGGATGAAACTCGCCATCACTACACCCTTATTCGCTCGCTTTCTCGGCTTGTTTCGAGCCAAACAAGCAAACACGAACACCACAAAGAAGTTTGTCGCAGGTGTTTGTCAATGTTCGACGGACAAGATCAATGCAGTTACCAACATGTTCGAGGTCCCAACATCGCTGCCGAGAAGCTCGCTAACCACAAGCTCTACTGCAATGCCAACGAACCGGGGCTGGCAGACTTGCCCGAACCTGGCACCGTGGAGCGTTTCCACATGCACGGTGCCATGGTGGAGCACCCCGCTATCATCATCGCAGATTTCGAGGCCTTCCTCAAACCCCTGTCCACTTGCGATCCCGATCCTGAAGTTTCTTCCACCACTCCTTACCAACTCCACAAGGCATCCAGTTTCGCATACGTTGTGGTGCGACGAGATCAACACATCGCCCCCGAGCCCTACGTGTATCGCGGTCCCGACGCAGCCAAACACTTCCTCGAGAGGATGGTTGACGAGGCCATCGAGATAGGGAAGGTACTGTTGACCCCCAAGCCTATGCTCCGACTGTCCCCCGACGATCAACGTAGACATGACGAGGCCATCACTTGCCCTGTCTGCGTCGAGGAGTATACTGCCAACAACCGTAAAGTCCATCACCACGATCACTTTAACGGTAGGTATGTTGGTCCTTGGTGCAACAGATGTAACGTTAACGCCTGGGACCCGCGTTTCATCCCTGTGTTTTTTCACAACGGCTCGGGGTACGACTTTCACCACCTGATCAAGCATCTTGGGTACGACAATGCAAGAATCAATGTCCTGGCACAAAACGAGGAGCGTTATATTAGCGTCAGCAAATGGGTGCCGATCCCCAACTCAAAAAGCAGGAGCATCGAGCTTCGCTTCCTCGACTCCCTGAGGTTCCTCCCGGCCAGCCTCGATGCTCTTGCAGGGAAGCTGAGCAACGAGCAAATGCTTATTACCTCTGCGAATTTTCCAAACTTGGACGCCGGTCTCTTCAGGCGTAAGGGGGTCTACCCCTACGAATACGTCACAGGCCGTACCAAGTTTGCGGAGACGTCGCTACCTCCCCAGGCGAAGTTCTACAGTCAGCTACGAGGCTCGAACATCACCGACGAAGAATATCATCACGCCCAGTCCATGTGGCGCGAGCTAGGTTGTCGAACTCTCGGAGACTACCACGACGCCTACCTCAGACTTGATGTGACGCTCCTCGCCGACGTGTTCCAGACGTTCCGGGCGACTGCAATGAACATCTACCACCTGGATCCTGCCTACTTCTATAGTCTCCCCGGACTGGCGTGGTCAGCCATGTTTCTGGTGACGAAAATCAAGCTGGAGCTTCTTTCGGACGTGGACATGATGCTGTTTGTGGAACGCGCCGTGCGGGGAGGAATGGTCCAGGTGTCGCAACGGCACGCATGCGCCAACAACCATCACATGGCTACTGGCTACGACTCCACCCAACCGTCGAGCTACATCATGCACACGGACGTGAATAACTTGTACGGGCACTCCATGATGCAGCCACTCCCCTTTAGAGGGTTCGAGTGGGCTGACCCCTCCAACTTCGACGTTGAAGGTTTCGACGATTCGGAACATGGGTTCTTCGCCGAGGTGGACCTTGAGTTCTCCGAGAAGCTGCAGGATTTGTTCTGCGATCTCCCCCCTGCACCCGAGTTCAAGTGTCCACCCGATTCCAACCAGACGAAGCTCGTCATGGATTTCGAACCCAAGAAGAATTACGTTCTTCACTACCAGAATCTCCGGTGGTTGATGCAGCGAGGGGTCGCGGTCCACGCAGTTCACCACATCCTCAAGTTCGAGCATTCTCCATGGTTGCGTCCATATATTGAAGTCAACACTGAATACCGCACCGCAGCCACGTCCGAGCTTGATAGGGATTTCTTCAAGCTCATGAATAATGCGGTGTTTGGCAAGACCATGGAGAATGTACGGAATCGCGTGGACATAAAATTGGTGACGAGGAAAGAGCGATGTCGTCAGCTTGTCGCGAGTCCATTGTTCAAGTCTCGAACAATCTATAACGAGCAGCTGGCTCTGATTCACATGAGGCAAGGTGTGGTGAAACTCACCAAGCCCATCTACATTGGAGCCACAGTTCTGGATCTGAGCAAGCTCCACATGTTCGAGACATACTACGACATATTACGTCCACACTACGGCCACAACATCTCGCTTCTCTACACGGACACGGACAGCTTGGTGTACCACGTTCGCACAGCCGACGCATACGGGGATATAGCCACAGTTCCATCTTTGGTTAACCTCTTTGACACGTCAGGCTATCCCCAGCCAAACCGATACAAAATCCAGACTCGCAACAAGAAGGTGCCCGGCAAACTCAAAGACGAGAAGGACGGAGACGTGATTCTCGAGTTTGCAGGTCTTCGCGCCAAGGCCTATACCATCAAAGCCGAGGGCAGCGTTACCAAGAAGGCCAAGGGTGTTGGCAGACAGGTGGTTCGGGAGCATCTCACATTCGAGGACTTCGTGGATTGCCTCAAGACCAGGTCGTCTGTTCTAAGAGCTGAACAGCGCATCCAGAGCGTCGACCATGTGTTGACCACCAACAAAGTGAGGAAGATTGCCCTGGATCCCAACGATGACAAGAGGTGTGTTCTCCAATGTGGAATCCACACACTGCCGTGGGGGCACTATCGCTTAGCAGAAAGCAAAACCTGCAACATATGCCCATCTTCAACAGAAGATTCATAAAACAAAACAAAAAAAAAACAAAAAAAATTATTTTGTTAGTTATTACAAAAAAAAAACACTGACTGTTATTACAAAAAAAAACTTTGACCGTATTTTAAATAACCAGCATAATATGAATCTTTTTGGTTTCCGAAAACAAACCAACATGGAGACTGTACATCGCGCGACGACAGATCATGAATTTCTACCTTCCATGTTAACTAAACTCAACGGTCTACTGATTGTTCACCTTAACAGCATTTGGACGAAATTGGATGACGATGTAGGCAAGATGTTTTACGTCTTCAACAACAATTTACATTTTTACAAAATTCCGATCGATGGAAAACTTCAAATCACCGTGAATCCGGAAAACGTAGGCGAAATCAAAATATCTACCGGCAAGAACATTTTTCGAATCAAGCACGACAAGATGCTTTCTAACATTACGTACGATGTTTCTGCAGGAGATTGTTTATACGTTGAACTCCTAGGAGATTACGACAAACTTATTCCTCTCTTCGTAGAATTACGAATCGTCTATCCTATTATAAATAACCGTTAACCAAAATGCCTAACGACATTTTCGGCAACACTAAGCGTGTAGACCACGCAGAAGAGATTCTCATGTTGGACGTCAGAATTAAAAAGTTGAGAAGCGATTTGATCGCTTTGCAGGAGACCTTAAACAAAAGTTTAGAGTCGGAGATTGCTACGCTCCAAACGCAATGTCTGGACCCCATTCTGAAAATCGATTCCGAACTGAAAACGCTCATAAAAAATTATGTCGACGTACCTTCTTACGACAATGTTCAAAATATACAGTTGAGCGTGGATAAGCTTCAAAATGATTTGGCCAAATTACAACAATTTCAATCGAAAAATGAAGATTTGGAAAAATTGAAACTCGAAATCGAAGAACGAACTTCGGCAATCGAAAAGAATTTCTCTGAACTTCAAACCGTCGTGAAGGATATTGATGTAGAACGCTTGCATGTTGTTGTTTCCAAATTACAAGAAGAATTTGCCAGCACGTTGGAAGAAATTAAATCCAAGTTACAGACTTTGGAAGATACCATGACGAACCTACCATCGTCAGACGAACTGCAGGTCATCGGCAAAAGCGTCGCGAACATAAAAATTCAATTGGAGGCTTATCAAGATTTCGAACACATTCAAACCACCATCGCTACGCTTCAGGCGTCTCTGGAGTTGATCAACGAAGAAATTAAAAATATTCACGCTGAAGCAAGTGCGTTGACGAGCATACAAGACACGTTGAGCACGGTTCAGCAGAAGATCGAATATTTAGAAAATTTGAACGTCGAATCGAACCTTGCTCATTTTCATCACGTACTGGACAACATACAGGGTGACTTGGAATCGTTACGGACGAGCGTACCTTCGAGCGAAGATTTGGAAAAATTGAAAACGGCGGTGACGGCACTATCCGAATCGAGCGACATCAAAAGTTCGTTGAGCGATCTCGAGAGTAGGGTTGCCAATCTCCCCACCTCCAAAGAATTGCACGCTTTGAAAAGAAGCATATCACGTATGCTGAAACGACTGGAAACGGAAACGGCGAACGTGGAACAGATTCGAGACGAACTTGCTTCGCTGGTGTCGACGCTGCCCACTTCGCAGAGCGTCGTCGACCTTCACACGCAGTTTACCGAGATGCGAAGCATCGTGAACGATCTTACCGAGAAAAGTTCGAAATTGAATCAAGTCGAGAACCTTCAGAGTATCGTCGTCAACATCAGAGATCAAGTTGGAGTGTTGGAATCCACGCAGGAATCAACGCTGGCCTCTCTCGGTGCCAAGTTACAAGAACTCAACGAAAACTACAAGCAGTTGAACGTGGAAGTGAAAATCAAACCGTCATTTTCTACAGTAACGGATACCATCGTCGAACATTTGTTGCCCGTACAAAATACACTGGGACAGCTTCACAGCAACCTCGTTAGCGTCGATACTAAATTCGCTAAACTGCATTCTCTGCAAGCCATCGAAATCAACAGCGTACCCAATCAACAGAGAATCTCCACGTTCGTCGAAGGTAACAAACTGTACATGTTACATCCTTATCATCCGTACTACAAGTTTCTCCTCGATGGCACGATTCAGATAAACGAATTTTCGTACTGGTCTCACGGTAGAAAAGCTAGCGTTCCCACCATGACCTTGATATCGAATCGTGGTGTTCAGAAAGCAGGAAACATTCCTCTGGCACGTTGGAACGAAACGCGCAACATATATGAAATACACGAAGACGAAGATCTCACCGTTTTCGACGTGAGTGCCGGCGATAAGCTGATCATTCAAAACACTGGTGAGGTGCCACCCTCTTTGAATCCCATCACGCTCGTGCTTCTCTTCAAACGTAATCTCTAAAAATGTCTAGGCAAGCTATCGTCGAAGAATTGCATAAACCTGCACGCCGCAACTACCAACGTTTGGCAGTGGTAACCAAGAGCATCGATGACCTCTGGCAAAGTGACCTCGTGGAGATGAGTAGCGGCAATCTAAAAAATGTGCATAAATTGAACAAGGGTAACAAGTACCTCCTCACCGTCATAGACACGTTTTCGAAATTCGCATGGGCTCTACCTTTGAAAGCCAAAACGGGAACGTGCGTCACGGAAGCATTCAAGACAATTTTTCGCGAAAGCGGCAGACGACCTCGGTTTTTGCAAACGGACAAGGGGATGGAATTTTACAATGCTGTATTCCAAAAGTTTATTCAAAAACATGACATTCGGCATTATTCAACCTTCAGTCACATCAAAGCCAGCATCGTGGAAAGATTTAATCGAACCTTGAAAACACACATGTGGAAACAATTCACGCTTCGAGGAAATTACAAATGGGTCGACATACTGCCGGAACTCGTCGACACCTATAATGATACGGTACACAGAACGATAGGCATGAAGCCAGCTGATGTTACAAAATCTGACGAGCAGCGTTTAATTTCTACAGTTTACTGTCCAAAGTACACTCCCACGACTACCAAGAAATCAAAATTCAAAATTGGAGACCAGGTGAGGATCAGCAAATTCAAACGCACCTTCGAGAAGGGATTCACAAAAAATTGGAGTACAGAACTTTTTACGGTGGTTCGAGTTTTACCCGGAAACCGGCACACGTATATAATAAAAGATAGTAGCAACGAGATTTTGAAAGGAAGATTTTACGAAGAGGAACTTTCTAAAACAAAACATCCTAACACGTACCTTATCGAGAAAGTATTGCGTAGAAAAGGTGACAAACTATTGGTGAAATGGCTGGGGCTTCCGGAAAAGAGTTGGATCGACGCGAACGAAGTGATTCTATGAGTGCATGGAATGTCGTGAAACGTCTACCTGATTCGGAAAGTCAAACGAAAAAAAAGAACGGCGAGTTGCTTCCCGACAGCATCCGTTGTCTAATCGTAGGCCCTTCAGGGTGTGGGAAAACAACACTGCTCGTGGACAATTTTCTCCTTGCACCGAATTGGTTAGATTGGAAGAACAGGCACCTCTACGTATTTTCGAAAAGTCTCGAACAAGCGAAATACCAGCAACTGATAAAACTGTACGATGGTCTGGATATTGCAATGTTCGCTTCGGAAATAAAACCACTCGACGATTGTCGTGAAAATTCAGTCGTTGTGTTCGACGATGTCATCCTGGAAAATCAAAATGAAATTCGCAACTTTTTCACGCAAGGTCGTCACAAAGGAATAGATTGCTTCTTCCTAGCTCAAACGTTTTCCAAAATTCCAAAACAGTTAGTACGCGACAACGCTAATTTCATATGTTTGTTTCGTCAAGATCATACCAACCTCAAGCACGCGTACGATGACTACGTAGGCGGAGACATGAACTACAATCAATTTTCGGAACGCTGCTGCTCCCACTGTTGGAACAGTGACGATTTCGGATTCGCGACGATCGACATGACGAGAAAACCCAACGACGGAAAATATAGAAACAAAATCAACGACTTTCTAAACGTTGCAACGTTGTGAGAAACGACGTGTATAAATAACGTTATGGCGAAACGAAAAATCGAAGACGAAAATCTCAAGTTGCGAAACTACCTCGCGAAACGCTTCAAAGGTTGGAAATCCGAGAATCGCGGATTCTACGAAGAGAAGAAACGTCAAGATCAACCTGTGATCGATGCCATCAGCGATCTAGGTAAAGAAATTAAAGGCGTCACAGAACAAAATAAAAATTTGATCAACGAACTCGTACCACTTGCAGCTAAAAGTTACACCGTACCCACGCCTATTTCGAGCATTCCTTCAACGCCGTTTGAACTGAAGGACGTACCGCCAGGACGTCGAGCCATAAGCAGCACGTCGTCGTCTTTGGATAAGATCGAGTTGGGACCTTTGGCACGAGACTACCTGAGTACGGGTAAGTTCGACAAGGATGAAGTGTTCGGATTGTATCCCACCATGGAAACCAATGAAGGCGGCGGTGTGGTATGGAAGATTGGGAAATCGAAGGTGACTTTTGAAGGCAACGACATTAAAGTCAATTTAGGCGATAAGAATAGCTGGAACAGGTATCCGGGTACGGTGGGACTGTGGGAACTCGTTGCCAAAAAGCAGCCGAAGGATTACACCGAAGAAGATTACCAGAGTTACAAGGAAATTCTGATCATGACGGACGCCTTGTACCAGAACAACGATGCCTCGCAGAATAGGGTGAAATCCAGCAGCGGCGAAAAATACAGGAATCTCATCAAGCCGATATGGAACCAGGTGAAAACAGGCAGCGGCGTCAAACTCTACAACACCCTGCCCAAAGAGTTTGTGTGGGTGGACGACGTGCGCAAGCTCATAGACCGATTGTTGGTTATTGCAGGAGAGGAGAATGCAGGCAATCGTAATTTCTACAACGAGAAGGTTGGCATCGTGGACATGATCAGCACAAAACTTTCCAACTTCATCGTAAACGACGACAAGGGCATAGGGTACCTCATTAAAATCATCAACACGCTGCCTCCGAGATTCTGGAACGTGGCCGAAGGAAAGGGTCTCGTGAACGACATCATCAACAAGTTACCTTTCGAGATGCATTTACCTGGCTACCAGTACTGCGGACCAGGTACCAAACTCGAGAAAAGATTGGAGAGAGGAGACAAGGGTGTGAATCTGTTGGACGCCGCATGCAAAGATCACGACATCGCTTACAACACCACTCGCACCGATCTGGATGCACGTCACGAAGCAGACAGAAAGTTAGAGCACGCAGCTTTCGAAAGATTCGTTAGCAGAGACGCTTCGCTGGGAGAAAGAGTTGCAGCACTGGGCACCACCATCGCCATGAACACGAAACAAAAACTTGGATGGGGTGTGTAGAAATAAAAAAGTTTCTCAACCCGTGAAAAAAATTTCTTCGGTATATAAATAACACTACGTAAAAAAAAAAAAACTCCAATTGTGTTTGCCATTTATAAAATGAGTAAACAATCACTAGACGCCCAAGCATTAAAACAAATGCTAAATTCATCAGTCGAATATGTAAAAATTCAGGAATTAGAAGTGGACAAACCTTACACGATAACTTCCGGTTCAATTGTTTCTACCCAGTATGGCCCCAAGGCGCGTCTGTTGCTCAACGCACAATACAGTCTATTTTTACCAGATCGATACGCTGACATGTTATCCGACGAGAAGCTAGCTATTTTAATCGAGAACAAAACTCGAATCGTGTACAAGGGTACAAAAGAACTTCTTGGTAAGAAAACAAAGCACGTAATAGAATTTGTGTAACGACTCTGCGCGAAGTATATCCTTGAAAAAAATTACACGGAACAAAAAAAAAATCTCAGAACATTTATATATAAATAACATACCAAAAAAATTACACAAAAAAAATCCTAGAACATATATATAAATAACATACCGTGAAGATAACATATAGAGCATCAACATGAAGCCCAAGGGTGTTGTGTACCAGATACCATACTCCAATCTGAAAAATCTAGGTGCCCTCGATGGGTTACTCACCAAGAAACAACGCGAGAAGAAACGTTCTTGCTTGACGAAAGGACACGGAATGAAATTACTTCTCAGCACACCTCAATTGAGACGCTTGCAGCGTTCGCGGAAACAGCAAAAAATCGGAGGTTTCATATTCAGCATCCCGGCCATCCTGGCAGCATTGGGGGCCGTTGGAAGTTTGGCCGGCGGAAGCGCCGCCATCGCGAAAACCGTCATCGACTCGAAGAAGAACAAGGCAGAATTGGAAGAACAAAAACGTCATAATTTGGCTATGGAGAAGAAGGGGAAAGGTATAACCAAAAAACAAAAAAGCAACCTCGATGCTTTGAAGAAATATAAAAAAAAGAAGAAGCCCTGTCCAACTTCGATATTGAATCTCTAATCGAACCGTTGGGAATAAAAAACTTCAGGGGTGTTTTCATGTCCGATTCTCTACCCTCTGCTGTGAAGAAAAAAGAGTATGGCGTGGTCAACCTGGACAGTTACAAAAATCCTGGTACACATTGGATATGCTACCTCAAAATTAACGATAACAAAGCATTTGTTTTCGATTCGTTCGGTGGCACACCGCCTGCCAGGTTGGTGAAGTATCTCAGTGTTGCCAACCTCTACTACAATGACAAACGCATCCAGGGTTTCACCGATGTTAACTGCGGCCACCTTTGCCTTTCCGTTCTCGCATACATGTCTAAAATAAATAACCCGTCGGTGGAACATTTTCAGAAAGCATTGTGGAATCTTAAATACGATGGGCGTGTTCCATCTCACAAGCGAATCTTCGATCTTGAAACTCACGCTGCACGATGACATCGTCTATCCTAAATCCGTAGCTCTGCGTGCATTCTACAGCATGTACCTCATACCTAACGTCACGCAGCACAACAACAAAATTAGCGTCGGAAGCGAACACATCGTCGTCACGCCAGGTCAATACAATCTTTCCACTTTGCAAGCTCAGTTACCCAAAGGCACGTACCTTTCTCAAAATTCGGTCACGCACAGAGTGGAAATCCTATCCGCGACGGAGACCGTGGACCTGGGCACCATGGGAGAACTTTTAGGTTTCGAGAACGACACCAAACTCGAAGCTGGCATCAAACATACGGCAACCAACATTCCTAAATTTCTAGCCATAGAAACTCTAAACGTTCACTGCAACGTGGCGGAAGGCATGATCACGAAATCCTCGGACGGATTGTTAGGAAGTCACAAGCAGACGGGAATCATAGCCACTTTCAAACCCAGTTCCGAGTTCATGGAACCGATCATCTACACACCCTCTTCGCCGATCTATTTTCCAGTATGTCGCAACCGCATAGACGACATAGAGTTGGTGGTGACGAACGAGAAAGGAGAGGTGGTGGATTTCGCAGGTGCAACGACCACTGCCATCGTGGAGATCAACATATAATAAATAACACACATAGTGAAAATGGAACAAATCGAAAGTTACGAATTGCAATCTTTTCCTCCGAACCGTCGCACGTTCGCCAATCTCAACGAAGCAAACAGGGAGATCGAATACGACGTGGACGTAGGGGATGGGTTCGTTCATCCTCACAGAGCAGACCTCTACCTTCAATTCGACGTGGTGAAGAAAGAAAGTGGAGAAGCGTTTCCACCCAATGCAAATTTGAAACTCGTGGACAACTTCGTACCTCACCTGTTCTCGCAGGTGGAGGTGAGGAAACACAACACTGTCATCGACAGAATAGATTATCCAGGCATCACGTCGACGGCAGTGGGAACATTGAAATTATCCAAAACAGACGCAGCATACTACCAGGCGGGAGGATTCGAAGCGGGGACCAAAATATCGACTAGAAGTCACACGGTGCTTTTTCCCATGCGTCTGCTGCCGGGATTCTTCTCGGACTACAAAGAGATCATGTGGAAGGGAGGATTGCGCGTCACGTTTCGAAGAGCGGCCAACGACAACGACGCACTGATGCGATACACCAACTTGAACGCCGACGGCACGCCGATAGCCAACACATTACCCGAAGCAGCCAAGTGCGTCATCCGGAGCATGGAATTGAGAATGCCGATCGTGGAATACGAAACAAACTACGCCCTCAAGTACAAAGCAGAGATCTTGAAGAGTCCGCAGGTACCGATTCACTTTCACGGTTACCAGTGCGTGCAAAAGGTGGCGTCGGGAAGTCACATGGAATTCGACGTGACGACGCAGTTCAACAACATACAGTTCGACATGCCAGATTTCGTCGTGGTGCTCTTTCAGACCGGGCGCGATAACAACCAGGAAAAAGATTCCAGCAAGTTCGACGACTGCAAGATCAAGAATGTTTATCTGAAAAATGGACGCAACGAAGTTTTCCCGCGCGAGAATTACAACCTCGACATGACCAAAGACGATTACCTCAAACTTTACGAAGCTTACACCTCTTTCAAACGCGTGACCGAGGGAAGCATGGACATGTACTACACGCCCAGCGAATTCAAAACCCGCAGACCCATGTTCGTCATCAACACATCTAAGAGGAAGCAGGTGGTGGTCAACGATCGAACCAACATCAAGGTCGTCTGCGAGTTCCACGACGCGCTGCCCGAGGACACCGTATGCAGTGTGATCCTGGTCGCCGAGAAGTCCTTCGTCCACGACGTGAAGAACGAGAGGGTTACAGAGCAGTTTTAACAGGTTTAACATCTTTTTCTTGCACAAAATAATAAGAGGCGCCAGCGCGTGCACGTGTGTGTGTGTGGCACATCGTTCCCGAGAGAGGTTTACAAAAGTCACGATATACAAACATTAGTGTCCCCGGGACTTGGAAGATTACGATAAAGTGCATTCGTACTTCAAGAATGTGAGAAAATGCATTATTTACTCATCACGCTGTGTCAGCGCAACGAATAAATACGCGAAACATAATCTACCGATAGGCGCGCGCGCGCGTGTGTGGCACATCGTTTCCGAGAGAGGTTTACAAAAGCCGTGTCCGGATTGGCAAGCGCTCCATCCCGTTCTCCCCCGTTGCTCTCGCGTGCACTCGAAGTCGCGTCCAAGTCGTCCGAATCTGCATGTCCCCTTGTAGTACGGCTGTCACTTTTCCCGCCAGGTGTCAGCCCGAACTTCACCCACCGCGCTCTGGGGCGCAAACAAACATGACAATAATTTCCACCTAACTACTCACATTAAAAATATAACACGCTATTTCATCATTTACGTTTTCTGCATTCAGTATTATCGAAAAAATATTAAAATATAACTGAGTTTTACATCCTCTAATCAGTAAATGTTGTCTGTACAAAGTAAAAGTTAGAATATGGCTGCCAAGCGCAGCGTCACAGCGAGTTCAAGCGTGCATCTGTCGCGCCTCCCTCCGACTCCACGTCTACCGCAAATTCGGACAACAGAGATTGGCTGAGTCCCAGATGGAACAGCGCTCTAGGTGACATCTGCTGTTGATTCGGACGCAACCCTGGCCACTTCTATTAGTCAGTGTTGCCAACTTCTATTTGTAGGTTAGCTTCGCCTGTAAAATATCACATGGTGAAATATTCTTCAGGTGAGTTGGCAACATTGAATCGCAATTGATGTTACCAGTGTTGTCAACTTCTATTTGTAGGTTAGCTTCGCCTGTAAAATATCACATGGTGAAATATTCTTGAGGTGAGTTGGCAACACTGACAACATCAATTGATGGCACTTAACCCGTGCACCTCCACTAGTCAGTGTTGCCAATTCCCATTTGTAGGTTAGCTTCGCCTGTAAAATAACATGTGGTGAAATATTCTTGGGGTGAGTTGGCAACACTGAACCGCAATTGATGGCACTCAACCCGTGCACTTCCACTAGTCAGTGTTGCCAATTCCCATTCGTAGGTTATTTTTGCTTGTAAAATATCACATGGTGAAATATTCTTGGGGTGAGTTGGCAACACTGATCGCCAATTGATGGCGCTCAACTAAGCTGATTACACTAATCAGTATTGCCAACTCCCATTCGTAGGTTAGCTTCGCCTGTAAAATATCACATGGTAAAATATTCTTGAGGTGAGTTGGCAACACTGATCGCCAATTAATGTTGCAGAACCCATACACCTCCACTAATCAGTGTTGCCAACTCCCATTCGTAGGTTAGCTTCGCTTGTAAAATATCACATGGTGAAATATTCTTGGGGTGAGTTGGCAACACTGCGAGAAAAGCCTCAAGCAGTGTTGCCAGCTCCTTGCTTGAGGTTAGGTTAGACCCAAAAACAAAAACCTTGGTGATTTTTTCAAGTGAGGAGTTAGCAACACTGCGAGCGCCACCGAGCGCCATTTTCGGTTGGTCAACCGGCCTGGCTACCCTACTGGAGCGTGCAGACAATTTATGTAATTTTTGCTGTTGGTTTATTGTGAGATGGATGAATTGGTTGCCTAATGGATTTAAATAATATAAGTTGTATATAATATGTATTAAATAAACTTTGAATATGCACACAATTTAGTGTCCACATCGCTCCATGTTGCATATATCGTCGGTGAAGGGGCGAAGTGGCGTAACTCGAAAAATTGCGTTTTTGATTTATGACTACCTCCTCTGTTACCTGTCAAAATTTCGTGGCTGAATTCCCACTGGTTCCGGAGATTTAAGCACCCTGCAATTGGCGTATCTTGAAATTTTCTGCATAAAGATATCTGCGAAGTTTCTTCAGTGGCTGCTAAGAAATGAAGGCGCGTACTGGCGTAAGCTTATATCGGGAAACAAGATATACGATTTACGAAATATTATATAAATTTATATAAGATTTATGAAACAAAGGTGAATCATACGTTAGTCTATGCACAAAAAAGTTAGTTCCAGGGAGAAATCTGAAAGAAAAATGTGATGGAAAATGTGGAAAGTTTGGTAAAGAATGCTTTAAAATCACAGATGCGGAAAGACATTAATTTTTTAAGGACTTTTATGCAAGTGACGACCTTCAGCTTCAACGAGAATTCGTCAACACATATGTAAAGGTTTCAGACGGTAAACACAAACTACGCAAAATGAAGAATCTCGAAGATTAAAAACAAATCATTACTTTTTACCATAGAAGGAAAGAGAAGTAGTATCAGTGAGTAAAACCATGTTTCTAAACACATTTTTATATCAGAGAAAACAATGCGAACTGCTCTAGCCAAAAGAAGATGTCATTGAGAAAGAGAGAAGAGGAGGAAAACTTCAGAGCCTACTGGAAAGGGACAAAATAATAGAGAATATGATGTAAAACTCATAAAGAGATTCCCAAGAGTCGATTGATTGATTGATTGATTGATTTAGTTTATTTTACTTCGCGTTTTGTGCCTCTTGGCTAATTTGCGAAGATGGGGATGAGTGATGAAATTGATGAATGGACATTCACAAATAACCAAGCCCGAGCGGAATTCGAACCCGGTACCCTTGGCGTCGCAGCGCGATGTGCTAACCACTTTTTTTATTATTGTTTTTTAAAGGAAAGCCCCTATGCGGAAGCTTACCCCATCACACTTCATTCACTCATATTATTTCATTCATATTTCAATTTCAGGACTTTTCAGGACAGACAATCACAAACATTCATGTCCGAGCCAGGATTCGAACCCGGGACCCCCGGCGTCGTAACGCGATGTGCTAACCACTCCGCCACGGGGGCCGACCACTCGACCACAGGGTCCGGCCCCAAGAGTAGAATCTCACTACTGCAGTAAAGATACAAAAAGACAATATCTTCATTCGGATCTGCCTAAAAGCAAAATGTATAGAATGTTTATTTAGGATCATAAAGAGAACATCACCCCTTTACCAACTTATCAGACATACAGAAAGATATTCAAAAGCATGAACCTTTCTTTTCATTGACCAAAAAAGGATACGTGCGGTCTGTGTAGCAACTTTCTGGAAGGAGATGAGTCGAAGAAGAGCGAACTAGGTGATAAGTATTAAAAACATATCGCCGAGATAGTTACTGTAAGAAAGAAGAAAATGGAAGCTAAAGACACATCGGACTTTCAATGCAAGACTGTTGCTGCAGTGTTTCAGTTGCAGCAAGTCATTTATCTTCCCATTTCAAATGAAATAAAGTTATTTTATAAAAGACGATTATGAATATACAATTTTACACTCTATGATCTGAAGACAAGGGAATGTCATTGTTTTGTTTGGCACGAAGGAGTGACCTACAGAGGTGCATGCGAAAATCTTCACTTGTCTAAACAAGTTTCTTCATCAATTGGATGTAAAACAGGTTGAAGAAATTTACTTGTTCGCTGAAGGTTGTACAGGGAAAAATAAAAACTCAATAGTTGCAGCCATGATGCTCTACACTGTTACTATGGCTCAGCATATCAGTGTCATCAATTTAAATTTCTTTGAATCGTACCACGGACAGAATGAAGGAACTAAAATCAACTGGAAATGTATTAATTCCAGCTCAGATGCTACCAATTTTTAGACTTGCACGATCTGATAAACCATACACTGAGCATTCCCTTCAAATGCATGAATTTCTTAGATTTCCGAGATGTCGCATCAAATCTGAGGATCCTATCTGTAAGGAAGGATGATAATGGTGAAGGAATTGACTGAACAGGCATACGATAACTAATGGTGATCAAGGATCAACCAGATAAAATTTATTTCAAGGACAGCCATTTAAATGGGTTTATTGAAGTATCTCGCTGCAAAGGAAAGTTATATTCACCAAAACTCCAAAGTGTCTTCACTCACATCCACCAAGGATTTCACTACAGATGTATGCAGATTTGGTGTCTTTATGTGAAGGAGATACACCTGTAGTGAGAGAACCTGAGTTTGTGTATTTCTACAAAAATCTTCCACACTGAATATCATTAAAAAAATATTAAAAATATTCTATTGTACGAGCCTTCAAAGTCCCATAGTTATTCTTAGTTACAAGTACAACCAGAATTCATATTTTCTTTGTACTGAAGTGTTACTATATCTTGAATTGCATTAAAGATAAACCATTATTAAGTTTCTGTATTTTATTAACTTCTTTTAACTAATATTTTCAACAGCAATGGATAAATAGAAATGAATGTATGGATCACTTTTAAATAAAGGTATGAAATCAATACAACTATTATTAAATACTTTATATTAACGGGAAAATTAATAATTGTATCTCTACATACCAAAAAGATCATTTTAAAAAAAATGTAAGGAGGGCGTAACTTTAATCACAATCTTTGAAATGAAAAGGCGAAGGGGTGTAAGTGATTCAAGCACATTCCGAAATTTTTCTTCCAGCAGAAATGAAAACATGTTCAAAATTTAACTTTTTCCCCAGATGTAACAACAATCATAAACTTATTGTACAAAATTTGCAATTGATATAATAAATATCAAATGAGCACGACGGTATTATGTTGAACGAGAAACTTTAAATCTCTCTCTTAAAAAATCGTAAAAATCAAGATACGTCACTTCATCCCTTCACCGACGATATGTGAAACACATATCGTGCACTAAAGTTATACATGTTAATATAAAAAATAATTATATTTGGAATGCATTTGTCAATGTGAAATTGAAAGTGTTGAAAAATAATTCAATCGTTTGTTCGAACACAAATGCTTTAGCGCCAACTTCTACCCCCTTCTTGCATAATTTACGAGGGTAATAATGTATTTGTTACTACTACTACTACTACTACTACTACTACTACTACTAATAATAATAATAATAATAATAATAATGTTGGTGCCGGGTTCGAATTCCGGCTTGGGCATGGATGTTTGTGAGTGTGTGTCCATTCATCAATTTCATCAAATCATCACTCATCCCCATTTTGGCAAATTAGCCAAAAGTAACACAATAAGCAAAGTAAAATATGGCAAAATCAATAATAATAACATTATTAACATTATTATTATTAACATTATTATTATTAACATTATTATTATTAGCATTATTACTATTATTAATATGGCATATTTATCCTGGCACTTGCCACCCCAAACAAAAATTCGTGGTTGCGCCTCTGTTTCAATGGGTTTCTTCCTGAGATCGATCCACGTTCAAGTGTTTCATATGTTTTTGAATTGAGATATCTAATATTCGTAATGATTCCAACGAGTTTATTTTTTCCAAAAACAATTACATTGTCAATAATGAAAAATATAACCAGCTAGATATTCTGGCGCCTTACCCACGGTTACCCTCCCCCAAGCACCGACATTTTGCATAATATGTGATTTTTTGTCAATTTTAGACATCGTGGGGACGGGATCGTCCCGTCGAACTCATACTCCTTTGATAACAATGAGATATCAATATTATTCATCGTGCAAGAAATTCCGGATCTCGGTATTTAAAACTTCAAACCGGGTTGTCCCTGTAGTACTTTGTGAGTGACATATAAATTATTTTTTTTTCATATTTTCACACATAAACGTTGTGTTTTCTTCGCAGCAAACAAAAGAAATATATTGTCGCAACACAGTCTGTAAGTTAATGATATGAATACACGTTTATTATTTTCAAGCCCCTAGCGAGGGATAGGAAAGGGGGACTAGGGAGCCATCCACAGAAGGCGCTTCTTGAATTTTTTTCCCCTCAAAGTAGTAGCAATACGGCGTTTTAAATGATGTTCTACAGACATAACTGAAATCAGTGGCGCAACGACAGAGGGCAGGGGCATTGCCCCCAACCTTGGACGAAAATCCATTCTGGGGGAAAGGGGGGGGTCAAACATTGAAGTAAAAGAAAAGCAAGACTGGCAGACTCTAAGAGTAACAGGACAAAAGGATACTCAATATGGAATATGTTTTCACGTATTTCTTGCATTTTTTCTTCTAGACGGCCAAGGCACCTGCAGCGGGGGAGAAAAGGGTAACTACGCCACTTTATTTCAAATTTTATACAAATAAAAATACATTTCGTATTTTTCTTGCTCGCAATACTTAATTTTCTTACAGTCTCATCAAGTTCAGAGCCGTATGTAGCTAGAGCGGCGGCGGGAGTCAGCCCTAGGAGCCGAACGATCCAAATGAAAGAAAAATATGTAAAAGAGAATCTATATTATTTTCAGTTTTCACAATTTTCGTTCTAAAAATTTTCTTGCTCACTTCGCTCGCCATAAGAATTATATTCGTTATGCATTCTCTGTCGTTCAAAAATTCAGTTTGTGTGCTTGTTTTTCATTATTAGCTTATGAAAATGAAAGTGTTGAAAAAATATTTCAAATAGTTTGATCCAACACTATTGCTTGGGCGCCGACTTCTAACCCCCCTTATTGTTTGGTACTACTTCTATTATTAATAATAAAAATAGTAATACTAATTACAATCGTGTTGTTATTATTATTGATTCGTTCATCCTAGTGGTTGCCCCCCAAACAAAAATTCGTGGTTGCGCCTCTGACTGAAATATTCTTAAATATGCTAAAACTTTTGTTAAAATCAGAAATGCAAAATACGAATCTTTAAATATAACCCATATTATTTTTAATGAGCTTCTATTTCTTTCCTTACTCGAAAATTTGTAGGATGTTAGCATTCGCGCTCATATTGGGAAAGGGGGGACACAGTGAAGCACTTGATCTACCTGAGATGTCTGGGAACACCTAATATCATTTGAATAGGGAAATTGTTGCGTGAAAACATGGACAAGGTGTGTCTTGAAAGATATCAGACTTAGCGGTCTCTGATATTTGCGTTTTTGTTTTTAAGTCCACTTTATGCACAGATAGGCTAATCGGGACTTGACCGACAGTTTTAAGTGGGATCCGAAGTTTTGGTTGCCTCCGCCGACTACCGAACTCGGAACCCCTTCATTACAAGGCCACGCCATTACCACTACGCCATCGGGTTGACCCTAGTCTCTGATATACACATCGTGAAAAAATACAAAAAGACACTGAACTGTTCCTAAAATAAGAATTAAAGTTTATGGAAATGAAGCAAGTCGAATCCAGTTTCTATTTAAATAGAGGACTCAAGTCTGAACTTAGCAACAACGCCACGGTATTTTCAATTCAATTTAAATTTTATGATTTGTAAAACAACGACAACAATAATGATAATAATAATAAAATGTCACGGTAATTTTTTATGATATGAAATATTACCCTGCCCCAAGTGCTCGAAGTGAAAATCCTTGCCTAGTTTGGGAAAAGATATGGGGATGCTTGTAGTTGTATGGATCAATTTTGAGAAAATGCGGTAGGCGAAGGAATGCCTATGCAAATTATCCTTGTCGTGGATGCTTTGTTAGAATTTTCTTAACTGGGGGATATCATTACTGTGGCATAAGAAGAAAATATCGAGGACGTATGCGACTAAATTGCAATTTCCTCTACAGTTGTCATAAAACGAGAGCTCTCCTCCCTAACATCTTACATTTAGCCAACAGTACTCGTGGCGACGCTTCAGATGATTCTTTTTCAGGTGACTGTTGCTAGTTAAGGGGATCAACGTTAAGCGATTATAAACTTCCCTCTGCTACAGTTTTTCCATTTGCTGCGCCGCGTTTTTGTGAGGGACGGTCGGTTGACTAGTTAGCGACTGTACGAGACACTAAGGAAATTCAGGGCCTCCCCGGTGGTAACGTTGTCGCCTCGTAATCAAGTCCGGGTTCGATATCCGGTGAAGGCACATGGCACAGTGGTTCGGATCCCACATTAAACTGTAGCTCCAGTCCAGATTAGCCTTTCTGTTCATAAAGTGGACTTAAAACAAATCAATCAATCAAACTAAGCAAATTCATCTACCAGTGACTTTCGGTATAGTGTAATGTGCAATGATAAATAGGAGAACGATAAAACTGCCGGAGAATGGGCAAGAGTGTACGAATGATCTCAACAGCTGGACGAAGAACGCTAGTTCCTCACGAATAAACAGCGTGGACACATTTGTCCGACTGGGACATGCAAGGTGCTCTTTATGTAAATTTTTGGGGAAAGGGTCATGATTTATGCCAAGTTTTCCTGCACATTGATGAAGGGTGCCGTATAATGACATTTGTATAAATAAGACGTTGATGTTGTCTGCAAATGTTATCCTTCACCATAATTTCCCCACATGGTCAATTTGACAGCAATAACTCTCCGAAAGGGTTTTGCTTCATGTTCTTACACTCCGGGCTTAGCTCTTAGTGAATATCAGATTTATTTGAGCCACTTAAAGATAATATGAGAGAGAAGAAATTTTAGACAGATGAAACACTGACAAAAAAAAAAATCAAGATATCCTGTGGTGGCTATGACAGCAGTCTTTTTTCTTCAACGCCAAATAACTCACGGAACTGACACATTGATAGCAGTTATGCTTGTATGCTCAGGGAAATTCCTTTAAAAACTCACGTAGTTTTGTCCTTGTAGGAGTTGTAGTCTTGGTCGGTCAACCCTGAATGACCCTTGCAAATGTGCTGTTTGAGAAAATATCAAACTAATTCCGTCTGTATTTTTACGTCGCTTTTCTGCTAATTTAGCTAATCGCGACGACAAGGATAAAATTGTGAAATAGATGGAAAGACAAAAACACATTATGCCTTGACAGAGATTCGAATCCAGGAATTCTGGCGCTACACTTACTTCTCTGCCACAGAAGACGACCAAACTGTTTACATTTTTCAAATTATTTAGAGAATATTTTCGTTCACTGTAAATTAATGGAAAGACCAAAAATCATCAAATGAAATAGGACTACAAGTTAGATAAATCTAAATTAATGCTTACTGGAAGAAAGCAATGTTTCCTTTCTTTTCCTGATGCCTCAGACCTCCCCGATGGCGCAGTGGTACTGTCGTCGCCTTGTATTCAAGGGGTGCTGGGTTCGATACCCGGTGGAGGCACATAGTAGTTCGGATCCTACTTTAAACTGTAGGTCCAGTCCCGATTAGCCTTACTGTGCATAAAGTGGACTTAAAAAAACTGTTTTTTTGACTTTATGGGTGTGAGTGATCGGAGTTTATGGGTCCAGGACGGGATCGATACGGTTTATAAAACTATCCCGATCTTCAGGACAGAAAATTTCACGTATTTCCCGACTAGTTCAGAAACTTTTATGGATGGGTAATGTTCAGAATTTCCTAACACTCCTGAAATTATTGAGTTCCATGCACATTTTGTCCCCAAAGAAATTATTTTCGGTATTTTGATGCCATTTCTAGAAGATTTCCCTTCCCAAAATTAAGTATATCCAGAATTCTTATTTCGCGATCATTTTAAATTCCTGACCTATCGGAAATCCCGAAAGTAAGGAAATCATTTCCCGAAGTTTCCCGGGACAGGACTTCTGGATCCCGCAAACTGAAGTCTGCTTTCCGTAGCGACTGGTAGTATGTCAGAGGTCCCAGGTTCGAATCCTAGTCATTGTGTTTGTTAAATCACTATGTTCCTGACGTGAAATAACCAGAATACGTAAACTTTAATAAACAAATATCGTATCCGATGCAGAGGCGGGCTGATTAACATCTGTGCATAAATTGGACTTGAATCTAGGGATGTACAATATCGGAATTTTGATATCGAGATATATCGTCAAGAAAATATCGTCGCAGACGATACGATATTATTTCCGTATCGTGATATGGGTGATATATCGTCTCGCTCTCTACAATATATATCGCAAAAATATTGTGACGATATATCGTCTAGTTAATATCGCCAGGACGATAGTTCCTCAATATCGCGATATATCGCCGATCAGTACTTGAATCAGTTGAAATGTCGGTTCTGCCAACCGAAGGCTTCGTGTTTTGATGACGTTGCTTTGATCTCAATATGTGTTCCTTGCACCCCTAGGACGCGTGGTTTTACCACAGAGAGCAATGTAATAAAAACGGACTCTTTTGAACGTTCGTACCGCCGAAAGGACCCACCGAAGAGAAAAATTGACACTTGCATTAAAATAAAAAAATCATTATAACCTGCCTGCTTTACCCACTGGATCATTCACTGTGCCTTCACTTCCTTCTTCTTCCTCCATGATATGTGGCGCCGTTCTTTCCCTTCAACATGTTTACAGTTAATCGGATATCATGAGTAAGCAGTTGCAGTGGAAGGAATCTTCCAAAGCGATAAAAAAACAAAACATATTTGTTTCCCCGCCATAATGACTTCACAGTTGCCTTTTCCTTAGATATAACACTGACATAGTGTTGATTGAGTTGGTGTTTTAAGTCCACTTTATGCAAAGTAAAGCAAATTTGGACTGGACCTACAGTTTAAAGTAGGATCCGAACCACTATGTGCCTCCACCGGGTATCGAACCCAGCACCCCTTGAATACAAGGCGACGACGCTACCACTGCGCCATCGGGGAGGCCTGAGGCATAAGGAAAAAAAACGAAACATTGCTTTCTTCCAGTAAGCATTAATTTAGTTTTATCTAACTTGTAGCTTCCTTGACTGAAATATTGATTTTACCCATGTGTTATGTCGCCCCTCCTTCCTTCGAAAATTTTTAAGCCCCCCTGTACTTTTTGAGGACATCATACACTTCCTCAACATAAGATAACAACATTGTGAGGGCGCTAATCACTTGTGCACCAGAAGTAATAAGCCTTGTGAGGACATCATACACTTATTCAACAGAATATAGTAACCTTGTGGGTACACTACTCACTTGTGCACCAGAAGTAATAAGCCTTGTGAGGACATCATACACTTCATCAACAGAATATAGTAGCCTTGTAGGGACACTACTCACTTTGCATCAGAAGTAATAAACCTTGTGGGGACATCATACACTTCTTCAACAGAATATGGTAACATTGTGGGGACACTACTCACTTTGCATCAGAAGTAATAAACCTTGTGGGGACATCATACACTTCTTCCTCAGAAGATAGTAACCTTGTGGGGACACTACTCACTTTGCATCAGAAGTAATAAGCCTTGTGAGGACATCATACACTTCTTCAACAGAAGATAGTAACCTTGTGGGGACACTACTCACTTTGCATCAGAAGTAATAAGCCTTGTGAGGACATCATACACTTCTTCAACAGAATATGGTAACATTGTGGGGACACTACTCACTTTGCATCAGAAGTAATAAGCCTTGTGAGGACATCATACACTTCTTCAACAGAGGATAACAACCTTGTGGGGACACTACCCACTTTGCATCACAAGTAATAAACCTTGTGAGGACATCATACACTTCTTCAACAGAGGATAACAACCTTGTGGGGACACTACCCACTTTGCATCAGAAGTAATAAACCTTGTGGGAACGTCAAACACTTCTTCAACAGAAGATATCATCCTTGTGGGGACACTACTCGCTTTGGATCGGCAGTAATATACCTTGTGAGCACATAATACACTTCAACAACAAAAAGGTAAGCTTGTGGAGCGAAAAGTTTCTTAAACGTATATCGAATTTCTATCGCGAATTGAAGCCATGACTTCCTTATTTCAAAGCATCCGAGCACATAAAGTAAATTGATTGAATTTGTGAGATGTAAATAATGCATAAAAGAATAATATATTATCATAAATTAGAAATGTACATAAATCAATAATAATAATAACAGTTACTGTTAGTATTTTCATGGCGTGTAAAGTTACATTTTAGCTTCCTTGAAAAATATATTGACTTTGTCCATGATACACCCCTCCCGCTTCCGCTTGGAACATTTCTACCCTTGAGCGCACTATATATTTCTTCAATGGAAGATAACAACGTTGTAGGGACACTACTCGATTTTCCATCACAAGTTATATCCCTTGTAAAAGCACTTTTTAAATTATTAACTAATTTAATTTAGTAACACCGTTGAGCCTTGTTTCATGCCTTGGTCAGCATTGTAATGTTTAATTAAATTTAGATAAAAATTAACATTTAACTTAAAGCAAAGCATGATTCGAAATGTATATAAATTAAACACAAATAGTTTGTGAGAACAATGAAAGATACTTTGCATATATATATCACATTTTGCATCGTATCTTTCTGGCTTTTTGGGTTAATCGTGACGATTAGATAAAATTGATGAAGGGACACTGGAAGAAAATAATCGAACTCGGAACTTTATTGAATCAATTTCAAGTCCTATATCCCTCTGCAAGATTTCCACATCATATCACATGGTGGTGGTATTATTATTATTATTATTATTATTATTATTATCATCATTATTATTTGTAATACGCTTGCTATGTAGCTTTTTACTTTTTGTCTTGATGTTAAAACACAGAAGTTTGCATTTCTTCCCAAAATAGCACAACACTCGTTAGTATACTTATTTTTCTAACTTTATTTGTCAGTCATTTAATTACATCCACCGTCAGATGTCTCCTATTTCATGTAACATCTGTTTCTCTTTTCCAGTGATTTATTCTCTGCAGGACAAGTATTTACGATTTTGTTTATGAAAAATATCATAAACGACAAAAACTGCAAAAATCGACAGAGACTAAAAGTATTTCCTCTCTTTTATTGTCAAGTACCAACAGGGTAGCATTTTCAAACTTATTTACACATCGGTCCCCACAGCGTCTGTACAGAATCAATCGTGTGTATGGAGTGTAAGTGCAAATTTTCATGAATCTAATGGACCTTGTGGGGACCCGAGGCCACCTGATTTCACAGGCCTTGTGGGTACTGGTGTCCCCACAAGGATAGGAAACGTTTTTCTTGTATAATTTGCTCACAATGTAGGTTACCTTTAATTTTCGGGAGTTTATAGTTTTACTGTGTTATTTGTCACATAATTTCAACAAACACATCAGACTACGACTGTGATTTCCCCCGGTCCCCACAGTGTATGTGCACTAACAGAGTCCCCACAAGGTAGCATATGCGCGTATGTGTGTGTTTGTGTGTGTGTGCTGTATTATAATTATGAACTGACTGAAAAGCTTAGGACTCTCCTCCTGTTATCCTATAGCAGAAGAACAGAACTCACTAATACATGTAGGTCTTGCCTTGTTTGCGTGTCGTGGCTAAAACGAATTGTGCATTGCATTAGCAAGCAAAATCGACTGTCTGTGTAATTTTGTGGGTGATGTGAAGCAAGTAAAAGGTAAAATATATACATTTAACAATAATATCTGTGAAAAATTTAAATTAATGAATATTTGTAGCTTTAATATTTAATTATAATTCATACCTTCCTCAGGCCAGTCCATAATCCTTAATGGTAAGCGATAATCATGCTTGTGTTAATTTTGCATACATTTCACTGCAGTACTGGCATGTTAACAATTAGTTTTCTTTGCTCTGGTAGACATTATACCTACATTATCATGTACTCTACTCCACGATGATATAGTGTTACAGTAAACATGTTTTCATTGCAGAAAGAGACAAATCAGAATAAACAATATAATAATCATATGCTTTTAACTTTATCGTTTATTAATTTCTTAATCTCGTCATTATTGTACTCATCTTCTTCAAGCACATATTATTTATCAAAGCAAAGCAGATGTTAAAACACAATTTTATTTTTGCCTTGGGCATATTTCACACACGTGAATGACTTAGTTTATTTAGTAAATTACTTAATGTGGCCGCGGTGGCTCAGTCGGTAACGCGACTGACTACCATGCTAAAGGTCCCGGGTTCGATCCCCGGCCGGTTCAAATCCGGGAACTTTTCTAACGATGGAAGCGGCCCCGGCGCCCACCCAGCGTCGAATAACATGGGTACCTGGGGAATACCCTGGGGGGGTAAAGGCGGTCAGGGGCGTGATGCTGATCACATCACCCCACTCACGACCGGATCAAGAAAGTGTAGGGCGTTACCCCCACACCCCCTATACGCCTTCATGGCGTGGTGCTATGCACAGGGGAACACTTTACCTTTTTTTTTTACTTAATTGAATACATCATATGTTGGCAGTACATATTCATCGCACGATATGTTTGATGAAAAATGAGAATATACACCTCTTGGTAGCATAAAGTCTATTGGTTTTTTCCAAATTATCAAACTGTAATTTTGAGAATATATCTATTACAGGACTTCCTTCAAGATTCCTTGCATTGTTCCTCTCAAGCTGTTTGCGCATCTACATCTCTGCGTCGTTTTCACATGCTTTTAGTTACCGATAATATTTACTGATAGCTGCATGCCAACTTATACCTAGAAACGGTTTAGTTATAATGTCCGGAATGTTTTCTTTAAAACAACTTTTATTTTCCTTGTCAAGCATTCATTAAACAATATTTAGACTTTTAGTAAAAATGCAAGAAAATGTAAACAATGTTCTTTGCAATCCAACTTGTGCACTTATTCTAACCGAAACTGGATATTAGGACATAACCAACTAATAAGTTGCTGTTGTGCATTCAGATAAGTATCCCTTTATTTACAAACAGTAACCTAATAAATCAGGAGAGAGGAAATTTTGGATTAACAGATAAATATCTTACCATAGCCATTACACTTCATTACGCTTCAGTTTGGAAATTGATATTTCTCACAGTCTGCGTAGATTCTGATCTCCCGCACAAGTCTGGAACTAAGTCCCTTTAAAAGAAAATCGTTAAATAGACTCGGGAAGTGTGAGAGAAAGTTGTAGGTCCCAAGGCAGAAAAATGTGTTCGCGATTTGGACATACTCCTTCGAGTATATTTCTGTTCAGGCAGCAAGTGTTCGCAATTAGGACTGTTCGCAAATAGGATTGTTCGCAATTAGGAGGACACCCAGTCAAACAAGATTTCTCCAAAGCAAATACTTACTCACTGTAGCTTGAAATCGTGTTGCCATATGTACTATTACTGCAAAGAAAAATAATATCCCAGTCTTGCATAACTAAAATTAAAAATTGGTCACGCTAATGACATAGGATCTAGGACACAAATTTTATTAACATCTTCAATCTATTTTATTGATTATTGTTTTTCCTTTTCATGGTATTTATTTAACATACGTATTTTACACAAAACTATTTTTACTTCATAAATAAAGAGCAATGTTTTGGAGAAAATTGCACAATAGGCCATGCTAAGAACAAATTGCATGGATATTTTTTTTATCTCTTGTTTTTGAACTTTTTTATTATACAGGTAAATGGAGTAAGATAAGGGTTGTATACCTAGAATATTTGATATTTTTAGAATTACTTCACAATTAAATGGACGCTCAACACATGGTATTCCATGACTTAGACATTTTCCTACAAGAAATTTGCTCGTAACTTCGTAATGCTACCGTCATAGAAGAGCTTTCTGCTTTTCTCTCTATCTGTCATTCAGAACTGTTTTAGACGTGCTTCCGTAAACTCAGCGAATCATCAACAATTCGTTGTCCTCTTTCCATAGATCTTTGTTGTTGTGCTTCAATCTGGCTATCGCGTTTTTTTTTTAAGAGTTGTTCTTCTGGAACAAGCGAGTTAACTCAAAAACCTTACCATCCTCCTATTTACATCCGTGAGACTACAGCAACGTGGTAGAACTTTATCTTTGTGGAACCCCTCTTTTTGTTTCTAATGTTGCATGTGTTTAAATAGTTTAGCTACAACTCTATCCGTCTAGTTGAGTTTCCTCAAGTTTGGGTTAGCAATTTGCTTCTTAATATTGTAAAGAGTGGCTTGAGGTTTGTAGGAAAATGACATCTAATTTTTGTGTTATATCTTAGGTTTCTGGAGACAAGAGGCAGAGCTTTGTCCGAACTATCTGACTGTAAGAATCAGCAATGTCATCTAAGCGATCAGGAAGCGAAATCTACGTCTCCGTGCACAAGGAGTCAGCCTCTCTCCAAAAGCACGTGAAGTCTTTCGACACCGAAGGACTGCCTTACGCCAGCCTGAAAGCAGAGAAGAGGGAGGAGATGTTCCAAAACGTGTCCAGGGACCACAACACTTCCTGCGACGACGCCAACGTCGCACCCCTGCAGGACAAGTGCCTCGTGAAGTTCTCCGCCAGCAGATCTACCAGCGACTTGGGAACGAAACCAAGGCTGGAGCTTGCAGGGTTTCACACGGAATCGTGTCTCAACCTGAACCTGAACGACCTTCTTCCCGAGCCAGCTCTCAGGAGAAAGTCCTCGGCTGTGGAGCTCTTTCCGAAACTGGAAGTTGCTGAAGAAGACGTCTCACTCGCGGACGTGGTCGTCGAGAAGGGCCACGGAGATTTACCCACTCCTGTCAGCAAAGGAGTCGAAGAAGTATACACTGATGACATCGAAGTAAGTTCCCAGGCAGAGGGCAGCGCAGTTTTGATGCGCGGCGAGCAAGAAGTGGCAGGGGAAGAACCGGATCTGCCAGAGGTAGAAGCAAGGATCGACTTCGCTTTGGTGATTCCAGTATTGTCACTCTTGACGGAAGGTCTGCGATGTCTGAATATTGGAGGTACGGCTTACTTCGGAGCCAAGAGCATTGCGGTAGGAAAGCTCTCACACTCCTTGATACCATTCGTTGGCTTGATCGTTTCCCTGATAGCAACGCACATTGTGTCGTTTCACAGCAGGTGAGCATAACTTAGTTAATCCAGCTCGTCGGGTCTCATCACAAATATTTCCTATCAGTATAGTAAATAAATTATTTCAACTCTGCGATGTACATTTATGGGAAGCATGAAGCATGTTGGTTTCAAGCAGTCAAGTGTTCTGGCTTGCTTCCTTATGTTGCTATGGCTACTATTCCATAAGACGACCCCATAAGAAACATTACTAAGACCTGATTATACATTTGAGATACAATTTCCTTCTCCAGGTACAAACCCGGGTTTGATTCCCAGGGTGGGTGACCTAAGGTTGGAATCTTTCCGGCCTTGTCCCAGCATAAATTATACCTGGAGGGTAAAGGAGGCCGGAGCGTGGTGCTGATCACATCAATTCTAAAATGGTCTAGATCTAGAATGTGTGGAGCCCTACCCACCAGATTCTCGAAATGTACCTTCACGGCACGGTGCACAGCGAACTTTACCTTTACCTAAGTGCAGACAGTAAAGGGCCCAAAACTTCAATTCGCCTATTGAAAAAGGTCGCTGGAAGCACAGGCACCTCTCATTAATTTGCAGGGAATTGTACGTATATATTGATTGTGGAGAATACGTAACTCAAATTTATTGGACAGTTATCCCCGCATTTAAAAATCAAGTCCTCAATTTGAATAGAGAAAGCGTATGATGACAGTAAAACGCCTTCACTTTTACCCTACTTTAGAGTTGCGTAAATTATCGCTCCTGTGGTCCAATCTATCTTACATCCACCTGATATTGGTCCTTATAATTTTGCTTCTTTTCATGTTGCACTTTAGAATTCACTGTACTCATATTACAACCTTCTCGGCAGCATTTACCTTCCTAAGAAGAAACCCGAAGAAGAAGAAGAAGCAGAAGAAGAGGCGATAGAGACAAGAGCAGCCCCAACGAGAATTGAAATCAGCAGTAGAGCAATCGCCTACGTCATTGGACTGGAGCCTTTATTAAGGTAAGAAGACTTTGTCTTTGTAACAGAAACATATGTTCTGTTCTACAGAAGGTGGAAATTTTAATTTTGAACATCAGTAACTTGAAAAACAGAAGAGGCATTTACAGGTACGACCTTGTCTATTGAAATATTTTCAAATACTTTACTTGGTGAACATCGCAGGAGTGTCTAGAGAATAATTAATGGCTCGGATTCGAATGTAATTTGTTTCAAAATACGCAAATTGAAGTGAAAGAGATGTCAAACTTATCGCCGTGACCTAATTCGAAATTTTGTAACTTCACAACAAATGTGGACTACGTTAGAGAGCTCTTGAGAAGCACCTGATACGTGTAAGAATTTTGATCATGTGAACAACATGAGAAAATGTTTTTTTTAGAGTAAGCCTAATATTATCTTGGACGGAAATAGTTTCTAAAATTTTCTGCACATACTTGTAATATATTGTTGTGAATTGGTACTGTATTTGAAGGGAACAAAATTTAAAAAACAGAAAATGTTTATTTCCTAGTTTCTGACATTTTACATACTTGGACATGATTATTGTAAGGAATGCTCTACACCATCGTTCTTGGTGTGAAAATGTGGTGCTATAAATGGCGAACACAAAATTCAAATCATGCGCTGAAAGGGTACAATAAAACACGCTAAATGATGAGTTAGTGCGCACATGCAAATCTGTCGAAATAGAGTTTGCTTTGCAGAAACAATAAAATTTATGTAATAAGAAAAAAGTTAGAGCCAATGGTAAAATAACATTTGCGTTTACATGAGAAGCACTTTTTTCATCGCGCTATGACTCCAGGGGTCCTGGGTTCCAATCCCGGCCTGGGCATGGGTGTTCTTTGTGAACCGAATTATTACTGGCATTGTTAGAAGCTTGTGAATCATTCGCTATCATTTACATGTACTCCCGGGAATACCTTGTTGATAATCAGTGCTCTAGCTGTAATTGTTTAAAAGTAGATTGAATGAAAACAACCTTACCTGCTTTCTTTGCCTTGAAGATGCTTCAATGGGATACACTTGCGATTGAAGGAATCTGCAGCTGAAGGAAGAGGCGAGGTGGAAGAGCGAATCAGGATAAAGAAGAGGTTCCAATTGCAATGGAGGATAACCGCCATGTGCTCTGTGGTTGAGGCCGCCCTGCTCTGTTCTCCGCAGTTAATATTCCACATCGTCACATGGACGAGCCAACCGCATTGGATGGCAATTCAGAACTGTAAGCAGCATCCTACTAACACGATTCATGCTATTTGTAGTAGCACATGTACACGTGTACAATGTGTGAAATGAATATTCAACTTGCCTACTGTGGTTTCTTGTTGATCACATTCCTGCATTACTAGCGAATGCCCAGTGCCGGATCTACAAGTCTTGGGCCCCCCGTGCAAAATATTATCAAAGGCCTATCCCCACGCACAACCACCCAACTCAATTTTTTTTTAAATGGGAAGGGGGTTATTTGATATATATAGTACACTTTATTCTCACACCTGGAAAATGATACATTTGTTGCAATCATGCAGTCGTAACTTTTTCCTGATTAAAGATAGCTTGAAGAAACCTTCACCACTGCATTTCTCGTGAAAATATAGCCTGATTTGACTCTGGTCTGACTGCCACGCGGGAAATCTGGGGTGGGTGACTAAGGTCGAAATTTTTTCTTCTTTATCTCTATATAAAGAGGAAGGCCCACCCAGCCTCAAATCAAATGGTATCGGGGGTGGGGGGGGGGGGTAACGGCGGCTGCAGCGTGGTGCTGATCACATCACATCCAAGATGACCGACATTGAAAATATGTGGGGTCCCTACTCCCACATTCCTTAAATGTGCCTTCATGGCACGATGCTATGTGCACATGAAATTTAACTTTTCATTTACCTGTATATATTGTATTCGTTCCCGTACCCCTGAGTAACTAAGTTTGTTTCTACTACTACTACTATGTCAATGGCTTAGGTCCCACTAAAGGTTTACTTATCTCCGCACCCGCTCCCAGCACTGAGGAGTTCTGCGGCTTGTAGATCCGGCACTGCGAATGTCTTCTTCAGAACTTCTGCACTACTGACGAGTGCCTTCTTGAGACCATCTGCATCACTGACGAGTGTTTCCCCAAGCCTCTTGCACCATTGACGAGTGCCTTCCTCAGACAATGTGCATCACTGACGAGTGTATCCCCAGGCCTTTTGCACCACTGACGAGTGCCTTCCTCAGACAATGTGCACTATTCCTCAGCACTGACGAGTGTTTCCTCAGGCCTTTTTCACCACTGACGAGTGCCTTCCTCAGACCTGTGCGCTACTGATGAGTGCTTTTCTCAGGTCATCTGTTTACACTTAAGTAATAAATGCACAAACAGAAGACCTTTCAAAAGCACTCGTTAATAGTGCCGAAACCACATCAAGAACTTTGAACATTTATTTCATATGTGATATGTTCGAAAATCAGTAATAGGAATATCATGTATTTTCTTAGCTTCTCGATACAATACGCATATGTGTCAATAGACGTGTGTCTATACGATACAGCTCACGCGTATTGCTTTTATTTTATTTGATTGTCATGTGTTTTCTACTCGTCTGGGCTATTCGTGACTCTGAGAATGAATGATGAACAGATGAAAGTGATGAGGATAGTGAGGAATCCCAGATAAGAACCTGTGGCTTCGTTGCTCCATACGCTGTTCGCTTCCGTGCGGAGGCCAGCTCAAGCGTAGTGTGTTTAAACTTAGAAAATAATACATAATTACCTAGGTATAAAGTTCATTTTAAAAAATGTAATTTAACAGCACTCATCACATAAAGCATAAAAAAATTGAATAGTTGGTATTTAAAGCCATAATTGTTCAATGTAGAGCAATATTTTTCGTTCTAGTAATATATCTTTGACGAAGTGAGTGTGATCTAGCGGATCATTGTGGTCCTTAATGCTTGTGAACCGTGGTTATATTAAAGCAAACTGTTAGAATTATCCTAAAATACATGCTTAGAGAGTAGCTGTAGGCCCATACCTAATACATGTGATCATGTAATGATGTTGGCACAACGTGTAATTTCCTACCATTAATAACAGCAACTTCAATTTCTTAATGTGACATCCGTGGTTTGAATGTTTGTAAGAACTGGCGATTGAATTGCGAGTATTGGTTTGTAGCTAGGCTATTTTCGGTACATTCCGCTGTGGAGCGTGATTAATCACATAACAAGTCGATATCATGGCAGAGGTCGTTCCTAAGTCCTCGTTATTGATTCTTACACAATTAGGCTCTTCTCAAAGTAAACAAGGTATCGTCCACATAACGAACATTGCTGGAGTACCGTTGTTTGACAAGCAATATTGATTCTTAGATCAGTAACTAGATTTTTGGTTTGAAGAGATCAATTAACGTTGGGTTGTGATAGTGGAGATATTTCTGGACTCTGTTAAGAATACAGTGACAGATGTCGTCTAAATCATTAAATAGAAAAGTTCTCTGAAACTCAACTTTGTTAAGTGATTTTTGTTGTCTTTTTGCTGAAATATACCTAGGTAGACTGCCTTCGTCAGTATAGTAGTGTATTTTTCAAACTCTCATTGTTTTAAATATTCAACGATGTATAAAACACACGGTTGTTAAATGAATATATGTTTATGAAGACGAAATTCAAACATGTATAAGTACTGCACATATCCTAATTTATCCACTCTTTCTGTTTCTCAGTTCATAAATTGAAATCTGTTTCCCTTCCTTTCCAGATCCTGATCACTTAGCTCTCGTCGTATTATACGCAGTGCAGATAGTTTGGTCTTTAATCCTCACTTTTCCTCACTCAGAGACTGACAGAGTGGATGTAGGGGCCAAGGATATCCTCAAACAAATTGTCGTGTTTCTGTGGCTTCTGTCCTTCGTCGGTAAGTATTTCACTTTCAGAAAAGTTATTTTCGATAATTTACGTACATTATTCATCTTGTCGAGATATTAGCCAATGACGAAAAATATTAATATTTTGGATAAGGATTCTTAGTTGCTCAAAATGTGAAAAATATTAGTTTTCATGTACTAAAATATTAAAAGTATTTACTAAAATGTGTAAAATATTTGCCAACGCCTTAAAATTATCTTCCACATACTTACACCGTGTTTTCGTCTTTTCTCATTTCGCCTTATGCAGGAAATGAGAAAACCGGAGAGAGGGAAATAATTCAGGCGAGAGACATTTTCGTTTCTAACCTATTCATCCACTTGTGTGCACACGCCTGTGAGACTGTTGAAAGATAGTAAGAGGATAATATGTTTGTTGGATTACGTGGATGCAGTATTTTATTGTGTTCATCTGGAGATATGTGACTTGTAATTAATTGCATGATGCGTGTGTGTGTGCGTTTTTGTGTTTCATAATTGCATTTCCATGTCAGCTACCAATGTTTAGTATAAGTATATAACCAAATTGATAAGTAGACCTATATTATATTTATATTTGTTTATATTTGGTGTTAATTAATCAGCAAAAGTCATCTCCAGATTATCCCTCCCGTCTATTATTTCCCTTTCCGGGGCGAAAGGGGACTTCCCATTGACCACTGGAGATAAACCGGTTTCTGTGTGTTGATAAAGCATAAGGCGAAATGAGCATAGACCTATTTACACATAACAGTCAAATTTTGTCTATGCTTATTGATTTTTTTTAATGTGTGGATTGTACTCGGAAGTTTGCGAAGGTTCTTGAATGTGATTGGATGACTTCACCAGTATATTAGATGAAGCAACTGCCCCTCAGAAATTGGCAGAAGAACATGACGGATTAAGGTGGATGCTATTGATGCTGCAGCATTAGGCTCATTCCTGAAATAGGTTCAGATGAAAACAGACGAGAATTTTCCGAAAGCTGAACAGTTTTCTTTTGCTATATTAACTTGAAAATAAATCTTAGAATGAAATTTGGAGCCCCAATTTCGGACGTCTAGACACAGCGTTACTTATTATACAGCGTGTCCACAAAAACACTCCTCGATTTTATTTGGTTATAAAATGAAAACTTTGAGGAATATTGTGTTCATTTTTTGAGTAAACGTGTAAAAACTCATAAAGTTTCATGTGATTGAATTTCATTACAGACACTCAATGTGTGCCCCACCTGTCACACGGCAAACATCTAGGCGATAATCGAGCTCATTCCAGACTCTGGAAAGCATATCGGGCGTGATTGTGTTTACAGTAGTGATGGGTTCAAGCCGTTCATTTGTGCGAGTCGACTCATGAGCGCTCGCTCACTGAGAAGAGTCGTTCAAATGAGTCGTTCAAAAGAGTCGCCAAGCTTCTTTTTCTCGAAACACATGCCTGAAGAGGGGGAAGGGGGTAGGAGGTGTTGAAGCAGATGATTGTATTTAAGTAAACGAACACAACGTACGTCCTTCAAGATTAATAAATTGTATTGCATTTTTGTGCATGTGTGTGTGCGTGTAGCCGACTAGATGGCCAAGATTCTGAAGTAATCGACATTTGATCTTGCCACAGAAGTTCCCGGGTTCTAGTCCCGGTCTGGGCAAGGATATTCTTTACGAGTGTCCCTTCATCTATATCATCACGCATCATCCTCATCGTCGCGATTACTTAAAATTTGAAGAAAAGCGGCATAAAATAAGAAAAATACAAATACTATTCTGTATGTGTGTGGATATACATATATGTGTAAACAGTAAACACACACACACAAACAAAATTTATTGCACATACTTGATTTCATTACTCTGTCTCATGAGTGAGATTTTCTATATTTGTATCTTGTTTCAGTTTACATTTCATACTGCGGATAATGCAAATTATGCAGTACGATAGCATACACAGAAATGCTATATAATTATATCAATCTTTTATTAGTAATAACGTGCATTACATATTCTTCCTTTTCTGCATTCGATCACTGGTTTTAATATCGCAACAAAGTGCACTCCAGATCTGCGCTGCGACACATGCTTGCATTTCCACGAGCATCGCTCGTTCACGACTCTTGAAACAGCACGAAGAGTCACAGCACAGTCCCACGACTCTTTCCCCATCATTCGTTCACGACTCGCGAGTCGGCACGAAGAGTCATTAAGCACCTTAGCGACTCTTCTCCTCCCTCATCGTTCACGACTCGCGAGTCGGCACGAAGAGTCATTAAGCACCTTAACGACTCGCTCGCCTTAGCGACTCTTCTCCTCACTCATCGTTCGCTCGCGAGTCGCGAGCTCTCTTGCACAAGGCGCGGGTGCGGCAGTCTCGCCAGCAGACTGGATCTACAGTTTAAAGTAGGATCCACCCGCTCGCTCTCCGCGGATGGCTAACAGCTGTGTTTAAGAAATATATATCGCTCTTGAACATTATCCATGTCCATCCCATATCCATGTCCATAGCTTTTTGTTCCTCTACAGTCATTCAATATAAGTTTCTGCCAATATCATAATGTATGATCGAATTTCTATAAAGCGGGCCAAATTATACGTATGCATTTTTTTTAATGTTGCTTTCTACTAGTAAAACACCTTAACACGTAGGCTCACCGCAGATGGCCAACAGCTGTTTATATCACTCGTGAACATGACCCATGTCCATCTTACGTAGTTGTTCCTAATTCTGCAGTCATTCAATAAAAGCTTTTTTGCAGTATCATGTACGATGAGATTTATGATTAAACTTCTATATTTATTCTTTAATGCTGTTTTCATTAGTAAAATATTTACACGTTAATGTTAATGAAATATTTCACGTCATATGAAAACGATTTTGTCAGACAATGTTTAAAGTTCACTTTATGCTCAGATAGTCTAATCGGGATTGAAGCTACATTTTAAACTGGGGTCTAAATCACTGGGCAAGGTGCCTCCACCGAGGATCGAATCCGAGACAGGAAGCGATTTCCTTACCAGGATTTAACAAGGAATGAAAGGATGGCTGAATAACATAAATAAAACATACTCCATGGTACATGTTCTTTGTTTCTTGGTTTCTATGTTGGCCAGCTTGAAATAATCTTGGAGTGACAGATAAGTGGTGTCGCCCTCCTCAAAGTAAGCCTATTGACACCGAAAGTTCCGGGTTCGAACCCCAGCCCAGAGATGAGTGGTAATCTGTATTTAACCTCTTGTCAATTACTCTAATCACCATCCATCCTCCGTCGTTGCCTTGTAACGATAGCTGGTGGATCCCACTTTAAACTGTAGATCCAGTCCCGATTAGCTTATCTGTACGTAAAATTCATTCATCCTCGCTGTCAATACTAAGTAATTAGGTATAAAAGATGCATAAAATACAACAAAGCGTGTTAGGCAGTTAAAATATTAAAATTGAATTAATAAATTATAAAATATAATTACTCCATGCTAATTTATAAGAAATTATAGCATTTTAAAATTTGTTTGTTCCTTAATGGGAAAATAACTAGTAGCTTATTTCTTCTGTTCATTCTCATGTTAACAGATTTGTTTTCTTGGATAAATAAAATTGAATGTGTAAATTAAAAGGTTTACATGTGCACGAAGCGGAAGAGCAACTCGATCGAGTATCGTGGTGAGACAAGATGACTTGGCACATCGTTTCAACTCGTGAATGAGAATGCATATCTTGTTCGCGATTTGATTTCAAGTTAAAAACACCTGTCTGGTTTTGTTCGCTTATCGATTTCAAAGCATAAATCGGTATCGTTACTCCAATGAGACGAGATTCTCGGACAGTACATTTTACACAGAGTGTCTCTCATCATCTCACCAACTTTGGAAGGGTTGGCCCTGTTTTCATTGCGATTTTGTAATGTCCTGCTACTTGTGAAACTGATTCACTTCCAACAATTTCAGTCGCCTCCGTGGAGGAGTGGTTAGAACAGTGCGCTAAGAGGAATCTCGGAATTGAGTGTCACTTCATCAATTTCATTATATCATCACTGATTTTCATGTTCGCGATTAGCCAAAGTGGCAGAAGAGCAAAGCCTGGGCAAAAGTGGTATCCCGAGCCGCTATGTGTTTCCACCGAATATCGGCCTCAGGACTCCCTGCCCTCGTGCCGCGATGTGCTAACCACTCCGCCACGGGGGCCGGCCCTCCCCATCACATCTCTGTTTTATACTAAAGGCTATGATTGAATATGAATTTAAAATTTTGTGTGCGTCACTTAGGCTATTTTGCACCCTTCACTTTATACGGGATCCAGCCCCTTACCAGAACTAAAATAACATAACTGTAATGTCCTGTAGTAACTAAAATATTAAAATAATCTGACCGGTTAAAAGCTGAGGCTGTAAAGGCACTCAGCACACATAAGGACAAAACACAGGACAACACACACACACATTCCTACGAAAATTATACTGGCCGTAGGTATAGACGCCAGAGCCTCGTAAGTCTGCAAAATGCAGTCCAGGGTGTACTATGTGGAAGTGAGGTTGTCAATTGGGTGTACTACGTGGAAGGATCATCCCTTACATCCCTTAAACTATATTTCTCGAGACCCTTGATGTGCTAACCACGCCGGCATACATTATAGAATACTTGAGTTAGTTTTGTCAATATTAATTTTATTGATTGCATTTTTGTTTTGCAATGATTTTGCGCACTGAATTTTCATATTTATCTTTGCTTTTCATTTGTGTTTTACTTTTATTTTGTATATAATGCTGTGTTTCTATTGGTGTAAATTTGTGATTCGTCTCTAATAACGTTATCATTCCAATGTGATTTAAATTTTAATCTTCTAATCTCACGTGTATAAATGTAAGTATATGTATGTACACATGCATACAGAGAGAAAGAGAGAGCGATTGTATTGGGAAATTGCATGATATGATCGTTAAAGGGAAAATCCCCACCGTTCCCCGCATAATTTCAAATTTGTTCCTTGTATTACACAAAATATATTAAATTAATGTTATAACAAATTGAATATCCATTATAGATCGGATTATAAGAAATTGTGTATAACTGCGTGTGTTTGTCTCTCAGGTTCTTTATTAAAAAAATCAGAAAAACAGAACATAATGTAGTATTCAAATATAAAAAGACCTTCATTTCACGAGTCCACTTATAATTAATTCATTATCATGTGGTTTGTTCTATTAGGTAATTCTTAACTGAATATAAAAAATTGTAAGTTATAATTTTTGTTTTAATACATGTTTGTTATTTTCACTAAAGGTTTATCATTTGAACTTGTGCTTGCTGCTTGTATTACGTCATTTTTGGATTTGGAGTAACAGAAAACAAAAGGTGTTTATTGTCTTTGATCTTGCTTTAGAAAATAATGATTGGTTGATTGATTTGGTTTATTTTACTTCGCTTTTCTGTCACTTTTTTGGGTAATCGCGAAGATCAGGATGAGTAATGAGGTGAACTAACCACTCCACCATGGAGGCCGGCGCTTTAGAAAATAATTAAAAGTAACAATCGCTTTCCACACTAAGTATTTTGTGTTGCAAATTATAAATTACTGCCCCCCTTTTCTGATTCACCCTAATAGCATAGTGGTTAACGCTGTCATGTATTAAAATGGTCTGCTTGGCAAAAATTGTTATAAGTCCACTTTTATGCTCCAATAGGCTAATCGGGTCTCCCTGATGGCGTAGTGATAACGTCGCCGGTAATCAAGGGGTACCGTGTTCAATACAAAGTGGAGGTTCGGATCCCACTTTAAACTGTAGGTCCAGTCCCGACTATCCTTTTCTGTCACTTTTTTGGGTAATCGCGAAGATCAGGATGAGTAATGAGGTGTACTAACCACTCCACCATGGAGGCCGGCGCTTTAGAAAATAATTAAAAGTAACAATCGCTTTCCACACTAAGTATTTTGTGTTGCAAATTATAAATTACTGCCCCCCTTTTCTGATTCACCCTAATAGCATAGTGGTTAACGCTGTCATGTATTAAAATGGTCTGCTTGGCAAAAATTGTTATAAGTCCACTTTTATGCTCCAATAGGCTAATCGGGTCTCCCTGATGGCGTAGTGATAACGTCGCCGGTAATCAAGGGGTACCGTGTTCAATACAAAGTGGAGGTTCGGATCCCACTTTAAACTGTAGGTCCAGTCCCGACTATCCTATCTGCACATAAAGTGGACTTAAACAATAACAACTCAAAATAGGCTAATCGGAATATTGTAATCAAGAGGTCTGTGCCTAACACCTTCCCAACATTTTTACAAGACTCCCCTAATATTTTTACTAACATTTAATTTCTTGTAATTTTAGCGCTAATGGTTTGGCCGAACGTGAAACTACAGGACAAATTTGTTGGCTGTTCTTCGCTGCCCGTCATGGGCTGAGGTTGCGCGCTCTCTCTCTGCAAACAACACTCGCGAGTCGACTCTTTCCTTCGTTCAAAGAGTCGCTAAAGTGTGCCACGACTCTTTGAACGAAGGAAAGAGTCGACTCGCGAGCATGCTCCTTCCCCTCTCATCGTACACGGCACGTTTCAGCCAGCTTTACTCAACTAGGGGTAGGGAAAAGGAACAGAGAGGACCCCCCTCCCCCTCCCTCTCCTCTCCAGTCACCATTTGCTGCCCGCAGAATCGACTTGCTTTCTTTCAAAAATTCCGGCCGCCAGGCGAGTATACACTTGCGCATGCGCCTTCCTCGCAAAATTCGTGGAAAGGAGAGGGAATAATGGAATAATAGTTGCTTGGCGGGCGGAGGAGTCGTGGCACACATACGACTCTTTGAACGTGTCGTTCAATTCTGGTGAACGAGTCGTTCACCGCTCACAAGAGAGAGTCGTTACTTTTGAACGACTCGTTCACGAACGACCCATCACTAGTTTACAGCTTCTGTGATTCTGTCCTGCAGAATTTCAATGGATGCAGGTAGGGGAGGTACGAACACTATGTCTTTGATATACCCCCACAAGAAAAAATCGCAAACACTAAGGTCCGGTGACCTAGGAGGCCAGGGAAGAAACACCTGATCATGGCGTCCAGAACGACCTATCCATCTGTTTGGCAGGACCTCATTGAGAAAGTTACGCACGTTACGATGCCAGTGCGGTGGTGCCCCATCTTGTTGGAAAAGGTAGTCACCTACCTCAGTAAGTTGAGGCATCAACCAGTTTTGTAACACATCCAAGTAACTGTCGCCGGACACAGTTTCGCCTTCAAAGAAAAAAGGACCATAAACTCTGTTCAGATATGGCACAAAACACATTACACTTAGGAGAATCACGTTGTATCTCCAGCGTGGCGTGGGGATTCTCCAATCCCCATATCCGCACATTGTGTCTGTTTACCTTACCATGCAGGTGGAAGGTTGCTTCATCACTGAAAATGATCTTCGACAGAAGATTGTCATCATTTTCCATTAACTGCTGGAGATCCGAACAGAACTACTCTCGCTTTGGACGGTCTTCAGGTTTTAACTTCTGCACCAGTTGCAGTTTATATGGCTGAAAGTGCAAGCGTTTTCGTAACACCTTGCTAATCGTACTTTTTGGGATTTGTAGTTCAATACTCGCTCTGCGCACTGACTTTTTGGGGCTCCGAACAAAGGTTTCCCTCACACTCTCAACAACTTGCTGTGGGACTGTCGGTCGGCCAGAGTGCCCTTTCCGCTTTTCACAGATGCACCCTTCTTCGACGAAATCCTTGTACCACTTCAAAATGGACTTGCTCGAAGGTGGTTCCACACCAAATTTACGCCTGAACGAACGTTGAACAGACACGACACTCTTTGTTGTGTGTAATTCTAACACACACCAACTTCGTTGCTGTTTTGAAAGCGCCATCTTGAATTTACTGCCCTCTAGCGGAAAAATGGGTCAATTTCACAACCTGTAGGGAATAAACAAAAATATTTTGAGTTACTACACCTTCTGACACCATACTTACAAACATATTGCAAAAAGTTTTCATTTTATAACCAAATAAAATCGAGGAGTGTTTTGTGGACACGCTGTACAGTTACTATTATTCTTCGCGCAGTGACGTAACTATAACGTCGTTGTGTTTATTGTTCATCGATGATTTCAAGTTAATCCTATCAATGTTACGTTACACAGTTTACTTAGTAATTTTTTTGCAATATTTTGGCAATTGTTGCCACTTTATTATTATTCGGTTAGTGCGACGTAGTAAATTTTTCACCTTGAAAGTTAGTTGTACGGAGAAAATCGACGGTATTTCATTGTTAGGTTTTGACGTGACAGCATGAGGCCCAATGTCGTCTTAATCCGGTCCTGCACAAGAAGCACTAAATTTGTGGGGGGAAAAATAACCAAATATAGTTCGCTACATGTTTATCACAATCACACTTCTCATATATGATAATCTCGATCGTCGGATTGAGTTTTGTTGCTTCATCGGTGACAGTTTTATCTTCTACAGCCCCCAGATCGTGCTTCATAGACTGTTGTTCCACTCTTTCGGAACTTATTCAACAATTTCGTAACTGACACATACTTTGCAAGACTTTGTCTGTATTGTGAATTCGCTCCTCACGCATTAAAGGAATTCTGTAGTTGTTTTCTGACGCCTGGAAAATATTACATGTAATTTGGTTAGAGTCATTCCTTCATAACCTCTCATAGGTTAAAGTAAGGTTAAAAATGACTGTCCCCGTGATTTCCTTGCGAAATTCTAGCGTTATTTCAGATATCGCACGAACCCATTCCTATTTTCAGAAAATTAGCTAAATTCAAGATGGCAGCCATTCGATTGACATCCACAAACATGATTACCCTTTGGTACAGTCACGGACAATTCTAGGTTCTTACGATACAATCTGATCAGTGGAACCCAGGAGTGTCCATGACTGTACAGCATGCTTCTATCATATCCATTCACTTTTACCCTTCAGTTTCGTAACTGTGTTGAGTGCATTTTGACTCATCCTTCCTATTGTGCATAGTTGCCTTACTATTTAAATGCACCGGTCTACTTGGCGGAGTGTTTAACTCAGCACGCTACCACGCCAGAGGTCCCGGATTCGAATCCCGACCAGTGCATGCGTGTTATTTGTGAGTGTCCCTCGATCAATTTCATCATATCATCATTCATCATCATCTTCGCGAGTAGCCAAAAGTGGCAGAAAATCGAAGTCAAATAAACAAAGTCAATCAATGAACTATTTAAATTCGCAGCACAAGCAAGATTTTCAATCGACAGTCTTTTGTAAACAATGACAGTGAGTAACTGATATGGCTAGGCGATTAAATTACGTTTTTCGCGAATATTACACGGAATTCAAGTAAGTATTGAAGCTTCTCTGGCGACGAATGATGAATAGATTGTCTTGGGCTGACCGATAGTCCGAGAGAATCTGTTCAACATACACGAAATTATTTGTACAATAAATTAACTTATTATGTTTGCTCTGTAGCATAAAGGACGGAGTACGATAGGCTTCTTGTGATAGAAATAGCTTGCAGAGAATTACAATTTGGTTCCTTTTCTAATTTAATGTGAAACTTCGATAGGGACACTCTGAAACAAAGTGTGTCGGAGAAGATCGCATATGTTTTCGACTTTTAAGATAATTTGGACATTGCCTCACTTTTGGTTCGTTTCCCAGCCTCTTTGACGTTACTGTGGGAAAGGTTCCAGCTGATCCCAACGGGGAATATTGATTCATCCTCGCTCTTAAGAATTAAAGTTGTTTTCTTCTAAGTGCACTGTCAGAAGTAAAAATATGTTCTACTCGGAAGGGGAAGGAAAGGGTGTGAGGGCATTTTGAAATATAATTTTTGGATTTCTAATTTTATTTCCAAAGCTGAGGGGTCGAATAACTGAAGGTCAACCAGAATTACAAAATTTGTGTAATGGTATTGAGCAAATAATTAAGCAAACAAATTATATCTTAACAATAGCTAAATTACCACATAACCAGGCTATGCACCTTAGCTGGTCGACTCACTTCGTCATCGTCGGTTCCGGTTACGAATCCGCCCTTTGACATGAATCATCGTTTGCGAACTTTCATTAATTCCATCTCAATCATCTTCACAGTCGCGATTAGCCTAAAATGCGTAAATGCGACGCAAAATAACAAAAATACAAATAGAAATAAAATACCGGTAGTCTTCGAAGTAAGCAAATTACATGACTGAAGGATGAAATTGAATATTCCTGTGAATTTAGTACAGTTACTATCTGCAAATGAAAGAGATAGAAAATAATACTTATAAAATATTACAGTGGCTAAAGAAATTCTGAGCTATTAAAAATTAAGCAAGTAATGGTTGTTCTTATTTATCGTCGCTTTTCTGCTACTTTTGGTTACTCGCGAAGACGAGAGTGGGTGATTAGATTAAATTGATGTACTGAAGGTACAATCACAAATAACAACCCATGCCATGGCCAAGAATGAAACTCAGGAACTTTGGTGGCGAGATCGAAAGTAAATCATTAAATCACTCTGTCTACGAGTCGGCTTTTTAATGTTTCATTTGTATTCAATACGTTTCTCTCTCTATTCGGTGATGTCTTAAACATAGGAACGTTTTATTTATTTAGTTACTAGAATAATGAAACTATTCTGAAGTATATATTTTCTAAAATATCAACGTCTTGTATGTTCCTTCTTATTTCAGGCAATTAGGTACCTAGCGTGTTGTTTATCTTATAATTCCGAAGTAACTGTTTTAAACATTTTACCTTTGCGTACGGAGCCAATGTCTCGGGTGTGGGTGTAGGTGTTCTTTGTATGTGTCCCTTCATCAATTTTATCGTATCATCACTCATCCTCATCTTCGTGAGTAGCCAAAAGTTGCAGAAAAGCGAAGTAAAATAAATCAAATTAATAATGTTTTCATTGTTGTTTTAAATCCATTTTATACGCAGATAGGCTAATCGGGACTGGGCCTACAGTTTAAAGATCTGAATCACTGTTTAATGTGCCTCCCACAGGATATCGACCCCGGGACACTTAGATTACAAGCCGATGACATTACCACTACGCCATTGGGAGGCCCCAATATGTTATTAAGATTTGTCACGGGCTGCTAATTTAATAACTAACTAATTAACTCAATTAACTCAACTGAACTGAGCTTAGCAACGCAACAACGAAGAATCGCTCGCCTCACCTGCTGGGCGAATTAAACATTACATGAATTATAATACGGTCAGGATAAGTGCCTAACAGTCGGAGTTACCAAGAATAAACCTAGGAGGATTTGATTTTAAATACCTGAAATGACGTTACATAATACTACGGTGTTTCTGAATATACATATATATTAAAGCACAGATAAATACACATTACATCTTGCCCTCTTTCACTCGATCTCACATTCATTCTCTCATTCTATGGCATATTGCGACAATATGACAAATACAAAGGTTAGATTATTTACTACTTTGACCATACTCTTGCTATGTCTTGGCTACATTGCCTTTTACAATTTATCGTTTAGGATTTTAAGTTTAAAGTGAATAATTGTTCCTTGTGCGAACCCCTTCTATCTTTTCTGAAGGTATAAATATATTCAATGAACTATTGTTTGCTGTTAACATAAACTCTCATCTTTAAATTGATTATTCCGCCGGAATACCGATGCCTAGGGTTGCCATAGCACTGATTTAAGTTAAGTAATGATTTGATTCACGCAGATTCGCGGTAGATAGTCGTCATCTTTCTCACACACGCACATGGTTGGATCTTACCTTCGCTGCATTCCCTCTGACCTGGGTTGGGTGAAAGTGGTCCTACAGTTCTGGAAGGCCTCCACACTTCAGTGTTGCACTTCACGGTTATCCTGGTTGGCGAAAGTGGATCAGTCGGCATCTCCATCTGGCATCATCGGATCCTGGCTTCACTCGTTCACTTCGCAGGGACGTCCAGGACGGTACACGCACACTGTCGACTCTATACGACAACTTGCGCAATAATAGGTCAGTTCTTCGCGGTCACTCGTAAGTACAGATACGTGACTTGGGCGATGAGACGAACATACGCGATGAGCCATTCGCAGTTTCACATGGATATCAAATGTTATTAACTTTTACTACTTAGGACGTTGTTTCGGACGATTAACACGGGTGGACGTGTCTGGCGTTATTCTCACATAACCACACGTATGTGCACGGATGCGTTGACTGCGAGGGGGAGAAGGACCCCCTGGTTCTATTCTGCTCTACTCCATGGCTCTGAAACACTCACTCGAGGAAAACAAATCCAGACCTCGAGTCTGCTTGCAACTCGCAGCTCGGTCGCGCGTAGCTCACACTCCGGTGGCGATTGTAGGCAAAACTGTGCAAAACTGTCCAAATCATCCCTTTTATTCCAGATTTGAACGTAGTGACGCTGTACCCTCTATGATCAGGTGCTTGTTTATTGTTTCTGGTGCTTTGACCGTTGTCCTCCTATCCTGGTCAATGCTCACTCCGGTCCTTAACCCCTGGTAGCAGCCCCTCGCGCAGAGATTAGGCTAACTCTTCCTCCATTGTATTCGACACGTTCAGAGAGGCCAACTCAGTAGGGTTCCGTCTTCTATTCAATCCAGCGATGAATCTTTAATAAATCATAACTCCCGTAGTTCTGTTCTGATTAGGCTCAAATCTTGGAATCAGTACTTTCATGAAGTGGTCTTCCGCTGGTTAAAATCTCATCCAATTCGGTCCATTGGTTTAGAAGTTGCATTTTTCTTGCTATTCCCATAAGAATGCATGTAAATCCGAATCTGGGCGAAAAACGGTGGTTGGGCAAGCTAGTGCTGGCTAAGACAGTTCGCTAGACACCTGTATTCGCGACGGATATTAATATTACCAATTGCAATTAATTCCTACTAACGGGCAATTAGATTAATTACTTGTCACTCAATATTTGACCGTTATAGATTTCCTTTGGATTTTGTCAAGAAGTTTAATTCTAAACTTGAAAAATTAATTGATTCGTTGCTTTAATTCCATTTTATGTGCAGATAGGCTTATTGCAACTGTACCTACAGTTTAAAATGGATCCAAACCACTGTGCATTGTGGCTCCACCGGGTGTATTCAGAGACCTCTTAATTACAATGGAATGCCGTCACCGCGGAGAGGCGCCAATACGTTATTAAGATTTTCTTTGGATTAAAAAAGAATTCTAATGTTGAAAAAGACACAGTTACAGATTAAAGCTTCTTAATCAAAAATTGAATTACTACGTGAGTACAAGTAATAATAAATTGCCTCAATTTCTCACATTAATATCACCTCACATTTTACGCAAAAGATAATATGTTTTCACACTTCAAATTCGTGCATTTACATTATTATCTTTTTTTCAAAAACTCAAATTTTCCTGGTTTTATCGAGTACTTTGCACATCGATAGCATTCAACCGTCTTTGTTTTTTGATTGATTACTTTCTAGTTTAGAAAAGACGTTTTACCGTTGCTTTGAATATATTGACCTGATTCGGCTTGCTAGCTCTGGGTTTATAGCATCAGACCTACCAGTCACTCGCAAGTCTTTAGTTAGTTAATTAGTGAACAATAAAAAAGATTGATAAAGAAGGAAATAAGCTACCTTTACCTTTTATTTGAAAATTAATCTTTGTATCTGATAATCACTAAATCACAGTAGATTTTACACTATAAATCGAGGTATTTCCACTTTCCAATATATACTTTTCTTCTTATGCTGTTCTGTTTTCTTCTTTCTTTCTTGGAGAATATGGTGTGAGATTATAGTAGTAGCAATTACTTTCAATAACCACTCTTCGCAAGTGTACTTTTACTTCCTAAAGTATTGAAAAGTAATTCCACGACGCCCGGATAAACCTTCGTCAACCGCGGGGAACTCGTCTGATGACACTACAGCCAATCGAGGAAGTCAACCGAGGAAGCTTTCTGTGTCCTTAATTGAACTGTTCACGTCCTTTTTTCACCACTCACCCCATTACAACTCTAAGACTGTGATTGGTCTTAACATAATCACGCCATGCAATGTTCTCCAATGGCATTCAGTCTCTTACCCGCCTGGTTACAGCTCCTATTGCGACACTACGCAATCAATTGTCTTAGTTGTTTTGCTTTGCTAGGATGACGGCTCAGCACATGTAACTAAACACGTTCACTGAAACCAAACACTCTTCCTACGCACAATATTCCTGTTCCTCGAAATCACCCTTTCGTCTTACGTGTGCGTTATTATACGTGACCCAAATTAATCGGTCACAAGCAGACGATGGACTGATTTTTTATTTGTCGTTCAATTTCAGCTGCAAGATTGTTGATTTTCACAACTTTCGCCGCCGTCTTCGGGATCTACGCGGTGTGCCTGTGCGTGGCCCACTTCCTCATCATGCTCTGCTGGCTGCTCTTGGACTCCGGGATGACGATCGCCGACGACTTCTGGGCGAACATCGTCTCCAAGGTAGGTCTCGCTATTCTCTACACCTTCACCTTCATCCATCCGAAGGAAAGGCTGTCGAACTACGACAATGTGCGCTACATCACGTACTACCTGTTCACGTTCCTGGAGAGCATGGTGGTCATATTTTTGGCCGGCAGAGAGATCAAGGTGATGGCCGCAGCCGAGGTTGCCATCAATGAAACATACTTGAAGTATGTACTCACGGGATATGTAACGGCTTATTGCTTCACGTTCATTCCAGTTCTGTTGCTTCTGATGAGACAGTTTAATATCGCAGTCTGATTAAGTGACATAAACGTTACAAACAATACTTTCGCGTCCGTCCTTTGTTCGATTCATTTCAGTTATTTGAAGGATAACACAAGAGTGCCTGATTGACATAATTCAATCCGTTTGTTGTAGTAATGTCATGTTTGCGATTTTAATTTTCAACGATGTTAAACCTTAAACGGTTATGATATTTTGTCATCAATTCGACTTGGTGAACGGTCATTGCCACCATATGTATGTATTGTTAGTTTTACACATCAGTGATGTTACGGGTGTTCATTGTTTATCTTTTGAAATAAAAGCGTTTTCAATTCAATGTCATTTAATGATTATTAGGATATTGGTCAAGGATCACACTTAAAGTTCACTTACAGACAACTTGGAGAGTCTGTACGATCAAAGTCTCGCTTCTAATAGCTCACGCATGTATCATGCATTCTCTTTTCCATCTTCATATGTATAAGCTAGATTTCTGTAATATAAACGCTTCTATTTTCAATTTCTCTCTTTATCTGTCAATGTAGTCGCAGCATCGGTAGATATGAATTATTGTTTGAAAAGTAATCATTAGTATACCCCAATTAAAAACAAGCCTATTTACTGTTTTTTCGGTTCATAATTTTCTGAAAACATTAGTAGTAGTAGTAGTAGTAACAATAGTGTTAGTAGTGGTAGTTTTAGTAGTAGTGTTCAATATCTTAATATTTATTTATTTAAAATGTGCATGTTGCTACACAATTTTTTTCAGGAAATGTGAATTATGAATCGTTTTTAGTATGCTGATCGACGAAGAAATAAATTTGAAACTATGCCTATTGATTATGTATTCACCGGATAAATATTGTCAATTTTCTACGGTTAGTGTGGTCCAAGTGAGGCCTAAACGCGGAAAAGTTAATACGAACAAGTGTTCGCCTTGATGGCCTACTCGTGGTGTGAACGTTTGTCGGATATGTACGGCGACACCCTGTACACATATGTAGGGTAAAGGGGGGCAGATGGCGCATCACGTGACTAGCAGAGAAGGAGCAGGCCGTTGGCGCCACTCTTCCACAGTTTTGGAGAAGAGACGTAAGGACGAAGGAGTGAGCGTTGTGTTCCCGATAAATCAGATAGCAGAGATATTACAATGCTTTTACGTCATCAGGACATAGCTGGCAAGCGAAATAAATTTATTATCACTATTTTGTAAGCATCATAGATCTCATCTAAGAAGTAATTAAGACATTTTCAAACGTAGTTTCGTGAAGCTTGTTGGTTACACTTCCATAGTTGTTTTGTATATTCTGGTCAGTGTTGCTATTTGTTTTGTAAAAAACTTCATCTCGACGTTCTGGGGTAAGTTGGCGCAATGTTGAGTGGGACAGATGGCGGGCGCTTTGTTATATTTTCATGAAAGTTTACAAGATCAGTAATCTGCTACGGAGTCTGATAATATCGTTTCATTACCTCAGCCTGTACTTTTAGTAGTTAGTAATGAATTATTTCAACTTTCTTACTGAAATATGCCCAGAATGCGCCAGAGAACAATGGGACGAGCATCTTGGACGGAGGAAGACATCGGAAATCTGCACAGCGTGTGATTAACGAGAAGATGAAAGTGCGGGAAGCGAGTCGACAATTCCACATACCAGAGTCTGCTCTACGAAGGAGACTTCTTACCAAGAACTTATGGAATTGCCGGATTTAACACTACCGGCTCGTGTTCATCTTCGCTTATTGAGTTCGTGTTTTGGTTTCAGCTCCACGTTATGCACAGGAAAGTTAATTGGGACTGGACCTACAGTTTATAACCATATGCAAGGTCTTTGAGTGTTAAAAGGAGCGTGGCTAAGAAATACCGGAGGTCGGAGGAAAGCAAGCCTCGTGTGGGAACTTCACTTCCCACTGATTAGCTGAGGGTAAAGCACGTTAAGTTCAGTTCTCTTGAATGTTAAAAGGGACATACTCGGAATGGAAAAAAGTCCAGGGAGTAACGGTTTTTGTAGTGGTTTAGTATTTTAAGTTGTCTTATGTAGTGTATTTAGTTGGGATATTTTAGTTAAAGCACAGCACACTTTGTTCTATTCGAGATAGGTCTTTTGGGGGGAAAATGAATATTAAAATTGGATATTACAATGAAATTACTATAATCACCTTTTGGTTAAATAAAGTGTTAGGAAGTCTTAGTTATGTAAAGATTTAATTGTATAATTTAATTGTTTCTTGATTATTTATTGAATTTAGATTGGGGTTTACATTCTTATTATCATCATTTATGTACTCTCAAGCCCTTCAGGCATGATGTTTAATAAACCTCTTTACTATCAAGCCTTTGTATAATTCCTCTAAACCTACAATTTTACTGCTTAAGCCTTCCACTGCCCTTTTTAATGAATATTTCTGCTAGGTTAATGTACCGACTTTAGTTGCAAGCCTTGTGTCCTAATGAAGGACAATATTTCTTAGTGAATAATTTTAAACGACGTGCAATAAGAAGCTGGTCATAAGTTTAAAGTTGAATCCGAACCGCTATGTGCCTCCACCCGGTATCGAACTTACCTTCGCTTATGACAGAAACGAATCTATTACCGACAATGAAACTGAATGAGTGCCTACAACTGTACCAAGTGTTAAAGTCCACAGCAGACTGGTTACAATGCATGAAATGCACAAGCTGGTTCCATGAAACTTGTTCAGTTTATCCTGATAAGTTCTCTGCGTGTGGAAGAGTGAAAAATAGAACCACGGGCAGCCGAGAAGAAGTTGAGAGGCGTTCTATTCAGATCGCATTCCCACTGTACCATCTTACCCACCCAGGTGGGACAGATGGCTAAACGCTAATCTTTTCTTGCGTGCATGTTGTCGCTACATGGCGATACAGAACTTAGCCATCGTGTATTTTTGTTGTTCCTCAAGAACTGAAATATTATGTAAACTACAGTGAAAATAAATAACAAGATAAATGAACAGATTTTCTTTCGTTGTCTGAAAATGTGCGCCAAATGTCCTCCATTTATCCTATAAGTATACATACAGGGAGGATGATTCCTGCACAATCGTCGCGACCTCGTGCTCTATGTCCGAGGTTGACCTTGCGAAGTCTTTTACTCAGCGTAGTTGCGCGGCGAATCAAACACATTATACATTGATACACACAGAATAGAAGTTGGAGTACCAAAAATGTTCTCAGTGAAATGAAGAGGAAAAAGAGAATTCAGCGTGCAAAGACTTTTCATGATGCATGCGTGAGCTACTATAATCGCGACTTGGATCGTACAGTCTCATGTTGACTGAATGTGAACATCAGTTGTGACCCTTGACCACTGGCGTACGGAAGGTGAGCTGATGGGCTACATCCCCTCCTAACAAAAATTAAAAAATAAGCAAAACTATCCAATGAGAGCAGTAAAGAGCTTAATAAAAACGAAAGTAGTAAATGTAAATTCCCTTTGAAATAACTCCCGATTACCATTTTGGTCTTTGAGAAAGGTTTATAGTATTTCCCTCCCCAGAAAGCAGCTATGGAATATCCACATTTACAATTCCTAACCCTAAAAAATTGTGCGTACGCCAATGCTCTTGACCAAGTGAGTTTCAATTATTGGAATTACTATTATTCTATTGAATCGTTATATAGCCATTTCAGAACTGAAATTGGAACAAAAATAGTTTCAGACATTGAAGATAATGAATATGATGAAGTTTTTAAGTAACTTTAGATGTATTATATGTAGTCCGAATATAATTCGTGAGGATTATAATTTTGATGGATAATTGAGAATGATTCTCGAGCAAGTTCTTGTGCTTTTTGAAGTTTTTTTGTCCTTAGGAACGTCGAAATGCTGTCAAAATGTAAAGTTTTATCACTAAAGAGAGTGGCGATTAAATAATAAGAATCATTTGCTAAGCTTACGATTCAAATATTTATATTACGTGACACATGCAGTAAATATTTAAATCTCACAGGAAGAATGCTTAATCATTTATTAGCATATCGATTGCAGATGTATTCAATCTAACACGTCGATTGTATCCGGGTATAACAAGATCCATGCTTATATATATGTGCAACGAATCTTGTAATGCCACATGTATTTGGGTTTCATTTTCCAAAGACTTATCACATGCAAATATAGGCTGCTGTTGTTGACTTTGTTTTTGAGTCTACTTTATGCACAGAAAGGCTAATCGGGACTGGGCCTACAGTTTAAAGTGGGATCCGAACCATTATGTGCCTCCACCGGGTATGGAACCAGAAACGGCAAAAACCATCTGGGACGCGCGCTCATTTCACTTCCGCGGGCAGTCGCGTGTTGTACTTTTTACAACATATGCAAATTAGCTGTTGTCACAAGTTTAATTTATCTTGTATTTGTTGAGTATATTTTTTTTATAAATTGATTTAATTTATTTTACTGGGTGAGATTATTTTATTAATTTTAGAGGGACAGTACCCTACACATTGGTTCTGATCCCACTTTAAACTATAGGTCCAGTCCCGATTAGCCTATGTGTGCATAAAATGGACTTAAAACACCAATTCTAATATTCTATTGTATTATTTTATATCAGTGACATAGTTTTTTTTCAAGAATACAAAATAGTTAACATCCACACACTGTAAGAAAATGCTTTGTTTCTGGACTTGCTGCTTCTTGAGAATGTTACGCTTAATATTTTCTTCCCTCAGGTCACTGTTACTTTCATCTAATTCACTTAATTAGAAGTGAAGCCTGAAGGTTCTTGAAGAAATCGTTCTATTTCACTCGTATCTAATCTTTGTGACATGTTGAATAAAACAAAATGTTTCGCAAAAAGGTACGACAACCAAGAAGAAAATACTACGCGAAAAGGCGCGAATTGTAAAACGTACAACATTCACTGACATTCATTGTTCGAAACCTTATTTGCCACTGGCAAACCTTTAGGGGAGTTACTTGAACTTATGGAAGTGTTGGAGGATAGTCAATGAAAAGAATAGACACAGGCGCCACGTTGGAACAATAACAAAATCCCGAAAGGTTAATCTAACGTACAAGAGGGTTACTTAACAGATATAAAAATTAATACGGCAGATCAACCTAAAATTGATCATCGTACGATTTAGAGATGCAACTAGTAAAATGGCGGGTGGCGTGGGGATGCGCAGAGCCTGTCTCCCATCAGCTACTGCTCCTTAGGGCGTTTGACACATGGTGTTCTTCAGTAGGTTAATATATTGTTCTGAGTCTTTGTGACCAGCTACGTAATCTGCCTTCTTTTATACAATATTTCGTAATTGTCTTTAAGTTGTGTGTGTGTGTAAGTGTGTAAGTGTTTTGTATAGAAGGCAAAGTAGAACGTTGATACAGCAAAAACACCCACGCAAGGGCAGCGAGGGTAGGATTAGGATACTTCCAAAAAATGGCTCCAGACGGTGAAGAGATTTCGGCTGAAGATAAAATGTGGTACAGGTAGACGTCAGTTCAAAGCCTCACAACGCCGTCAACGTCTCTACCATCTGTGGCGGCCTCTTTTTTTCAGTTGGAAGAAAGACGCAAGGCCATTTGTACCTTACAGCCTTGCGCCGGAGAACCAACTGCAACCGATTTACACATGTCGACTGCATCAGTGTATTACAAAATCTACGCTTTTATGTGTACGGCGATGGATTTTGTAGTACAACATGAATTAATTCTTCATTATGAGTCTGCGAAACTAAAATATAGGTATTAACCTCATAATATTACAACATAATATCTCATTAACTTTCACTTAAACTAACCTACAAGCTTAAGAAGCTACCTCGCAGACCCAAAAGAAAGAATTGTGAACTTAGAACACTGCTGAGTAATTAAGGCAAATAAACGTAACAATTAATCTGTACGGTATAGGGAGATGGGGTGAAATGTGCAAGGGTCATCGCGAAATTAATGCCTCTTCTGTGCAAAAATGTTATGTAAAGGAGGAGCAATTGGAAATTTTGTGTGAAAATACATGTTGGGTACCTATTAAGGCTATTCAAAATACTTTCCTTTGCTTTCAATGCATTTCTGCCACCGTTCAACCCAATACCGAAATCCGCTCTGGAGGTTGTTTCCTGACCCATGCATTCACGGCGATTTTAATGTCTTCCACGTCCTGAAAACGCTGTCCACGCGAAGGTTGTTTTTGAGAGGGGCAGTTGTGACATTTTGGCAATGGCCTGTGACGTTTCCATTGACACGTGGGGACGGGCGTTATCGTGGTGCAAAACAACACAGTCCAGTGGAATGTGCTTTCTTTTTCGTCGAATATCGTCCCTCGACTTTTTTTAAAGCCTGCGCATACTGAGCACTCTTCATTGTTGCAACACGTCCCAAGAAGTCCGTGCAGATGACACCCTCTCTGTCACAGAACTTTAGTCACTCTTTCTCTGTTTTCATCCGTCACTGCGGTTGCAGTCTGCCACTTCGATGTTTATCCGCCACCGAGGTTTCCCCCTCTCGGAACTTCTTCATGCACCCATCATTGCTAATGTGAATTGCGTCCTCTCCATATGCCGCCTGCAGCCTGCTATGGATCTCCGGTGCCCTACAACCCTCTATTTGCAAGAATTCGATCACAGCTCTTTGTTTTTCTCTGCTATTCATGTTCTTTATTTAGTTAGTTGCAAATGAAAACTTGTGTGCATTAGTAACATGTCTCATTATATGTGTGTGAAGTTTCATTGCAATCCGATAACAATATGAGGAACTATTAAGGTGGAGTCATTAATTTCGGGATGGCCGTTGTATAACAGCTCACTATGAAATTCTCACCTTGCAACAATTCAGAATAAGTATGAAGTAGTTCAGGTAATGTAAATATATGTTTTACCGACTTAGGTGTTCTTAGGATAATCAAAACCATTGAAATTAGTAACAATTGTGCCCGAGGAAGAATTTTAGTGTTCATATCCTTGAGTCATCTCTCACGAAATTCTCTGGTAACTACCACAGGAAAGGCAAACTTTTAAGTTGTCCTTGAAACCTAACAACGTATGGTGTTCAGCCTGTCACTGATGTTTTAAAGTGTTCGTAATCGAGTATACACATCAACGGTAGACATAGGAACATCGTGTAAAGATATTCCCATAGTCATATTGTGCCTGTATGGAAATAAATGGCAATGTTCTTAAAGAAAGGTACCACAGCACCATTTGCCTGAAGTGACATGGGAAAAACTCCGAGTGATCGATTGCAGATATCAATACCTGCCAGAAACTGTCCCATTAGCATATAAAAGCCGAATTTCTACGTAGCATTTTGTTTTACTCACAATATCAATTACATATTTCGAACTTACAGCATTAAAATTAATACAACAAATTGATTGTAATCATACTGTGGTAAGCTGGTCATTGTTACCCCAGAATAACAACAGTGGATGGAGAGTAAAATGTGGGACCTTACCAATATTGTGGTATTCCAGAGCTGATAAACCAATCACAGTTCGGAGAACCTTGGCGTACTATCACACCTAAGGGCACGTGGAGCCCGCTCTAGGTGGAACTTCCGGCGAGGACTCCGAGCCGAACTGGAAGGGTAGAGTGTTCGAGTCCCCCACATCGCCTGAATGATGGAGAGCACCTCCTCCTCCCCGTTCGCACTGGGAACAGTTCCATAGCTCGTGGACAGACGGCGATTAACAGGAAGGAAGCTACGCGTCTTGAAAGTTTTGGCCAAGTTTAGCCACTTTCACGCACGTATGTATTTTGGGAGCGGTCCCACAGTTTTGCTTGCTATCCGAATTACGAGAATTTGCCCCCCACAACCCAATCGCGAACCCGGGAAATCTTACCTACAAGGACGGACCGTAACCATTAGGTTATCTTGGAGTCACCAGAATATACATTGTCGAATATGAATAGAGAGAGACTCTTTAAGCTATCCCGTGCTTTGAAGAACGTTGCGTTTTTAGTACAAATAATATAGAATTATACTTATTTCCGTTCAGAAAAAAATGCTGCTCATCAAATGGCAATGGTTATACTGATTGTTATGAGCCAGAAAATGTTCATACTTAACCCAAGTTACTTCAGGCAAATCCTGTATGCTTGCATACGATATTACGTCGACTTTCTACGTACATGCCAGGTAACTTTCAATAATGAAACACTGATTGTGGATCACTTGTTCATGGACAGTCCTGTCTAGGAAGCCAGACATTACTGCAATGAGACTAGATGCATTGACTAGAGTTGTAAAAAAGGTAAAGTGCTCCCCTGTGCTTAGCACCACGCCATGAAGGCGTATAGGGGGTGTGAGGGTAACGCCCCACACTTTCTTGATCCGGTCGTGAATGGGGGTGATGTGATCAGCATCACGCCCCTGACCGCCTTTACCCCCCCCCCCCCAGGGTACCCATGTTATTCGACGCTGGGTGGGCGCTGGGGCCGCTTCCAACGTTAGAAAAGTTCCCGGACTAGAGTTATACTTGCAATTGAGGCATTTCTCTATATTTCTCTTTTGTTTGTCTCTTCCCTGCAAATTTCACACATTTATGTTTACTTATTAATGTACCAGTATAAGTAGAATGACAGCATTATGTTCCTACGCGTCAGCAAAAATTTGATGCGGCTGGTGTTATGTTACATCCGGTGTAGCGGGCCACGAGCTGTTTTATTGTTGAGTCAGCAGAACGTGTCTGATCACGTTGAAGACATCGGAAGCGGTGGGGGAGGGGGTCAATGGATTTGTCACGTTGTTTCTTGATGTATGCTAACCTAACACGTGCGTATGTTTGTGTGTGTGAGTGTGTCTGTGGAGGAAATGCGCGCGCAACCATTGCGTATGATGGAAAGAAATGAAGAAATGATTTAAAGATGGCGCCGAAGGTGCTTTACCCCGAAAGTTTAGCGGCTAAGGTTATTGCTCTGTAAAACAAGAGGCGTCGAGGGTTCGATTCCTGGTAGAGTCAATATTGATTGATTGATAGATTGAGTTAGTTTTTTTAAGTCCACTTTATGCACGGCAAGACTAATCAGGAGTGGACCTACAGTTGAAAAGTGGTGATTCGGACCACTATGTGCCTCCACCGAGTATCGAACCTGGGACCCCTTGATTACAAGTCGACGATGTCAATATTGAATGATTTCGATTAGCCTGTGTGTAAATAAAGGCAACAAAATGGTTGAGTTCGAAAATCGAGTTGGGTTAGTGGTTAATGTTGTCACCTGGCAATGAAGAGGTCGTGGGTTCGATTCTCTAGGTAGTTAAATTAGGCCAATTGTTTAATCCCGCCATTATAGGTTCCGATTAGTCCATCTGTGCATAAATAGTGTTTGAATAAAATCAATATGGCGGCCTTGGGTTAGTGGTTAATGCTGTCGCCTGGTAATGAAGAGGTCGCGGGTTCGATTCTCTAGGTAGTTAAATGAGGCCAATTGTTTTGTCCCGCCATTATAGGTCCCGATTAGTCCATCTGTGCATAAATAGTATTTGAATAAAATCAAAATGGCGGCCGCGTTTTGTGTTTAGCGGCGGCGGCGGCGGCGACCGGGGCGCGGCGCGGCGCGGGGCGGAGCGGGGCGGCGCGGCGCGGGCGCGGGGCGGCGCGGCGCGGGCGCGGGGGGTGTTTTTTATTCCGCGAGATGTTTCAACCAAGTGGTTGAGGGTTCGATTCCCAATGTTGGTGAAAATTGGATATTCAATTGTATTTGTTTAAAAGTTCCGATTAGCTTTTTGTGCACAAAGAGAAAATGAACTAATTGGAAATAGGATGTTTATGCTGTAATGAAAAGGTCCCGGGTTCGATTGACAATGTCAAATTGGCTGATAATGATGTTTTTTTTAAAAAAAAAAAAGAAGTGTGTTGAGTTCCCATTAGTATTTAGGCAGGAACAGATATTAAAAATCAAAACAAAATGCCTTTTGATTACAACGCAAAGACTTTACCGCTAATGTATAAAGATAAATTAGAATCTGTTGTTTTGCCGTGTGGGGCCCCAGTACCGATTAGCTTAAATGCATAAAGAGTAGGTAAAATAAGCAAGATGGCCGTCACTATTGTTTCGTGATCAAAGAGGAGTCACAGGTTCGATTCAATCAAAGGAGGCAAGATTCTATGTTTCAATTCCATGTAAAAGTCTAAAGTTATGTTTCGATTAACCTCAATGCATAAAGAGGAATTAAACAAAAACAAGCAAAATGGCGACAGATGTGATAAAAGAAAAATTGAATTAGTTTTTTATAGTGACAAGAAAAAATAGCGAATCATTGTTAGAAATAGAATGAAAATAAAGATACTTGCCTTTGCGTGTCCAGCGCTGTGCAGAAAAGCTCTCATGCTTTATCTCCGACAAGTCCACAATACACATTTTTTTTTATTGTATAGTTAATTATTAATGTTGTTATTAACACAGATTCTTACCAGTGTGAAGAAAAGCTCTCATGCTTTATCTCCGACAAATCCACAATACACACTTTTTCATTATATAGTTAATTATTAATGTTGTTATTAACACCGAGTTTTACCAGTGTGAAGAAAAGCTCTCATGCTTTATCTTCGACAAGTCCACAATACACATTTTTTCATTATATAGTTAATTATTAATGTTGTTATTAACGATTGTTACCAGTAAAAATATAAACCATGAGGATTTTTAAAGGGGTGATAAGTGAAAAAAAGCCAAGACATATATTTTATCCCTGTTTATTACCAATATTTACAAAATTCAAAAGAGCCGCACACACACACACATACATATGTAAAATGTTTATATTGTGTCACCAGTTTATCAGCATGTTATTTAACAAGTTTTTATTCTTCAAGTTTGTTCACTCACCCACATAAGGAATTGTGTCACTATCATATTCATTTTCTGCTGCAACCACTGAATTAAAATGTTTCACTATTTTTTCCACAAGCATGTTCTCGCAAAAAACAAACACTTCTTTGGAAAGTCTTTTTCCGTCGATGTTTTGTATAGACAAAGGCTCAGGTTTTGTACATCCATGTAGATGGGAAAGCACAAACTTCTCCTTATTACATGCATGGACAGGGGAAATATCTGTGCAACCGAAACATTGTTCGCGAAGGTCGAGAATGCAAGATTCCACACAGTTTCCAAAATATGATTTCAGATACGGCGACACTGTTTCACACATAACTTTCGCATGCTCGATGCACACAAATATCTTCATAAAGTTCCGCCACGAACTTTCTGCGATGAACACTATCTCCAGGGAACAGTAAGCTGGTTTCTTCCTTATAATGATCTGACGGCGATTGTACAGTGTGGTTATCAGCAATTCATGTTGCTCACTTAGTGGGTAGGAAACACGAGGCTGCTCACCTGGAATAGCGATGTAATTGTCGATTACTGGAAACAATTCCTGAAGAGCGTGCCACTCCTGCAACTGTAGTTCAACACCGGCCGCCCCGCTTCTGTGTAGCCTGACCACAGGTTGGAAATCCAGATGAGAGGAAAGTCCGATTGAGATAACTTTTGTTTTCGAAGCATTCAAATAGTAGACGTGATCAAATAATATCGACTGGCGTATAAGACTAGTTACTTGTTTTTGTTCTTCAGGTAAATGCTGATCGCTCTCTTTCTGAAGAACCCCCTTGAAATTAGTGTACGGTTGAAATCTTTTTTTCAGCGGCATCGAAATAGAGGATTCCATGACTAAGAACTGCGAGATACTGCATGTCGCAGCGTGCAGGTATACATTTGAAGAAATGCGTGGGTGTGTTTTTGAGACGCATGCGCGCGTAGCAAACCAAGCATGTGCTGGACAAAAAAGGTGGAGGGCGCGGGGCATTACAAAGATCAATGGTGAGAGAAAAATCAGCAGAATATCATAAACGTCATATTGAGGAAATATTGGATAACAAATATTAATTAATTTAATTAAAGCATCAACCGCATTGTCGATCTGAAATTAGGTTTATAGACAGGGGGCAAAATGGAAAATATCGACGATGTTCTAGTATTGGATTGTTTCTGTATTTCCATCGGTATAATCCTCCACCACATTTGAAGCATACTGTTTTATCCTCTTTTTGAATGTAAAATAATCCTGCTTCGGACAGAGCTTCTACAAACGGGAATTCTTTTGATTGCCAGTTTCTGAAAGAGGACAATCTAGCATTGAAAGATCCCATCTCTGGATATTGCGTCATTGTTCTGTAAAGACACAAAACAAGATAAATATTATAAGTAAGCTGTTGTAAACTGTAACGCTACAAAATTATTAATATACTATTAGGACTATATGTAATTTGTATAAAATTTCAAACAGTATTTACTGTCAATATTTTCTAGTATACGTACCGAGTATTATAAATTTAATTTACGAGTCAGCAAATAAGTTGTTATAATATTGTCGTTTTTTATCGGTACTGGGAATAAAATTTGAAATTTATGCATGGGTTTACCAGAGGCTCTATGGAATAAATACAGAAAACAGTAATGCCCACAGTACACAGACCCGTAACTTTGTATCTGATGAGTGTTGTACGTATAGAATTTAGAGTTATTTTCCAAAAATCGCAAATGGTTATGCACATGTGGAGGTTTTCCGTAACTATCAAAAAATTCCCCCCGGGAGTTACTGTCTATGTAAATTGCTACCCAGTGCTTCCCGGGACTATCTTTGGGATCTGTATTTACAATCAACGCTGCTGGTAGTTCCACATGTACAGGTAATTCATTAGCTGCAAAAACGCCAACATGATGATTGTCAAAGGCTCTATTTGATATTAACCCGTGAAGCAAATTTAAAGTCGACAGCATTGCTGGACACTAAATAGTAATATTGTGCAACTCACCTTGTTATACAATTAATCCAGATGAATATCTCTTTGATTATTAATTTCCATGAGAGCGTCAAATTCAGAGTAGATAACACAAGTCACAGTAGATTCCAAAGCCGATTTGAAGTGGACTTCCAAGCTAACAGCCCCTTGCCGTTGAAGACTGCAGTGGGATATGGCACTTGCAGCTGCGTCTGGTGTTATATCGAAAACAAGTAATGCGTATTCCTGGGGGTATTCCTCACGCGATATATTGTTTCCTTCATCCATATAGTGTATCCCTGTTCCAGAGAATAATGTGTGATATGCTGTTATGTACTTGTTGTTTTCAAAGTCTGGTTGAAGTGGTTTGCCGGGAATTTGGACTCCATCAACATATAAAGTAAAGAAGTTGTAATTGAAATGTTGAAAATTGAATGGGTTTGTAGACAGAGTGCCGTTGAATGCATCGTTGGTAACAAACCCCACAACTAATCGTTTCGGAAGACGTCCAAGTATCACATTGTCAATTGTTTTTGAAACAATATCTTTTGGAATAGTTACAGCTTTAAGTTGTACTCTTGTTAGAGGGTATTTTGCTGTATGTTTTTGCAATATGCGATTGTGACTAAGTTTGATGGATGAACTGACCGATACTTTTCTCACATATAGTGTAGCATCCAGAATTTCCACTTTGCCTTCACTGTCATCTAATCCCATCAAGCAGAAAGTGTTTTTCGAAGGAATCAGTTTTATTCGCATTTCCACTCCATTGATCAAAAATTTCTCTTGATTGAAAATATCAGAATGCAAGTAACCAAACATATCAAATGTTTTACTCTGTTTTGTTAGTTGGTTACGTTTTGTAAAGCCTTTGTTGTCTTCCGAAACGTTATCAAAAGCGCCTGCTGTATCTTTGTACCACAATGCACTTTGGAGATGAGATGATTTTGCAGATATGTCATAGTTCAGTGCTTTTTCAAAATAAGACCTGTATGTGTGCATGTGAGATGGAAACGAGATGAGTTTGTTATTTAAGTAGATTTGTACTTCGCTGAACATTGCATTGAGAAAATCATTGACAGGTCCAATTGTTTTATCTGTGGGTAGCAATAACTGACCATTCGCTTTTACAATTCTGGCATCTATATTCAACATTGTGTGTGCTAAATCCATATAATCATCTCCATGTCCAGGTATTACAAACTCGGTGGGGGCATTATCTGCCAGAGAACTAACAGGTTTGTATCCGATGGTGTGGTGTTCTAAGATGCTTGTCTGAGTAGGTTTTACCGAGAAAATATCCAATTCACTTTTAAAACACTCACATGATTTCTCCCTAATTAGCGCCATATCTAATCAAAAATATCTGATGTTATTTGAATTTTCTTACGGTTGCGTTTGGTTGTTTTCTTGGTGTTTGTATTGGCACTGGATCTCTTCTTTCTCTGAGCGATCCTTCCAGTTCGCTGTCCCGAAGCAGAGTGATTCCTTTTGAAATGTTTATGCCCCTGATAACCTGAACCAATCATTTCCTTTAGCTTTGTTTCAGCTTTTCTTTTAAGATTTGATCTGGCATCCGAAATTCTGGATTGTAGTGACTGTTTTAGGGGTGTTTTGTCTACAACATCACTTAACACATTTACCCCTGTTTTTAACATTTCTTTCCCTACAGCTTTCGCTCCTTTTTTGATAAGAGGCAAAGCTGACCGAAAAAGTCCTCCAAGAAAACTTCCAATGCCATGTCCTTTTTGATAGGCAGCACCGTAATATATGTTACCCACACCAGATCCAGCTTGTTGATGGTAGTATTGAAAATATGGGTCATTCATAATCAGAGCTTTTCACCACAACGTCTAAAATGAAGTTTCAAACACACTAGTCCGAAGGAGAATGGGATGTGTGCACCAGTGCTATCCCTTAAGTCAATTTCTATTTGTTCGAAATTATGTTTCTGCACTGGGATGTAATGTGGTGAATCGAAAATTTGCACACCATCACTTCCAAAAGTATGTTCCATAGGATTAATGTTTATAATACGTAATAGAGGGGCGACAGCATCTCCCACCATATGTGATTCCGCAATATCTGTGTAAATATACATCTGGGAAGGAATTTCTCTCACAACATTTGGAGGCGAGCGTCCAATTTTTACTTCTGATAGATCATCGGTCGGTTTAAAACCTAATATCCGTGCCAGTTGAGGTGACAATCGTACATTTATGTTTCTCTGCTTGGTAGATATATCAACAGTCACATGTTTGTACGCAGGATGATTTCGGAGACTAAAATTTAATGTTTCAGAATATTTATTGATTTCTGCAACAATGCTGTTTATAGATGCGTAATAGCCTTCGGATATTCGAAGTTCGTTCCATTTGACATCATCCATAGATTTATATTGAATATAGTTGTTAAATCTTGTAATGTTTAGTATTGAATAAGGATAATGCACTTCTACCAATGCCATCTCCCATTTGTTGGTGTCCAACTCCACACGGTTCTGAAGCTTTGTGGTGTAATTAGTTAGAGTATTACTTGGGAAATATTTCATGGAACTGTTACTAGGCAAAGTAAGGTAGAAAGCGTTTGCTTTTCTCATGATGTGTTATGAAGGTTATTTGTACCACTGATGAGAATACCTACAAAAATTTATGCCTCTCTCTCTCTTTTTTTGACTCCAAAAACGATGCGCTAATCCAACTGTCAAATAATCTGGAGTAACCTTTCCAATGAACTAACAACTTTTTACTGGCTCCTTTACCTTTGGTCGCAAGGATTTTATCAATTTCATGCATATCCGGTAAGCGGACCAATTGCAACTCTTCCGTATAAAATGTTCCATCGATTTTCTGTCCTTGTAGATCTTTTAATTCATACACTTGAGGATTTCTTTTCAAAATACGTTCCACCACAAATATTTCTCTTGTCCAATTTTCCATGTAACCTTTGTCAAAGCGTTTTTTGGTTTTTGTTATTCTCACTGTATCTCCTATTTTGAATGGCATCTTCAATGACAATAGTGGAGAGGAATCAGATTTGAGTTTTTTGTCATACATATTGTGCCATACTTTCAAAACCTTCTCAGGAGTAACATCTGCTGGTGCCATTTTAATACTCGAGTGAATTTTATGATTATAAGCTTTCAAAAGCTTTGGGAGTACATTAACATAACAGCTGGTTCTTTGCTTAGTAAAATACTTCCACATGCGTTCCTTTAAAGTTCTGTTGAATCTTTCAACAATACTAGCTTTAATATCAGGATTCTTTGTTGTAAAATAAATTACATTTTGTTTTTTGAGATATTCCTGCACAATACTGTTGGTAAACTCACGGCCTTTGTCAGTTTGTAATTTCAAAGGTTTTCTTTTGCTTTGTTTGAAAATTTGCTGGAAAGCCTTTTTTATACATACACCAGTTTTATTTTTTACAGGGACAGCCCAAGCATGCCTGCTAAAAATATCGATAACTGTGAGTATATATCTGTACCCTTTGTTGTGATTCCGCAAACTCTGCATGTCATTCAAGTCAGCCTGCCATTGGTCATCGATATTATGCACAAAATAAAAGTTTCTCGGAAATCGACGCTTTACAGGTCTATGCAAAGTGTATGCAGTTTGCTTTGTCAACCAATGTTTGATTGTTGACAATGGTATGGATTTTTTTACAGCTTTCCATAGTGTTGAAGCTGTAGAATAGGATGCTGGATGAGATGGATTGTACCAGATATTCTCTAATATTTTTTCGCTCATGGTTTGTATCTTGACCAAACTGGAACAGTACGTTTACGTTTGTGCCCTGGAAATGATGATACAAAAGAAATTGGTTCCTTTTCTTCTTCTTCTTCTTCTGTTAATTCTTGTGCCTCTTCTTGGTTAGCTCCGGACAGCGGAATATGGCGTCCGGGGTTGCCAAAAACAATCTGTTGAATAAACTCCTGTATCCGGGGGTTTCCAATATATTCTTGAGGAATATTAGATAACGCCAGAGCTCTATTGAATAGTTGCCACCCAACAGGATTGCTTGTTTTTCGTGGTCGAATTATATCCGATACTAGATCGACAATATTTGAGCCTTCAATTTTATTATTGTTAATAAAAACTGCCCCATATTTATCCCAATCAATATTACTATTATGTAAAAGACGTTCATACAACAGTTCGGCTTTTCTACGATACATGCTAGGTGTAGCAGCTAGAATTTCTTCTTTCATATCAGTCAACTTCTCAGTAGATTCTGTAATCGGTAGCGACACAGGTTCTCTTTGTTTTCGAGTAATAGACAGAAATTTTTGGAGCACAATACTGTAACGATTCCATTTTTCATCATCCGAAAGACCTTTGAGATTCAAAATTACTTGCATATCCTGATCCAATTGCGATAAGGATGTAGACGGTGCAGACATAACAGGATGTCTCATGTTATCCATAAATTCTTGAGGTATTATAACCATTTTTTTGGCATGCTCCATGTTCAGATTTTTTTTCACTTAAATAAACTTGATAACACACCTCCTATTAAAGGGGCTAATAACGCAGGTAGAAATCCTCCGTGTTGCACTAGTATCTGTTTCTTCTGCTTTGTAGAGTGTCCTTTGGCAGAGAGATTACGTATCACCTTCTTGTACCGGCTCAATCTTGTTTTCTGAGGTGTTGAAAGAGGAACATTCCCTTTTAGA